>NC_060914.1:640925-1240925 GCF_021234035.1 Daphnia pulicaria | reverse complement strand
TTCTGTCTAGTGTCTACTGTCTGAAAAGCAAATGGTGGATGGACACTCCGCCATCTAGTGACGGGCGACAGATTCCTAAGCATAGACTGAACGGTCCCTCAGATCGAACACCGGAATCCGGATGAATGCCGGAGTTGAATTATTAATCCAAAGACCATAGTTAAACTTGTGGCAATACTAGACTAGAGCCACCAATCCCCTTAAGAATCGACAAACGGGGATTTACTTGCTATTTTTGGCCGGATGCGGTCTGACATTTTTTTCAAACCGTGAATGTATTTTATTTATATTTCTCATACAATAAAAGAGCTAAAGAGAAGAAAGACGGAGAGGGGGAGAGCCAAAAAAAGTTGTGAGTTCTATCAAAAGCGAAAAAGCAAAAAATAAGGTATAAGGATAATAAAATTGAACAACTGAAAGTAGAGATTGATACGGAAAAAGGCATTATCGTGATATAGCGACAGCTCCATTTTTCCCAAAACACCGTTGAAAAAAGAAATAAACGTCAAAACAGAAAAAGAGATGACAAAGACGGGAAATCAAAGGCAGTTTTTCGTACAAGACTAATTTTTGAAAACAAAAACAAAAACGTTTAGCGGGTTCGCTACCATGCTCTAAGACTCTAAAATTAGAGTTTAAAAGCACTACGGTGACCAAGCGATTGAAGAGAGGAGGAGAGGGTGTCATGGATATAGATAGGGCACTCAAAAGGCTGGCAAGGATGTATTCCGGAAGTCTGTGTTAGACAATAAATGTTCACTCGTCTGCAATCACTTATTTTATCTTTTTCCTCAAGTTGGTGACGATTTCGACAAGTCCTTCGTTTCCACCTCTGTTTGTGTGCTATTTGGCAGTGTCTATAGCCAGTCGTTCTTGTGTTCTTGCTCGTCTAATCAGCAGGTGAGTTTGGCGATAAAGAAGGATTGGGAAAAGGGAGGGGTAAGTTTTCAACATAATAATTTTTTTGTGCTTTTTTTCTTGGGCAAAATCTACTTAGAATTTTTTGTTTTTAAAATTTTTTTTCAATTTGGGAAATCTCTCGTCAACCGATTAAAATTCAGCGTGTGGTGTAAACTCCTTCTACACTTCGACTTTGAAAGGCGATCCGGGAATATGATCTTCTCCCCATTTGACGATGATGACGTAATCACCTCGATCACGGACGGCGTAATTCACTTGGTAGCTGTTGTGACCCAAGTGTTTGACAAAAACTTCCTCGCATGGGCCTTTGGGTCCATAGACGGCCACGAAGAGCAAGTTAGCACCTATAAGGAAAAAAAAATTACCAATTAACATCGCGTTTAGTATTAATTATTTAAGTTTAAATTTATTAACGTACCGGCATCAGACGCTGAGATGCTGAAGGTGTTCTGTTTATTCATGTAAGCCCTCTTGAGTCCCATGCCTTTGCTGGTGACTTTGGAGGCGTCAGACTTGAACACGGGAAGTGATACTTGAGACGATTTCTTGGACACCTTGGTTACCGTTTCGACCATGACGGATGATGTTTCTGTGACACCCTTCGAAGCCAACAGTTCTCCCGTGCAGGGTACTCGGAATGGCGAGCCAACAATGTGGAAACCGTTATACTTGACGGCGATAAAATAATCGCCTGGCACCAGTGGAGTGTACCGCACTTTGTAACCTTCCTCCACGTCGGTACAATCCATTGAGGCCTTTGACGGACCGTCGATGGTAACCGCTAACGTACCGCAACCGGCGCTGCAAGTGTTGACGATAAAGTCAGTTTTGTGACCTATGTCAAACGGAAAATAAATCATTATTTACACGATCCAAAAAAGAGATCAAGATTGAAGAAATGAACATACCAGTCTGCGATTTAACAAGTCCGGGGCCAGCTGCGTGAACTGCTGCCGGATCCGCATCTTCTTTGCCTACTTTGAGGGGGAAAGGTGAGCCGGGGATATGAACGCCATTGAATTTGACGTGAACGTAGTGGACACCGTTATCGCGTGGCAAAAAGCGCACAGAGTAGATATCAGTGTCGATGGCAGAAATGAAACAATCGTCTTCACTTCCAGATGGAGAAACCACCTATTTATAGTTATCGAGTTGTTGTTAAATTAAATGTTCGTCGTGAATAATTTTTTTGGAATATTTAAATGTACCTTGGCGTCGAATTCTCCCTTGGCACCATTCTTACGAACGATGAAGGCTTGTGGTTTATTGGGTGCACAACCGGATTCCGGGAACTGACCGATTTCAATCTTGTGTGCATCACCTTGTTCCGGGCTGATGTAAACGCGGAACGGCGATTCGGGGATGTGCTTGTCGTTGAACTTGACACCGACACGATATTCACCTGGGAAAATAGAAACGGGACAATATAGAAGGCATTCTCAAGTTTAACTGGGCAATTCAAAGGGTCGACCATCGTCTTCTCTTGGTACATCCTGCTGTTGAATGTATAACTCGTGAGTGGTACAATGGCGAATCACTGACATGATTGTGATTGATGAATTCCTTGCACTTTCCAAAAATATATCACAGGCAACCGGTTCATGTGAGGTAGGAGCAACGACTGGCGAGAACCACCAGTGAAATTTCTAAACTCCTGTGTGTTTAGGTTTTGACTCTCGCTTCCTTTCATTCGCCAGGCCATTGAGAAATATGGCCAAGTTTACACCTGGACTCACTGGAGCGACCGAAAATATCTAATTATGGCTCACGAAGAGAGGAAAGGGCCAAAAAAGCCGCAGCAAAACCGCTTGACTCCATATAAGTCGTTTGTTTCTGAGCTCAGAAAGTCGGGAATCGCCCCAGCAACTGGAAGTGAGTCACCTGTCATAACATTACCACCCACTCATTCACCAGTCACCACCCAAATGGACGGCTTTGGAACGGAAGGGACCCAGGTGGGAGGCGAGAAAAAGTTACCTGGTTCAGAGACGTTGTAGACGACGTAGCATGAGCCATCTTTACGGTCCTTGAAATCGATTTGAGCCTTGCTGGGACCTTCAACCGAGATGGCGAGCGATCCAGCACCAGCCTCGCGGGTCCAGACGTTGAACTCGCACGGCTGCCCTTGCTCACCGCGCTCAAGACCTGGACCGCCAGCGTGGACCCTGTGAGATCCACCGTCACGGAGCGGGCCAACCGTAAACTGGAACGGAGAGCCGGGGATGTGCACATCGTTATACTTGACGGACACGGCTAGTTAACAAGAAATCAAGAGATATGTTATACAGGCGAGAATTTGATAGTAACAAATGATGATGAAGTCTTACTGTGAACGCCCAACATGGTGGGAACGAACGAGACTCCATAACTTCCGTCCTCGGTTTCACCGATGTCAGCTCCTTCGGTAACGCCGGATGGTGAAGTGACGCAAGCCGACAAATCCATGGTGGAGACACCAGGAATCTTGAAAGCTAATCGGCATTTGCTGCCCACCTCCGTCTGAGGCACAGAGGGGCGTTCACGCTTGATGCGTTCCGTCTGGGTGTTGGAACCTTCACCCGCAACCTTGATGGTGTACGGTGATCCTTCGACGTGGTGATCGGCAAACTTGAGGTTCATGATATAATAGCCAGGCTCAGTCGGACGGTAAGAGATGTCCAGGGTGCCGTTCTCGTTGTCCTTGCACTTGATCTCAGCTTTGCTCGGACCTTCGATGGACAACGACAGACCACCGTAGCCGGCCTTGCGAGTGTCAACATTAAAGGTGTTGTCGGTGTGCGTTTTGCCTTCCAACAGAGCTTTGCCGCTGACGGTGACCTTCTTGGCGTCACCAACTTCGCGTTCGCCAACCTTGATCTTGAACGGCGATCCTTGGATCTGTTTGCCCAACTTCTTGACGGACACGTAGTGATCGCCGATCTCACGCGGAGTGAACGAAATGCCAAGATTGCCATTGGGAAGCATTTTCAAGAAGCAAGGCTCCTCGAGTCCCGAAGGCGCCTGGATAGATGCGTTCAAAGCGCGGAGTTCGGCGTCAGCCACACGACCGGCAGCGGGCAACGGGACTTCGCTGTTTGAGCCAACCGAAATCTGGTTGCGCTTACGGCCTTCTCCGGTGATCTTTGCGGCGAAGGGGCTTCCGGCGATGTGCTTGTCGGCGTATTTGACTGACACCTTGTACTCACCGGGAGCGAGTGGCAGATAAGAGACGGACACGGTTCCGTCCTTGTTGTCATTGCAGCCGATGTCGGCTTTGCTGGGGCCTTCGACGGCCAATGACAGACCACCCGATCCGGCATTCTTGGTCGAAATGGTGAAGTTGCAAGCTTCTCCACAGACACCGTGAGTGAGACCGGAACCATAGGCGGTCACCAAGCCATTTTGAACTGAATCCACGAAAAACTTGAACGGCGATCCTTCAAATTGAAACGTTTGTTAATCATTGCGGGTTCTGAGAATAACATTATTTGCTTTCAACTTGTACAAACCTTGGACGTGCTCGCTGTTGTAGTGAATGTGCAACTCGTGAAGACCCTCCTCACGGGGTTCGTACTGAATGCTAACAGTACCATCACGGTTGTCCTTAATCAAAGCTTTGTCGATTTTGCCGCTCGGCATTTTTACTTCTCCTGTATAATAGCAAGGATGGTGGTGATTTGTATATGTTGGCTATTAATAACTATTCACGGTCGAGTATACCTGTAACTTGACCGCCGGTGGTTGGCAAGGGGATATTGTGTAACTCAACCGGTCGATATTTCGAATCGCTTGGGCTTCTCTTGACAGGTTCGTCTCCGGATTGAGCCTATATTGAAAACAGGATTTCATGAGTAACAATACAAGTTAAACACACACACACACAAAAACGAATTTATTTGTATAAATTTCCGTAAAAATCAGATGCAGCTTTCGGGAGCGCAAGATAATTGTTCAAAAATTTTTAATTAGGATGGAACTCGGGAGCATCTCTACTGCCATTAACTTCATGAATACTTTCGATGGCAGCTTGAACTTTTGTTTTATATTCCTCATATCACAACATGTGAAGTTGCCAAATAAAAAAGACAACTATGCAAAATCTAACCCAGTCCAACAACAACACAGGATTTTAGACTACGGAAAAAATGCAGACAGCCAATGACCTTCCCAAATCATAAAAATATAAAAATATCTCCACGTCATAGATTCTACCAAAACAACAATAACAACAAAACTTTAAAAAAAAAAACAAGAGTACGTGCTATCGTCTCAGTTTTCATATTGCGTGCTTATCGATGGTGTTCATGATCGCTGTACAGATAATCGTCGACGGCTAGTGTGTTGTGTACAGTTTGTTACGACGTGAATGCGTGTGGCAGCTTTACAGCCACGCCCAAAGTGGAGTATACACAATACGCAAGAGAGAAATGGACTACAAAGGCCTACCTATCTTAACCGTCAACAAATAATCAAAAGAAGGAAAAATGACAAGTACATGTACGTAACTGATGAAGAAAATATCTGATTACGAAAAACGATTGGGAGACTTCGAAACAAGGATATGTTAAACCTCGTAAGCCAGGTGGCCTAGTCGACTTATCAGACGCCCTATACAAAACATTTTATCTCAGTTTCTGCTCTCTCATATATACGGAGGTGAAGTTAGCGCGTAAGTTACAAAGTTTCGTAACGTATCGGTCGAATTCCGCACCGCCCTAGGAATAAGGGAAACAAAAAGCCGTGTGCGGTCTCTATGTGCCTTGTGTGTTGGAGCGGAGACCTTCTATGGTTACAAAATCTGGGACGTGGCTGTGTCGTCTATTTTACATGGTTGACTTCGTTAGGATCGTGCCATGCACACAGAAAAAAAAAGAAGGAGAATTTTAAAAACATGCAAAAGAAAACCAACAGATCCGGAAAGGAGAGAGACCGAAAGATGTTGGACACGCCCGATGATCTAGTAGTCCCTTTTACAACGCCCAGTCCTCCTCCTCCTCCTGTTTGTGCCCACCAAATCGAGCCATAAAAACCTAACCAACTCAAAATGTTGATTTCCATTTTGCCCTCAATTGAATTATCTTAACGAAACGGGTCTCGGGACTGTATACATAATCAAATATACCTTGGGGTGGCCAGAATCGAGTCGATGAGGCCATGGCGGCCAGTGAATGCGAGAACGGGCCTGATAGGCCTCTTCACAAAACGGGAATTCGGGAGTTGTTTCGGCGTTCAGCAGAAATAATAAACGCCTTCGGTAAAGAACGGGGCCTGATTGACGACTTGGCGAGCGTGCAGAATGATCAGCCAGACGTCCGACGGGAGACGTCGTCTTCGTCGCCGTTGCCGACGGACTCGAACTAATCCGCCGCGACGTTGATGACGCCATCGACGCACGGTTTGGTGGCTGATTGTTCAAATAACCAACTGATTTGGGCGACACCACTCTGGCTGCCGCCATTTAGAATCACGCACGCACGTTCAAAAGCAAAGGGCAAAGTAAAGAGAAGCGTTGAGACAAAACCAACCGGCCTAAACGCCACTTGCGCAATGGCCACCTGGCCACCAAATCGCTTCGCCTATCAGCACAACAAAAATGACGGGTTCGCGAGACTGGGTAGTAGGTTAGGTGGTTCACTCGTCGAGAAAGAGAGAGAGAGAGAGAATTCTAAAAGGCTTTGGATGTAAAGCAGCAGCAGCAACAACCGAACGACCTCCACCCTGACTGTTTTGCATGTCTTTATAAGGACAACACACAATTCTCGTGCTGCAGCTTTCATCTGACGAAATAACATCGCCGAAGAAGCTAAAACAGATTTCTCTCCAATCTCAATGAGTCGATGTGTAGAGAGTTAAGGAGACACTCCATGTTGAGAGAAGAAATAACCGTACATCGATCTTTCCACCAACGTTGGATCGAATCTTTCGATCAACATGTCCTTCTCTTCAGTTATGGCAGGCGCATCGATCAAACCGAAAATTGTTATTATGCAACTTCCCGTTCATCATCATGGGTCATAAAGTCATTAATTCCCTAGATTAAAAAAGAAAAAAGCCTTGGGGTTTGGAATCCGACGTTTTATCTGGCCTATACAAAAGGCCATTACTTTTTTATCCACCTGATTAAAAGCGCCTAGGAAATGGCGCCGCATCTTTCGTTGCCGTATCAATTCCGAGCATTTATAATCTGTTATTTGTTTGGCAGAGTGGCGTCAAATGCCAAGGCATGTAACAACTGACATAAAAAATTTGAAACTTTAGCCGGGACGTTCCAACTACCAAACGACCTGGGGAAGGATTCACGTTCTTTTGCGAATCGGCAATTCTGCGATGGTAATGTTTCTTTTCGCCCTAGAATAGATTGTTTGTTTGAATACTTTTTCAAGTCCCTTCCAAAAAAGCCTTTGTCTATACACCAAACAAAAGTCCCTTTTTTTTCTCCCACGATTTCTTTTTTTATGTAATTTCCTTTTTGTCTCTTGAAGTTGACGACGCATTCGATCGATCAACAGCCGGAATGCTGACAGAGCAAAAAAACAAAAAAACGGAAGCCCTCGAAAGAGGAGAGAAACATTAAGCTGGCTGGATATGTATACTACATGTATAAGAAATCTTGGCTATTGAATGATCTAGATCTATCATTGCCTGGCACACGTTTCGTGTTGAATGAGGACTGGGCAAAATAAAACTAAAACAAAACCGAAAATAATAATAATAAACGCGAAAAAAGATTGGGATCGCCGTTTCTTTGCGATCAATGAAATTTCACGGCGTGTGACAAAGTAGAAATTCGTCATCTTAGCACTGCACCCGTGACAACCACTCAGTCATTTTTGAAATGCCAAATGAATTCGATGGATGATGGGGCGTTGGTTAATGGATAGCTCGTAGGGGATATATAAAAAGAAAACAGGTTTGGGACCAAAATGGTAATTAGTTCGCTGGTCCATGCACTCCGCCCCAACGATACCAAATCGGGAACGTGCGACCGTCGAATTGCCCCTCCCCTCTTCTGCCTGGCTTCGTTCATAATTTTTCTTCGTGATCAAATTGATGCATTACAAGTCAAAGAGAAAGAGAGATGCAAATAAGGGAAACGCCTCTCCTTTCGTTCAGAGAGTGACAACGGGTTGAAGCTATTAAAAGGTGGGAAGCGCGCAGCACCTTCCCATTTAAGGATAAGCAGCACGAGAGCCTCCACCGATGACGAAGCGGAACCTTTGGCTGAGATCTAGCTCCTTTCTCTCGTGAGAGCAACTATTTATACGATATCAAAAGGGGCATAGCAAGAGACTCGACATGCAACGGGATTGTTGTCCTTACCTGGAGGTATTAGCGCAAAGGTAGCGGTGGGGTGGTTCAATCCTAAAACCCACTTGAAAGATTGAATTGGAAAAATGGTTCCTTAATTCGTTTGAATGTAAACGAGGTTTGAGTGTTACGAGTCTAGGGAAGAGTCAATAAGCACAACAGCAGCAGCAGCAGCTGTGAGAGAGTGTCGCTAGGCGAATGATGGCCTCGAGCGTGTCTAGCACCGACGGAAGACTGGCCTCAGCAGCTGCGGATGAGTCCCCGGCAAAGGATGTGCGAGAGTGGGAGGATCAAAAAGTCCTCGACGGAGCTACGAGGATTCTCTCGTTTGACCCAAACACCCTCCTCTTTTTTCCTTCTATTTCTTTCCCGCACATCCCCAGATTTTCGGGTGCGCTCAGTTGTAAACAGCCATATTGCACAAACTCACGAGATTCTGCGCGTCCGCCTCTGCGCAACCCATAAAAAAACTAAAAGACTCTCTCAAGATTATTTGGTGATCGTCGCCGAGGTCTCAATTCTGCTCTCAGGACACTATCACAATGCCATACCATCCTATATTTACACCGTATACTGTACAATGCGATCGATGCACCGAGGCGTATATATATTACGTATGATATCCCTCCTTCCCCGGATATGGCTGATGGATTCTCTGCTGGCCGATCCGGACGACACTGGATCAGCTGGATCCATCTATTATTCTTCAGAGTCTCCGACGAAAAAGGAAAGAAATTTAAGGTACGTACTACTCCGCGGTCTAGCCCTCTCGTCTATTAATATCAACTCGCACCTATTTCTTTTTCTCTTTTAGTCATCAAAACAACTATCGTCAAGTCAAGAACGACGTCGATGAAAGCTGCTAGCTGGATAACTCTGGGAGGAACTCTCCGGAGCATGGCCTTAAAAAATGTAATTTTTTCCCTAGCTCCTGCGTGTAGTTTATTACAAAAATTCTACAGTTCAAAAGGAAGCAGTTCTAAAGACAGAGATAGAGTCGTTGGTGGTGGAAGAAGTCTACTGTTCGAAAGCGGGCGATTGAGGGGGAACCGTCGTTGGTTGTTCACTGTTTTAAAAGTGGCGTGCTGCTGCTGAGGAAACAGCTGGCCGTACTTTGCCAAGATCTGTCAAGACAACTTGGGTCTGAGCAACAAACCCGTGACCGAGGAGTTTGCCCCTTTTCTCTCGCTCTCTTGTTGCCACTTCAAGCGATCCGACACAGTAGAGCCATCAACAAGGCAAACAAAAAGTAATAAAACATGACGACTTTTCCTTTCTATTCTCTTCTTGCGACTGCTCCTCACTTTTATTCCCATTATTTAAACCAATCCGCTAAATCCGTAGTTGTCTCTTAAAATCCACAAAGAAAAATTCCTCCCAAAAATCTTTTTAGCTAGAAAACAAAAAAATGAGCGTGAGGCTGCAATTTTAATTTCTGAAAAGTTATCCGGATGGATCCATTTGACCGGCCGGCCAGTTGTCAACACTAGGCAACAGGGAGAATACGGTAGGCGGCATTCCAGAAGGTCAGTAAATCAAGTCGGCTGTTCAAAATAGATCCCCGTTCGGCCATATAAGAAACACGCCGGCTTACATAGATGTACATAGATCATTTGACAGCCAACAAAAAGCTAAGAAATTCCTCGTGAGAATTTTTGAGAACGATTCAATACCTATTAACTAATATTGCTGAATCAACCGCACGCCAGATTTATTGTTTACGATTCCCGAGGGGGCGATTTCATCCTAAGCCAAACGAGCCTATAAATGCGCTACGCGTTCTAGCAAGTTCGAAGTGTAGCAACAACAAGAGAAAAGAGAAGAATCTTTTCTTAAGAAAGAAAAAGAAACGGTCACGGCTGAGAGATAAAGGTCGGTCTACAAATAAACTGGTCCAACACCAACGAGAGAATAGCAGAATGGTGGGGGCATTAAAATGAGAACGGTTGCTGCATCGTCCTAGCTGGTCAATGGCGCGGAGCAACAAGAACCCGACGGATTTACGAGCACTTGTCCAAACAGTTTTCCTGAACTTCTTTACGCATACAGCCTCCTCCAGATCGCCAAAGAGCAAACTGGGATACAAGGGGAACATATAACCAAGTCAACAGCAGCAAACTAACGGTACCACCCCCTCGGCAGTGCGATTTAGCGCGGTTATTATTATGTGACATCTATTACAACTCGTTGCTCATTCCCATCTGCCAATTACCTCTAAATTTATTACAGGACAAAACGGAGGTAGCAGTCAAATTTGGCAAGAGATACTCCCGCTCAGCTGGATAGGCCCAGAGGGGTAACGTGACACGTAAAAACAATTACGGTACTGCGCAAAATAACGACATATCACTTTGGAATCCTTCGTTAATTATCTTGTGCCAAAGTGAACTCTGACGAACTTCGCACCGAGAGCCAAACTAAGTGAACGACCGGGCTTCCATCATCCTTCGCCATTTACAGAACGTCACATGATTAGGAGGAATCAGTTGAGCGCATGAAACAATTAAAGCCATTATGTCTGCAAAATTTGCTGGAAGCTTCTCCAGTTATCATTCTACGGCCCTGTAGCCGTAGTTGAAATAAATAAAAACAATTGAACAAGGGCGGAAAATACTGTAGCCAGCTAGTAATATATCCAATCACAACGAGCCGTACGAAAATAGACGGCTCATTCCATTCGAAACAACTGGTGCCTCGAGTAAATTCTGTTTTATTGGCGACCAAGTCGTCTAGAGTATTGGCAGTCTACTATTGTGCTGGCTAAAAAGAATTACGCAACTTGCTATTTGACTTTTCTCCGGCCCTACGTTTATTGAAACGCAAAACAGTAAAATAGGGGAAAAAATAAAATAAAATCTTTTTTAAGAATTTGCTGCCGTTACCGAATAGAGAGCAACCAAGGAGCTAAAACGAAAATAGCCAGCCGACATTAAAAGAGCTTCCTTGTGCGTGTGTTTGTGTGCGTGTTTTTAATGGAGTGTGGCCTGGCATTGAGAACTACCCGCCAATGGAACTCTAGATTTTTGTCGCCATTTGTCGGCGTTCATAACGTGCCACGAGAAACAAACAAACCCAATGCGCACATCTGGAATAAATTTGAACAGAAAGAGAAACAAACAAGAAGAGAAAAACAGAAACGATTGCAACACACGTAACCGGACGCGTCTAAATGAGATCCAGTCTGACGGTCCTTCTCGTATTTTCTCGTCTGCAAACCATTTCTTCTTCTTCTTCAAGTTCTTTTCTAAGAAAGATGTAATAACGAACGCGTCTAAATTGCCTTTTTCTACCTTCCAATCACGTCGGCTTTTGGGCCTTTATTGAATGAGAGCATTCAGATTTAGGTTAGTAGCATCCCGATACGTTTCTCAGGCACGTACACTCTGTGCGCTCCACTGGCTTTTCGTGACTTTGACGGAACGATTCGTGCATACTATGATAAAGAAAAGGAGTGTACATGACTAGACGAAGAATCCGGAAAGCACAATCATATCTTATGAGGTTCCTCTCTCTCTCTCTCTCGAAAAAAAAAATTAACCCTAGCAGCAGTCTGGGCGTTGAAAGAGAAGGCGAAATTGACACGACGGAGAAAGATGCGTCGCATATAAATAATCCCGCTCTATGTCACGGACTACTGCAAATAGAGCGCCCAGCAGTTGGACCACCTGTCAAGTGCGCAGTTTCTTTAAAAATGCACTAAGCAAATAAATAAACAAAAAAAAAAAAAACGGAAAATGTCGCGCCCCATAAAAGTTCAAACGAAACACGGAACACGAAGAATGTGACGTCTCGGGAGACCGAGACGCCAAGGGTAAAAAAAATTGTTTTTCATCGGCGCCAACCGTATAGTAAAATTCTTTTTTTTTTAATGTGTGCGTGTGTGTGTTCGTCTGTTGCTTATTTTGTTGGATAGCACGTCCAAATAGCGAGAATATAACGTCAAAGCGTGAAACTTACGGTGAAATTGTAGACACCATCTGGGACGGGATTGCCGCCAAACTTGATGCTCAGTGTGTACTCGCCGGCGTCTTTGACAGTGTAGTAAACGCTGAAAGTTCCGTCTCCGTTATCATCAATATCAATGTCCATGTCGCTGCATCAAGTGTAATTTTGAGGAAAAAAGAATACGCGCGTGAATTGAAAGGAAATTTTTAAAAATGACGGTATGATTCAGTCGGATGATTACCTGCCGGAAGTACCGCGGATTCGGCAAGTGACGGCACCATTTCCAGCATTCTTGGCATTGACGGAGATGCAATACTCTTCGCCAATAGATAGAGTCTGTTGGATGCCTTCAGTAATCTTACAGCTTTCCGCCTACCCATTAAAACACAAATGTATCTCGTTCCCTATTTTCGCCCTAAATTATAATTCCGGTCGAAGACAAATTCCGGCTTCCACTCACCTTTCCAGTAGGATGGGCCTGGACGTTGAACGGAGCGTGCGGGACTTCCTTGCCGCCGTACTTGACGTTTACCTTGTACTGGCCAAGATCATCGGGCGTGTAGGTAGCTTTGAAAGTTCCGTCGCCGTTGTCGGATACCTTGACTTTGCGCGGATATCCATCCGGGCCCTTTTGTTTGTGTTGGAAAGTTAAAATTATAGAACACTCACTTAGATTAATGGAGAAAGCAAATAAAGGACACAAGGGGGAACTCACCAGAACTTGGACTTGGAGGTCGCCGTAGCCAGCTTCAGTCGTGTCGACGACAAAATCCGCTGGAATTGAAGCCGGAATGCCTTTGCTGGACACACCGGGGCCAGTGACTTTGACGTTCTTGGGCTCCACCGTAGGTCGGACTTTCATCTCAAACGGACTTTTGCCATGCAAATATGACGAATTAGCTACGCTTTGCATAATTGTTGGTAACAATAACAATTTGAAACACGCACCTCTTGGGGATATCTTTGCCACCATAAGTGACACGGACTTTGCAAGTTGAATTCTCCGGCGGTGGCATGTAGGTGACATCATAAGTTCCATCGCCATGGTCGATGATTTCAGGTTTCTGGGCCAGTGGTCCCTTATCGGAACGGATGTCAACGGCCAGTGGGGCTTTTCCCGATTTGGTGGCATCAATCTTGAAACGTTGAGGGATGTTAGCGCGACAATTATTCGGCTCCAGACCTGGACCGTAAGCTCGAACCGAATTAGCATCTACGTATCGGTCGACCGGCACCTGCGTTGGGACAGAAAAAAATGCAGACGGTTAGACGCATAGTCAAATTTCTAATTTCGTAGAGACGGTAAACAGAGTCGATCTGAAATCGCGAATACATCGGTGGTAGGTGAGGGTCATAGCGTTGCCAACAACTCATGTAAATACTGTTTTTCTTCCCGGAATTGTCGGAATTGTTGGCAGAGAAGGAAGTAAAAAGGACATGCGGTACGAGTTAAGGGTATGTCGAAACACAGTATATAAGAACCACAACACAAATTCTGACATTTCAAACTGTCCCATAAAGATAGAACATACTTTTGCCCTTTTTCTTTTAAAACTAGTATATCGCTGATATCAAGTGCGCAATTTTTATTTGCCATTCTACAATGGGTAAAGTCAATCTGTCTATGTCTAGGTGAATTAAATCTTACAAAGTTTAACGGTTATGGTTTCGAAACAGTGCCAAAGACTTGATTTATTTCCGAAATCTGGCTGAAGAAGGTGGAAGTCAAAAAATGACCTCTACCGTCTGCGCTCCGTTCTAAAATTGGCCCCGTCCCGACACGTGTAACTATGTTTCCGTAGTTTCTCACAGCAGCGGAATAATCCATTCGATAGTAACCGTTGGATGGGAGATAAGAGGAAGACGATCCATCCCCAAAAAGAATTTCTCTTCATTACGTTCCAAAAAAAAAGTGGATAAAACTTCTTTTTCGTGCAGCAATCGAGGCCAACCAAATATTTAGACCAGCGATCTTAAAAATAAATTTATTATCTCGTTCTAGTCTTTTAAAAACGAAGTCTCTTAGGCGAATGTATCGTGTATATTATAGTTATCGTAAACGTGTTGGCAGCTTTAAAAAAATTCTGACCTAACCGCGGCAATCAACATTTTTATTGGACACCCTACCATCAACCATCACTCAACGAGCTCGTCGGCAACCGTATTTCCTGAAATATTAATAACAAAATATGATTTCTCCCTCCACTTGAAATTCCAACCTTTCTCATTAGATGATGAATGAGAGAGCAATGTCCCACAGAATCAGTCGGGATAAATGATGGAAGCACTGACGAACACGCTAGAATTCTACTTCTAGTACATAATCTGATGCAAATGAGATAAACCTATGAATAATGGTCCGAGCGTGCATACCTTGAACGGAGAGCCGGGAATGAACTGGTCGGCGAATTTGATACTGATGTCGTAATCGCCGGCCTCGGTAGGCACGTACTCGACAGTGCAAGAACCGTCACGATTGTCACGGCATGTCATTTTGGCCTCGGAAGGACCTTCAATGGCCAAGCCTAGGCCTCCCGATCCAGCACCTTTAGTCTCGATGGTGAAAATGTTGGGCTCATTGACCACGCCACGTTCCAGGCCGGGTCCGAAAGCTTTCACTTTGCTGGGATCGCAACCACGACGGGCGTTGACAGTGAACGGAGAACCGGGCACTGGAACGCCATCGTACATGACATCAATTTTGTGGGGTCCTGTACAATTAAAAATTCAATTAAATATCATATTTCAGTTTAGGCAAATTTTAATTTTGCTGCCGTTTACCTTCTTCAAACGGAGTGTAAGCAACACGGTTCTGGCCATCCGGCTGACTGGTGATGACCGGTTCCGAGAAGGAACCTGATGGATTATGAACCAAGCAAGTCACTTTTCCCGGGCCATCGCCAGGTTTCTTGGGAACGGCTCGTGAATCCACAGTGAATTCAGTCGGTGAATCCAAGAAAACCGCTACAAAATTCAAAACAAAATTCAGGTTATTAACAACTTCCGCAACAATATCTTTTTCAATCGTTTTTCCACCGAAGGATTCGGTCACAGAAATACACCGAAAAAGAGGAAACAACTATAGAAACCACAACGACAAAACAACAGAGAATCGAATCCCGCACGCAGTTTCATGCATCAAAAAATGTTTTGAAAAAAATAAAATAGGGGGGCCGACAAGGCAAAATTCCAAAATAAAAGGGAAAAAATCTTCTGTGGGGAAATGGTGTCCAATTGGGAACATGCTTCGGCTATTGAACAACCAACATATTCCAAAAAGTAGTGATGGATTTATGTAATACGACGAGATCCATTTGAAGAATCCAGTCGGAAAAAAGAGAGAAACTGAGACGAAGACGAGGTTCAAATCAAATTGATGAGCAAGGAATGACTATAGTTGCATCAAATTTGAGATGTCTAAGGAAAAACAAAATGAAAATTCATCACAACAAATGGAAGAGAAACGGACGTAGTGGTTGAGGAGAGGAGCTATAAACAGCGGGAATTTCCTTTCCCGTTGAATTCTTTCTGGCGTGTTCAAGTTGTGGTGCAGAAGAAATGACAAGATGCACGCAGTGAAGGCATCCTCGCATCCCGTACCGTTGTCGCGCTGGATTCCACTTCCGTAGGTGCGGACCTTGGAGACAGGATTGTCAATGACGCGAGCCACAAACGGCGATCCGCTGATGGGCTGATTGTTGAAACTGATGTTCACGTGATAGTCACCGCTGGTGGACGGTAGGTAAGCCACGGAACAGGTCCCGTCGCCATTGTCCCGGCACTGGATGGCCGCTTCAGACGGACCTTCGACCGTCACACCCAATCCGCCCGGTCCGGCACCTCGAGTGTCGATGACAAATTCGGCCGCTCTGCCGGCCATGCCGCCCGATAGTCCCGGCCCGTAAGCCCGCACTATCTCGGCGGCGGCGGCTGGCGGCAGGACGCAACGAACGCGATAAGGAATTCCACCTCGATTCAATAAGAGTTCGCCTCCGTAGAGGATGTCGACCAGGTGGTCACCCAACTCGGATGGCGTGTATTCGATCCAGTAGCCCGGCAAGGAGCCGTCACGGATCGGTGCAATGGTGGACTTGACGCGGCCACCTGAAGGAGACGTGATGGCCACAGCGACGTCGGCCAGGTATCCAACGGCGGCCAAATCGATGACTCTGAACTGCTGCGGGCTGTTGACGGGAGCAACTGTACAGGCACGCATCATCTTCTACCTCTTTTTGTGTGTAACATACTGACTGATCTTTCTGGCCCGTCAGAATTGTTCCCCCCCAAACTCCCGACAACAAAATAAAGTTTGCCCAACACGTTTGAAATTGAAGGACAGAAAAACTTACTGGGATCGAGTCCGTCGACTTTCACTTTGGAGACGTCCACATGCGGCAGGACCTGGACGGCAATTGGCGATTTGGGGATCAGTTTTCCGGCGTACAAAACGTTCACTTTAAGCGGTCCGGGGGCGGACGGCGTGTAACCGACGGAATAGGTACCGTCACCATTATCATCCACCTGGACGGGTACCGGTTGATTCTTTTCATTGGTGATGCTAACGTTCAAATCGCCTAAATAAAGACATACATCGATTAATTCATCATCCTATTTCATTGATTTGATGGAAGAATCAGCTGACCTGGTCCAGCATCGCGAGCATCGACGTTAAAATGAGTTGGCGTGTTGGATTTGACTCCCTTTTCGACGCCGGGTCCGAACACTTGGACTTTGCTGGAATCGGTGGGCGCTGAGACGTAGACGCGGAACGGACTGTTCTTGACGGCCACACCGCCCTGGTTCACTTGGACAGTGTGCTTGACGCCTCTCTCGGGCACGTAGCTGCACTCGTACAGCCCTTTAGCTTTCTCGACTTTCTTGACGGGAACAGAGTGGTAATCGACGTCCATCACGCTGACATCGACGGGCACCGATGTGTCACCAGATTTGCGACTATCGACGGTGAACGGAGCCAATTTGCCAGACAAGACGCCCGTCTTCTCCAGACCGGGACCGAAGCATTCAACCTGGGTAAAAACGGAAAAAATTCAAAGCGGAAACCGGTTACATTTGAAGTTTTTTTGCTTTTTCGATTGCGCGATGATTTTGGTTTGATTGCGTGTGACTCCCTGTCAGTGATTTCCCGTCTACTTTGATGGTTATGACAGGATGTCAATTGAGACGGTTACAAATAAAGAGCTGATAACATTTGAGACGGGTGATTACACACGTCTTTCAGCGTAACATTAAACGACGAGCCAGTCAAGTGTTATTATACATTTGAAAAGGACCCTGAGAAAAAACGGGTCCAACAGTTTTCAGTTTCACGCAACACTCGTTTCTTTTTGAAAGGTAATATATCAAAGATTTATTGTAAAAGGATTAGATCAGAGATATTCTAAAAGCTACTTTTATCATAAAAAGAAAAAGATAAAAGGTAAAAAGGAACAAATTCCAGACATATACTAACTAATAAGTAATAATAATTCCAAAGTACACGGTTTACCTTTTCTGGATAATAGTTGGACTTTGGCAGAATGTTGGCCATGTAAGGCGATTTGGGGATGTCCTCGTTGTCACAAAGGATGTGGACGGCATACTCGCCAGGCGCCACCGGATAGTAACGAACATCGGCTGAACCGTCGCCATTGTCATGACATTCAATTTTGGCTTGCGATGGACCTTCAATGCTGAATCCTGCCAAACCAAACCAGAAAAAAAAAGATTCATCTACTAAGCATTCGATTTGGATGCAAATAGATTCAGTCTAAGAGAACAAAATATGAAGAAAAAAAAAGAGCAATACCAAGAGCGCCATTGTTGCCGTTGGTCTCGACAGTGAACAAGGCGGGATGATCGACGACACCGCCATACAATCCAGGGCCATAGACAACAATTTCCGTCTCCTTGTAAGGGCCGACGTTGACTTCGAAAGGCGACTTTGGAATCTCCTGTCCCCCGTAGGAAACCATGACGACATGGCGTCCTTCTTTCGTCGGATGGTACACGGCTTCGGTCGTGTGTTCGTCAATTTTGCGCAATTTAACCGCTTCGTTGCTTCCGCCAGGACCGATGACACGGATGTCGAGCTGGCCTTCTCCGGCGCCTTCAGTGTGGACGCGGAAATCGGCGACGTCGCGGACGCGGACGCCGTTCGGTTGAATACCACGGCCGGAAGCGCGAACTTTGCGGGCATCCGATACGGGTGAAATGCGGACACCGTACGGACTCTTGGGGATCGGTTGTCCAGCGAAAAACACGTTGATTGAATGGACTCCGGTCCCGCTGGCGACGTATTCGCATCGCCACACTTCCGGGCTGATTTGACGCAATTTAACTGGCACCGTATTACGTTGGCCGGCCGGATCGAGGACGATCACTTCAGGAACGCCTTTCCCCGCATCTTTTGTGAAGATGTCGAAATAGGTGGGTCTATTGACGACAACTCCCTCCGGCTCCAATCCCGGTCCGGATGCAGTCACTTTGGATGCATCGCCAGCGTGACCCTCCACTTTAACTTCAAACGGTGATTTGGGAATATCCAATCCGTTGTATTTCACCTAAACGTGAAAATGATTTGAGCATGTCAGTGATTTGTAAATAAATTGTTTAAGTGAGTCTTACGATGACGCGGTGAACACCTTCCATTAGAGGCGTGTAAGAGCACGCGTACGACAGATTGCGGTCGTTGTTGAACTTGACCTCAGCCTAGAAACACCAACAACATTTTTATTAGACCAATTCAACTGGAATTTATGAGTCTAACTAACTTACAGCGATCTTTTGACCGCGGGGATCATCCACAGACACTTCGACATTGCCTTTACCGGCCGAAAAGGTTTCGACGGTGAAATTGGCTGGTGCTCCGACAACGGGGCCGGTTGGCTCAACACCAGGACCGTAAGCACGGACCCTATTGTTATTGGTTGTGTAAAATAAAAACCAGAATTAATTCAAAAATCCAAGGATGAATAATGAGAAACTATACAGGATGTACAATTTGCGACGACACCAGATACATGCTGTCAATAAAGCCGTGATTGATCTAGATATTACTATAACAGTCGCAATCGAGTCTGCTTTAAAGATGACATATGACGAGGACGAGCGTTTACATTTATTAGAGCTCTTGATTACGGATATGATTGTTGTTTTTATTGATGCGCTTTTTTTGAATAGTTTTGGTTTTTGTTTAAAATTTTAAAAAGATCTTTGGTTTTGGCTTGAGATAAACCACGATGCGGGACTATCAGCGGTTCGACATGCTGATGAAAGTGTGAAAATATGTAGGGTGATTCTCATGTGATTTCACGAGGCAACAGATAGCGAGATAGAACGTGATAGATGAATTCACGGGCAGTAGTAGTACCTGGGTGGAGCCGGTCTGAATATTCAAACACACGCCCACGTGTTTCGCAATGTTTTAATACCGTTCGCATTAAATTGTCACGCGTACCGTTCGCGTAGAGTTTAAAATATGGTCGCAAAAATAAAAAAGAGAAATAAGAGAAAAACATCAATACGAGTTACCCCAATTTTTCGTCCTGTTTCCAAAATAAAAATGATTTTTAAAGAAAAGAAAAGAAAACTGCCACACCGGTTGGCCGGTGATTTACCTGTTGGGATTGGCTTTGGGGCGGAGAGGGGCGTTGGGTTGCAGTTTGGCATTTGGGTACTGCGACAGGTAGGTCATCATGGAGAGTTCATCCACATTGGGGTTAACCATCTCTTCGGGTTTGACCAGCTGGAAAATGTTTTGGGTAAACGCCATATTTGTGAGAGAAGGACGGATGAAAGTCAAGACAAATGGCGTCTAACATACCTGAGGGATCTTGAGCCAATCGTCGGCCAAGCCCATGGCTTCAGTCGCATTCTGTAGGGCATCTTTGGGATCCCAATCGCTCCAGTCGGGACACAAACCTGTTCCACACGCACCAAGACAGAGAAAGTATGAATATTACGTCCAACAAAATCAAACAGACAAAATCGCGAAATTCTGGTCGTACCGGGAGCGACACCGTCAACGAGGGCACCGATGGCGCGTCCATCGTTCCAGTCATTGGTGAAATTGGTGATGGGCATATCGGGGATCTTGGACTGGATCCATCCCATCAATCTGTTGTTTTTATCCGATTAAAACACACAAAAGACATGATTTATGATAAAAGCCGTGTGCGATGATTTAGCGATAAGCCATATAACCATATGGCGAGAGGAAAATAAAAGAAGAAAAGAAAACGGAAATCTGCATAGAATATTGGGCGAGTTGATTTCGTACCGTTGCTTGGGCGTAGGTCCTTTGCCGTCGCGGCTGCCGTCGTCTCCTTCCCACATGGGCATCGAGATGGAATAGTGCAAGATGAGCGTCCATATTAGGCCAAGGATCAATTTTAATTTGCAGTCGACGATGTCGCTGGAATCTGCACACAACAGAGAACGTTATTTGCATTACCACAAATGTAAATTGTACGGCAGCTCTAGCCTATATACAACACGCTCAACCGAATAAGGTGGCCACACGCGCGCGCGCTCGCCATCCAGCCGTATATCCAAATCAAAGAAATATTCGGTTACGCGTGACATGTCCATAACGAGGTATATAGAACTTGGGGGTAATAGAAATAAGGAGAGAGACCCATATACATATCACAAGGGCTCCATCTTGCCCCTGTGTATATGTCATGACGACGGCCATAGGGAAAAAAGTGATAGACGTACACTATGCATAATCTATGTAGGAATCGTTGGCTTTCCAAGCTATCCACGAATAAGCTGCGTGTCGCTGTCCTCCGATGAAGGAAAGAAAAAGAAAAAGGTAGAACCAAAACCCAGTGGGTCACCTCAGCCATCGCCGGCATGGCCATACAAGGCAAAAGTTGGGACTTTTTCTTCTTTCCTTTTGGACGTCAGTCTGTCGGTAGACGGCCTTGCCATAGAGGGTAGTCCTCTATGACCAAATATGGCATTCTAGCCCCCTCTTTATTCTGGGGATGGTAAAAGGAAACATTTTCTTTCCCTGTGATGACGGGATGACGGCGATGATGTCGATCCCGTCGGCTTTCGGGAGAAAACAACAACAGGAAAATAAAAAGGCGTCGATCTTTTCCCATCTAAGGTTACCAATGCTAGAGGGGTGGCTCGACGTGACGTTTACAGAGTAGTTTACATGTTCGGAAAAAAAGGGAATAAGAGCGCGACATGTTTGACTGGCCAAACGACGGACCACAACACACACGCACACAAAATAGCGCGGTGAAGTCTAAATATTCAAATGTCTGTGTTTTTTTTTTCTTCATCTTCTCCCATCCATCCATCCATCTCCAAATAAAGGTAAGACTGAGTGGGCGCGAAATCCAACTCGACGGCATTACTTCTTTTTTTAAAAAAAAGCAGAGGAGCAATGGGTTCGGGCGGGACCGCACAGAACGTATATTTCAATCCCGACAGCCGGAAGGTGTTATCTGCTCCCAAACAAAATCACGAAGAGTAGACAACAAAAAAAAACATTCGAGGAATACGGACAGGTATTTATTATTATTTTCTTTTTTTTTTTATCTCATTATCCTAATCGAAAATATTTCGACATACTTTGCATTAGAATGATGCATAACTGCTGCAGACTCTTATTCCTCGATATGGTCAAGTGAAATTTCGGTTATTATTTATTCAAAACGACGAATTTGTAAACAAACCAGAAACTCAAAAGGGAAAAGCGTTTTGTTATTGTTGATTGTTGCTGACTGCTGCCGTTTTTACGACTATTTTTCAATTCAACCAGAGAAAGAGAGAGAGAGAGAAAAAGACTTGATCGTTCATTGACGTCAATACAAGGATTTGACAAAACCGCGAGCCTGCGACCTCGGTCCATTTCATTGTACACTGTCCCAGCTGGGAAGAGGTCGACAGTATCTCTTGTTTAAGTATAGCCATTTCTTATTTACCCGCAAGACTTTCACCCTACTCGCCATGTTTGAATGAACGAGCTAGCTAGCTAGCCACTCCTTGTAGGGTATTTCTCATCCGCACCATTATAATAATCTTCATTCAGCCAATAGATCAAGTTAGTGGCGGAGACTGAAGACTCTGGCGGTGGGTCCCGGTTTTCTTTTTCGTTTGTTTGTTTGGTTTGGGTTTTTGTTGGTCCACCTCCAAGCCGGACGACAGAGCGAGGACGAAAAATGCAGATTATACATCTGTGGGTTTCTTCATTCGGCAATGATTGGAGGAGTATATAAGAATACCGAGAAAAAAGAATCAGAAGAAAGGAATGATAGAAAAGAAACAAGTTGCAGGTGACGTCGTCCAGCGCGGGCACGCATGCGCCCCGAGAGAGATCGAATAAGGTCGGTCGGGAAAGAATCTGTTGACCTTAAAAGGAGCTGGAAACACAAGTCAGCAAAAACAGCCATGGAACAACTCTCCCCGCCTATATATTGACTGTAATTTGTAATTTTCTTTTTTAGTTGCTATTTAAAAAATAAAAAAAGTCCTATAAGCGGAGTGGAGCACATAGAGAGGGACTGCATTTTCAATGCAGCTCTCAGTGGCTCACTCATCAGCAGTGCTGTCCGCGCGCTCTCTCTGCCGAGCCTGTTAGTGGCCCACTTGAGAGCGAAGAAAAAAAGCTAATTCTTTTAATAACAATATCCAGAGTAGCCCAGGCATCATCGGCAACCACCAGCCACCTATATGCCCAATATGTGGAGAAATGGAGTGAAATCGTGCACGTTGATTTTCTCCGATGAACTTGTCTGCGGGAAAAGGGTCGATGGCAGACTGCTGGCGAACGTGACTGGCGACCGAGAGTCCGCGTTTTGCTGTTTTTTTTCTGTTTATATTGCAACAACACTTTTAAGTGTTAACCCGGCGTCTGTTTTCTTGCGCTTTTTTTTTTTTTTTTGGCCGAAATATTATTCACCTGCATCCCCGGCACCATATATGTTTTGGTTAACCGTTCTGGTGTGTGCCTTGCCATTTGAATTACGAAATCAACTGATGGTGTGATCTTTTTTCTTTCTCAAAAGCCGAGGGGGTTATAGAGAGGACAAAAGAAGCAGAAGAAAAACACCGGCGTGACTCGAAGATTTGTTGCATTTAACTATACGCAAAAAAGAAGGCAATCATCACGGCACCATCGTTTAGAACACAGCAGGGAAAGTTTCTAATCTCTTCTTGTGTGCTGTGTGGTACGTGTTTCTCATGCACAGCCGAGATTTGAATAATCTGGAAGGAATGAAGTCAGTCAATGGTGCGGCCGCATTACCGCCCCCTCAAAAGTCCCGAATCAAAATGGAAGAAAAGCCGCAAATAAATTTAAGCAATTTCAATGAGAAACGTCGTCGCAATAAGGCGCAAGAAGAGGCCAATAAATTCGTAAAGAAAACAAAAGAAGGAAATGAGATAACTGTCAAGACTTGCGTGCAGTCTCCGACCTGCTGCATGTTTGCCAGTAACACAATGAAGTGAATGGCAACAACTGGAGGAAGACTATATACGTATTAGTAGACGAAATAAAGCCAACAGGAAAAATATAAAAAAAAGAAACACGAAAAATACAAACAAAACAACCAAACGAAACATGTTTCTCTCCCGTTTTGTGGAACCAAATAAAATAAATAGCATTGGATCAGCAGGTCCGGGATACGGACCATAATGGAAGCCCACGCAAAGAAACGCGTGGGTCGTTCCAAAACAAAAAAAAATTACATTCAATCTGTTACGAGTCATTTGTCGTCATATTTTATAGACAAAAAAGGAAAGAAATTCCTTCAGGCTTCAATTGAAAATTGTCCATGTTTTATTGTGTATAATGCACACCGAGTTCGAACCACATGAGAATAACCCAGGAGCTCGCGATTGTAATCGACCTCCTTCTGTTCCGCCGCAACGCCGCATAGAGGAATTTGCGGTTATAATATTATACTGGTGATAATAAATTGTGCTTTCAAGAAGGGAAGACATTTTTTTTTTCTTTCCACAAAAATAAAAACCACAATGTCATAATCATGGAAACACAAAACTGGGGCTATTTCGTGTAGGTTTTTTTGTTTGTTCATGTCGGACCACGGGCGATCGTTTTGAAATAATTTGACTTGCAGCTTCTCATCCAGACTCCCCTACGTGCAGATGGAATTATACAGCCCTGCTGCTGCTGCAACTACGTCTTGCGGTACCTATTATTGTTATTACGGGCGCACTGTAAAAGGTGGCGTTGCGTGCGTAACGGGACGCACGCAACGCAAGCGAAAGGTGTACGCTGCTCGCCCTCTTAAAGTAGGTTATATGCCGGCCAGGGCAGCCTCCCTTATTCCTCTACCATAACAAACTAGACGGGCAACGCAAGAGAGAATTTAGAGAATAAAAAAAGGAAACATCATGAGGAGACCATATATGGCCACTAGCTAGCGACGAGGGTTCTTTTCTCTTTGTCAAACTCCGCCTACTTTTTTTCCTTCTGTATCCACGGAGGAAGAAGAAGAAAAAGAAGAAGAAGCAAACGAAGAAGAAGAAGAAGAAGAAGAAGCGAAGGATAAAGAATCTCTCTCCGGGCAATAATTCAATGGCACCATTGAACGCCCACTCGACGAAAAAATAAAAAAGGAGAAATAGAAAACAACCAAAATACGCCAACCCAATGCGTGAGTGTGACCACTAGGAACGCAAATGGATGTTTGACAATCTCGGGAGGGATTTGATGATGCCACATGGGCCGTTTTTCACACATCAAGAGACGCGCGTAATCCAAGGCAATATAAGAAATCCCAGATTGACAGCTAGCAAGAGAGTCGACCATCGATGCGTCAACTGACCCTTTTCTTCTTCTGGCACTTTGGAACGGTACCAACAGCCTCTGACCGTCTACGTCAGTTCCATCCCACACGAGAGAAACTTTCCCTTTTTTTTTCTATTTCTTTTTCTGGTTTTGTTGATATTCAACGGCGTGTGTTTTATTTCCTGGAGGTTTTTTTTTTTTTTTTGGTTTGTTGCCGGCGTATTTTATTGCGTGTCTTCTTGGGCTCCCACTGAGTTTTGGTTGGACAATCGCACGATGGAAGAGAATAAGCAAAAACAAATTGATACGGGAGGCGAGCGATACGGTCCATTGTATACCATCCAGCGAGGAGGTCCAATCAATGCATCCATGACTGGAAAAACTGGCGATGGTGTGCTACACAAAAAAAGAGAAGAACGATGCCAAATTCCGTAGACGGTGTCTAGCCAGAAATCACGCAATCATTTTTGTGGGGTTTCTTTTTCTGACTTATTCCCCCCCACCATTTTTCCCGATACGGTCGAGACAGCTGCTTCAAAGACTCTCCCTCCCTTCTTAGAAGCTGCCCAGCGTTGGGATTGGACTGCGACGATGATCCATTCACTGATAAAAAGCCTGGGCGTATTGCAGAATCCCTTCCGTCCGCTTTCTTCTAAACATCCAACCATTTTTTTTCATTCGCATGGTCCCGTTTTTTTTTTCCTCTTCTTTTCTCTTTACCCCCGCCGCTTATACAAAGTCAACAGCACGGACATTCCGTTGGTATTACGTCGACCGTTCAAACAATCACACAAAAAAGGGCGGGTTAGAAACTGGCAAAACCCGCCGACCGGTCCACGGACTTTTTACCAGATCAAAACCCTCCCGTCAAGCCCAAAGATTCCAGTTCACAAGCTAAGCAGATAACATGGCCGTACTATATAAAAAAAATATAGGTGATATCCCTGATAAGAAATCATAGTTGGGGGTTCTTTTTTAGTCGTGTTGTTGCTGCTCTACAGCGTGCACGTGTTGACTTTAGACCATAAACAGTGCAAAGAAAAACGGCACCGAGGAAACCAAAAAACAAACGCTGCCAACCCTGCCGTAATAAAATGCTGGAAGGAGAAGAACCAAGAAGAAGAAGAAGAAGAAGAAGAAGACGTGGTTGAAATAACACATAACGCAAACGATGGGAGCGCGTGAAGTTTGGCAGATGTTTCCCTCGGTTATATACTCAGTCACGATTTCACCTCGACTCTTTTTTTTTGTTTCGTCTCTTCCATCCCAGAGGGTCAGAGAAATGTTCCGTTTCTCTGGTTCTCTCTAACTAGTCTCTGACTCTCTCGGATGTGTGACATTGAGTACGGCGGATGCCCGACGAATTGATTTGAGGGGAAACAGAAACAAGAAGAGGCTAATGTACGGAACGAGCGATGACTCGTAACAAAAAATAGCCAACAATACCAAGCAAATGGTCAGTTGGAAACGAGCGGAAAAGAAAGTGGGACGAACAGAAAATCCACAGAAAAACTACGGAATAAAATAAAATAAAAATAAATAAATGAAATGGGACTCACCAATATTGACGATGCGGATGCCTTCGTCATGCTCCAGGAATTTCAGAGCCACGGAAACGTTCTCGAGCTTCTGCGAACGGAAGGTGGGCTTCTTGGTGTGCTTGGGCAATTTCTTGCCGGACAAGACTTCGACGAGGGCGATCAGTTTGAGTCCGTCCGACAGGTCCGTCTCCAAACTGCCGATGAATTTGTCGACGGTTTTCAGGTGCTCGTTGGCCCATCGTGTAAATGTGTTTTGCTGGATGCGCTTCCACTGGGCATCCTCGGCCAGATCTCGTTCCGTTGCCACCATGACTTGATCGTCTTCGGCGCTGCTCTGTTGTTGATTGCCTGCTCCTTCTTGCTGTTGAAGTTGCTGCTGCTGCTGCTGATGCTGCTGTTGTAACTGGCTAATGACGGACGAGACCACCTGCTCGGCCGGGCTGTCGCGGGCCAAACTGACATCTCCTCCCTGTTGACTCATGGTGTAAAGCCTGTAGCTGCCGCTTTGCTCCCGCCCGCCGGGCTATTCAGATAGAGGCCACAAGACCAGAGTCGCACACACACGAACACACCGACCGATGGGTTCGGTCCAATCACGCTTGTCTCTCGGCTTCGCTCCTTTGGCGATTCAATCGCCACCTGTTGAGTCTAATTTCAATCGAATTCAAAAAAAATACCATTAATTGTGCAACATGACGCAATATTACCTAATAGCGGAAGAAATCAAAGAAAACCTTGAACAAACGGACGAAACAAAATGTCAGGAAATTAGTTTCTAGCATTGAGAAAAGAGAAATATCTATTTGGGATAAATGATTCATTTCGTTGGAATGGAAACAAAAGAAAATAGGAACAGATTGACGGGCGTGGTTTGGTGGTGGCACGTTTATCCACCCCCCCCCCCCCCTCTCTTTCATCTTTTTCCGTTTGGTTTCTTTCCCCCCTCCGCTTTAAGGATGGAATGAGAACAGCTGGATCACTTATAAGCTCGCCGCTAAATTTAAAAAAATTCGTCATTGCCGACGACAGAAACTACAGCACAGAAAATGAATGGGGTATAACAAACGAACGCAATGTTGTAATCCAATCACCACCTGCGGTAAAGCAATTACCTGTCAACTGGTACATACCAAAATAAGAAATGATTGATTTGATTCGTTTCTGAAAGCCCAAAGGAGTAGTAGGTTAAGTTATTTCCTACAGCGAGTTATTATTCTTCCCCAAGACAGCAATTAAGCGCTCGTATCTGCGCTGCTTAATGATGTTATTTTACCGGCAATTTCATTTGGCGAATGCGTTTACAAAAAGGGGGGAAAAAAGTGTAAAACAGTAGTAGGTGGTTTGTACGTCAGCACTCTATCAGATTTGGGTCAGTCGGCAGGATATTGCCGAGATTTCGGCTTTTGTTGCCAATCTTCTTTTCTTCGTTCATTATTACAACAACTTGTCTTCATTTTTCCTTCGCTTTTCATTCCATAAAAGGACTCTGACGAATTGATTGCCCAACATTGCGGAATGAGCCCTAAAGCCGCCTTCTGCCGACATGTTCATCTTCATTCCTCTGCTGACGTGCATAAGAGATGGGTGCCCATAGATGGCGCTGGCGGCGCCAAGCGACACCGATCCCGGTACGAGGATCGCTGGATCGGCCAGGACCGTATCAACAAACAGCACAAAAGTTGATTGGATTCCACTAACTTGTCACGTCTTGTCATCCGTGTAACTAAGCGCCCTCGTCGTCGTCATTCCATTGACGACGACGCAAACAAACGAGGATCCAATAACGAAATGGAAGAATTTGTCTGTTTTTTAAACACAACAGAAAGGAAGGTGAACAAAAAAAAACAATGTTAAAAGATTCTTACGGAATTGACGGTGACGAATCCTTTGTTGGTTTGCTAAGAATATCCGATACGATTGTTTGTTTTTTTTCTCCCTCGATCAATCTCCGTTTGTTCTGGGCTTTTACCGACCGCGAACGGCCCGATGTTCTCGAGAGGGGCAGGGGTGCTGCAACTCTCTGGACCAACTGGACCAACACAGACGCAAAACGGCTAATATGGCAAGCGTTTACCCTCACTGCACGGCACGATGAGAGCGAATGCGAGAAAAAGTGGCGTGTGTCTGTGTCGACGTCTGTTGTAGACAGAAGAGAGAGCGAAAGGTTTTTTGGTTTGTAGGTTTTTCGGGGTGGTGGGAGGGCTGCGCCGTCGTTTCTCTTATAATGTAGCCGCTCCGGACTACTCTCTTGCATAGATCCCGTTCGTCTCTACGACGGATTTTTTTAAAAATAGCCCACGCCATCACCGTTTCAGAAATTCTTCGCCATAGCGTGCGCGGGTGGAGGAGGAGGAGGCGGTAGAAGGAGAGGGGGGGGGGGTGGTCGTCGTCGTCGGTAGGAGTGAAGAGAGACATTCCTCCCACACCGACTGACAACAGCCCCCGAAAAGAACGGCAGAGGTTAGGAAGTGGTACAGCACATAGGAGGCAGTTGGGAAAACAAAAAAGATGAAGAGAAAAATAAAAAGGAGCCGAGGGGAGGTGACCCCACAGTCTACTTATACGGGGATGATTCATTCACGGTTCGAAACGTATATCGCTATGACGTGCAGAGCAACCAAATAAAAGAGAAAAAAAAACAAAAAGACACATACCTTAAAAACTGAGAACTGTTGACAAAATCGTTAACTCCGATTCGGAAAGACCTTAAATGGGCCAGGGAATTCGACGTCTGAACACGTCGTTCGAAATTGCCCTCCTCCGCACACGCACAACTTTAATCCAACTACAGCGACAGACAAAAATGTCGCGGCCGCTTCCAGTTGTTCCGTTACGTCTCACCCGCTCCTCACAATCGACTGCGACAACAGCGATAGACAACGACGGCCTCCATCGCTGGCCGTCCCGAAGGCTGTAAGGCATTTTCAGCGTTCGGTTCAGCGGACCACGATGATGTACTCTCTCCGCACCTTTTCTTCTCCCCTTTCTGAAACAATAATACATTATTTACGATGTTGGAACTCGACTTTTTCAAAAAAGGATTTCCTTCTTTTTTTTCCATCAAAGAAAAGCTACGCATCTATTCTACACAGACACTCAACGTCTCACTCTGCACGCGTGCGTTATTCTTTTTTTTTGTTGTTCCCCGCGTTCTCCTCTCTCCTCCGCCGGAACGGTCGATCCTTATATAGACGCGTCGAGGGAAAAAATCTCTTTTTGCCCGCGCTCGATGTTCAAATAGGTGAAAAAAGTACTTACACTCAACACGCTCAACGACGCACCACACACACACACACAGAGAACCAACGGCAACAGCATAGCCGAGCGCACGGCGGGATTTCATTTCCAGCCGTGCACGATTGTCCAGCTGGCTCTCGGCTGGTCATCATTCCACATCAAGTTTGACCAAAAAGGAAGGCAAAGAAAATCTTGGATCGTAACAAAAAACGATGAATAATAAAATAACGGAATTTCATACGAATCGTGCTGTGCGCTATACTCTTCAGTGTCGAGTGGAAAGTTACGAAAACGTCGGGGATATAACCGCAACTCGCTTTCGCTGCCACCTTGAACTACAACACGAAGAAACAGCATATCATCTATACTTACTTGCATGAGAGAAGAAAATGTACATAAAAGTCGCTCCGATCCACTTCACGAAAACAGAACCGACACGATTGTCTTCAGATAATCTTTCGGTTCCGCAGCGCGATGAGCATCAATACTCGGTCATAGATCCAGACCAAGAAAGAAAAAAACAAAGTATTGTATTGTCTTGTTAGTTTCTTTTCATTTTCTCTTCTTTCTTTTTTTTTGTTGCTGATGTTTAATGGGGCGAGTTAAATAACAGGACACGGGGCAGGGGCAGGTGGGATAGTAAAGAGAGAAAATGGGGAGTGTGTACAATATCCGTAGAAGAGGACTAGACTACAAAACATAGAACATGTTTGTTGTTGGTTGAAATTTTTCATAAACTCCTTAAGATCCGAGGCCTCCCAGCGATGGTTATCCATCTCGCCGGATGGTTATCCGCCAAAGACCTTAAGGAGGAAAAGTGACACAAAACTGGAGAGCAGAACGAGTAAATCAATGACCCATCAAATCAATATTATGTGATCCACTCTTACTCTTTCAAGTCGAAGACGCGCGAAGCTGAAAATAATGTCGTTGGCTGGTGAGAAAAATATTAAACTTTCCCTCACACACAAGAGAAAGATGTCGACGATAATGAGCTGGTGGATAGACAGAGGTAGGACGGACAGCAAAAGAAAAAAAAAATAAAAGGAAGAAAAATCATTGAGGGGAGCCTATTATTGCACGCCAACTATGCCGTAAAACTAAGCATTTGAAAAACAAAGAGGAACAACATTCTTCGGAGGGGTGTGTGTTTTGTGTGACAGTAGAAAATCATGGAGAGAGAGAGAGATAGCAAAGGAAAAAATAACTCTGCACAGGTCCTGTTAGAAGGTGGAGGAAAGAGGATTCGACTCTCCCCCTCCCCACCGACGTTGTACGTTTTACATACACACACAGAAAGGAGACTAAGCCATTTTCTGTAGCGATGACGGAAAACACACACTAGTTAATGACATCACTCTTTTGTCATATTGATGGCACTTGGTAAAATTAAAAAGCTGCTGTCGCTAGCAAATATGTTTCAAAAGAAAACACGAAAAAAGGGATATTATCTGCATATCCCGCCATTTGCGTAGATAGAAGTAATTGAAAAAAAAAAAGCTTACAATCGGTAGAAGAACACGAAAAAAACAATTGATGATGATGATGATGTTTTTGTTGTTGCTGTTATTGTCTCTCTCCTTATTTTTCTTCCGTGTTGTCCGGCAAAATCTCTCAGGGCTCGAATGTAGCCGTCAGCCGCGAGAAGAAGCGGTAGAAGGCCAGGAAGAACGAGATGAACAATACGAGCAAGGGCATGAGACACAACGCCGTCGCCTACAGAAAACGCGCAGACAAACACGAAAAAAAACAAACAAGAGGCACAGCAAAAAAAAACAAAAAAAAAAACAAACAAACAGAGAAAAAGAGAGAAAGGAAAATAATCGATGGATCAGCTTTTTTTTGTTCTCTATATGTCCACCGTTAGCATAAATTTCTTACGTCAATGCGGTGTTAGTTTAAGACGAGAAAAAAAATGAAAGTTAAAGAATAAAGTAAATCGAAGCAAACATACAGAGCGAAAAATGTTTTGTTGTTTTTGTTTGCGTTGTTTTTTTGGCCACGGATATTGAACTAACAAAAACAATAAATTCATCTCTAAAATAAATTTTGAAGGCACATAAACACAAGTCGACGAACGAGAGAAAAGAAAGCCAATAATAAGAAGGTAACAAATACAGCTGAAGAAAAAAAAATGTGAGAAAACAGAACCTAAGCGAGAGGGAAAAGGAGAATCCAAAATCAAGCAGACTATCGAAGAATTCAAATAGCTTCTTATTTGTTTTGTGTTCAAATCCTTTTCTTATTCCCTCTTCGTTCAGTTTCACGTGAGGAAAAAAAAAGAGTTGACGGACTCTCAGCTGACAAAAAGAATATGTCTTTTAGAAGGCACACACATTTAGTTTTCTAAAGGAAGACAAAGGATGAAATAGAATTGGTGCTTCCCCTTTTCTGTCTTTTAATTTATCGTTATTTCAATCCGATGGCCTGAAAGCTATGAGGACCGCCAAGACAAGGACGGCCAACGGGACTACATACATCCAGCGGCCAACCTAGAAAATGCATTCGGCATTCAAAAGAAAAGAAAAATAAAGAGAACAGAAAAGAAAAAAGAAGAATGGATGGATAGAATTATCAACGAACCAAAGAATAATGAAGAAAACTTACAAATTAAAATTGTGCATAAAACAGTGAAAGAAGATTTGGAAGAAACGGAGACGACCGTGACTGGACTTACCGTTTTTGACTGAGAAGATAGTAACGAGTAGTTGTCCTTTAACTGGGAGAATTCTTCTTCTAGCTCCTTCTTTTCCGTTTGTACATTTTCGTAGTGGCGCCGTAAAGCTTCGAGTTCGTTTCGTACCTCAGACAATTGCTTAAAATAACAAAAACAAAAAAACATAAATTAAAAACTGTGCCTCAAGAAATTTTCAAATAAAATTTTGTTTTACCTGCATGGTAACATATTCTTCCGAATTAGCATCTTCTCCGGAATTAAGTTCCCGGATGCCAGAATCTCTCATTTCAGGATCACGGGAACTCGGTGGATTACTGATTGGACTGCTAAATCCGCTAACCACTCCACTGTCCCGATTCTCTACGCTGAGAGCTAGCGACTGGTAGGCTTGTTGCCATTTCTGGCGTTCCTCAATTTGCTCTATCCTCGACACTTCCATCCTAAAAATAAATAAATAAAAGAGGTTAAATAGAAAATTAATTATGGATAGAAAATGGTTTCTTGTTACTCTTTCAACTGGATGGTGAGGATAGCAACTTCGTCCCTGAGATATTCCAATTCTGAGGTTGAACCTCTCTGAGCGGTGGTTTCACTGACACGATTGGCTTTCTCTTCCTTTTCGTAATTACTTAGTCGTACTGAAATATCGTTGTTGCAAATGAAGTATTTGGCATAAAAAAGTGATAAACAAATTCCTTGCTTACAGGTCAATAGCGAAATAAGATCCTTATTCTTCGCATTAGCTTCTCGAAGTTCTTGGTACTCATTATTGAGTGAAACGATACTGGAACGGACGAGCTCAGCGAGCTCAGATGGTTCATCAGCGGATTCATCTTCCTGCTCAGATGAGCCTTTGAGAACGTTGTGCAGGTTTCTAAAGTATTGCTGTAGATGTGCGGCTGTAGACCAACCATCTTGTGCCTCTAACTGCCGTCTCTCCACTTCTGACTCAAGTACACGGCACTTGGCGCGCGTTTCTTCCAAAAGCTCTGCACCAATCCAAACAAAGGAATAACTTAGCCATCATCCATTTTCGTAGCGAACAGCTAATGTAAAGCTCGACGCGATCAATTTAGCAGAGTAGAAAAAAGAGACAGCAAATGTTCCATGTCAGCCAAAGAAAGAGAAAAAAACAAAATGGGCAAGCAGCAAAAAACGCAATGAAAAGCTGGAGTAGAGCCAAGAAAGAGTTAGTACAATTCACCTTGTAAAATTAAACTACAACATGCCAACTGATTGCGGTAAAGATAACAATCCCACGTGCATGAACCTACACACATCAATTAACAAAAAAACGTCAAGTATCCGAACAAGTCGGAAGCGATGATAGGCAGCAATGTTACGCTCACTAGGGGGTTTAATGGATTAATTTTTTTGGGCGGAAAAGAGAAAAAACCGAGTCAGAGAAAGGGCAAGACATTATAACACAAGGAATCACAAAAAGTAATGATGAAGCCAAACAAAAAGACTTAATAAACAACCAGAAGTCCAATACCACATTGAAAATTTCTCTAAAGATTCTAGATTCTCTTAAGTAATTCTACATTCTTTCAAGATAAAGTAACACATAACTCATACCTTGTAGGCGATCCACTTCTTTTGACTTGTATCCAATAGGATCTGGGACAAAGTCTCCATTTAGATTCTAAGGGAAAACAAAAAACCTGTGAGTATTCATTAAAGATGTTTCAGTGATATTGATTTACCTTTGCATGGGAAGTTTTAAGTTGCGACTCGAGCTGGATCACCCTTTGTCTCAATGTTTCCGTCTGGTTTTCTTTGACGTTGCTCTTATCTTCCACTTCATCCCCGCTTATTTCGTTCTCATCCTTCTTCAATTCTTCTGTTGCTTTCATTGAATCGAGACGTAGTCTGAGATTGGCGAGCTGCTCTTTGGTGAAATCGATTTCCGCTTGTCTACTTTCCACCTGTTATACAGATAACGACTTTCAAATAAAAACTTGAAATGAAATGAATGGAAAATCTACCTGAGCTAGAAGAATCGTTTCTTTTTCTTGAGCTTCTCGAAGGGCTTCTTGCCTTGATTGCATCTCCTGCTCATGACGAAGTTGTTGGTTGTCGGCTTCTTGCAACTTTTTCTTGCACGACTGTAACTCTTCCGATTCTTTTTCGAATTTCTCGGCTAATTCTAGTATTTGTTCATTCAGTTTATCGTTCAATTCTTTCATGTTGTCGCGTTCGTCTTCAGCGTTACTCAATGATCTGTCAAGAAAACGCACAATGATTTAATGTATGAAGTTAATTAATCACAATGAAGTGGTATTCACCGTTCAGTTTCCTGTAACTTCTTCAAAGTTTCCATTTTCTCTGTGAGCACTTTCCGTAATGATTCTTTCGAAACATCCTGATAAATGTTTTTCTCGTCATACAACTTACGGATCTCTTCACGTAATTTGTCTTCGTGAAAGTTCTTTACAAAATATATGCGATAAAGTAAATAAATACAACATTTTTCCATGATCCAATAAAAAATACGTACTTTAGAAGAGACGACAAGCTGATTTTCGAGAGATTCTATTCGAGTCAATAGTCTATCTTCCTCCATCAGCGCCGTCCAGCCCATTTCAGCTGCTTCACGAGTAGCGCTCACAATACGCTGCAACGATCCTAATTTCGTTTCTAATACTTGTTCTCTGATTACTGCTTCCTAGATATTAACAAACATAAACATGAATGAATAACATAGATGAAAAAGTAAAAATAATAAAATAAAACAAATAGTGAAAAAACATTTATAAGATTCCTTACCTGTATCCATTGATTAAGCTGATAGAGATCTTGTTTGCCAAGTTCACAACTGTCTTCCTCTTCTTGAATTCCAGTTGAAGGACTTAAAAAAAATACACACAGTTCATCAGATTCAAGCTATCATTGAAAATTGTTTTTTAATTTACCTGGCTTTGGCTTCTTTGCCATCAGGTAAATATAGCTTTACAGTGGCTACAATACAACCATGAGTAACTATAGCATTCCAAAGAATCATGGATTATGCACCATTCTAGGAATATGTTAAAATTCAAGGTAGATACCTTTTCTTGAATTTTCCATAACATCTACTCCAAACTGTACTATATCACCAGAGCACACTTCTCTTGGTGCTGATTCTTCAGATCCTTTACTTAATCTCTGATTGTTCACAAATGTGCCATTACTGCTTTTGGTGTCTTGTAAATAAAACTAAAAATGAAATTAAACATTTATATGCTTTTCGCACCTTATATAGAATACAACACTCTAAAAATACCTTTCCATCTTTGTACCATAGCAAAGCATGGTTCCTAGATAACACTTTACAATCAAATATGGCATTGTTGACAGCAGGCTTCACTCTTGCCACTGAGCGCCCAACTTTCATGGCACTTTCCAGGCTGAGATTTCTCTCCTGCGAACCATAACATATCTTATTACTTTGATCAAAATATGCTTTAGCAGAGGCTTGTGTAGTACCTGGAAAGGGTGTGAATTTGGTCTACAGATGAGTGTTGCTCTTGGAACCATCTTGTTGGATTCCTGTCCCCCATTCTCGGGGGAATCTTTAAGGGTCACATTGTTTTCGTCCAGCGCGGAGAGAGAGACGGATCGGGGTACGTCGAATTCGATCACAACCATCCGACCAGCCTTCGATTAATGACTGTCGAACTCTGTGAAGAGCCGCCCTTCCTCGCGTTTCACTATTTTGAAAATAACATGCAGACTACTTCAAGAGAGAGATTGTGTTACTTGAGTTCACTACTGTTCACTTCGGCCCGAAAACCGTGCTCTGGCTATTGATTAAACTAACAAAATCTATGGAGTTATTCACCAACACTCACTCGACAAGATTTCCCCAAGTATATCCCCAATCATGCTTAAAGTTACGGCCAAAACTCTCTCTCTCTACAGACCACACACACAATCTGAAAAAAGGACACAAGCAATAAGAAAGGGAGAGGGAGGGAGGGGTTAAGGTAGCTACGGTGGCGCTACCTATTGTTGATATTTTTAACGGAAGTTAGTCGGCGACACCTTACGAAATTATTACGTAACTTACAAAATAATTTATGTTATTTTTCATGTACATTCGTATTTTCAAAGAAAAAACGTTTCTGTATTTTTTTTAAAATTAATATAAAAAAAAAGATGTAACATCGATCACCGTTCAACACCGGTGACCGGTCTCTATCTTTCTGATTGTTCTTCTGTGCTGGCTATGGCTTGATTGGCTTCTATTTTTTCGTAGAATTTCGCATGAAATCATTGCGAATAATAGATTTTTATCGCAGAGGAGATAGTTGCGCATAAAATTCCTTTCGATTGAATCATCAAGCCATTAGCAATGATTGAAATGTCAACTCTTATCGAGGGAGATAACAAAGATGAAAGATCAAATATATAAAGAAGCAGGTGTATAATAAGATAACAGATATTCATGCAACTTCCCGTTTATTATGACTAAAAATTAAGAAATAAAAAAAAATAAAATACTTGCCCATTTACATGACTTAATCTATTTTATCGCACTGTATGCCTGTATCTGTATCCTGTTCCTGTTTGTTTTTTTCCTGTATGGTTTCGCGCGACATCTAGTGGGATCTAGTGAGAAGAGACTTCTATTTTGACACAATCTAACGATTCAAGAGTGCAGACTGCATTTGTATTTTGTTGTTTTTCTGTAGCAATAGCTAACAGGTCTGTCAGTGACACTCTCTAATCAAATTGTTTTCCTTTTTTGTGAAGTAAAGTTAACTATACGTCATTTTAAAGTTCGCTTCAACTGTTTCGAACTGTCTTTATTCTATAATAAAGGTAAGTTTTTGTTGTCACACCTAACATAGTATCCATCCAGTGTTGTAAATGATGACTCATGTGTTGCGAAATCTCAGGATTCCCGAGTCCCGACTATCTTTCATTTGATTTCGTTTTATTTCATATAGATCATTAAGCATTCATCATGTTTGAAAGTGGACCCAACTACAGTAAACTAAAAACCAACCTGAGGTTAACTTTATTTTTTATACTTTTTTGACTTTTATAATAAATTAAAGAATTTTTTGTCATTTAGATTGGCAGTCAATCGTCTCAAGCTTCTGGAGAAGAAAAATACTGAGCTTGCATTAAAGGCCCGCAAGGAAATAGCAGATTACATTGCTGCTGGCAAAGCTGAAAGAGGTTACAATACTTTTCTTTCAACCTGTTATTGTTCTAGTATTTGTCAACATTTCTTTATTTTTCCAGCTAAAATTCGAGTCGAACAAATCATTAGGGAGGATTACTTAGTTGAAGCCATGGAAATACTTGAAATGTACTGTGACTTGCTACTTGCCAGATTTGGACTTGTACAACAAATGAAAACTTTAGATGAAGGGTTGTCAGAGGCCATCTCAAGCCTAATCTGGGTAGCACCCCGAATGCTAGCTGATGTGGCTGAATTGAAAATTATTGCAGAGCAATTAGGTGTTAAGTACGGTAAACCGTACAGTTTAGCTTGTCGCGATAATGCCATAGGCACCGTTGCTCCAAAACTGATGCACAAACTCAGTGTACAAGCTCCACCGAAAATTTTAGTTGAGAAATACTTGATTGAAATCGCCAAAAACTACAACGTTTTCTACGAACCGGATCCTCAGGTAATGAACCATTGTCTCATAAATCAATTCGTTTTGTTATTGTGGTTGTTTAAAAACAGATAATGCGAGAAGCAGCGGCTGCTGAAGAAGCTCTTTTAATCGATTTCAACGCGACTGAAGCAGGAAAAATGGGTGGGGCAGTTGGTTGGGTTCATCCAGGGCAGCCTGTTGCTGGAGCAGTTGGAGGACCACCTCAAGGCTGGATGCCACCTCCCCAGGCAGGTTACGCTCCTTATCCAGGTGGTGCATACGGACCACCGATGGGTGTTATGTCACCACCTCCGCCATATGGGTATCCATTGCCGCCAAGTTACCAACAAGAAGAAAAACCGCCCTTAGCATCGGCTCCTCATCCAGTGACTGATGAAAAGAAACCATCGTCGTTTAATATCCCACCAAACAATCTGGGAGGGAACAGCAACTCATCCTCAAAAGATAACTCACCTACTGGAAATAGTAAACCGCTAAACACAAATTTACAAGTAGTTTGTTCAACTAATAATTGTTATTAAGAAACGCTGGTTAAAAATTATTTACTTAAATGACAGATTAACCAGCATCCGAAACCAAGTCCCCGAACAAAACTGAATAGTCCACCGTCAGATATGGATCTTCCTGATCTACCGTCTGTCCCAGAAGATAATTTGAATGGACCTGGCGGGAAAGATGCAGATGACGACATTGATTTTGACGATCTTACTCGCCGTTTCGAGGACTTGAAGAAAAAGAAGTGAATCTTTGTCTTAACCTGCCTGAAAGATGTTATTTCTGAGTATACCGTCAGTCGATTTCCAAACGACATTGTAGTTTCTCTAAGGAAATCGGTTGCCTAATTATCTTTATATCCTTGCGTTTCCTGATACATTAATCAATACAAAATTTCTTACGTCCAATATCAATTTTATATTTTGTACGTCATTGAGGCGTACTATTAAGGTCTCGCACACTTTTAAGAAGAATCACGAAGCATAATAAGGGATTCAAATGCTACAGGTTGAGGACGAAACGTGATCACGTAATTATAATAGCAATTAGAATCTTGCTGAGGAGCATCTCCACTATGAATAATGGTAAAGGTGAACATCAAAATAAGATTGAGCCTATGCAGTCGTTGGTTAAATTTACTGTACAAGTTTGCTATAGAATAATGTTGAAAATTGTCATGTCATATGTAAATGTACAAGGTCTAAAAAAGGGGTACTCAGGAAGAACGGATTCATTCAGCAACATGAAGTCTTAGCAGCTTCGGCTTCTACAAGACCGTAATCTCGGCCCGCTCGTCGGTAACCGGCTTTAACACCGTCCCAGCCGTCGTGAATTGAATATTCCCCTATGCAATAGGAATAATTTGTACATATGTTTAGTGAGATTTTAGAATATAAAAATTTAAAACACCGTACCTAATTGAACGCGGTTGTAAATTTCTTGGCCTACAATACGGAACGCTTCTTCAACATTTTCACCTACAAAATTGAATGTATAACGACGTACTGAATATGATTGAGATTAGATTTACCTGTTTTGGCAGAGGTTTCAACAAATGGCATTTCATTGAAATTAGCAAACCTTTCAGCTTCTTCACTGGAAACTTCTCTTTGCTCTTTCAAATCCAGTTTACATCCAACAAGGATAAAAACTGCTCTGTGTGGCTCAATATGCATTTTGGCTTCATTCATCCAGGCAGGAACATTTTCAAAACTTTTTCTGCAGCAAATGTCAAAGACTAAAAGAACTCCAACCTGAAAAAGAAATTGGTTGAATATAGTGATCTTTTTCTAAAGGATGAATTAAACAAACTGTACCGAATTTCTGAAGTAAGATTTGGTGATTGATCGAAATCTTTCTTGGCCTATAGCAATAAAAGAACACAACACTTTAATATTGAATATGTAGCTTTAATACTTGTTCATTTTGTACCTGCGGTATCCCATAATTGCAGTTTTATCCTTGTACCATCTTCAACCTGCAATAATCGTGCGAAGAAATCAACCCCCACTGTAGGGTCAGAGACCTATAGATAAAACACAAAATCAAAATTCCATTTCACTCTAGATATTTATCTGCAATGACTAAGCCTAAATACAATTGACCTTTGCTACTGTTATAATAAAAGACATGCACTTACTCAACAACAAATAAAGGCAACTTACAAAATATTGCTCTTCAAATCACTTAAATCACACATGGAAAAAAATTTGATTAAAAGAAGGACTTAGACTGAAATAAAAATATCAAGTATGCATCTAACGACGCATTTAAACAATGAAAACACAGGCAGATGTTACATAGTTACCTCTGCAAATCTCCCATCAGTAAAATACTTGAGCAGTGAACTTTTGCCAACAGTACTGTTTCCAATTATAATGATTCTGAACTGATAGTCAAAGATTGGCTCAACCATTTTGTCGTGAGTGTAATTCCTTTATGACAACTAACTGCTGGCAGAATTTGTATGTCTAGTTCTCACCAAACATAAGGCTTGCATGATGTCGAGAGAAAAAATTCTGATAGTAAACACGAGCTTCCCATCCCCCGATTACCACCCAAGCTCAAGGACTCTTGTTTGCGACTCACTCTTTCATTCGTGTATTTGTCCTTGACCCATAAAAGCCTTCCCAAATCAGTAAATAAATTAGTAATTTAATCCTACCCTTTTCCCTTAACAATTACATGGATCGATTGTAAATGTAAATATAGAAAATTAGATTCAAGACATGCAATTTTACCACTGCGGCAATCCTGCGACCAAGTGAGTGGTTTCGGCAACAAATCCAGACGGACAGCTAACGTTTTGCTTAAATATTTTTATCAGTTTGTGAATTGTATAGTGAACTAGTGAACAGTGAAGTAATAGCGGTAAATAAACGCCTCCTTTTACGTTACGTTGTGTGATTTTTAAAAATTTGAGTGCGTCGTTCGTTGACGTCGTGATCCTTATCGTGCGGTTGTTTTTTACATATTATTCAAATTGCCGTTGTTTCTAAAACAATCAAGGAAAATGGAGGTTATCAAGCAAATAACCAAAATGGATTTTTTCTGCTCTTTTCTTCATGAAACTACTTATTTGTAAAACTAGCACAAACGTTCATGTCTAACCTGCGTCATTTAATCAAATTGCTTTATTGATTGTAACAACTCAACTGGCGAGTAGCGCCAGTCTTCCGGTCTTCTGTATGGTTTCTTCTGATGACCTTACTTATTTGTTCACTCTTTAATCAAATAGAATGGGTGAGGAAGCCTTGGCAGTAATATGGCAAGCAAAGAAGAGAACAAAACGTTGAGTCAGGTGTACCAAGAGGAATTTCAACCGGATTATTACATTAATCGATATTATTCGGGCATAGATGCTGGAAACGAGTTCTGTCTAAAGAATCTTCATCAATTCTTTGAACAAGGTAAAACAGTGCCCATCAATTACTTGAACTAAAATGCACAGTAAACGTGCAATGACGACCGTAAAAATTTGCGCAAAAGATTTTATTGCGTATTAACAAATCATAAATACACTTAAAAACTTAATTGATGCAGAATGTGGGGAAAATAAAAACAGGAAAAAAGTTTTGGAAGTTGGTTCGGGACCTGTACCACTTTACGTAATGTCAGCAAGTCGTTGGAGTAATTCAATTGTCTGTAGCGACTTCCTCCAACAAAACAGAGAAAAGTTGACCCAATGGCTCTCAGATGGACGGGAGGCTGACGAGATTTGGTCATCGTATGCTCTTTATGTTGCACAATTGGAGTCTGAAAGGTAACATGGAATTTAAACATTCTTAATTTCTTTCACCAAAACGTTTTGTGTCGATACTAGTGCCGATAAAGAATCCGCATTTCTCGTTTTGGACCGCGTCCGTCATTCCGTTCGATGTGTAATACCGTGTGACGTGCTGCAAAGTGATCCGATTTTGGGCCACACAGAGTCCCCATTCGACATCATCATTTCGGTATTTTGTCTTGAATGCGCCGTATCATCCCCAAAAGAATATCCGAGTACTGTCTCCAATGTAGTCCGCCTCTTGAATCCTTCTGGACACCTCATCATGATGGTAAACATTACCTGGTATATCATTCCTAAGGCAATACATTTTTCTAACATTTCTTTTATTCATACACAGGGAGGATTAGAAGGTGAACATTACTTTATTCGAGACCGAAAGATTCCAAGGATCAAACTCACTCGGGAGATGATCAACTTGGCCTTGCAAAATGCAGGGTGTGAAATTGTTACCTGGCATGAATTACCGCGAAATTTACGGCCTCCGGAACTTCCGATTGATTACACAGCAATGTTCTTTTGTGTAGCCAAGAAAATATGTTGATTTGAAATTTTTGTTAACAGAAAACCCATGAGAAATGTAAAAATAACAAGTTTGTTTTACCATCAAGGATCTTTCCCTTATACCTGCAGGGTAACAGAAGGAGTTGAGGAATAAAGTTGTTTAGCGAATATAATGGTACCGTGTTCAACTTTAGTAACATGACAAAAACATACAGAAATAAAAGTGTCATGGTTCTTGGAAGGATTTGATCGAGAAATGTAACATTAAAAACTAGCTATAGTATAAATAATGTGACAACTTATCGACAGTTTAGTGATCGCTGCCGTTGAGTGGGAAGCTTTTCTATTCTCGTAATAGAGAAATCTATAAATGGCCCAAGTAGAAAATAAAGTTCTGCTTCCTAACATCCAACGGAATGTAGAAGATGAATTTCCAAACCAACGCATTTCTGATTTTCTCGTCGCGGAAGTTGAGAAACTTAAGGAACGTTACGGCGATGAGCAACTTTTTGTAAGTCGTTTCAGTTCAAAAATTCTCTTACCATGTCCGCCGTATTTTACCAGTCTAATGATCCCTACATCTTGGTGTTTCAGACGGACTGGAACACAGGATCATGCGTGACATCCAGTCAGCTGATTGAAGATGCTTACAAAATCGCTTCAGAGTTTAAGAGAAGAGGCTTTCAACCTGGTGAAGTGATCTCTTGCTTGGTTCACAGTGACGTCAATTATTACAGCTTCCTTTTGGCAACATGGATGTCAGGCTGCATATTGTCTTCTTTACAACACTCGTTCTCCCAAGGTTCACTTACTGTTACATCGTTACGAAAAGTTTGTCAACCATTTTGTTTCCTTTGCACTTTAGATCTTTTGTTGAAATTATTGCAAACTAGTCGTACTCGGCTGCTTCTGTGCGATCAGGAAGGTGCGGAGAGATGCTTGGCTGCTAAAGCTGAATGCAATGAACTAGAAGTGTTCGTTTTGGGCGAGTTCAAGGGCTGCGTTTCTTTCAATCGGCTTATTGAACGGAAGGCTTTTACTATTGGTAAGCCTCCAGATATTTAAAAATCAATATATTTGATATTCACTCCGCCATCACTAATTCCGTAGACGAACTCAAAAGATCCGATCCCTACGACCCGAATGAAACGGTATCCATGGTTTTCTCGAGTGGCACTACGGGAGAACCGAAAGGAATTCTTTTGACGCATTTAAACATTTATAGTTACCTCCTCACTGCAAGGTATGATATCAAATTTAAGCCCTAAACATTTATTCTCATAGTAACAGTTGTATTCTCCTTTTGACAGACCAAACGCTAACAGACCTGGGATGAAAACGCTCTTCGTTCCGCGGATAGGCAATGTCATGGGTCTCGTGTTTGGTCTGAGAGGTGCGCTTATTTACACTAAAACATACCTGATGTCTTCCTACAAGGACGAGTGGTTATTCCAAGCCATTGAGGAAATCAAAGTATGAAAAATTGGGCGTTCCATTGACCTTTTCTTAATTTCTTTTTGCGACATCAAGCCGGAACGCGCTATGCTCTACTTACCTCACATATTGGCCATAACTAAACATCCCAAATCAGAAGCGAGCGACTTGTCTAGTATTGAAGCCGTATTTACAGCCGGAATGTCAGTTAGCAAGAACTTGCAACAAAAATTCTTTCTAAAACTACCTTCGCTGAAGACCTTTTTTATGGTGAGTCAATTATAGTCAATAAGTTAAATTGGTCAACTAAGTGAATAAGCAGCGAGGCAAAGCTTGTTTTCTAAAAATGATAAAACTCTAACAATGTTAAGTACAGTTTTACGGTATGACTGAACTTGCCATTGCGACAATGCGGCCCTTCAGCGATTATGAGCAAAACATTCACCGCGTCGAAGTGCTAAGTAAGAATCATTTACACTAATTTGGAAAATATTTAATAACCTCGGTGAATCGTTGCCATATTTTAGAAGAAAACCATCGTTCTAAACCAGAGTCAATTGGGCAATTGTGTCCAATGAATCAAATGAAGGTAGGCATTAATGCTATAGGTGCCGCCGTGCCGGTGTAAATGTGTACATTAAAAGTCAAGTAATTAAACTCAGGTCTCTATCTCAGGTCGTGGATGAATGTACGCGAGAAATGTTGGGACCAAACCAAGCAGGTGAGTTGTGCTTTAAAGGGCCTTCCGTGTTCAAAGGATATTGGAATAATCCAGAGGTACTACATATAAGCGTTGCACTCATTTACAAGTTTAGAGTTGCCTGGAAATGATTTTTCTAAATATTCTTAATCAGGCAACGGCTGATATCATAATTGACGGATGGCTCCACACAGGCGATATCGGCTACTACGATAACGAAGGAGACATATTTTACGCCCGGAGAAGCAAAGAATTAATCAAATATCTCGGCCATCACGTATACACGAAAATAAATGATGAGCTTACGTGTTGGAGATATAGCACTTACATGATTTTGGCAGGTGATTCCATCCCAGCTCGAGACGATTTTGAAATCTCACCCAGGAGTCGAGGACGCTGCAGTCGTGGGAATCAAGTGTGAAGATTGCGGCGAATTGCCCATGGCGTATGCCATGAAGAAACCCGGATATGATAAACTGGAAGCAACCAAGCTGATCAACTTTTTACACAGTGCGTTGTCCTGTCACACGGACTCCATATGTTACTCGTACTCGTTAGATTAGATACAGTACACTCGTCTTTCCAACTGCTCACGTGCGACTCGAGTTCGTCTGCTCCACTGGCTGCTCACACGCCATCTAAGAATCGCCCCTGACAACTATTACTATTATTTAGAAAACCACTGTAGAATAATAATAAAGTATAATTTTTTATTTCAATTTCAGATCGAGTTCACGACGAAGCTATGCTCCGAGGAGGACTTGTGTTTATCGACGAAATTCCTAGAAATGTTATGGGCAAGATTTCTCGCAACCAGTTGCGCGAACGAGCAGAATTAGAGGCGTTACATTTTACGTCATCTCGGTAGTTTGAATTCAGGAAGAGTGAATTGTAATGCGTGCGCTTCTCGAAATGGATATTTCGATCTTTTCTTATTAAGACTTTAGACAAATTTCAATAAAAACCTGTTTTTTCTCTAATTAATTAGTAAGGCTACAATTTTTCTTCTATTTTTTTCCTGTGTGTATTAATTCTTGAAAATTGCAAGTAAAAAAACTACAGATTTTATCCCAATGCAAAAGATTAACCAAAAAACTAAAAATGACTAGGTTGGGCTCGTTGAAGTGTGTGACCACATGCTAAAAAATTGTAACGAAGAACTGTGATTGGCATCATTAGCAAACTGCGTTCACTTTTTCAAAGGCTGGGCAACCATATTTCTGTAATAAAAAAAATAATGCGAAATGATTATACATGTACCTTCTACTCATATTATTACAGAACCATACAAAACAGTTTAAATTATTACCTTCACCGCTGCCGCAGCTTCACTGATAGTAATTTGATCAACTTCTTCGTTTTCGTCAAAGCCCAAAGCCGTCATATTCAATGGCACATTTCGGTCCATATTAATCAGCGTTCTTAGAACTGTATGTCAAGAAGGGTTTGATAGGAAATAAATTTGAAACAAATAATAATAATACAGGATGACTATATATACCTTCGTCGGCGTATTCTGCGTCACGTCCAAGAAAACCGGAATCGCAAAGTTTCTTACCAGCTTTTGCAACAACACATCCTATCTTCTACTCGGAAGAAATGCAATTTTAGCTTCCATAATTGAATTAAGTCGTTTACTACATGCTTGACTCATAACAATATACGCCAATGAATTATTCTAATCAAACTCTATTTGAAATTAGGTATACGTCACCTTAACAAAATTCCTAATTTTCTTCCAGAGATTAGATAAGAAAGAGAAAAAGCCTTCGTCCAGCTCGCCTGCCTCATTCCTCATGGATTTCACCAGTTCTCGGAAAGATTCATCATCGTATTCAGCACTACTCGGAGCTGAAAAGGCTCCGGGATAGTAAGCCGCACAAATAACGACAAGAAGGAGCTGAACATATTAGGATAAATTCAGAAAAAAGTTTTTGCAAAAATTGATTGTGAAATAAATAGAAATTTTTATACCATTTGAACCAAAAGACGCATTTTGAGAACGTGAAATGAGGAGAATTGCAGTTGCGGGTACACAAGAGTCGATGCAGTTCGCTGTTGTATGTCTCAGTTTCAACGGGGACTCTCTTTTTATACTGTTCTTGTGTCAATCGAAAATGGACGTTTGATCAACTGCACACGAGAGATGGCCGCAAAATCTACACAAAAAATGCAAACACACTAACCAATTAGCAATATGTAAATATCTAATCCAGATATTGATGAAATTAACAGGCTGTCATTAGATTGAACGAATATTTGCGTTCGACAACATTGTACCGCAGTATGCAACCATGCGCGATATGACCATGAAATTCAGGAAATGCAAACAGACGATCTAAATTGATTTTGTATTAACCAATTATGTGTTCAAACATCTGACGTAAATTTTTTTTTATTTTCCATCCTTGAAAAAGCATTTTTCTACCAATTTGATTACATTATTGGTTGTTTAAACCCTGTATAGTCCACAACTGGTAGTAAATTCCTTTCAACTGAATCAAATCCTCGTGTTTGCCGTTTTCTTTAATTTGACCTTTATCAACAACCAGGATCTCGTCGACATCCTTGACTGTGCTGAGCCGGTGAGCGATTATAATGCACGTCCGTCCTTGACTTGCACGATCCAGCGCTTCTTGAACGACTTTTTCGCTTTCCGCATCCAGCGCCGAGGTCGCCTCATCCAGCAGAAGGATCCTGGGATGGCGAATGAGCGCCCGTGCGATGGCCACCCGCTGTTTCTGCCCACCGCTCAACTGGGCGCCTCTTTGTCCGACCGCCGTTTCGTACCCGAGTGGTAGAGATTGAATGAAGTTGTGGATGTTGGCTTGTCTGGCGACCTCAATGATTTCTGGCATGGCTATCGTTCGACTCAAATCGCCGTAAGCGATATTCTCCGCAATGGTTCGGTTAAAGAGCACAGGCTCTTGTGACACAATGCCAACATTTGATCGAAGCAAATCAGCCGAGAGGAGAGTGATGTCCTTCCCGTCGACCAAAATACAGCCGGAATGAGGCTCGTAGAAACGCTGGAGGAGTTGGATGATTGTCGATTTCCCGCAACCGCTGTGGCCGACAAGGGCCACTGTCCGGCCAGGTAAGATGGTGGTGGATAAGCCTCTCAGAACAGAGACATCCGCCCTTGTTGGATAACAGAAATGGACGTCGTGTAATTCCACTTTTCCTTCGACGATTAAATTTTTAGGTTGCGGTGGAGAGATGTTTGTTTTCGGAGTCGCAAAATTGCCTTCAATGAGATGGAAAATTCTTTTGGCCGCTGTTTTGGCACGGCCGTAATTGGGCGTGAATGCAAGTGTCTGTCCAACCATCTCCATGCCAAACACAAGCGCTTCACAGATTTTGAAGACTTCTTTGTAAGCCAAGCCTTCGTTTTGAATTAAATAGCCGCCGTAGGACATGCAGACGACTGATGCGAAGCACGACATGTTGCACGTTAATCCGAAAATCAGCGCACGGACGTGTGTCAGTTTCTTGGCAACCTTGTAGGGCTCGTGGAGGGAATCCATGTATTTGGCATTAAAAGTTTCTTCAAGACCGAGGCTGGCTACTGTCCGGATATTGGAAATGGCTTCAGTCGCCAGCCGAGTGGATCGTTCCAGAGCTTTTGCCTTTTTCGCATTCTGACCCATGTTCATTTTGACTTCCAGGAGGCCCGACAAGAGGACAATGGGTACGAATATGCCGCTAGCTAACGCTAGTTTCCAGTCGTAAACCAGCGACAGTGTCAGGGCAAATAAAATGCTGACTGAAACCTGAACGAGGAGGCCTATTCTTGCTCCAGTAGCTCCTTGGATGGCCGAAGAGTCACCGGAGAGTCGAACACACAACGAGCCGACGGAATTTTCGAGTTGATCGAACCAGCCAATCTCTTTCCAAAGGATAGATCGGAAAGAAAGTGTCCTCAAGCGGAAAGTCAGCTTCTCTCCAGCGATGGTTAACATGAAGGTCTGCATAAAAGCGCCCAAACCGGTACCCAACGCGATACCCAAGAAAATCTAAAAATTTATAAAAATTTCGTTTAATCAAAAGTTTAATTTTCAATAGTTGGTAAAAATAGATGTAATTACCAGTGCAAGAGTATTGTTCGACTGCTTTGCTTCGTCTACCGGAAGGGACGGATCAAGTAAACCCATTAGTTCGCCGTACACCATCGCATAGACCGGGGTGCTCAATCCGAGTAGGGCTGAACCGATCACACCCAAAGTTATGTATACCCATTCGGGTTTGTTCAATTTCAATATTTCCCACATGGAAATATCCTTGTCTTTGTTGACAGACTGCAGCGGAAGAGGTTGCTGTGTAGAAATGTTAGTTTTCTCTTCTGTTTGCGGCTGAGTTATTGGCGAAATTTGGGATAATGCGTCCGTGTTTGAATTGTCTTGTTCCAGAGGTTCTAAGTTGAATTCCTGATGCTCATCTACTTCGTCTGATGTGACATTGTGTTCCTGTGATTCCACTAAACGGTGATAGAGCCCTCTCTTATTCATTAGGCTGTCGTGGTCGCCTTCTTCCTATTAAAAACGATTTTCATTTATCAATAACCATTGAACATAAAACCAAATACATTTACTTGAATCACTCCGCTGTTGAAAACCAAAATAGAATCGGCATTGCGGATAGTAGTGAGTCGATGGGCAACGATTAGAGTTGTCCGCCCTTGCCTTGCCTGATCTAAAGCTTGTTGAACCACGGCTTCACTATTTGTATCTGAAATAAAAATTTTAAAATAGTTTACCAATTACCGTGGTGAAACTCAAATTTAAAAAAATAAACCTAGGGCTGATGTTGCTTCATCAAATAGCAGAATTTTGGGATTCCGAACGAGGGCACGGGCAATTGCGATCCGCTGTTTCTGACCGCCACTGAGATGAGCACCACGTTCTCCTACTAGCGTGTCGTAACCGTTTGGTAGCGATGCGATGAAATCGTGAGCGTTAGCCTGCCTTGCAGCAAGCTCGACATCTTCTTGTGAAATGCCATCATAGCGAGGATGTCCGTACCGAATATTATCACGTATGCTCATGCTGAACAGTACAGGCTCTTGTCCGACAACGCCAATATTTTCCCGCAACCAGCGCACGTTGAGTTCTTTCACATCATGTCCGTCTATGGTTATTTTGCCTCGAATGGGATCGTAAAATCGTTGCAGTAATTGAATGCAAGTAGATTTACCGCAACCACTTTGTCCAACCAAAGCCACTGTTCTTCCGGCGGCTACTTCAAAGCTGATCTCTCGAAGTATGGGGACATCCGGACGAGATGAATAACTGAAATCGACATTCTCAATTTTGATGTGACCGTGGACGTTTGTCGGGAGTTTCCCAGCCGATGACGAACTGTCTATCTCCGGGATTTGACCGAGGATGTGATAGATACTTCCGGCCGCAACTCGAGCTGTGTTAAAAGCCTCGACGAAAGGGAGCAACTTGCCCAGGTTTAGAGCAGCATAAAGCATGTTGAAAAATACAATGTTCAGCGTCCCAGCGTCGTACTTGCTTGTGTTTTCACCACCGCACGTCGATTCGAGGATGAGTTTGATGCCGTACCAAAATGTTAGCGCATAGCTGGAGTAAGTGAGAATCCACACCAATCCGCTTCCAATTCCTGTGGCAAATCCTCGTTTGATTCCTGCTCTTCGTGCCGGTTTGATGGAAGCTTCGAATCGTTCAACTTCTTTCTCTTGGGCACCAAACATGGTCACGGTTTTTATAGCTCCAATGATCTCTTCGGCTAAACTTCCAGCTGATGCGTAAGCTTCGGACTCTTTGGTTGTGAGAGTGGATTGAATTTTGGCCAGAATTCCGGCGGTGATGGTCAGAATGGGTAAGGCCACTAATGTAATGAGTGCCAACTCCCATCCGAAATAAAAAGCGGCAATAAGAGAGCACAGTGAAATGGAACTGTACGTCAAGAAAAGTCCCACTTTTTCGCCGATTCCATCCTGAATTTTCGTCAAGTCTCTATATAAACCGATTGGAATAAAAATACTTTTCCTGATTTTGATTAATCACTCTTTTATACTCTGAAACCCGAACCGCCAATCCGTCAGTTGTTCTCGAGTCATGCCAACTAATTTCCTGGGCCAAAATGGCTTTCACAACCAAGCTCCGTAATCTGTAAATCTGGTAAGTAAACATCAGCAAAGAACGATTTATAATTTTAAACATAATCAGAATCGTCACTCACTTGGTTCTCAGCTGAGATATTCAGACATGTAATGAATATGAAATTCAGCGAAACTGAGATTAATCCTATAACAGTTGTGCCAATCGCAAAGAGGACGACAGCGTCCATAATATCTCGGCTATCAGGTGTAAATAATCTGCAATTCACGAAAAAAATATAGAATTATTAATTGGGCTTTGATTTAAATGCTTGATCAGTAAAATATACGTGAAAATAGGGACATGTTGGGTTGCATTGGAATGGGATGGGCAAGTCGTTGTGTTGGTGATGTCTGTATTATTTGTTCCGGGATCATAATTTGCAATGATGACGTTGGAAAGGTCTCCCCAAAGGAGTACCATTAGGGGAAGGCATATTCCATTTAATATGGAAGCCGTGACAGATACGGATATCAACATTGCGTCATTCCTCGATGCAAAACGAAAGAGTCGAATAAATTTCACCGGCGCAGTGTTAACGTTATTCTCTTGTGCTAAGACCTTGGTCTTATTTTTTTTTCTTGAAAAGCAATTTTGTTGACATTTACCTGTCATTTCTTCAGAACTCTTAATATATTATTGATAGATTTATTCTAATTTTTAAATTAAGAAATTCCTTAGTAAGGTATATAAAGTCGCGTGGGAAATTATTTTTCACAGAGGTACCTGGAAGAAAAGCGCATCACTTGTGCATGTGTAAAAGTTCCGTTTCCAGAGCTAACTCTAGATAAATTCTGGTCTGATCTGAACGCTCCAATAGCAATGCAACACAATGGTAATGGCAATCATCTAACTAGTCAACATAATCTTATATACACCCAAACATTTCCATTACTGGAAATGGATCAGTTGACGTCCAACTGCGCAATTCTAGAAACGTTTAGGTTACAGTCACGGAAATCTAATTTCCCTTAAATCACGTACATGCGAAACATTAATCCTCAATACGTCCTTTAAAGGAACACCAAGCGTTCAATAAAGCGCAATAAAGCACGTTTTACACGTTGAAATATGAAGTCAGCGTTACATCATTCTCAATAATTTACTTACACTTATTTGGATACAAAATTAGCGCAATTGTTACACATGTATATTAACAGGCGAAGGTAGGCTACTACAACTCAACAAGACACTACGAAAAAGTTTAGGAAACCCAAGGGAAAATATTGCCTTTTTTGCAGAAGCCTATTAATACGTGAAACTTTACTTTTCTAAACTTACAAAAAACTGAAAAATCAAACAAACATAATAATACTGATCACACCTGAGTTTGCCGCATGTTTGATTATCTAATTTAACAGCACTGCATAGATATCTTTTGGGATTGAAGATTATGATACAAATGACATGTTGCACTATCTGTTGCTAGGAGACATCATATACTGTGCTGTACGTACACTCGCTTCCAATAATATGAAGGCCACCGCCAGCGGGATTTATCAACAGACAGCAAAGTAGGCAGGAGCTACGAAATAAAAGGCTTTTTTGCTGACTCATCCCTTAAGTTTATTTTCTTCCTTTAAGAAGCTTAAGTAGGTCTTAAGTCCTAAACATACCGTAAAGGTATGCATGGTTGGCCGATTGGCCGGCGAATACGCCTACGACATCCGCATCATTTAATTTTCTAAGTGACGTGCACGTAGCCATAGAAACATGCTGCCTAGGTAAATACTAATTTAACTCAATGTTTTTTGTCGTGGTTTTAAAATACTATATCTACGTAATAACTCCCGATTATTCCCGTCTCTTTTTTTTTGAAGTCAATTGTTTTTTACACCCGTCCCGATAGCTTCTGACATCTATCAGCCATTGTTATAACTAAAGCCACATGACCAATTTAATTTAATGATCGAAAAGACATGGATGTTACAGGAAAAGGACCAGGCCAAAATCTCATTAAATTACGACAGTGTTTTCTCTATTTTTTTCAAGATAATTTGATTGTTCCTTGTTCGCTTCCTACTTACGACATGCCTATTCAATACACCTATTTTTTTCTTCGGACTAACATTTGAAATTTTGGCGCCTCCAACAGCGGTTACGCATAAACATTCAACGGGACTTGTGGCCTATAGAAGTTTCAAGTGACAAACGAGCGGCAAACACCAACACGACGACGAATGCAGCGGCCAACGGGATGCCTCTTGGTGTGATGATACTTTCACGTCGACAGTCTCTCTACCATTAATCAGTTGGGAAAAGCTTCCATTGGAAATGCAGCGTCACAACAGCTCTTGTCTCTCTTTCAGTCTCCATAATAAATAAAATAGCTACACCATACACCAGCAGGAAGAAGGATTTACAGAGAGCTAGGTGTATCCTACGTTCGTTATTGTTCAGGTTGTCGTCGTGGGACATGTTATAGAGACTGTCTGGCGAGTGAAATACATAGGCCATCCACAAGTTTACGCGTATACTTATAAGTCCGCAATATCTTATTTTCACCCCGGAAAGCAATGAATATCGGATAAGCTGACCGTACCGCCCCTATACCATATGCACAGTCCGTCTTTAATGAAATACATTTCGAATAGAAGTCAGTTTGAAAAGAAAAGAAAGAAACAGTCATTAGTTTTAGCAGGTTTCGAGTAACACAATACGACTCTTTAAAGGCCCATTTCTTTTCCTGTCACCCGAGAAAAAATCTTTGCGCGTCGTTGGCTGTTGCTGGACACGAAACGGACGGTGAGAGACTGTAGCTATAGTTGAAGCTGAGTTGTTCTTATTTCGGCGCTCGGTAATTTATTGCGCCCCATGCCAACTTTCGCCTCCTTCTTTCTTTCTTTTTTGGCTATTGTCTTTGTGTCAGTTTGAGTAGTAGCCTATATGGTCTACGTGGTGGTGGTGGTGGAAAGGCGAGTGCGTGGTTAAGGGAAGATGTAACGAAATCAAGCCGTTAACTTCTCAAAAAGTCTATACATTTTATTCCAGAGGATTTTCACTAGCAACGGTAAATCAACTTGAAGCATCTGCTGGTGCTGTGTTGATCCCCTTTTTGGTTTCGGCTTTTTCTTTGGAAAAAGTCAAACTTGGGGGCGACTTTTGAACCAGTCAACTCTCGTCGCCAAGTTTGCGCTATGCTGATGGTTAGAGTCAACTTTCCAACAGCAGCTCACAAGGTTTGTGCACGTCTATATGTCAAGTTGGAACAAAAAAAACTTCTCTTAAACGTTCTCGTCCTGTTCAAATAGTTATCCGGTTCTCCTTTGAAGACTTTCCTTTTTCTGTTCTGGGGGGGACGAATCACGGACTCGCAGCTTTTGAATAAATCAACAGCGACGCAGTTGCCCACACACACACTCTGTCCGCCCCTGCTGGACGACGACCGTTTCCCTTATATATGTTGACACAACCGCGACCGGTCTCCAATGACTGTCAATAATAAACCAGAACGAAAATAAACTCGCCGGTTATAGTATCTTAGCTATATACTGTATAGATCTTCTATACAATGTGAAACACTTAAACTTGAAATACTCTGTCGGCTATTTTTTCCTCCCCTATATGTATTTACTATCTATACATTCGTTTACATATTTCCCCTCTCTCCCTCAAATGAAAAAAAAAAGCCTCTTGAGTTTGACTGACAAGAGAGACAGATTGTCTGTGTGTGTTTTTCGAATGATTATATTCGGCTTTTTCCTCTGTGATGTGGTATAGGCCTATAGATTTCTTCACTCCGGACCCTGTGAAACTCCAACTATTTTTATTTTTATTTTTATTTTCCAAAAAGGAAAAACCTGATAGTATTTTTATCGTTATTTATTTATTATTCATTCATTTATTCACATTATTATATTTATTCCCCTGTAGCGCCGGTCTATCTGTGTATATAAATGCGGCCGAAGAAGAGCCCCAGCAGCGCGATAGAACCAAAGTGATTATTGGATTATGAAACGTTTTCCGGCCGCCCCCTTCTATCATCTCTCTCCTGGCCCTGTTGGGATTTGAGAAAATCCTGTCATTCCCATCGCTTTTCGGGACAAACAGGATTTGTTGTGCTGGCGATGCCCGGCACATATCTGGGGGACCGACTGATGGGAATATAAGGAGGCGGTAATGAAGGCATTGTGAGTGTAGAGAGAGACTGCCATATAGTGCGCCAGCATCAGACTATAAAAGCCGCAATTGAATAGGAAGAAGTTTAAGCTATAGGGAACTGCTGTGAAAGAGGCAACATCTTTTGCATATATTGAAAGCGCGGGCTCGTGAAAGGAATTAAAATAACAAATTGCTCCCGCTCTAATGTTGATATTTGTCGTCTGTTTAACGCTGTCATTCTATAAGGCTGTCAATGAGATAGATGAGAAAAAGAACGACATAAAATAGAAGAAGAAAAGAATTAAATAACATCCGAAAACGGACGGAGGATCGACGAACAGGTGACAGACCAAGACGCGCTCATTCGGCAGCCGAGACGATCGCTTCCGCAGCGGCTCTCTTGTAACCTTTCTCCACATAATAACACACTAAAAAAGAAACAAAAAGAAACAAACCAAAGAGCTATAATGACAATTTGGGTTCCTCTTTTCTTTTTTATCAATTCACACGGGAAAGCTTCTGAGCCATCAGCACGATCACGACCGTCAACCGCCGACTGTGCGACATTAAAGACGTTTTTATTATAAGAGTCTCTCCTTGGATATATAAACCTTTTTCCAGCAGTAGAAGAAGAAGAAGATTCCTATATTATACCTACCCGTTCGTCTTCATTCTTTTTTTCCTCTTTTCTTTATATTTTCGTGGATAGTTCAGCAGCACAGCAGATAACCATTTGAGATTTCCTTCTCTTTTGTGTGTCTTTTCCGCCGTATTTATATAACGTTTCGACATCTTCCCCCATTGATTTTCTGGGGAACAAAATCTCCCACCAACAACAACAAGTTTCGTGCTGGGTCGGCTCTTTCTTGCACCAGAGAGTATAGCAGCGTGAGTGTGTGCGTAACATTTTTTGTTTGTTTTTTGTTTTAGCGGAGTGTAACCGCTACCAGCAGCGACCGCTGGGTGGACGACGTTTGGCGTATTGAATAGTGCAGCAGCAGCAGCAGCAGCTATATAGCGTCTATCCATTTAGGAATAAGGATGCAGATTGGAATCTCCCCATATAGATAGTTTATTCTTTTATATTTATACTTGCACTATTCTCTCTTTCTCTTGGCCTCTCTTGGCTTGAAGAACGTATAGATGCATATAATATATAAACGCAGCTATCTTAAGCTTCTCTCTAAGAGGCCGGGTCCTCTTATTTTTATTTTGGTTGAGTACATGTCGTTGCTTTTCATCTTTCTTCTTCGTCTCCCGTTAATAGATGGCCCGCTGCTGATGCGGCAGCTCCCGAAACTGGAAATAAAACTCAAAAAAAAGAATGAGAAGCTAAGCAAGAAGAAGAAGTCTGCTGTCTGTCTGTAGGATATATAGGAATCCATTATAATCTCATGTACCGCCTTCCATCTCTTTTATTTTTACTGTGCACATATCTCGGGCCACTGAATGTTTTTGTATATACAGCATACACACATAGAATAGAGTCAAGAGTGTGTGTAGGTGCTGGATGTGTGTGTAGATCGGTGCTGACTGCAGCACAGCAGTGGTAGGCCCCCCTCACACCACTCCCGAAGGATATATATCTTGCCGCTGTTATCCTTATATTCATCAGGGAGAGTAGTATAGAATAGCCTACAGTGAATATACTCTATAGTAGTGCGCAGATAGAAGAGGCTGCCTTGTGAATTTCACGCTCCGCCGTGTATACGTTCTACATTATACAACGTTGATAATAAACAGCAGAACAGATGAGTGAGAGGCCGCGGGGAGAGACGAATCATACAAAACGAGAATATATTAATGATGGAAGAAATAATCAAAAAGAGTTTCGAATTTTTATGAATGTCACCGGGTCCTCGCGTTTGCGACGCTATCACCTCCGCTCTCCTGTGTGTCCATTTCACGTGTAACAAATAAGTTATAATGCGTCAGATGATGACAATCACATATACAGGCTTTTGTGAAGCATTTGAGAGATTCTCGGAAGAAAGTCGCCCCAGCAGCAGACGATGCGACGATATGTAGAAACATACAGACACGTCAAGCGCGTCGACAACGAGTTTGACTTTGACGTAATTCATTCGATGCCGGCGTAGTTTGTTATATTTCTCGGTATATTGTCTGGCAGGGCAATCTCAAAGGCCATCGCTAATATTACGTCACAAGGAAAGAAGATGACGCAATCGTGACACGGCCGTGCCATGAAAAGAAATGGTGACGGCCGACAAAATGCTGGGAATATAAAACGACGCTAGTATATTCATGTTCCCGAATGTTTCATTTGTTCAATTGTGTGTCTAAACAAATGTTCACACGATGGAAACAAGTCCCTCTCCCGCATCTACAATCACCGCGTCATCAGGAAAGCCAAGAAAAAATGTTGAAAACTTGTTCCCGATCGAAGAAGAGCGGATGGCATCACAAAAAGGAGGACACGCGATGATTGAAGATGTTATTTTTCCTTTTCCAACTATAGGAGAGAATCGGGTGAAAACATCCTTCCACTTTTCAAAATGGACACGCCACAAGGCAAAGCATTGGCTCTGATTGAGCTGACGATGCGCATCGAGTCCATTTCTGGTGTATTGTCACATTTGGCTTTGATCGCAAATGTACACAGCACACGTCTTCCAACAACATATAGATGTGATTTGAATGAAATATTTTAGTCTGAATTTCTCTTTTGTGTTGCTGGCAGCAGGGCCTACACGCTGGGAGTATAGACAGTCTGCAGTACTTGAAATGTCGTTTGGTATGTCGGAATTCAGAGCGATCGTCTGGCGATCATTTCCCTGCCACATTCCCCTCATGAGTCTCTCGATCGTCAACTACTGTTAGAAGGTCTCAACCATCTCACATGGAGAGAGAGAGAGAGATAGGATAGGCCCAAAAACGGTAGACCCTATCGCTGCAGGAGATCGGCCGAAAAGAGACAAGCGGAGCAACAACAACAACAACAACGAAAATGGGCCCAAAAAGAGAAAAAAAGGGGGGAATTGCTAAGTGAAAAAGAGATGGCGAAAAGAGATAAAAGAGTCAACGACAAAAAGGAACTCTATAACATCAAAACACAGCTATAGACGAGCGAGTGTGCTTGGATTATAATGTACATTTCTTTTAGACGCTCGCTCGTGTACATCAAGGTCGCTGTTGTCGTCTATATGTGTTTGTACTGCTGCTGTGTACAAAAAACACGTCGCAGAGAAAAGGCATATAGACACACACACACATGTCTGTATAGCATGACTCTATGGTATCACGCTGCGCAGTCGTGTGGTTATAGATCGAAAAGAGGCGCGGTCGAGAGCAGGCCTACATCTAAGCTTTGCCAGTAGTGTCGTCGTCTGTATTATGATATGCATTCCCAGACTCTTTTTTTCCCGTTCATCCGAGTGCCGCAACATTTCTAGAAAAATAGAATGAACGAAAAAATTAAAAAGATAGACGCATTATATGGAAAGTCATTTTTTTCTTATGTAAGAGTATAAGACTGACGTCTGTTGTTATGGAGACGCCCACTCTGTCAGTTTCTCTCTCTCTCTAGCTGTGGCCACCTTTCGAAAACATCGCCCTACAAACGGATGGTGTACGGTTGTTGTTGTTGTTGTATTCATCGCCCGGCATCTGCATGATGCGCCCCATTTCTCCGTGTACAGATACGAGACATTGTGATCTGCCGGTCAAGATAAACAACAACTCGGATGGAGGCAAAAGTGCTGGCAAATGCGCGAAAGAATAAGAATAACAGAGATCAAAAGAGAGAGATGACTTTTTTGTGTGATATGTATTTCTTTTAGATTTTCCCAGCAGGCGGAGAAGATGCGGAATCACGTCGTTCCGCTTCATGGCCCAAAGACTGTGAGGGACGTCTATAGCGTCAGATGTTGTACAGTATGTCGTCGTCCGTGATGTTTTTGCTGTGTAGATGCTGGGCATCTCTCGTCTCCCAGTTAGAGTCGAGGAATTTATTGTCCGCCCGCGCGCGGATTCCGGTCTCAGATAAGAAAAAAAGAGATTCCTCCGCTCTCTTCTTCTTCTTTTTCCTATGCCACTTCCATTCCATCAACCGCATTTGACAATTGCGCGCCTCTTGCCGCCTACAACAACAACAACTCTGACTCGTCTCAGACAAACAAATGTTGTTGTTTGCCTCTTAGAGTGTCGGGGGGCCATAGGGATAACGGACGAGCAGCAGGGGAAGATGGAATGTGCACATACCGGGTCATCTTCTTCGATTTTTTCCCGTTGGTGGTGGTGGAACCCGGTCATGGAATTCCCTTATAGGTTATATACAACATCCATAGCGGAGGATATACGACTCTATCTAGTCTATAGGTGTACATGTTCCCCCATCGGTTTGTCTCGAAGGTGAGAGCTTAATGATGAGGCCACACACACACGCGCCGCAAACAGAAAAAACCAGAACCAAAAACTAAAACTAAAAATATTTTCTGAAAGTCGTAGATCCTTTTGACCCGGAGTGTAAAAAAAGAATCAGGACAAACTTATTGGGAATCTTGAAGTTGTTTTCGAAAAAAAGAAAAAGAAATACGAGTCGAAGGAAATCACCAATTTGGTCCCACAAGAGGAGAGAATAATGTCTTTTGTTGTAATGGGAGCTATAGAAAAAAGACATTTGAAGGTTTCTCATTGCCCTGTTGGAAAACCCAGCCGGATGGAGGAACTAGAAATCAATTCGTACTCTTTTTTCTTCCAAGGGTGGGACGCGAGAGTTAAATTTGTCACATGAGGAACAAGGGAGGAGACGGAAATGTGTGAAAGATCTCACGTTGCAAGGCCGGAAATGTGTCGTACGAGAGAGAAATGAGAGAAGAGCGCAGCAGCACCAGCAAAGAAAGAGCTTGTCTTGTCTATATAGTATAGTAGCCATATACATATTTTTACTGATGATGATGATAGCTTCTTCATCCCTTTGCGTGTTGAACAAATTAGCCACCGGAGTGGATGACGGAAGGGAAAGAGAATGACAGAGCCACACATTTCTTCTTCTTCTTCTTCTTCTTCTTGTGTGGGAGAGAAGAGAAAATATGCCAGACAAGAAAAGATGAAAGACAAACTATTCGGGAATAAGTCATCTGACGGCTGTTGTGCTCAGCTCATTCCATCAATCAGCAGCAGCCAGAGCAAAGAAACAGAAACAAAAGGAAACAAAACAAAAAAAACCAGAAATCATTTTCTATATATCCTTCAGAAATGTCTTGTAAAGAGAAACAAAAAAGATATTCCCGGCGACGACACGACCCCGGTGATGTCTTACATTCAAAGAAACAACATGCGCACACACACAAACCAGAAGAAAGAAAGTATAACCCCCAAAAAATTTATTTGATGCGCGTGTTACTGGTTTTATCCCGCCGTCAACCGTTCGTTTCTGGTTTTTACGGCCGCGTCTCGTCCTGGAAATGTTTTTTACTTGACGCCAGGCGCGCAAGTCTCACAGCAGATGGGCCATCTACACACACATGTACACATCCAGGGCGCATTGATGGATGTGTCGCACGGTTAAAATGGATACGGCGTATAGAGAACAACAATGTCGTCAAGAAAAATTTCATTCAACTCGTCGTCGTCCGCCAGAGAGACTTGGCGGAAGACGGTGAGTAAATCTCGTCGGATGATATGTGTGTGAAAGTTGCAGCTCCCTGGAACAAACAAACCAAAAAAAGAGAAAACAGCATTTTCTCTGCTCCGTTCTCTCAACTTGTTCTTTTTATTTTTCACTCCAAATGACAATAACAATCTGGGAGCGTTATAGTGCGGAGACATGCAGGAGGCGCCCAATAGGGTTTTGAGCTCCTTATATTTCTGGTGAGGAGGACTCCTTTTAGCCAGCCATTCAGTTGTGTGTGTGTGTGTGTATTTATATTTATATTTATGCTTGCTATATAGTTTTCAAAAGGGGGGACGGACGGATGGACGGACGGGTGATGGCGGACCCGTGATAGCCCAACTCAACTAATGGTGAGATGACCCGGGCTTTTATTTATTTTATTAGTGGAAGCACTCTGTGAACCTTACGGGGGTTACTGGCTGCTGTTGCTGCCTCTTGTCTTTTTCCTTTTTCTTTCAAATTTTCTGGGATGCTGCGACTTCTTGGGGTTTTGAACTCTCCGGCATATTGTCACCAACAGCCGAGCCGAGCCGAGTGCCGAGTGTTGTGCTGGGCCTCTTGGTGGGCCCCTCTCTGTTTGTCCTCTTCACTGGCTGTTTGTTGTATACATACACGGCAGAATAGGAGAAAGAGATACAGTGACCAGTTGAAAATAAGGCTCGAAATTTATTAGTGGGACCTTTTTTCTTTCCTCTTCTATACGCGCTATCTATTAGTGGAAAGTCTCCATCTTTTTATTTATATACAACGCCTGTAATAGGGTTAGGGCCCTGTGCTATAGCCCCATCTTTATAAATAAAAAGGCAAGACGAGCTGGGGGAAAAGAGAGATGAATGGCCATTGCCTGTGTCCAGGCAAAAGACAAAGAGACGACGGAGAGAGAGAGCGGCCATATGTCCACTATATAAGCGACTCTATGGCCGCCAACACACGAAACACCCAAAATAAGAGAGAGAAAGAAAGAAACAGAGAAACAAAAAAAAAATGTAATAAAATAAAATAAACCCGTCAAGTCGCGGCCAGATCAGATGTGCCAACCACAAGTTCCGTGTATAAACCCATTACCATACTACACACCAACCCAAAAGTAATATCTAGAATGCATTTTTTTAGACATCTACATTATTTCTTTCGGGTTAGATTATTCCCCCAGCACACACACACACGCACAAAGGGAATATAGACGGACATATTTCAACTGTTATTCGATAGTATATGGCTGTCGCCGTCGTTGACCTGCCAAATGATCTTGACGGACCGTGACTTGATTATATCCGCACACAAACAGCCGAAACGAAATGTATTTCTATTCTCTTTTTCTATTTCTTCTTCTTTCTTTTTGTATCCATTGTCTACACTTGTTTTCATCATTTCTTTCTTCTTCTTTTGGTTCGGGTTCGTTGGAGACGATCACGAGTCTCAGCAACGCGGCCCGCCGGAGCGTGAAAAAAACTAGCTGAACAACAGAAAACGGGAAAATGATTATTTCAATTTCAATCGTATAGTCGCACTCTCTGACGTCATATCGCAATTTATTCAAAGTAAAAAGTGAGTGCCGCTGTATAGTGGTGTCATTCGGCGACGTTTATCTTTCCTCGCCATTTTTCTCCGCTTCATTCCGCTCATTTTTTCGATCGATAACGTCGGACGGATGAGATGGCGCTATCAAAGGCGGATGCAGTGCGCAAGAGACAACGGCGGAATCTACGCTCGGAAAAAAGTTCTTAATTTGCTACGGAGAGTTTATTAGAGTTCTTATAATCCGCCGTTTCAATATGTACTCACGGTGCACAAAAAAAAAATAAAGTTTCGTGTCTATAAACCTCTTGACCACGACAATGTGATCCGAACGAACGAAAATAATGACGACAACAATCTGGTACGCGCACGGACACACAGACAAAAAACGTGACTTCCTGGACGGACGCAAATCGATTACGTCAATTCTATTTTTTTTTTTATCTTTTTAAAAAAGGTATATAAATGTGCATAGACTAGACACAATAGGAACTCGACTTATTATTATTTTTCTTTTCTTTTTTCAATTGTTCAAAGGAAAAAAAAAATTGATGGAATCGCGTTATTTTTTTTCTTCTTTTTCCTCCTCCGGCCCTGGAAATTGTGAAATTTGAAAGAAAAAAAGATTATATAAGGAATGCCCTTCTTCCTTTTTTTTTTGTTTTGTTGTTGACATTGGAGTGGATCCGGATATTGGCGGGTGGGGTTCCGCCACTCGACACGATTCCGCACGAACGGCATTTTTCCAATTTTTTCACGAGCCGAGGCGCAACGGATGATCGAGACTATACGCCAGGAAGAGAGCCTCCCCACGATCGAGCAAACTCGACGAGTGTATCCACATAGCCGCTCAATAAAGCATACGCGGAAGAAAAAAGAAAAGAAAAATAAAAGGGGTTGACATGAGCCGTGGGTGGATGAAGAGAAGAGAGCCTATGTGGATGTTGTTGGGGCTGGCTGGATGGTTCGACTTCATTGGAGGGCATAGCGGGAAGATATGCCCAGCCGACGAAAAGGGGAGAACTGACGTATACAAAGATGCAGCTATCTGATATACACGCTGAAATAAAAACTAAAAATTTTCTAGAGAAGAGAAAAATAAAAAGTACTGGAAGACAAAAGATGGGCCGTGCTGATTGGATCCGGACGGCGACCCAGCACTCGAAGCTTCCTCGTCTTTTTTCTTCTTTTTTTTGCCGAGCCTCTTTGATCCTTATCGGATATGTACAGTGTACCCGAATACATCCATCGTCGTTGGGTCCCCCCCCTTCTCAGACCTATCAGCATCATATCCTCATAGAGTTCTTTTTTTTTTAAATAGAAAAAAAGTATCTGTCCTGCATCGGCCCATGTGTCACAAACATTCTTCTTCATGGCCGGCCGAATTCACTGGAGAGGAAACACAGAACAGAGTACTGTATCGAGCGGCCGGCCCAGCAAGCACAAAATGCGCCAAAAAAGTTCGTTTTTTCCGCAGCAGTTGATCCAATCCAGCAGCAACACCATATTTATTTCAGAATGTCGGATAAGGACACTGTTGTCAGTGGGACACAACTCAACTGGTCGGACGTCGTAATTCTTATGACACAGCCGACTCACAAGGATTTTTTTGTTTTGTTTTTTCTTCGCCGTAAATTCGTCACATTTTATATTGCGCGCCAGCCAAACGGGTCGGGTTCGTGTGTCTGCACTCTGCCGTGACAAGCGCGCGGGCTTTATGATTTTTCAGTTGTTTTTTTTTTTTTTTTTTTTTTTTAATTTGTTGTTTGATTTCCGTCTTAAATCAATTTCCGCTCTGCGGAATGATGATTATTGTTTTCTTCTTCTTTGGATTCACGCATGTCCGTCATCATCATTTCGTTCGCCATTTTCTCTTTCTATTCAACGTGACGCGGCCTTCAATGTGCCCACATTCCGACCGTGTGCGCATTTTACTCGGCGATAAACGGAGAGAGAAAACTGGAAATAATAATTCCCATCAGATTCAATAAAATAAATTTTCTAAAGAAAATATGAATCAAAAATCCCATATAATAATGATGATATAATATACTGCTCATTGATTTATGGGCAGTTGTACAGCTTCGCTTGCGGTTTCCATCGCCCGCCCAGCACCCCTCATCCTCAGAAGAAAGAAAGTCTCTGCAACTTGATAAGCATCTCGAAGCCAACGGAATATAAAATCTAAGAAATCAAAGGCGGGAAAAAGATTCAGTTTTTCAAAAAAAATCTTTTGTTTTTCTTCTTCTTCTTCGGGATTTTGGGGGAAATTTGTTTTTTATTTGATTTTCGCGTCTCTCTTATTATTTTTACGGCCCACACACACAAACCCCAAAAAAGTCTACAATATAAAAGACCCCCTCTGCTGAACGTATAAATCGTATATACATGTATACATAAGCTGCTGGCTGCCATATAGTAAAACATCAAGGGTGTCTCAGTTTGCGTGATGTGTTTCTTCTGGGCCTTATGGTTTGTTTTACAACGCACCCAAACACTCGTTAGATTTTGTTTTATTTGATTTTCCGGGAATAAGTTTTGGTGGCCAACTGAACATTGTGTGTCGAGCCTGTACCGGGCGAACCCATTCGCTCTAGTACCTCATTTTCTTAAGTGTAGGGCCATAACGACGACAGCAAAAAAAAGAATGAGGGAACCCAAGGAAAATCACCTCAAAAAGGTTTCATTTTTCAGCCGGTTGTTCCCCCCTTGTTTGTTGTCTATATAGCTGGACAATGTGTTGTATAGTGAAGAGGGGGGACTCGGAAGAGTGTCCATCTTCTTCATTACAAAAGTAGTACGGCGTATGTAGTGCCGGTATCGGATATACTGTTGGGAGCTTTTCCATCATCCGTACGGATGACGGCCCCATGGCATGGCCAGTTATAATGGACCAAAGCCAGCAAACGACTTGCTGTGTGGGGGCCCCAGCTGGGACATAAAGGCCAAAAAACACTCGGGTGGCAGCTCTCAGCAACCGATTCGTGGGCGGTCACGGATTCTTCGACTTTGGTTTTTGTTAATGTCTTACACAACTTTTTTTTCTTTTTTGTATATTTAGCTCCTCTCTTCATCCTGTCGTCTCAATTTCCTCCGACTGAGCCGCTGTATAATGTGAACAAAATGGCTGGACAACATCAGCAACAGTTCTCCGGTTTCACATTTCTGGTGGTCGCCCGGTTCTTGCGCAAAAAACTAACAAACAAAAACACAATTTCTTTGAATATTATTTGAAATTTTTGGTTTTGAAAAGGGGAAAAGGTTCACTCCGGTTGTTTGTTGGCTTCCAGAAGGGTCCACACTCGTAGACCGGCGCGCAATAATTCGATATATACGAATCTATGCGATCGATCATATAAAAGCGTTTCGGTTCGATTGTTCCGGCGGTCCGTCTTCAACATTGAATTTGAATTTTGACTGTATCCGTTTGATTGTTTGTTCAAGGGCGGCAGCAGATCTCTTATAGATTCCTCAATTCTTATATTTCTAAAATCAAAATTTTGACTCACGATATTTGACATTTTCAGCGGGCGACGACAGCCGAGCAGTCGACTGGCAGTCGAGAGTCGATGAAAAAGCCGATGAACCTTGGCAGAATTCTGAGATGATTTCCATTCAACCGTCACGGTGGTCTTTCCTCTCTCTTCCGCCATCATCATCATCATCTCTAACATTTCCATTCTTCTTCATTGAATTCTTTGTACTCCGCTCTGTTTGTGTTGTGGTTGCATGCAGGGCCGTGCGCTGGCACTAGTCCCGATGTCACGACCGCCGCGTTTGCTACACTTTTTTTCCAGCTGCCATCCATCGTGAGATGCAGACAGACACGTATATATTCCAGCTCAATGGCCCAGTCTCCATTTCACTGACAGCGTGAAAACAAACATATCTACATCCCCTGATGGCTAAATATCATTCGAATAGATTTTCTGGACAACAAAACAATCTCCCCCCTTTACCCAAAAAGGGTTGAAAAGAAAGGGAAAAAGTTTATCTGTAAATGTTGATCTTTGCTAAACTAACATCTATACACTGCACTTATAACCAAAACAATATGCATAGGATCTATTCACAGTCAGCAGCAGCAGTGACCATCTTCTTTTTCTATTTTATTTTAACTCGGCTGGGACCTGGCTGTTGGCTCCTACTGATGGCCTGACCCCCCATGTTGAGAGAACCAAAACAGAAGAGGATCCTTTTCCCTTTTGTTCCTTTCTCTCTTATGTTTTATTTCATTAATCTTCCTCACGAGGGGGGTCCCTTAGCAGGTCCTTGGCTACCATATAGGAGACGCGGGGACCCGGGGAGAGACTTTTGGGGGACGTTGGTCTCATGACAAGGTCGTTTTTGTTTTTCCATGCTATGATACAGGGTCCTATCCGGCGTCTACCAGATCCTGTGTACAAATAAAAATGAACAAAATGAGAAGGGGAAAAATATGTGTGTACCAGTAGCCACTGTTCTGCCTGCCTACCGTCTGGAACCCCCCCAATCAGTCAATGAGCAAACAATGAAAGGTTTCGAAACAACCAACAACAACGTCATGATAATAACCAGCACACACACACACATGTCATGAAGAGAGAGAAAGTTTTTGTGTGTGTGTGTTTTCAAACTTTTTATAACTCGACTGGTTCCCTCCATTGATGAATGGGCGAATCGTTTACACATCTACGCTGAGCAGATCTCACAGTCTACTAAAGACATTCTCTTTTTTATTTTTCTCCTTTTCGTCTCATTTTGGAAGATCTCCAGCTGTGCCCCAGAGTCTAAAAACCGAGTGGCCATGTACATATACTATATCTATGCGATCCAGCTGTGTGCCCGGCTTCCAGCAAAACGGTGATATGGAATTAACAATAAAGGAGAGACTGCTGCTGGATGGTCGACAGTCGACACAGCATCCATCATAACACAGCGCAGACAGCGAATGTGTGTGTTGTATATAGACGCTCATACATACGAGTTCCATTTTCTAATTGCCAGCGCGCGGATTTGTGTTTCATTGTTATAGTATCTCTTCTATTATACTCTCTCTCTCTCGGGGGATATAATATTATTATTGCCATGGCGCTGTTTAAGTGCCAGTAGCTATTATAACAAGAAAGACCCCGCGACTTTCTCTCTCCACTTTACATTGTCCATATCTACTAGCTATGCGTAGACTGTACTCATCTGTCTAACTGTCGCCTTGTTTTTAATAGCCCTTTTTTTCCATTTCGAAATATATATGTATAAACCATCGCTAGAATGTGTTTTTTCTCTCTGTGTGTTGTATATTTGGAATCTGGGAAATGTTTGACCCATTCGCATCCATCATTTAACAAAAGGCAGCCAACGTCAGCAGCAGCAGCAGCAATAACAATTTTCTTATTCTTTGTGTTGGCTGCTGCTGGCTGCTGTTTTGGCGATTGTTATGAAGAGATGCACGACGTGCCTGCATGGTGGGTCTCTATGTTATGTGTACATCATAATGAGGCGAATTGTTCGCCGCCGGCCTCCTCCCCGGTAGCCCCTTTTTGCGCAACAACGCGGGAGAGAGAGACGACGACGTGTGTTTATAATACAGACTCGACTAATACATGGCGCGGCCCGCTATATCTCTCTCTCTCTCGCGCTTATAAATATATACATACAGCACACACATTGTTGTTGCAAAGCGAAAACGAACGAGAGAAAGAAAAGTTGTTGTTGTTATTTGCCGCTGTGTGTTCTCCCTTTAAGCGGAAATATAATATAGTATACATCTATTTATTCTTTTGGGAGTCTGCAGCGAGAAATAAAGTGATTTACGGCGTGACAAAAGAAAAGAAACATAATAGCGTCTAACTCTCTCTCTCTCTCTGTATATATATATATACAAGTGTATAAAGTATATTTTTTTAAAAGAAAGAAAAAGAAAACGGTGCGCGCACGTTATATAACACAATCACGAATCTAAGGAACGAGCGTTCGGACGAGCTCCGGAAAGGCGTTAACTATCGAGCCCCAAATAGAAACAAGCGTGCACACAATAGCACAACACACACACTCACACACACACAGCTCGTAATATAATGTATATAAAGTAAGAGTCCCAATAGTGGCAACTTGGTTATAACGATGGCAATATCCGACGGGAGAAAAAGAAACTTGAAAGAACGCTGCAATATAACCGTAACTAAAAAAATGTTCTGACACAGTTTTTGTTACTTCTTAAACTCTGAGAATTTCGCCGGTAAAAGACCAAGCGCGCCAACTCTTGTGATTAACAGAAAAATGTGTGATCAGCCGACTTAACTTTTATTACACCAGAAGGGCCATGCTGCTGTAGGCGTGAACCCCCTGCCGTTATTTTTTTTCGGTCGAAACGTGCCGAAACAATTTCGGGAGAAGCCAAACATCAGCAGAGCTCAGTTGTGCTATAAGCTAAGAGAGAGGACGAAAAGAAAGGTGAGAATGTTGTAGGAGGTGCTGGCAATAGGCATAAAAATAAACACACTGTTGGCCCGGCACTATAGAGGAGCAACTGGGCGAGAGAAAGAAGAAGAGCTTATAAAAATGCATAGAGAAGAGTGGATTGAAGAGAGACAAGCGCAGCAATGACGCGGCAGGAACTGAAACTTTTCGGGATTATATAAATACGTGTATAATGTATATAGCTTTTTTGGGGGGGAGAATCAAAATAACCATTCGACATAGTAGTAGTATAATAAATACATCCCGAAGTGTTGGTCGAGATGGGACGGTCACGCGCGCACACTGCGCCACAAAATCTCCACTTCACCTCGGCGGTTGTTGACATTCGACTGCGCTGGACGCCCCTTTTTTTATTTTTTCTACTCCAGGATATTCTTCGACTCTTTTCATCTTTTGCTTTTTCTTATTTCGTTGCAACCTTTATATATAGTCTTGAATAAGGAAACACAACACGAACAATCCCCAAGTTACTTCTCTTACGGGCCGAGCGTATAACTACGAAAACCCTAAAATAAACAGGGACTAGAGCACGTACGCTAGCAAAACTATTCTTATAGATCATTCTTTTGAGTTGTAATTCTCTGAATGTTTCGGGCCGCTATATAGGTGGTGGGCCCGTCGTATTTAAGTCAACTCGAGGGCAACAACGTGAATAAATCAAATCAATGAAAGAGATGTTTTCGTTCAACGGCTCCTTGGAACCTTGGCTTGTATTTACACGATGGCGCAATATTTGAAAATCGCACAAAAACACTGACACACAGACAGCACACGCAGACACGAATGCACACGCACAGAGAATGGTTTAGTGGAGACACATTAGGGAGAGAGGGAGGTGGAGATTTTTCTTTAAAATGTTTCTTGTGGTTTTTTTTCCTTTTTTCTTAGAGAGATATACAATTAAATATATATAATATTTATAAAGTACGGTATATAGTAGCTGTAAATTATGTAGAGACTGCCGAATCGATTGGGTGGTGGTGGAGGCCATGGTGAAATTGATTCCCAAAAACAAAAAAAAAAACTGTGTGTCGAATTGGAAACCGAATAATAATAATAATTATTATTATTAAGATTAAGACAGAAACATTGAGGAGATATACATACAAGTTTGTACAATTTTGGCTTATTTATATCAAGGAGCAAGTGAGAAAAGATGAAAGGTCGGAGAAAGAAAAAGTCGGAAGAATGAGAGAAAGAAAATGATTGAATTTTTTTTCAGTGGTGAAGAGCTGGAAGCCGATGGGCTCTAGACGGAAACAAGCAATGCTCCAGACTGTGGACGGCGCAAGGCGGCTGCATCGTGTGATAGGGGACACGATCTCCGTCGATGGTCTTGACGACGGCCAGGCCCTCGATGGTGCTGGGCCGGTGGTGATGGCGCGGAAGGGGCGACGTCGATGGAGAGTTGGACAGACGCATGCTGGCCCTCCTGTGTCGGCGGATGCCGATGGCGGTGGCCAACACCAACAAAAAGAGCGACACTCCGGCGGCAGCTCCGACTCCGACCGTGGCTTCGAGTCGTCGGCCGGAGCCGTTGCTGCTGCCGGACGACGATGGAAGGCGATCGATGAGCGGAGCGGCGGGCAAAGGTCTGGCCTCGTCCGACTGGACAACTCCCGTCGCCTTGTGGGTGTCGATGGTCAAAGGAGCCGAGCGCATTTGAATGGCGTCCGAGGTGGCCGTCACCAAATCGACTTGGATGTGGTAGACGGTGTCGGGCCAGAGAGACAAAGTCACCGACGTGGCGTCAGTGTAGAGATGGCCCTTGAGTCCGCCGCCGTCCACCTCCCAAGTGACCAAGTAATCGCTGGCTTGCCCGTCCGAGGAGCGCTGGACTGGCCAGGCCACTTCGGCGATGACCAAAACCTTTTGGTGGATGAGCGACACTTCCCTCAACTTCCACGGAGAGGCCGGCGACATGGAGACGATTTCAACTTGCTGGGCCAATTTCTCTTCGGGCGACAGCTGGAACGGTTGCTGGGCAGTCGAGTCGGTGTCGACGACAACGTCCGATGACGGAAGAAGCGGAGCAGCGATGGCGTTCTCAGTGCTGGAATCTTCGTGTTCCGGGCGGTAAAGGGCCACCAAACCGCGTCCGCCAACGGCCAGGACGCGGAGGTTGCCGGCCGCCGAGCTTGGAGTCTCACCAGCTGGAAGGAAACAACGTTCTTCCGCAGTCTGTCAAAGAGAAAAGAAAAGAAAATTCAATTAATTTGCTGTCGCATTTTTATTTTTGTTTGGGGAAATAGACAAAAGATGACATGAAAGAGAAAAGATGAAAGAGACATCAGTGGCGACATTGGAGGCGGCCGACGCTAGAGGCCAACACGCAGAGACACTTGAACACACACACATTCAAAAAGACGACAGTGTCCATCTCCTAGTTGACTACTGAACTGCCCTTTTATTTTAAAAAATAAACTTTCAAATTTCGGTTCGTTACTTTTTCCCTGACTGACTGACCGACCGAACGCTTTAATTGAAACGTCTCTTAAAGCTGTCGGGTCGGCGGTCTCTTTTGTTCTTCGCCCGGTTTTTATCTCGACAGAGATTCCAAGGGCTAAAGTCTCTCCACTCTAACCCAAAACAGGATCATCGTCCCACCAAGTGGAAATGATATGTTCGTAACAAATACACGATGAACCGGTTTTCCAACTTGGCTTTCATCTTTTTGTGATTGGGTGATTGGTGGCCCCTCTTATGTGTATAACTGGTCTCAAACTATGGTGGAAATAGATCCGGGTTTTCTCTCTCTCTATAGGTGAGAAACATCATGGAATAGATGAGAAAAAAAAAGGGCTGTAGGGATATGTAATACAGTCAAGAGGGGAGGAATCAGCCGTGCGTGTCGCTCACGCTAAATGAACCGGGGCCCTTGCGAGTCAAGTCGCTCGTCCCTGTCCATCACCCGTCCCTTGTATCTCTATCTCCCATTCGTTGGGTTTGGGGCTCTTATTTTTCTTCTTCTTTTGGCCGAGGATAATCGAGCGAGATGAGAAGGGGCCAGCTGTTCCGTCTCCGCTCACGTGGAAAGACGACGAGGATGAGCGAGTCTGAGAGCGAGATTGTAGCCGATGCAAGAAGGAAAGAGAGAGAAAGACGAAAACTTGTTTGATATGCTTCATTCAACGTCTATAAGAGCAGCAGCAGCTTTGAAGCTCTTAGGTCTATGTTTGTAGGTCTATATGCTCTCTGCCCGTCTATCTGTCGGACTCTTGTGTGTGTGTATCTCTCTTCAAATCCGACATCCATTTTCTTTGGTCGATGGACGGACGGACGGACGGAATAAATAAAAGAAGAACCCGACCCCAACAACGAAACAGAAAAGGCCACAAGACTTTCAAAGAGCGAGAAGGGAGAAAAGAGCATTGAGCCGCGGCTTTTTAAGTCTTCTAGATAACGTTTGATACAATGTTATCCGGCCCACCATATCATTGAAGTTATAAGCTGATGCGTTCACCGTCCCATTTAACTATTTCCCTCCGGTTGGATATTATACATCCTCCGACAGTTTGCGCAATGAACAGGAAACGAAATCGTCCGACTACCAAATGAGGTCACTGCCAAATGCCGGGCTTCCCTATTGTCATAGTGGCTAATAACTTTTTAAATCTGCGGCGGGAATTTATTAATTTTTTGGTCGTTTGACAGCCCAGACAGAGAGCGAGTGTCTGGCCATTTTCTGATACGAGACGGACGGAAATTCTCTCCCGAAAAAGAAGAGACGGAATACTTGACTCAATTGGTCTCGCTTCGTTTTCCCATTTTTCTTTCTCTCGTGACGGCGGCCGCTGCTCGGTCAATTAAGTTCGAATCAAATTCGATAAGATACGGGCCGAATCAGTTGGCCGCTCTCTCCAGAAAGAAAAAAAATGAAGATATTTCTCTTTTTTTAAGGGCTGTCATCTTTTTTCATCTTTGCCTGTCTACTTTTTCTAGAATGGGGATGTTCCCAGCTGGAAAGAAGAAAAAAAGACGCTGGGCGACGTCTTTTCCAAGTTCTCCGAATTTAGAAGCTTGACGATCGCATTCCACAGAACAGCAAGAACCAGCAGGAATCGATCTGTTTTTGGGCTGGGCTCCGAAGCGGAGATGCCGGTAAATGGCCAACAGGTTTCCCTTTTTTTCTTCTTCTCTTTCTTGCCATAATAATATTAACTCCTCCCATCAGCTTATTTGAAGCTTTAAGTTGACACTGATGGGGCTCAATTGAATCGATGAAGAAGAAAAAAAAAACACGGGCGGTTATCCGCCGTCTGCATTTCACATTGACGTATAAGACGGTCTCCTATTCACAATGGCCCAGACTTGTAGTATCTCTTTTCATCGTTTGACGTGGAAATCTGGGGAGAGAGATTAGAGAGACCCCCCTTTGCCATTCTATAATGACTTCATTCTATATATCTACTCGATACACATTATGCTATAATACAGGATAGATGCGGGATCGGCATAATAGCTGGCTTTCTTTATCGGCGACGTCATCGACAAAAGAGCAACAACACCGGAGCTGAGTGCTTTGTCGTGCTATAAGCTCAAAGCTAAACTAACCCGGGCTGTCCTCTTAATGGATGCCTAGCAGCCGGATGAAAATCCATCGAAAAAAGAAACAAGAATAAAAAAAACCCAGTTCATTTGTTTGTTTCCAGCTTTTTGTGTGTGTGGCTCACATGTTGTAAATATCGAAAGAGCCAAGCACTGAAAGGTTCAAGCTCCGAGCTACTCAACAGCAAATCAATATTTTTATATCAAAATTGATGTGCACGAATTGAAGCCAAGCGGGTGAGATGAAGACGTTTCCCGTTCTTTTTTTTCCCTTCCTTATATCCTCGAGTTTTCCAATAAAAAGTGAAGAGCACAGCTGTCTGAACTATTTCAGACTTGTGCGCCATCTAAAACGGAATGAAGCTAGAAAGAATCCAGGAAAAAAGGCAATCTCGCGACTTTATTTTTAAAAATAATAAAAATAAAATCCTTTTCGAAAAGCTGAAAAGTGCGGGGCTTCTTCCATCGTGTCTCTTTTATGAATTTATTTTTCTTATTTTTCAAAATAAAAAAAAGTTTTTATTATTTTGACATTCCGCGTTGATGTCTGCGTAAATCTATTTCCACCTTATTCGACGTCTTATTATATGCCGAAAGAGAAAATAAGACGATGCTAAAAACAAACTGTGCCGTCCTAATAAGTTTTTAGGTTTGACTCATCCGCAGCTTGTGTGTGTGTATAGATGGATCATCCATCTTTTTTATTCCAACGGAATCTTGGCTTCTCTACGTGTTCTAATCAGTCTAGAATAGAAGACTCTATACACAGTGCTCTGGTGTGTGTAGCTGTATTTTTTTGTTCATTCGTTCTACATTAGTAGTCGTCGAAATTATCCAATTGGAAATGGACAGACCCTGTTACGCGTTTCGTTCGTTCGTTCGTGAGAAGAAAGAGAGTCGATGTTGTTGTTGTTGGGGGTATATATCAGGTAGTAGTACCAAAACTGGCCGGGCCGGCGGCAATCTTTTTCTTCTTCTTCTAGCTCTACACGGCCTTGGTTGATTCGCTTTTAATGAGAGCGCTTCCTTATCTCATTTTCCTATACGTACAAGCTGCTCAGCGATAATGAACCGATTCTTTATATATAGACCGGCGATGGGCGGGCGGTTAGGTGATCATTCACTGACTCTGACTGCTGATGCTGCTACACACACACACACCAAAAGGCCCAGCTCTCTTTCTCTCGGGATCGGAGCTGCCAGCCAACAAGTGCGCAATGGGCGTGGGATGTCAAGAAGGAGAAACGAATAAGAGCAAAGGAGGGAGAACGAGAGCAGCAGCATCGAACTTTTGGTTCCCATGGATTTCTTTTTTGGTTCGAATGATGATGAAGAAAAAAGAAGATGATTGCGTGCCGGGTGATTGGGAGACTATAGGCGATTCTTACCTGGATGATTTGACGCCAGCGTCCCGAGCTCTGCTTCTGAATGACAGCGTAGACGAGCCGCTCCTTCTCGCGTTTCGAGTTGGATGAGCGGTCGGACGGGCGAGGCCAGGTGGCCAGGTTGCCCACAAGCTGAACGCTTGGCTCGGCAGAGGTCGGCATCACTGGATCCTTTTGAGGCAGATCCGCGTTCTGGAAGAATTGGCAAGCCTGAAGACAGCCAGGGAACTGTATCGAGATCAGACAGAAAAACAACAAGAAGAAACGACAAATTAATATCAAAGAAACTTTTTCTCTTTGATTCCAACAACGACCGTCTTGTCTATAAAACTTCTAAACATTGCTCCAGGCACCAGACCAAAAGAAGAAGAAGAAGAAAAAACTGTTTTTTGGGATAAATTTATATTCAAAATAGCAGCGGCTCTGCCCATATGGCCCACCCTGGTAAAAAAGAAGAAACTCACTGTTGTGTGTGAGTAAAGGATATGGACTGTGTGAGGCTATAGACACACACACAAGTATACCAAACATGGACTCGCTGGTCGATGAGTCTTGCCTCGTCATTTCCATAGCCAGTCAAGAAGAAAAAAAAAAGGTCTGTAAACTCACGAAGAGAAAAAGCTGGGCGCCCAGGATCGAATATAATATAGCCCCAACAAGTGATGATTTACGAGCCCAATTTACAATTCGGTATAAAAATAATAATCTCAAAAAGAAGAAGCTTACAGGATATGTGTAGCTTGCAACAAAACAATCTAACGCCTAGCCTATTCATCCCCCCCACACATACACACACGTCACTCTCTTTCCCTGTCCAATTCATCTCCAACCAGCGGAGAGAAACAGCAGCAGCAACCGAATGACGTCGATGTAAACGATGACTATGACGATATGGCACATCTACAAGTCTATGACCTTCCCAACCTCACAAATGTGTGGGATATATACACAAAAGTCTGGGTGTCCGGCCGTGCGTGATGGCCCCGCACAATTGCCGCACAAAAACCACACAGAAACAAACAGACAGACAGTAGACGCTTAATGACTTTTTGTTTTGTTCATTTGATTGAAAGAAAAGGAAAAAAAGTGACAGTGAATCACTGCGCTTTTCTTCCTTGCGGCTGATGCACCACGCAAAGTGAAATTTATGTGGGCTAGACGGGCGAGAGACCGCCGGCTGGAGGCTAAAATATTGTGAAACGGGCCGCCACCAAACCTGCGACAACCCATAACCGCACCGATGATGTAATGACGTCTATTTCGTAAAAAAAAAACTCTGCATTTTTATTAGATTTTTATTTATTCTAATCTTTATTCCCCCCCTCCGTCCGTCCGTTCTGGGCTGCCCGGTTAAGTTCACAGCCAGCGCTGCTCCCCGCGGACATTGTGGACCGAAAACGGAGCCGCCAAAACTGCCGAAATGATCCTGAGAGAGTTGCCAGCGTCTCCCTATACACACACACACACAGTTTGGGCCACAACAAAACCCACTGGTGGCCAATTATGCAAACGAGTCGGACGCATTTAACTCGGCTCTTCAACGCCATTCTCAAGTGACTTCAAAAGTCACCGCCGCGCTTCTTTCTTTTTCTTTAAGGAGAAAAAAAAAGATTGTAAAACAAAATATTTTTAAAAAGGAAAGAAAAAAAAGGTACACACAATCGCTCCGGTCCCATTTGGGAGATGAAAAACAATAAGGTCGAATACAAGAAAAGATATAAGAGCAGGCGAAAGTTGATATTATTGTTTCGTTCTGGGTCTCTCTCTCTCTCGTCTTCCGTGAATTGTGGCCCTTTTATTTGCGCGGTCGTAAAAAGAAGACGAGGGACTAAAGAACGGCAAGACTTGTACAACTGCGTCTACACGAAAGAGAAGAATGAAAGAAATGGAAAACGGTGTTGGAATAAGCCAGGCTCAACTCTTTTTTCTCTTCTTAGTCAATATAGTATAGAATAGAAGCGTTTAGCCAAAAGGGGAAACCCAAGAAAAAGAAAGACGAAATAATGTATTTAAAATATAATAAGACGAGAGCGCCACTATTATAGTATATATATAGCTGTGTCTAGTATCACGGCCATGTTATCACCACGGTTTAGCTGTAATAGTAGGTGTATCGTCTCCAATTGCACTCGGGCCATGTTGGAAAATTAAGAAAAAAAAGGGAGAATAATAAATAAAATTTCAAAAAACTTACGCAAACGCTTGGTTGGCTACAGATGCGGGACCAGACGGTTGGGTTGTCTTGCAAGAGTCCACAATTTTCCCAGCACTAATAAAACACAAAAAAAAAATGAAATAAACAATGGATTATTATTAGAATGATAATTTGACTGGCATTCAAGCGGGAAATGAAAGATAACACGGCCAAATTATTCAAATGTGTTTTTGTTGTTATTTCCCTGATTGACGCCGAGGTCATCAGCTAAAAGGGCACACACCTTTTTTGTAGTTTGATCGTCGTGTTGATTTCACGAACCCCGTAACCTTTTCCCGCACCGTGTCGCTATCAAATAAGCTTAACCGATTTTTTCCCGTTTATGGACGCCAGTTATTTAGTTCCCGGCCGTCACCTTTTCCATCTCTCCACACGTTATTGGCACTCCATGACCAGCCGAGACCAGTTCGTCGTTTTCTATATCTATCGACGACTTATAAAATCTCCCCTTTCAACTCTCGGATGCGTTGAGCTATCGATCGATTGTGCCCCGTGACGTCAGAGATGAACTCGAACGGCGCCCCCCATTGTGTACACTTGTGCTGGTTTTTTTAAACCCAGTTTTGCTGCAAAGACCAGAGAGTCTTTTGTTGTTTGGGTTTTTGGCCGTGACAAGATTCGATATCTAATGAACATTAGTCGAATTCTAAACTTTTTCGGAAGGGGGTTGCCTCCTGATGTGCACAGGAGTTATTGTTGTTGTTGTCCAGACGACAAGGATAAATCTACAAGGCAATTAACGCGAAAGAAAGTCGACCCGGACACATCCCCAACACTTGATGAAAACAAATGAGAAAAAGAAAAACACAAAGGGGGGAAGAATCTCTGTGTGATGTTAACACAAACGAGGTGGTGGTTCATCTACGGGATTTGTTGAAAAAGCAGCAGGTGTTGACCGAGCGGACGGGAGTTCAAATCGGAATAGATAAATAAGAGTTGAAATAACAAGTTCAACGTCATCAGCCGAGTTAGTGCTGCGTGAAATGCGCGGGAGAAAGAGGTTGTGTTGAAGGGCAGGGTCGAAGCTGATGAGCTCTTTTTCCCCCCTCCACGTTGGACGTACATACACATTTTCTCCGAACTGTTTGTTCAACGTGTGCCTACTACTACGCGTACGAGATGAGCGGAGTATAAGGGGAAGAAAAAGAGGCGATAGAGATGAGGACACACGGCACAATGCGTCATTACTTTGTATTGTCGTTTAGGGACGAAAGGAGAGAGAAGGATCGGAGATTATACAACATACAGACGCTATTGTGTTGCCATGCAGAGAACATGGAGACTGGATTCGTTGCCTCCCGCTGCGCCAGACTTTTCTATTCCCGCTACCCTTTTTTGAATATTTCTCTTTTTCTAAATAACATTTTCTTTTTTTTATTATTTTTGAGGGGGTATATACTACATTCAAGTCCTTTTGACGTTGCTTTTTTTAATCTAAGACTCGTAAAGTTGCGACTATTTTTTCGGTCAAATATTATTCATATAAAAGAATTGTCTACTTTTTCCAACTGCTGCTGTTTTTCATGATTCATTTTCTTAAGTCTTTTCTTTCTTTTGACTTGTCTCATTTCCATCGACTCGGGGGCTCACTCATCGGCAGAAGCAGAACCCAAAGTTGGAAATAGAATTTTGTTCAAACGCTGCCGTGTTTTGGCGCCTTTTAAAAGAAAAATAGAAGCTTACCGTGAAGCAGTCGGGATCCTGTTGGCACAGCGTTTCGTGGCGATCGTTGCGGACAAACTGCAATAAAACGGAAGAGAAAAAAGAGAACAAGATATGTAATTATGCGTGATGAAAAAAGAAAAAATCCCTTACACACAGACACACACACAACTGTTATGATGATTATCGTTTCCCATGACCAAGCGCTATTTTCTTCTTTGTACACATTTTCTTTTAGAGAGACATTTCTACTACTACCAGAGAGAGTTGCCTAGCTAGAATCATCATAAGAAGGGCTCCACACACACACACACACCAAAAGGGAGAAAATAAAAAGAATAACGGATGGAAAATGCATCTACTATTTTTGAATTTTTTTAAAAATATGGACGTCCGTATATACTAGACTGTGTGATTCATCGAGGCATTGACGCCATCAGCCAAACGGTGGTGTATATAAGGGCCCAATTGGCCTCGTTCTAATACGCGAAAGTGGTTGCCGTTTGCAGCCGCACGAGATAATCTCGGTAGTCCTCGATATAGAAAGTCTCAGGTTGTTGTGGCTTAATTGTTGCCCAAGTTTTTTAAAAAAGAACTACTCCCCTTATTAACACACACACGAAAAGGAAAAGCCACCGAAACAACAGCAACAAAACACAAGCCAGAGCGATTTGTCGTCGGCAGGAGCTCTGCAAGTGAAAGCAGTTCTTTTAGCAGTTCACGGGCTTTTTTGTTTTTAGGAGAGGCCATTTCGCTTTCATTACGTCAAGTTTTCGGGGCAAATGAAAACCCAGACTCTCTCTCTCTCTCCTAATAACGATCGAATATTATACACGGTATTAGTTTTTTGTGTGTTAAGGAAAGGCTAGTCAAATGAAACAAGATCTACCACCACCGCTGTTGGACAGCAGCTGTTGCCAGCGTCGTTTCTCACTCATGGCTTCTCTCTCTCTCTTTTCTTTGATAAACTGAAATTCTCTCGTATAAACCATCGAGAAAAAGTGTTTCAATGGCATGCGAAACCATCCGGTTTTCTGGAGCAGACAAGAAGGGGGGGTTCTTGTGGCGTAATGGCTCGTTATGGTGTAATATACCCCGAAACTATAGAAAACATACACTGTGTGTATTTGAAAAAAGGGTGTACAAGATATGTGTGTGTCTAGTCCCGTTGTTGTTGTTGCAGGTCGTCTGGGGTCGAATTACCCGGGCCACACTCGCACAGCCCGAAAAAAAAAAAACAGAAAATGGAAACTCTTTCGTCTGCGATTCGACTTGGCCCGTTGGAGGAACCCAACCAAAAAAAAAAGTTAAAAAACCAAGAGAGGTGTAATCGATCCGAATAGTTCGCCCCTTGGTAGAGAGAGACTGTGTGTAATAAAAGCTACAGCTACGTCTAGCGCGGGGCCGCGCCGCCACACATTCCGTGACGTGCAAATTGGGGTCGTCAAGGCAAATTAGAACCAGCAGACACAACAACAACAACAACAACAAGAGTTGAACGACGTCTACGAGTCCGTCTCGATGTGTGTGGCGCTCTCGTCAAATAATTGTGCGTGAGCATTTTCTTTTTACGAGCGATTGCACTGCTCGCGCGCGTTCCTCTCTCATCATTTTTTATATTTTTTCGTTTCGTTTTTCTCGGCTTAGCCACGGCCGTTTCTTGTTTCGTTTTTGGAAAAAACTGGCCCGTGTTGCGGCCCATTGAACTCTTTTCCATTTATCTCTAACGTCGAATTAGCCGGGCGACGAGTGCGGTCATTTGGAACACACGTGACGAGGATTTCAACAAGAAGACGCCAGCATCACCCCGCAACAATAAGAACCCCCCAACATACACAGAGCTAGAGAGAAGCGATTTTGAAAATAAAAATATACGAGCGTCTCCAATTCGGTAATGTTTGAGACCCAGCAGTGCGGCGCCATGTTTGGTACCGAACGAAAGCAATTCAAATGAAACAACAAGCCTCTTCTTCTTCATTCCCAACCCCTAGATACTCATTTGATATTATTCTTTTATACCAGACGTAATTTTTATCTCGATTTAATGACCGGCTCTCATTAAAGAAACCGGGCCGGGGGAAGATATTGAGACTGGCATAGAAAATTCGTCGGTTGGGTTATTATATACACACACACAGCCGAGCTCTCACCGGGTCCTTTTTTCTTCTTTTAAAATCAAGACTGCGGCAGTCTGGGCGTGCGACCGTGTGCAGAACAGAGAGCGAAAGATGCGTGATGATACTTGTTGCCGCTGTGCCAGCAGGCTTATTCCGTTTTAATGATCCATGCGCGATTGAATGGCTCTCTGCAGGAGCAGTAGCCAGCGAGTTAGCAGAAGAAGCTGCAGCAAGCGGCAATTTTAAAACAAAAAGAAGAAGAAGAAAAAAAGAACGCGGTCGGTCGTTTGGTCGCTCCGAATTATATAACATGTAACTCATCCACAGCGCCCGCCAGTATATATATATATAGTGCCGTATATATATACATTGTAACAGTGTAGATAGTAGCAATTAAATTAAAAATGGGGAAGAAGATGAGAGAGAGAAAGAGAAAAAAGGTATGAGAACTAATTCAACTTGCTGTTCGGATAATTAGACATTCGGAATTCTTTCTCTTTGTGAATCTTTTCTGATGATACCCTTTTCGTAACAACAAAAAAAAAAGAAATTCGGGTTTTTTTGTGTTGTCTTCTTCTTCTTTTTTAACGAGTTCTGATATTTCAAACTGTGCAGGGGGCCATGTATAAAAAACACAGTGGAAGCCCTGAGAAAAATGTGGGCCTCTGAGAATTTGCTGCCTTCAACATTTGACGACTTTGACAAAAGAGTTTGGCACAAGTGAATTGAATCAGTGAGCCATATTGGCCTCCTCCCACACTATCGGAAAGAAATGCTATTGTTGGGAGAGAACAGCTGAGACCCACACATTGAACGACCACACAGAGACTCGATCCAAACGAAGGGGTATATACGCTTAGTCTATCTATGGGTGAGTCGTTTTAGGCTATACACTATCAGCAACTAAAAGATTTAATGAGTTGCAACTGATGAGAACTCTCTCTCTCTCTCATGTTTGTTCGTTTTCTTATTCCGACTGGTTTCCTTCGTCCTTCAATGGTCCTTGTTAAAAAAAAAAAACTGATTCTCATTTCCGCTAGTATATCCTTTGCCATCATCAGCCAAAACTGGCTGCGTCCTGTTTTCTTCCCTAGCCCTGAACTGACTGGCAATCGATGACACCACACAGAAAGGAATTTCAATTTTTCAAGTTGTGTTTCTTGATTAAAATCGTTTCATTTCATGTTTTTGTTGTTTTCAATTCGTTGTTGCAGCACGCAATGTACGAGAGAGAGAGGAGGAGAGCGATAGCAGATGTTTTTTAATGATGCGTGACATAAGAAGTCAGCCAGGAGTCGGGACCAGCAGAGTATATGTAGTCCATCCTCTCTACAAGTCGAGAACAAAACACGATAGAAAAGAGCTACCAGCATTCTACAATATACGCCGAGCCGCACAGACACACACTTGTGGGTCATCATCATCGTTCATTAGGGTCGTGTTGCTCAAAGGATATCGGGCCGACCCGAGTGAAATACAAAAATGATCTACCCCAGCACGCAACCGGTCCGGACTCTAGCCGTGGCGAATAGGGCGGAGAAATGACCTCGATGGCCGTTTTTAAACAAAAATTAAAAGAATCAAAGAAGAAGAAAACACTTATGGAAACAACAACAAAGTTAAAGAAAATGAGAGGGAAAGGGAGGATATGTATAGGTGCTTCCTTCATTTCCCCCCGCGGGACAAGCCAACTAATTACAATTCGATCTAGAAGAAAAAGGAGAAAAAATAAAGAGTCAAACGTGAATGATGAAGGTGCACCAGCTGACTTTGAAAAATATATATATAAGAGACTACTTTTTTCGGCTGTGGGGATTGATTCACAACAGCTGGTCGCCGATGTGTGCTGGACTGGCAATTATTATATTAGCGCTCTCTCGGTAGACCTGGGCAGTGTGTATGTATACCTACTGTGTATGTGCTCTACCTGTTGATCAAGAAAAAAATCTAGCCTCTATTCTTTGGAAAAAAAGAGGGAGGAGGAAAGGTTTTCAAATGTAATTTCATTTGAAAGAGGAGACGAGACTAATCAACAAGACACGCGCTCTCTACCTGTACGATCAGCCCTTCACAGAATAGAAATGAAAAGAAAAAAGGATATCTAATTGTGCCATCGACCATCTTTTTATTTTTTCGTGGAATTATTGTCCTTTTTTCCTAAATGTGTCTGCTGCAGTTGTTCTCTCTCCTTTCGAGAGAAACCAGCGGGGGGGTTTATGTGTGTCTCTGGCCGAGTTGAAATCTCAACAGAGGCGACACACTACTCTCTCTACTCTCTAGTGTTTCGCTGTCTTGTGTTTCTTGTATCGCCACGATTATATTATACCTGGACGGTCTGAGAGAGGGGGGAGCGAGGGGGGCATATCAATAACTTACGATATACTGTCGAGGGGGGTAATATTATAAGAGAGAGAAAGAGGCCTATAGGGAGAGACGTGGACAAGACAACTCGATAGCATCGCAGTGAAATCCATTCGACACGTCCAGCCTGGAAGAAATATTTCTCGTTTGAAAAAAAATCTTCTTTCTTGTCTCATTATTTGCCACCACCAATCTCTGATGGGGGAAAAGCTGATTTTTCAAGAGAAACTTTCAATGTTTGACGTTTGGTCATCACAGGTAATAAAGAATATAGACAAAATCACACACACGTTAGATATATAAGAGCCTGTTGGAGACTGGGATATGGTTGCTGCTGTTGTTTTTCCCCCTTTTACGGGAGTCTCGACTGTTATAAAACTTGACTGAGAGGATCTCACAGCTGGGCAGAGAGCGAAAAAGATCAAGGACGCAACCAAGACTGAGTAATCGGCCCCCAACGGATGACAGATCGACCATCCTCTTTATGATGAAAAAGAAGAAGATGATGATGAACCTTTCCCCCCCCCCCTTCTTTCTTTTCCCCCCAACAACAACAACAACAACTACTGTCGGGACTGCGTCGATTACACCCCAAAGGTATTCCTGGACCATCGTGTGTCCGAAACAATAATCAAAAGGGGGGAAATTAAAGGGGCGAAAATCCTATATACCGTGCCATATAGACACACACACACACACACACACAACTTGGTTTAAGTGCACGATGTACACAGAGGAGTTGTGCTCATGCACGTGCTTCACTCTCCCTACTCGTCACGGAAGGAGCGCGTACACACACACACTGTACTTTACCCATCCATCCATCCATGTGGGGGGATGCTGATGACTTAAACATGAGCCACTGATATTGTGCCCGGGCGATGATGATGATGGTGAATGGGCAAAGTCAAAAAGAGAGAAGCTCGCGCACGAGCGGTTCAGCTATAGGGTGTGAGAGAACGGGACCCCGTTGCGCGAATAGAACCCCGAAAATATAATAAAATGGGGGGAGGAAAAGTATATGCAACAACATGAATCCCCCGGCCGAAAATGGACGAGTGTTATTGCAGAGAGAGAATCAAGTAGCGTACAGATGAGGAGAGGGGGGAAACAAACGAGAAACTGTCAATCCCTCCGCGTAAGAGAGAGGCAGAAAAGCACCGGATATGATGGATGGACTTGGTTATTTTAGTTTTACCTTTTCTTATTTTTTCGTTTAAGGTGCAAAAATGAGGCAAGAAGTACAACGTTCAGGTGGGGGTTAGTTTCCAGGTATTGAGGAAGAAGATGATTCTTTTTTTGATTTCACCCCCTCCTAGTCGGGGATCAACGCGGGAAATATATGAATCGCTAAAAAAGGTTCACCCCATCCATCCATGTGCCACAAACCGTGGCCGACCATCTTATCGGCTACTGTACAAAACTTTTCTTCTTCATGACATTTGTACAACATGTGCGTATCTATATGCAAACGGTTCTTCTTCTTCCCCCCTTGGTTTCCTCCAACATTTTCTCATCGTTTAGAAAAAAATCCCCAGCCAACACACATTCAATAGGAAGAAAAGCGAAAAACCCCATTAAGAAACTCTTAACTGCTGCTACTTTTTTTTCCCTTCCTTCCAGGACGAAGCACACCGACAATCGCACAGCGGTGTACACATACGGATGACTGGATGGTGTATAAGGGACTCATCTACCTGGGCATTTTTCATTTCTTCTCCAACGATATAGAGAAAAACCCATGAAAAATTCAACACGAATCTCTACAGTGAGGGGGTTTTTCAATTCAAAAGAAAGCCTCACACATTTCGGATAATGTTCATCAATTTTCTTGTACTATCCGACTAACACGGGTACAGTCCACCTGATGTGTGTGGGGAATTGTACATTTTCCCCTTTCGATAGGCGAGGTCAATTATATAATTGCGCTGCTGTCGATCGAGGCTCGCACGTACCAACTCTGATCGGATCTGATGGCTTCGTGATCATCACTACAGGCGCTTTATTACAGGTAATATCTACATGCGTGCGTGATGAACCCTTCAGGGCTATTCCCAGTAAAAAAAAACCCCCATTCGAAAAGAGTCACACAAAAGTGTGGAGGATATGGAACGAAATTGATTGCGCAAGGCCATACGTTTTTCCCTTCATTGTTCGGGCGGCAAAGATTCGAGCAGCACCCCCGCAAGATTTAATGACAAACTCATTTCCTCACCGCAGTTCAGCTTCTTCCCTCCCGTTTATATTTCCCGCGCCATATAAAATACAAACGAAAAAAAAGGGGGGGAAATTTGTGTCTAATGTTTTATTCCTTCGTATATATTTTTTCTCCCACCGAAAAACGTTTTTCTTCTCTCTCACAGCTTGAGAACTCTGCCACCCCATCAAACCCCAAAAACCACCTCGGCTATATGAAGTTCAAGACACCTTCACCCCCGACTACTACTACTACCCCTCGTCTACCGTGTAGTAGTAGTAGTAGTATATACTAAATTATACGTGTATATGTAAAGTATATAGAAGAGATAACCAAAATAAAATGAAAAAAAAAAGGGACGGCCTCTGATGAACACCTTTTCTCCGAAAAGAAGAAGAAGACGGGAGAGATATAGAAAAATCTCGGCATGGGGTTGCCTTTTAATAAACCATCGAGCGGTGGTTTTTTCCTCCGAGAACTTTTTCTTCTAGCCCCTCTTTTCTCTGATTTTCTTTAGAATAAAAATAAAAGCCCAAAAAAGTAAGAAGAGGTTTTCTCTCCTTTATTTTCTCTACCCCGACTCGGTTTCTTGGCCGTTTGATCAATTCGACCAAATCCTCCATAACGGGAACCATTGGTCTATGAAAATCTCTTTTGTTTTGTTACTTTTTCCCCGGTCGGTGTTGGCTCTGCAGAGAGACGATGACTCGTTACAAAACGAACCGGGGGTTATAAGAAAAAGTTGTCGTGCGTGACACCTGACTGGCTGTGTGTACACAAGCGCATGTGATGGCCAATGGCCGTCAAATTGTTAAGTCACTCGAGCAATCGCGGGGTCAAAAAGCTGCTGGAAACAAGCGCACATTTCAATGTTTGACTTGGTTTTTCGGTGGGAAAAATACACAAATTCAAACAAGGCGGTCGTCAACATCCAAAAACAATGACACGACGAGAGATGGGAAATAATAAAAACGTGGGTGTTGTGTGTGCGCAGGATATAAACTAAACTTTCTGTCTGTTTGCCGAGTTTTACAGGTTTATCGGGGGGCGATGTTAAGTTGGTATAAATGTTTATTTACCTTGTCCAAGCAGAGGGCTCGGCACTGGGCGATGCGGATCGGCGATCCCAAGTCTTGCGGGGCCGCATCGGCTAGCAGACAGCAGCAGGCGGCCACCATCACGAACGAAATAAACACCGTCGAATTCTGCATCTTCTCAATGTTGGATGTATATTTTCAAAAAAATCACGGGAGGTATAGATATTCTTCTTCCTTCGAGAGATGAATACGAGATGAGTTAAAAAGATCGGCAATAGTCGTCGATATCCAGAAAATACAACGGCACACGGGAAAGAGCAGAGAGCACACGACTGTCCTCGACCAAGTCAGCTACTAGACTAAGCTCCTCTGGGCAAGGCTGCCAAGCTTTTGAGAAGATGGCGCGGAGAAAGGGACCGCCCCCTTCAGGGTCCCTCTCTTTTTCTTTTCTTCTTCAGCCACCGTATAGTTTGGTGTCTACCGACAACAACATCCCCCCGTCTTGTTTTCGTCATTTCGGTTGTTTTTCTATAAAAATAAAAATCCTAAAAACTTTTTCCCTGTCTATCTGCATCTCTTACGATATCAGAATACACTCTGGCACCAAGAGGCAACTGATATGATCCTCTTTTTATTTTCCTAGTCCACGTGTTTTTCCATCATGGCGACAGGGATAAATCCGGGTCTTTTGGGTAGAGAGTTAGAAAAGTATTATCACTATATTATGTTGCTGACTGGTAAGAGCAAACCAAGCGTGGGTTAAAATTAAATTTGAAAAGATTTACGCTCCAAAATTTTAGATTCGACGGTTGTGATTGGCAGTGGCCACTTCCCATCCTCCTTCTCTATTGTTCTTTCCAATTTGACTCATCTCTCACCACGTTGTCACCCACTCACGTTTTCGGTATTAAATTTTTTATTAAAAATTAAATAACAATTATTAAATGATTGTCAGTAGATTGAAGCATTTTATTTTGAAAATAGTTGTGGTAATTATCTTTGAGAAAAAGAATTAATCAATTTTGAAATTGCATTGCAACACAGCACGTCGTTGAATCGGAGACGTCATTGTCTCTGTATTTTCGTCGTGATCAGTTCGTCCAATTTCGCGGTTTTTTCTTCACGACTGTGTTCACGACCATTCGGATATTTGTGAGTAAGTTGTTCATTTCTATTATATTGTATGTGTAGATTTAAGATAAGAAATGAAGTAGTAAAAGAATAGTAAGAATGAGCTCAAAGTAAAAAGTAAATGTTGTAGCTTAGTATTGAGTACACTCAGGCGGGGAGAAAAGAAGCACTGTAACAAAAAGAAAATGGCGGGGGACAAGTAAATTATCTCATCTCATTGGATCATCGGCTCATTGGGCAAGTAGAATGCAAAAAAAGTAGAAGCTCTAGACAGACTCTGAGTGATGCAGCAACCGAGAAAGGATCTATTGTTACTGGCAAGAGATTTGGGGAAGAAATGAGACAGAGTGATAATAGCGTCGTAGTGCGATAAAATGTTTAAAGTTTGATGCAAGAATAATGGAGAATATATGGAAGCACACACACAACAATGCTACAAGGGATTGTCCATCTACCGTGGTGGTTATGTTCTTTCTTCTTACCCCTGGTCTTCTTAAAACCCATAACACTGAATGTATACCTGTGCCTCCTTTCTTCTCTGGTCACACAGATCGACATCGAGAAAAACTTTGGCGGGGGCTGCTGATGTGCCCCACCGTTCTCTTTCTCGCCCTAATACAAACTCTCGGTCAGAGTTTTTCCTTTTTTTAAAATCTATCCAAGACAGGTTTCTTCCCTATAAGAAGAAAACCTACGGTCAATCGCAGCAAAAGCGCCAGCCGGTCAACGAGGGCCACTCTCAGACTCTAAACACAACACGGTCCTTTTTTCAGAAAAGATAAAGAGCGGCGAAGGTAAAACGGTTCGAAGAAGTGGAGAAAATGAAGGTGTGCGGCCAAAAAACCGCAGTAGTTGTACAGCGCGCGCACTCCAAACTCAACCGACGTACCTCCTCCGCCCACTCGTACAACAATTATAGAAAGGAGTGCAAGCTGGAGCAGCACAGAGAAGGAATGATGATCAACATATGGTGTCGGGAGCATCAGAGGAGACAGACAAGCTAGAAAGAAAACGTCTGTCAGCAGCAGCAGCAGCAGTGTCCGTCTGTCTTCCGTAATTATACCTGGAAGAAGAACGAAAAAGAAGGCAATTTGATCCGCCAAATATTTCTTTTCCGGGCACCACGCCGTCAACAGCAGCAGCAGTACCGAGAAAAAAGAGATGTGAGAGACAAGGGTGCCATAAAAATTAAAAGCCATTGGAGACATGGCGGTCGCGACAGACGGTAGACACGCGCTCGATTGTCTCAAAACAATCTTGCCCGGCTATATTTATACGTCGTGTATAAAGCACTTGATGCGATGTCGAGACATCGCGACGTTATTGTCTTTTTTCTCAGTCCTGTTATGACGAGCGGTCTCCTCTTTGCTATCAAGGGACAATAACAAGAGACCAAACTGCTTGATATTCTGTTGGTGGACGGCCCAATTGGAGCACATGCGATTGACAAACTGGAACACTCGGTCGCGGAGAACCTCCAAAGAAAACGATGTGGAGGATCTTCTTCCTTTTTCGACTGTAATAAAATGTTGAGCGCGTGGCCATCAACAATAAGAAGAAGAAGACCCTCATCTCTGCATTACCTAATACTCCCAAGTCCCCTCTGATTTCGTCTTGTTGTTTGCCCTTTGTGTGGAAGAAAGAGAGGCCGGACATTTATTTATTCCGAGTTGGAACAAAGTCGATTGAAATTAATGACCTCACTCAATTCTTTTTATTTTCTTTTTCCAGAATCGAGACATTGCCCAGGTTGGTTTTCTATCGAGAGGGACTGAGGGGAAAGGCCGGCCAGCCAACATTAAAAGGTAAGAAGAAATAAGAGATGTTAAGGGGGTGAGTTTTTCTAATGAATAAAAGCCCATCGGCATCTTCGAATATCCCCGCAAAGACAGCAAGCACACGACTAACAAGCTCTTTTTCTTCTTTTCCCCTCGTTTCTATTGGGAAGGAACCGTGGAATTATAACAAGCCGCTAAGAGTTGGTTGTTGTGTAATGAAGGGAAAGAAACACGAGAAATCGAATGTTGACTGTAAAAAATCAGACGAGGGGGTGGAATAAGGGCGATAAAAATGAGCTGGAAAAGCCCAAGAAAAGAAGGATCAGAGTATATTACTACACCGGAGAATTCCACCATTTTTCCTTTACTACACCTATCTTCCATCCGCCCCGATCCGGCAACGTTTTCAAATCGCTTTGCAGAAATATAAAAACGTTAACTTTTAACCTAGATCCTAAGAAGATGTTGTCGATGCCATATAAAGGGCTCGGTGCATTCTCCAAGGGATTCCTTCCGACTCTACTCTGTAAATGCAATAAAACCCCCCCAAAAAAGAATTGTAATAGTAGGAGAGGGATATGCTTTTATGGTCTCGTTTTCTACTTCAAGTTCTAAAAATTGCGTTTAGGACCCCGGTTTTTTTTTTTCTTTCGCCTTTTGGGTGTTCTTATATACATCCCCCGTACTGCATTACCCCTGCTCCGGAGAAAATTGCTATGAGCTCCAGTTATATAGGCCCATAATGTTGACAGTCATTTCTATTTACAACAGTGATGTACACAGGCGTCTAAAGGAATTTTATTTTATTTCAAATTTTTAGATTGTCCGGATGAGTGACAGGAATGTTTCACAGCCTCTAACCAGTTATGACCGATTGGTGCTGTTCGGTCCATTTCGCCCACCGTTCCATAAAATACGGTAAGATCCCAAGAGTTGGTTAATTTCGCTTGAGCAGCGAGTGCGCTGTCCAAGCACGCAACCATATCTTTCACTCTCATCTCATGTAATTTCTTTCTGTGGGGAGGGGGTTCGGAGTAGTTCGATTGGGAGAACCACTTATGTGTGTGTTGTTGCTTCCACAGGAAAAGGAAGAGCCATTTTGGGACTTGTAAAGTATTTTTCCGCGCGCTCATCGGGCACGTGCCTCTTTCTCTCTATTCTTTTTCTTTTTTTCTTTCTTTCTACTCCAGCAAAGCGGTTATATACATGCTACAATGTTCAAGCTACGGATGAGGGCCCTGCATTCGTCGATCCGGCAACGATAGCTCTCTACACGGTGTAGGTCCATATATCAATCCACTTTAGAGCTTGTGGGAGTTTCCTCTTTCTCCAAGTCAGCACGGAAGAGAAAGAAAAAGAGAAGATGATAAACCGGGAGAATTGGGGAGAAAGAGGGAAAAGTAGGCGGATCAAATTAGAATCTTTATGTTGTTCTCTCCGCAGAGAAACGGGCGAAAATATATAAGAAAAAAGAAGAATCGAATAGAGACTAAACGAATAGCTCAATCTATCGATACTAATTAGGGCGGCTCTTTTCTTCATTTTTACTTTGAGACTTTCTTTTTCAGAACAATTAAAAGATGAAGAGTTTTCTCAACTTTTAATTCTTTTTCCCATCGTATCTACTTGCGGTGGTCAGATCAGCGCCAAAAATCGCCAAGCTCATCATCAGCTCGGTGATGGTCGATAATCTGTTGGGCCGTTAATTCCGTGTCTCCAGAGGCTAGGCGCCGAGAGAAAACTGAGCCCGCTCGAAAAACAATATCCTGATGATGATGATCCTTTTCGCAATCTTCTTTCCAGGTACATAGCGCACCACCACCTGTATCTTTTTGAGATCTAAAAACCAGTAGTAGTAGTAGTGGTGATGATGTATATACCCACGGTCCGGGCCGCGCAGTTTAGTTTTGTTGGGAATAAATCCATTTGCGGCGATACGGAGAAGCTCATTAGTTGTCCTTTTGTTATAGGGAAGAATAATTCATTTTCTCTAGCTCGTATTCCTCCACGGCAGACACAAATGGCCTTTTGCGATGCCATAGAGAAACTAAATGTCGGATATTAGAATACACCACAAGTCTTGAATAATAATAACCGGTCATTTCCCACCGGCTGCCAGTCCGACCATATTCATCCCCGCAATAAGGAACCAAACTCGCTACTCTATACTATATACTCCACGGTAGATAATAATAAAAATAAAAAAGAATTGCCAAAATTGCGAGTACCCAACTGTTATGTATATGGGCACACAGTTCAAATGTATAAGTATACACCGCGTAAGAGCAGCATGCTATAGAAAACACAAGACAAGGCAGCTATAGTATAGTATATATGCAGATGATTATTATAGGACTCCTTCCAGGGATACTCTATTGTGCAGTATACCACTATGCTATACTATAGCGTATAGCGGTAATTTATATTTTTCGTACTACTCTTTTTTTTAATACGTCTTGATGCTAATCATAGGGTAGAAACGGAATATCGCATCAGTGTAGAGGTTGAGCTTCTATTATTATCCCCCCACCACAACATTATTCTCAATCCGGAAAGGAGGCGAAGGCGGAGTAGTTGGCCAGTTTGAGGTGGGTCAATATCTGTCCGTATATGAGGCTGACCTGTGCAGCAGCAACAGCTGTCGGTCCATCTATTCCCTTGAAATCGGTTATCAAGAGAAAGAGGAAGGAAACTGAAAGGAGAAGAAGAAGAAGAAAAGTAACCGGTACAACTTTCAATATAGTAACGACCCCCAAGCGGCTAATTGAGCCCGAGATGAAGAAGAAGAAGATGAGTAGGGGATCAAGAATTAGACAGTGGAAAAGGAGGGTTTATTAGTATCGTCTTTTCTTTTCTTTAATCTCATCGCCAGCCTTTTTTCTCCCTTTTTCTCTTCTGCCCAGAGAAAGAAAAAAAGATGTTCAGCCTCATTAAAAAGAAGAATAGAAGGCTGTGTGTATATATACGTATTGTGGGACAAATCATCAGCTTCATCTTCTTTTTTTCTTCTCCCAAACAGATCAGCTCATCATGGCAGGGGCGGCGGAATATAATCAAGAAACACACGGCATGTAGAGAAGGACCCGAGAGAGCTTTCGGGGAGGGAGGAGGAGAAGGGATGAAGAGAGGACATCCACTGGTAAATATTAAACCTCACACACATCGTTTTTCCCAGCACTCGATCACACCACGACACAAGTAGCAAGTACTATAGGCTGCTACCCCAGCAGGGTAGATATTAGATCCAGTGGAAATCTCTCTCTTTTTTTCCGTTCTTCCTAGTCTTCCTTTCCTTACTCGGTCGTCTCAACCAATATATTCCCCATGGCGGGGATCTGTCAGATTACCGCAAGTAAAAAACAAAAGAGGGGGGAAGAAAAACTCGACTGTAAATAAAACACAAGTAGAAATCTATAAGGAACTGGCTATATGGGAACCTTCCAAGAATAAATACGACGTAGATGTGCTCCACAGCTCGGTACGGAGCGAATAGAATTTAAGCTGTATACTCTTTAACTAGCGTCTCTAACAAGCGAAAGGATTATCGAACCCCGAGACGGCAGTTGTTGAGAGCTCGCGTGGAGTGGGTGTGCACTGCTACTTGTGCTACTCACATCGGATCACACGGAGATGGACAGGCCAAGGAGAGAGAAAATCTAGGAGAACACACACACACACACAATCTCGACCAGTGTTTGCTCTCGCTCTCTGCTGCTCGACGAGTGGCCTCAACATGGGCAGCTGGACGGATCTAAAATTGGGGACGTAGAAATGAGAAAATCTCTTTTTTTTTCAATGAAGCCCAATTTTTCGTCGCAGTAGACCGATCGTGCGTATCGTTACAAATCTCAAAAAAGAGATGATTCATTTTTCATTGGAAATTTCGAGCGGGGCGGTAACCAAACTACTTGAACAATCACTGGGCGACGACGTGTTTGTTATCCTCTTTGCGCGTTTGCTCATCTGCGGTTGACCGAAAAAAAAAAAAAAAAAACAGACAAACACAGGTGAAAGTTTGATGTCTACAGCGGCTTTTCTAAGCCGAGTCCCCCCCAATTTTTTCAGCCCAAAGAGACATTATTGACAGACCGCTTGGACACTTCATCAGGGTCAGGGCCTTCACAATTTCGAAGCTAAGAATAGTCCTGAGCAGCTATTTATGTCGTGGTACGTCGTACTTTACTGTCCACATCATCACCGCACAAGAAGAAGGTCGTCTATTCAGTATATGTGGGTTATATTCTTTCCCAATCAAACGTTGACAGTGGAGCCGGAGCTCAGTTATCAAGGCTATCAAAATAGAAAGAATCGAAATTCCAGTGGCTGATCGGAACAATCGACCGTGAAACATCTTCCCTCCCATTCCTTAAAAACCCACACCTGCATTTTTGTATTTCAAGAGTTCGCCATGGGGGCACCTATTTCCGCATACTATAACCACCTCGGTTGCTTCATTGTTGGATTGGCTCTTTTCTATTTCTCTAAATGTAGGACATTTGCGTCCTAAATGTGGCATACATTTACAACAACGGCGCGAAATCCGAAAAGTTTCAAATGACTATGAGGGAGCCCTCCCACTCTTCCAACCCCAGTAGCTCTATTCTTTTGCCAAGTTTGCACGTTGACAATTGACCAGCAGCAGCAGAAGCTGGAGCTACTAAAACTCCCCTGCTGAGAGCTCCGGCCAGCGACAGTCGACGTGTCGAATGGCGCGGAAGTCAACGGAGCGTGGCGGGTCAGATCGCCATGACTAAAAGGTCCGTCGAGGACAATATCAAAATACAGGGAGACTGCGCATAGTCTATATAACACAAAAAAAAGAAAGATAGGCTCTATCTATTCCAGCAGCAGGCCTAAAAAGAGAAAAGAAGAAGAAAAACCTTATTCTTTGACTTGGGTAGTCAGCAGCCATGCAGAACTGGCTACTCGGATTTATGTATGTCCAGTCACACACGCACTGACAGTCTATGGGACCTCCTACGGGTCCTATCCATCGTCAGTGGCTTCAACCGGGACACGAACACAAAGATTCTTTTTTTCCTTTTTGTTGTTGATCAAAGAATGAAAATTCCAAACTCGTGTATAATATAACTGCGATAAAATGAGGGGGTCAAATGAAAAGATTTAAGAGGGACGAGAACCGGGGCTCTAAAAATCGGACGGAATCAAAGAAGCGGAAGAGGTCGGAAGAAGGGAGGGGGAATTGTACAATAATAATAAAAAGAAGAAGGCCGTCCCACACGCATATCACTCGGCTGGTTTCTGTATGGCGACTAAACTGCTGCTGGAAGAGCGTGCTAAATCCAGCGGGCTGCCGATTTAATGGGCCCCGTTGCGAACCAACGTGAACCCCGGAAAGTCACGTCAGCGGGGCAAACGGTGGCAAAACACGATGATGACTGGCAACAAACAAACAAGACCCACCCGTATATACTCTTCTGTAGGCAGCTGACAACGTACAGGGGGGCGGCGGCGGATGACGTCCATCCGCAGCATGTACTACGTAATTGCGAAAATGACACGGTAGTTTGGAAATCGCGCGCCACCGAATACACAACTCGCAGCAGCGCAGTAGACAGCCAAGGTTTCTTTTAATAAATATAGGAAAAAAGAAAAAGAGTCGAACAAAAGGAACTCGGCACACAACAGGACAACAACCCAAAGTTTATTTCTCCGGGGGCCGAGGGTTGAATACGTTGACGTGTTGACGGCGCGGCCTGTAATAATGATAGAGATTGAAACGATGGATAAAGCATTTCCCGTCTGCTTTTTCTCTCTATCTATCTATCTTGGTTTTCCTCTGGCTCCATCAGCAGCAGCAGCATATGTGTACTGTGTGGTGGTGGTGGTGGTGGTGGACTGATGGGGGGCTGTTGTACGCCCTCCTGGGAGGTCATTACATCAGGTGACACAGCGGAAAAGTCTAAAAAGACATAAAAGAAAGAGAACAAAATCGAATAAGGGAATTAAAAGAGACTAGACAAAACACAAAAAATAAACCAGCGTCGACATCAAGTCACAAACGCAGAAGGAAATTATAGCGACCGAAAATTACACACTCCTCGAATCTTTTACCGCCAGCAGTAATAATAATCTTCGCTTGCGTCTTTCTCAATCTCTTCCAGGAAAAAATGGGCGCCTTCTCCTTTTTGTAGCGCGTTAATACCCCGAACGGAAATTTATGTCGAAAGCAGCAACTGAAAGAAGGAAATTAATTTGCCGCTTTGTTTTTAAACATTGTATATAGATAGGATATAACTAATTTATATGCCATCATTTCTCTAAACTATAGTCAACTAATAGAATTGACTGGTCGGTTTTAACTAAACTATTTTTCTTTTTTTAAAAGGTTTAAACGCGCTATTTGGATGGCTATTGGTTTGTTTGTTGCTGGCCGTGATTCTGCTAGAGCGGACCGCTTCGTTACTGCGTCTAAGGTTCACCCAATTAAGGTAGGACTCTATTTTTCTTTTACCTTTTGTCGATACCGGCCTGTGCCGGTAATCCCTTATGATATCCACTTTCAACGGGGCCGGTCCGCGAGGGGGTTTGTTATTTCCCTTTTTGATTAGCCGAGCCGATGGCCGTTTGACCACGGCACGCACTGCGCAACGAGTGAGGAAATCGGGGGCGGAAAACTAAATTCCTCCTCTCAACTGGAAGGGGGGAGGTCATGAATAATCCAGGAGAATCTATAACGAAGGATATATTTGGCGTAATGACCTTGTCCTAATAGTTCTCCGCGTTCATATAGCATGGGCAGGTTCGTTTTTGGTCTCAACTAAATGACAGCGGCATCAGCCGGTAATCTTCCAACTATTATAGCCGCTTTGCTTCCGTTTCCATCCGCGCTGAATTATCATTAGGATATTCTAGTACGGAAGGATGCGGACCAGTTGTTGCCGGTTTCCAATTTCATTTCGAGCCATCACTTCCTCAACTTCTCCACGGTGACCGTGTAGGAGTTATACCTTATAGGGTTCCCCCTTCTGCTGCTGCTGTTTCCATTTTCCAATCTTCTCAAGTTTTTGCTTCATGGCTTTTTTCTCTCTCTCTTGACCTGGCCCGCCTTTCCGGCCGCCTTCCGCCCTTATACATATTATATTATTTTGTGTGTCCCAATGGACCTCCTCCGATTCCCCTCCTTCCGGTGCCGGCCGATATGGCGGCTTGTCCATTGGCACGGTCGATTGAGTCTGGAAAAAAAACCCACAATCAATTACAGATCTTGGGAGAGTTGGCGGCCATATATTTTTGAAACACACTAACACCAAGGCTGAGAGAGCGACATATTGGGCGGTGTCACTTTTGAGGAAAAGGTCTGTGTATACACTTATTAGCTCCGCTGGATGTGCTCAAGCACACCCAAAAGCGGATAGAGTTTAACCCTTTTTTCTCTCCTTCCGTATATCCGGTCACCCGTATCATGTACAATCAATAGAGCATTTTACTCGGATAAAATACAGACAGGCGAAATCAGTTCCAGACAATCGTTTTCTGGCTGGTTGTTAAACGGACATGTGTTCCTGGGGTACCCATACACGCCAATCTTCACAATTCCATAAATCCCATTTGGGAATGGTGGCCCATTGACCAATTAGGTCCCATTTTGAAGTGACAGATCATGTGGCAAAAAGTACACAGTAGTAGAACCCCTAGTACGTATATCGCCAAGAAATCCAATTTGTCCATCAGCACACCAACTTCCGCCGAAGGTCTACACAGTCCGAACACACGAAAAGGGGAAATAGATAACAATTTGTTTGTGTGTTTTCTTTCCGTTTCGTTTGTCTATAGCATTGCGTATAGGTAGAATGGAGAAACGAAATTACAGTAAATACGCATCGGGAGTTGAAGAGTTTGAGCTCCCTGAAGGTTTTCTTTTGACGTCGGTGCCTTTTCGGCTCGTCTGACCCGCGAACGCGATCATTACGCCTTTTCAAAAAGAAAACGAAAAAAAAAGCGCCACGGTTTCGTGTGTCCGTCGTTAAATCACCAGGTGTTCCCGCCGTTGCGTTTTTGCTCTCGCCAAGTCAATTTGGTTGAGCTAGAAATTGCTCCACATTTATACCGTAGAAGATAAACAGTTTTGACAAGGGACGGACTCGGCGGCGGTGGTGGTGGCGGCGGCGGCTTCTTTTTTAATTGAAGAATAGAATGTAGAAGCTAAGGAAACAAAACCTTGACATCCACGGCCAACAAATCAGACCATCCAGCCTTTTTTTTTCCCCCTTCCTTCCCCCTATAGAGTTCACGAACTTATTATATTTTTTTGTCTTGGTTTAACATCTTCATTTTCGTGTAATTGAAGTGCCTGCCGTGTTGCGCCGTTCGTAGATGTACGTACTCGGGGGGTGAGTGGGCGACGGACAAACACAGAGGAAGACATTCTGAAGGAGCTATTGATGCGCTCCTGCTAAATTATTAAGAAACCCGAGAGCGTAATAACGCGCTGGTACTCTCTCCTATCTTTTTTTTTTGTGTTTTTCCTCTTGTTTTATTTCTTAAAAGATTAACTTTTTTTGGTTGTTGCTTCCATCTCCTCTTTGCTCCTGAGGAAAATGGCCAAGCGGAAGACCTCCCTGAATATTATAGAAGAAAGACTTTCGCTGCTGTGCTCTCCTACACACTCGACCGAAATGTTCTTTAGACATGCCTCCTCTATACAGTCTCTCTAGCTACTTCTTAATTGGATTACATAGAACGACCTTGTGGCTCACAAACAAGCGAGGAGGAAGAAAAGAAGAAGAACAGAAGGTTCATAGACAAGACAGCACTGGGCAGGAGCGAAAGCAGCGTGTGGGTGGGTTGTACACTGAACTATAAGGTGAAGTGTTTCCAAGTGTTGCCGAACACCCCCGCTGGCGGCTGTTAGATCAAGGCGGGCAAGGTAGAACAGAGGGACCCATCATCTATACCGCTGCTGCTGTTGCTGCTGCGCACCTGACGCTCACCGTTCCGTCGTTCACAAGAAAAGGAGCCGATGGTGTGGGGTAGTAGTCAGAGCTGGAGGCGTTTCCGCCGCCGCCGCCGCGTACTGCACACCTTTCCCATCTTTTTTTTCGGCTTTGAAAGAGAAGGAAAATACCCGTAAAAGATTTAGGTAGCACAAAAAGTTTGGGGGGAGGTTAAGGTTGTGCGAGAGTCTCAGCAATAAGAACAAGGTGCTGGAAAATCAACTGGAAGGTTTTTATAGACTTCTTCTTCTTTTTTGTTGAAAAATCCTCCCCCCTCCTTTGCTTATACTACTACCCCCATCGTATTATTGTTGCCCTAAAGATATATACAGAGCTAGACTGTAGCTACTATAACCCTTCTATCTTTTTGAGAGTGTGAGCTGGACGGACTCACTGTTTCTGGCTGCCGGTTTCTTTCTTTTTATGTCCAGCACAGCCGTGTGTTTAGTCTTGGCTCTCTCTCTCTCTCTCTCTCGTCCGCTCTCTACTGTTCTCCTCATCTTTTGTGAGCGGTCATTATTCTAATTAGATCTGTGTATACCATATTTACCGGAGAGAGAGAGAGATACCGCCGAGCTGTGGTGGTAGATATTAAGGACAAGCGCCGAAACGGCCACCAAAACTGTTAACTCTTGGCCCTCCCGCTGTGTCTTTTTCTTCCATTTCGTCTCGAATTTTTTTTTTTAACCTCCTCCGTCGAGAAGACGAGAATGAGGCGTGGACTCTTCACCACTCGTTCATTTGCATACGGTAGATGTACCCAAAAAAACACACTGTCGAGAGCTGAAAGAGAGGGACAAAGATTCGAACGGGGCCGACATAGGAGCGGCGGCGCCGCTGATATTTTCACAATTGCTGTCTAACGTATAGGCAAGACACACAGAGTGTATCTCTTGTGTGTGTGTGTATACACAGGGCCTTGATAATTCCCTATTCTTTTGTGTTACACAATGATTGGCGACTGGGAACCTTTTGGGGTTGCCACACACCACCAACCCGACAAACGAAATGAAGAGTTATAATACGGACACCACCAACACAATAACCCGTGTTTTCAGAGAAACAAGTTAGGGCGGCAAAGAGTGTAAGGAGCCGCAAATGGCCATCATCGGCCTAATTTGTATTTGATAATGAAGGGGAAAAAATATGAGACTCCCCACACCGGTGGGGAGTCATCCGAGTCAACCTGCGAAACCAAAGTTGGGAACGATATGTAGGCGGGTGGTGATGTCCGATTTTTTCCCCATTTGTAATAAGTGATGATCATCAACGTATCGTCGGATGTCTTTCAAACTTTCTGTTCTCCCTTTTGTGTGTGGGTCCCTTTCTTGTTCCCTGAAAAACATAATCACAGACAAAAGGAGGGAAAGAGAATATACGCCAAAAGAATTATGAGGCCGGCCCTTTTTTTCCCTTCTCTCTCGTTGTTACTTGATGTGTCCAGTGCTACTAGTGCGTATCAAGAGTTTTTCATTTCGCTTTTTTTTTCGAACAAAAGCCGCCTTAGACTGTGGATGGGACCTAATGATCAGCAACACAAGTGTGTCCTTCACGGTCCGATCCACATCAATCTGATGCGCTTTCGGTGAGCGCAAAAAGAAAGGGGAGAAACAAAACCAAAAGCGGATAGCACAGCGCCTGTATACTTTCTGGTTACAATATATATAGTACAACCATAACCTATTATGGTAGCCAGTCGCTATTAGCCATCGTTATGAAATGGAGGGCGGATGGGAAATGTTGGGAGGAAGAAAATATAAGAAAAAAAAAAGGAAACCGTTGCGAATGGGCAGGAGCGCCAGCAAACAAACTAGGTCCAACCACACCGCGTCTTATTCCGCTTCAATTCGTTTCTCGGCTACTTAAAGAAGTGTCGAATCTGAAAGAGAAACCGGTCTCTTTTCTTTCTTTCATTTTTTTTCCCTCCTTTGCTGCTGCAATTGTTGAAAGTTCAGCGAAATAAATAAAATAAAAAGGTGTTTAAGGCCGGAGGAATGTTGTAGTTGCCTTAGACTAAATGGTGGTGGCCGGATGAAATGAAGGAAGGGAATAGTTTGCGCCTTGAATAGAAATCTAGAAACGCGAAGGGAGAAGATTGATAGATGTACAGAGAATATAAGAAGAAGAAAAAGAAGAGGGAATAGATGTATAGAAGAGGATGCGGATGAGGTTGACAAGAATTAATGACGATGTGTATACGCTCCTGCTTTGCTTCTGTGTGTGTGTCGACGTGTACGTCCGTGCTGGCCAGCAGCCATGCAGCAGGGGCTGTAATTCTTTTCATTCGAGTCTGCTGTGTCGGGCTTGTTGAATAGCCGCGCGGCCCTTTTCAATGCATCCCGGTGCGCAGAACTCATCATGCCTTCACCAAAAGCCCCTAAATGTGACAGTTTTTCCCTCTTCTTCTTTTTTCTCTCTTTTCCTTTTTCAGCTGATTGTGGATTAGTTCTGTCACATTTATTTTAACGCGCCGCCGACAGCCCCACGCCAATGACGGAATCCTAGCTCCCTCCGATAAATCTCCACTAATAAATAGAACATAAAAATATCGTATATTATATAGCTGAGCTATATAATAAACTATATATACTGCTGCCGCTGTGATTTGATTGCAGAGCCGTTCAGTCCTAGTCCTAGTCGTCGTCGTCATCTCTGCTGCTGCTGTTTAGATCCTCCCGGGCTTCGCCAGCAAATTGATTAGCCTGTCAGCCCACTAGCACTCGGCCAGATGAATTTCATGAATAGCTAATAGGCAGACCGCGTGTCTGTCTGTGTGTTTAGATACGTTTATAATGCGAGAGTTTTCATTCGTTTTTATTTTTCTTTTCATTTGAGTCTAGCCGTTTCTTTATTATTTTAAGAGAATGAGATCCCGTTGCAACGTTGCGACTTGCGTGTTTGCTTTCCCTTATTCTTTTTGTGTATCTTTTCTTTATTAGTTTTCAAGATCAAATAAGGATTCGAAAGAGAAGGAGAGAGAGAAAAAAACAAGTCTTTGGCCAGCACATCTCCTCTAGTCTTTTTTATCACTCCCGGTCTCGGCGCACACAACAAACTATAGTTCGTTTTTTTTCTTCCTCCTATTCAAACCATGATATTTATTTATATGGTTTGCCCCCGGACGAGTGAGAAATTGGCAGTCAGGTGTGAAACGATGGTCAAACAAGCAACGTACCTCACACACACCCCACAGTTTTGGGTTTTCTCGCCTCCGTTACAAAGAGACGATGATGCAAACAAACGAGAGGCACTGCTGCCTAGATATCTATGGAATGAGCCAAAGGAAGAGAATTTTTCTATAAACGGCAGTCTCACGTGTATATAAATACAAGTATGTCTACACGTAATATATGTACAGCATCCATTCAAATCAGGAGGCCGTAAGAAAAACGGAGGGAGGATTTGTGTTTAACTTTGGTTAAGTCACACGGATAGCAGTTGCTGTCCATACAGAACGGATACACGAGGCCGGGAGAATGCGGTGGTGGGCTGCCGGATGATGATCCGCCGAGAGAGAGAGAATGTTGTATAGAATCAAAGTCAAAGAGGGAAAGAAGAAGAAGAAAAAGGCAATGATATTTCATGGTTGCGCTGATGTAGACACCGCAAGACGGGGCTGAATATACCTTCGTCTTCTTCTTCGTCTTTTGACTTTTTTATTTTTAACACAAAAGTTATTCATCAAGTAGACTCATCGTTCACTCTTGACAGATGAATGCTGCCGCGTCTCGGCCATTTATTCTTTTCGTTGGATAGTTTTTCCCTTGTATACGATTCTTTTAAGGTTTTTTTGTTTTTTTCTTCCTCTCTCTTTCCCCCTTGGCTGCTACTGCTGCCGACCTGCTGTACTGGTGGGTCTCTCATCTCATTCGAGCTGTTGTGATGATTGTAACTGTTACTTGTTTTCTCGCTATGGACCATCATGGGAGAGCTAGGCTGGCTAGCAAGAGAAAATAACACGGGAAACAAACGGAAGGGACTCGACACGTAATCGTAGCCCTCCCCTGCAACTCACAAGTACTAGATGGTGTAGTAAGTCTTCCATCTTTCAGACATTGACTGGCCAGATATTTCGCCCTCCCCGCGAGTCATCCATCCATCCATCTATCCCCTCGATGCTTCTGTATTTTTTCTGATAGCTCCCCTAGCTCTCTCTCTCTTATACACCCGAAGAAAAAAAGCCAGCAGGAGCAGGAGCAACAGTTGTCTCAAGTGAAACACGTGTCGAACTACTGTTGTACAATTCGATGCAACTACTGTGTATAAGCTTATACCAGTTGGCTCGGCTGTTGGAATACTCGGGGGCTCGCCCGGATGCCTCTGACATGTTTGGGCTGTGCCCTCCATCCGCTGCCGTATTAAATGAGAAGCCACACTGGGCAAATGAGGAATGAGGAAAGAAAAGAAAAATCCAATTCCAATTTAAAACGAAATTTCCAGTTTTTGTTTTTCTTGTTTTCTTGTGGGAGAGGACTTTGTTTCTGTTGTTTGATGTGATTTTCATCCGGGAAAGGAGGAGATTTCTAATGAAAAACTCCAAATGAAAAACGCCTGTAGTCTTGATTGTTTCACCCCTCCTTCCCAATCTACTGGAGCAGCACAAACTCTCTCTCTAGGTGATGGCTAATAATCTAATTACATCGCTCTTCAAAAGAGAGCAGAGCAGAGCTAGAGAAAAAACCTGTAATTCGAGAGTTAGGGGTCTTCTCTCTCGTCACGCCGAATCAACCGATGCGCATCTTCGTCATGTTTAAACCTTGACGGGTTGGCTCAGGTGAACAGGTGGCTTGAGAAATTTTTATTTTTCCTCGTCCGTCTCCGATGAAATCAAATGAGACAAATAAAAAGCGTACATCCGCGCTCATTATTCGCATTCGCCGCGCCCCATATAACTCATTCCTACATATACTTTTCTTTACAAATTACTCGCGTGAACTTTGAGCTTTTTCTGCTTTCGTCCGCGCATCACATACGGACCCGAGTCCAACAATTGCGGCTACCGCGCGGTCTAATTTGATAATTTCACCGTGTATACACGAATAGAGTGAGAGCGGCGTCGTCAAGGCACCACTTTTTTCTTCTACTTGGAGCTTGTTTCTTCTTTTGTTTCGTTTCACAACAAAATTCGTCGCCTATTACAATTTTGGATTTTCCGTGCGCCCTCCCGCCCCGACAATTTTGGTTTTGTACAGTTCCAGAAGCTCAGACCGTATCGCTCTGGCAGAACAAGGAAAAAATGGGAGAAAGAAAAAGACAATTTGACGTTGATAAAGAAGAGAATAAAAAGGGAGTTTGAAACGAAACAATAGAGTTAGACTATACTTAAAAGGAAAACAAGAGTAACAATTCCAAAATAGAATCGCTGCATGGTATGGTACGTATATCTCCAGACTGCGCGATGGACGAGATGCTGAGACTCTTCTTTTCTCAAAGAGCGATAGGGCGTGAGAACGAAGACTCCGAGTTCGGGACGGAAAAATCAAAAGAAGAGGAACAAAAAAATGGGAAAGAAAATCCAAGAGATAAATCGGGGGGCATTAAAAAAAATGAAGAAGAGCAAAAGGGGACGATGAAGAGCTTTTCTTCTTTATCTTTTCCAAGTCGGAGGAGCACCCCTGGCACCCATCATCAGCGGCCACACAGCAGCAGCCAATAGGCCAACAGCACAACATACACACACACACAGGGATACCGCACCGTTGAGCTGTGTGAAAAGAGAAGAAGAGATTTGAGGAGAAAAAAAGACATTTTTCACGTCGTCTTTTCTCGCCTTAAAATATATATTTATATGATTCGTTTCTTTCTTTCTTCCTTTCCCTTTTTGTCGCACAGTCATCAGTCGTCCTCCTTCTCAGGTCCGCCCCGGCTCAAATCTGCCGCCCAGAGATATAGTGTACGTGAGGGTCCTCTGTAGGATAGACGTACAGTAGCACAGTAGTCGAAAGTCGTAATGGTAATGGGAGAGAAAAGAATTTGTCAGATTTTGATTTGTCAGGTCTTCCGTCTTCCCTTTCAGTCCCATCAGACAGCACATCTTTTCATCCCTGCGGGGCCTGACTACGGTTCCGGTTGGAAACGACCAACACGGACGGAGGAGGGCATGTCCCACTGTAAGGGGAGGTGACGATGAATGGGGGCCTACTGTCACATTTACCATATCTAGGGGTCTTGAATTCCATTTACGGCAATCAAAATCCTGAATAGTATATATCTCCGCCCTTGATGGAATACACCTCCTCCTTCTTCTTCCAGCGGCCGCTGTAATCCGCAAAAGCAGAGTCCAACAGCAGCCCCGTACATTTCCCATCAGCTCTAGTCTGTCCCATTAGGCAATGACTCGGATTTGGTTGAGCCACCAGCAACATTTGTCTCCCTGTCGCATTCCTCCTCTTTCACCTTTTTTTAAAATGCCAACCAATGACACGATGATGATGATAACGATGATGATGACAGTCGTATACTCTTTCGTATCTGCTATACATTTTTCTCACAAATGATATATAGGGAGAGATGGACCTTTCAAAAAAAGAAAAAGATTTCCAGCTCGGACGAGACGGATTTATAGACACAGAAATTGCAGTGGATTTCTGAGCGTAATGTCATCACCGCGTCCTTTCAGAATGCGGATGTATTTTTATTCCTTTTTTTTTTGGCGGTCGTAGTATAACACAAAACGTATACATTTAGCTAGTATTACACGCTCTGTGTGTTGTGTATGTATACTGCATCATCAGCGGAACATTCAGCTAGGGATTGGCATTCCATCTCAATTCCCGTCGGATTGTGCTGGACTTAATAGCGTAGAGCGCCGCAGCTCTAAATAGTGAGATGACCCATTTCTTTATTGCCTCAAACCGCAATCAGCTGCCACTGTTGTCGTCTCGTTTTTTTTTTTTTTTTACCAGCCAAACAACTTTTGACTTCCTCATGTCTAAATAAGCAAGAATACGACGGCACGTATAGCCAAATGAAAATCTAAAAAAAGGGACAAAAGAATTTGATGCTGGCTTCAATAATCGCTGTCATTACGCGCATCCTTTTCGTCCAAAGAAGGAACCCAAAAATGAAAAGAAGATGTCATTATATTGGGTTATAGTACTATTCCCGTCGTCAATGCGGATGCCTCAAATTGGTGCACATAAACAGAGACGGTCGTTGCTTGTGTTGCCGGGCTTATTTTTGTAATAGACATGATGGAATAAGGTAGTAAGAGTTAGTACAAGAGAGAAAATCCGCAATCTCATTCTTCTTCGTCATCATCATTACACGGCATCAGCACGAACGTACCGTATAAAAGTCTGTAGAGTGCAGCACTAAACGCTGCAGATGTTGTCTCGAGGAAATGGACGGATTCTGAGCCAATGGACTCGAAACGCTTTCTTAAAAAAAAAATTTGAAAAGTGATTGTTCAAAAATGCTCGACTGCATTTAGATCTGAATCCATTTTTTCTTGTTTTCAACTCTCTTTTTGACTTGTGATGACAGCTTCGTTCAAGGTTATAACTTTCAATCTCCGTCAATGGAACAACCATTTCCACAACTCATTCAAGCATTACGAAATTGAAATTGATATTTCGTTATGCAATGAGACCGCCTATAGTTGACTTGCTTTTGCCCGGTAGATCGAGATTGGGAAAATAAATGAATAAAAGGAAGTTGGTAGTACATGTACTATACCTTTCATTCCCCAATAACACGCAATATCTACAAGGGTAGACGGTCACGCACATCCGAGGCCAAATTCAACCGCATCCTATTGCATTGATGCAACAGCAATTTCAAAGACCGTAACTGCACAAAGAACCGAATATTGAAACCTTACAGCACAATTCAGGACTGCAGATTCTATCGACCAGCCCAGCTTGAATCGATGGCGTAACGTATTTTTTGGGAACGTGCCGGTTTATGATACTTAAGTACATACGTACGGTACAACAGCAAAATTGGCAACATCATCCTTGATGATGGCGATCATTGTTAAATCGCATCAGACACGGAACTGTGAACGTCAATGGTGTCGCGAGTAAATCCCCTGCTGCCCAGATGCTGTCTCTCATAATGCACACAATTCCAGCTGTCCACCTCTATACATGAATGAGACAAATGCACATAAGTGGAGATGTGTGTAACGTTTCCGGCGCATGCACCGGCCCTTTAGTACAACACGGAATCCTCTCGAGTGCTCGCTCTCTGCTATATACTTTGGCGTATCCAATCAATAGATTTAAGCGCTGCTCTACTCACTGTAATACTCTTTGAACTGCTGCTTCGTGTGTGCTGTGTGTCTACATATTGTAGAATAGGTTGTCCGAACACACGGCTTTCCAATTTTCACTATTGCATCTGATGTGGTGCTTCCATTTCCAGGGATCAAAAGCCCGGCAGCGGCCATACAGCTTTAATCAACAGCCGATTCGGTCATCGTCAAATCACTATATAGTTGTGATTATTTTTCCTTTTTTTAGTTCTTTAACATGCGATACCATTAGCAAGTGGAGTAGCGTGAGGAAACCATGTTTCCGACTCTCGTCTTGTTTTTAATTTGACAGAGCTGGGATTTATTTTATTTTATTTTTTTATCTTTTGATTTCCAAATCTTCAACTCTCTTTTGTCGGCCGAAGTCGTAATGAGTAATGTTCTCTTCCAAGGACTAGTTTCCCCACTGGCGGGCTGTGTGTGCGCGCAGGGAAACCACGCGCGTCTTTTGAAATCAAAACTACAAGCGCAACGAATCGATAATTCATTACGCGGACGGAGTCTAAAGCTATTCTCCTTCTTCCCGGACGAGCTCTGGTGTTGGTCTTTAGACAACGTCAAGTTGCTGGCGCCCATAGAAGAGACGAAAAAAGAAAAAGAAAAAAAAAGGAAAACAATAAGTTCGTTACGCCGCATATCCTCATCGCTGGAGTGCTGGAAGAGCGGAGGGTGTGTGTGTGTGTGTGCACACGATCGTATTTAGTTTGCCTCGTCTCGTTCTCAAGTCCTTTTGTTCGTCTAGTCGCTACCGGTGCGTAATTGACACACACACACACATACTCCTGATAAAGGGTTGGATGGAGGAGGATCACGAGGATATTATCCCGATTTCATTCATCACTCTCTCCCCCTCCTTGTGCCGTTTGTCCTTGCCAGCAGAGCGCCTTTGCCTGTGTATAGCTGCCTGCTGCCTAGACCCGCCTATAGACCTCGGCTATGTGGGACATTGGTTGAAAGGGAGCTTGAGCATCATTAGCAGAAGCCGAAATAAGTTGACTGATTGCCAGATGACGATATAGTTGACTATTTACCGAGCTCTCTTTCCTTCTCTGCTTTGTTGCTTTGCATGCGCTTAGATATTGGCGCTCTAATGAATTTGTTGGCAACTCCAAACCGTCTCCAAAGTCAGACAGAGATCCAAACAACAAAAGAGCCTATTATTCACATACGCCATGCGACGACGAGTGATATGGATGCGATTGTCAATCAGATAGGCGAGTAGCTCGTTAGCGTCTTCCCCCCTTTTTTTCTTTTTCTTTTTTCTTTATTATCTCGTCTTGGGAGATTGCCACTGTGCTGCCAGCCGAGGTACGACTGCGAGCAGAGTGAACAGAGCTATGCGAATCTATGCCGAGAGCTGTCCGTGCCGTTCGTTAAAAGTCGGCAGACGTTTCAAAACAAAGCCGATAGGCATCACATCAAAACTCAATTACGCAGGCGGAGAGATGAGGAGACGACGAACAACAACAATAACAAACGTCGGCCTTGGCAGATTGCTCGGGTTTGTTATTCATCGCGACACAAATCGGCAAAGCAGAAAAAAAACCTTCCGCAGACAAACAGAGAAAGAAAGAGAGAGAGAGAGAGACGGGGAAAACGGAAGTTCGCCCGTTTCATTAGAACCTTTTTTGGCCTATTATATTTTGTGCAAAGAGCGACAGTGTGTCGCGCCTGAATGGCACTCGGGAGAAAAACGGGGTTGTTGTGTCTTTTTCCACCGGCCATCCATCGAACTGGAAATGGAAAGGATGAAAAGGGTATGCACAATAAACCTGAGATGGGCGACGGGGAGGACAGCGAGGTACATCCGAGAGCAAACACAGCCGTTCGTTTACTTCTTAGCTAGACTTTTTGATCACACAACACTCGTGTGGCCATTACTTTTTGGAAGGGCCGCAGCAGTCTGGCATTATATTTAGAGTTCGTTTTTATAACTGGCGGATTGATTGATAGCCTGGTTGGCCTTTTCCAAAGGTTTCAATCGGTTTGAATACCATGTACGGTTCCCGCCTCCCTATTGATCTCGGCCAGTCGTGCATAAAAATACTGGCTTTATTATATTTCGTTCTTTTTTTTTCTCTCTATTTCTCCTTTTGATTGGATAACTGCTCTTGACGACCTCCGTCCTGAACTCTAGTGACGTGTACGTATAAATATAGCCTGTGCGCCATAAAGCATGCGGGCTGAGAAACCCGATGAAAGCCAATATGTTTTTGGACTGTGAGTGGAAAATACACTCTCCCACACACGTACGTCACCTTTCTGATAGAATTTCGCCGGATCGGCTCGATAGCCGACTCTGTTTCTCCGAGACTTTAGAGAGGACTACGCACACACATAGTATAGGGCTATATAGTACGAACGAGCGGCAATAAATCTGACTTGCACAGCACACCGATATTGATATGTGGCGATATTCGATATTGCTGAGGGAGGATGCGATCTCCAACTTCAGCGCACGCATACCTATATATAAGCCAGAATACAACCGAGAAACACACATAGTGCGCACACATTGTATAATATATCTTTAGACGCACACTCTGTGACCAGCCTGGAAAAAAAAATAACCTATAACTCAGGCTGCTGGAAATTGATATGATACAAAGTTCCCGCTTGTGGACGTGCTGGACCCGCGCGATTTACCGTTTTTATTTTTTATTTTTCGGTTTCGATTCTCCAACAAAAAACAAGGACATGAAACGAAACAGAGTTTTTTAACGACCGCGATGCGTCACTGGGCTATTTCGCCATGGCTCGAATGGTGGTGGTGGTCAGCGAATTCAAACACGATGAGGCGCAATAAAAATCGAGAAAGCTGATCATTTAGAACGCGCCCTCGAAAGGGCCAAGTTTGGAAATGATATTATTTTGGGAAAATAGTAATTATAGTGATTCAATCGTAGATTATTTTCTTCTATACGGGCTTGAAAGCAACTCTAGCGTAGTAGCCTTGATAAAATATAATAGCACACTATAAGCTTCGTGGGCTTTTTGATGGTAGACTTGCACTTGAAGTCATCCAGTCGAAAAAAAAAAGACCACCCAGAATTGGAGCATGGAACGTTTACGGATTAATCGCTCTCTCTCTCTCTGTGCGCTTCCGTCATCCTCTTGAATCAAAATGCCTGTAGCCTGCATATAATGGACATGCATTTGTTACGAAACGGAAGCAGCGGAGCGAAGCTATTCGGGAGGTCTCCCGTCTCTCCTCTTTTTATTATATATTGAAATTGCGCTGAATACCCGCGCGCTCTCCGGGGCGATTTCCGGTCGAGTCATTTGTACTTTGTGTTGATCATAATAATAATAGCCGTGTGGCAATCGACTCTGTATAGCTTTTCGGTGTAACGTAACGCCCCGGCAGGCAGGCAGCTCGTCCTCCTCACCTGACTCAACGCTGCGAGTCTTTTCTCCTCTACTTCAACACGGATAAATCAGACGGTTTTGGTCTACCCTGGCCCAACTCGACAAAGAACCGTGTCCAAATTGAGAATATAAGAGAGATGAAAGCCGAGAGCCAGAAGAGGACCACTATCTAGGTGTGTTGCATGCTGCAATAAAACGAACGAAAGAGTCGTAGATTTATAAAAATAGAAGCCTATTCATTTCACGGTCGAGTTGCTCCACACGGATAAAAGCGATAGAGAACCAGTTTCAACGGGCGGCCAGGGGGGTCTGTCTGTCCCAAGATGGAATATACATGTATATATTTGTACGTACGTATATTATACTCTCTACACACCGCTTTTGGGGTCCACCTTTTTTAGGTCTATAAGCGCGTACGATTTATAAGGATTGTAAGCTTTACGGTCCACATCCAAAAGGGAGCGAGAGAGAGAGAGAGGTGAGAAAGACACCTAGAGATAGGCACAGAAGACCCTATATATATATATTATACTTTGGATATCACTGGACCGGAAACGAGAAAGGTGGAGTGACGGGTCACTGGGACGTTTAGTGGACAATAGGGACGATGTTTTTTCTTCTTCTTTCTTTTTTTCTTCAATATATATAGGCTGCTTCCTATAACCGAACCCGGCCTGCCACCCTCCACCGGTGTAGCACTTCCCCCCCCCCCCCCCAAATATATACGGCTGCTTTAGAAGCAATCCATTAGTTTATTGAGGAGGCTATTTAAGAAGAAGTCTTTTGACAATGACTAACCCTTTTTCCCTTGCCACCATTCTCTCACTTCGACCTTGTATACAATATCAACCATTTTACCCTACAAATATAATAAAAGAGTTCAGGTGTTTGCTGCTTCTATTATGTGAGAGCAGAGGGGGTGAAGGGGAGAAAAAAAAACTCGATGTTTACCGGAGCAAGCAGGAGGGATGTTTTTTTTTATTATTATTTGGTAGTGTGTGTGTGTATGTACAAACTTATTTAAAAAAAAAAACCTTGGAATTGTTAGAAGCTGGAGGGGAAAAAAGCTGTTTTTCTCATTCAGTCATTCTGTCCATTTCTTTTGAATAACCCGCTAGCTTTTTTTTTTTAAATTCCAATTTCAATTTTTCATGTGCCTTCCGAAAAAAGAAAGAAAACGACAGAGGAAAAGCATTAATAGAAAAAAAAGGAGCTTTTAAGGGACTTATGAAACTGTTTCTCCATTCAATTCCATTTCGTTTCTCAACTTCCCTTTTGGAGAATGGATTTGGTGTACAGAACTTGGCTGCTGTCGGACGTTGGCGGACTTGTAGTACAATGGCCACCATGTGCGATATTCGCCCAGCATTAGTATTAATATGTATATACTCGTCAACAGGAGCGAAACACCTTATTCGGGTGACGACATGGTTCAGCGCGTCTAATCTCCAACGCCGTTCGCTTGAGTTATTATCGTGGACCAGAGAGACCTGTTCAAAATCTAAGGGAGGTCTCTTAAAGACGACGTAGAAATGGCAAAGAAGCTTCAACTATACAACCACCGAATAAGGTCTCTCTGGTCTCCCGTTTCTCACCTCACTTTCCCCACCCCTCTCTTGTTATTGTGGTTTTTTCTTACGATGCCCTTAATGCGACACCTTGATAATGCTCTCGAACCAGTCAGCCGAGAAAGTCTTACGGCTAAATGGGCAGCAATGAACAGATTAGTTTTCGCGTTTTTTTTGGTCCAGTTGTCAAACGCTCTCATGCACATTGTAGGGGAATAGCTCTTTGTTTGGGCTTTCTACATCAATTTGGCCATCTAGAAGTGAATAAACATCAGCCCTGTATTTAAAAAAAAAAAAGGTTCCGTTGACTTCCTTATGTAGAGTTCATTTGTCGTTAATTATGTATAGGTACCAGTGTCGACACAGAAAACATTGAAACTATCAAGCGGATAATTAATCCACTTATTTATTTGAAAATCCCGCTGAGAATATTGTTACGTAGTGAATTGTTAGTTTGTGACAGACTTTTACCATGGTAAACTGAACACGGGAACAATTTATGATGAAGAAATAAGCAACACAGTTCAATCTCTCCTTAATTACCTTCTTCACGCCCGACAGCTCTATACGAATCCTTTTGGTTGTTCCTTTGCTTAACGTGAGCGCTTAACGATGTCGCCTTATTAATAACAATAATACCTTGGGACGTCAAAAGATGCAATGCATTAGGTAACTTGTTAACTGTCTTATTCAATCCAGTAAATTTATAATTATTGAATAGCTTGCGACTCAAATCGTAAAAACGAGGTGGCAACGTCTGCGGCAGCGTCTGCAGAGCAGACGTTTTTTGCTTCTGTCAGAAGTTGAAATTCGAACAGCTAAAAATACGTGTAAAAACGTGAAATACCAGAAAGTTTACCCTTGTATGTTATTGCATCATGCTGGTATTCCATACCCTTAAGGTATTTATGTTAAATAAGCTTATGTTTATTTCTCACACAAAATATAAATCCCTGATAGTATAAGACATTATTTTAGAGGTCCTGGGAAAGAACAGCCACGTGAGTGTAACTGCCCGCTTTTTAACTTAATCCATTTTAAATTTCAACCAGAACCGAAACTGTAAATTATGTAAGCGTAAATTACAGATAAAAAGACTGTTAGACGGATTACAGATGGTTTCCATAGATTTTGATTTTTCTGATTATTTTCCATCATTGACTCATTATTTGATTCTGGCAGTCAAAACTCTCAAATAAACACACAACGAATTTGATAACTTTAATTAAAATGATTGTTATTGACAAGTGTGTAGTATTAAATTTCTTGAAAGTTTGGTTCTTTGATTACACTTGAACATATGCTAGCCTACTTTTCCTAACTTTCACTCTTATTGTCAAAGTGACCTTATGACTTTCATATTGTCGTCTCAGGTTGACCCGAATTGTATGAAACCTAGTGTAACACCTTTCCGCGTTACAATATGACTTTCCAGATGTCAATAATATCATAGAAGCAACGTAATGCGCTCTTTCTTATTAGAAATTGTATTCAAATAATGCTTAAAATCGACCACAATAACTAATAAAACACATTTTCTGAATATTTCCAGGTTCTTAAGGCGGGGACATCGTAGATGCAAATAATAAAATATCAAGGGAGAAGTTGACAGGAGATTTCACTTGATGGACCGTGACCTATTCTAACGAATACTCACGAAGAAAGACTCAATAAACTTGATTACCAGCATCAAGTAGCCATGAAATTGTTTGTTTTTATGGTACGAATACTGTATAAAAAGCCCTAGTCCTCTGTAACCAAAATCAGTCTCTTCCAGATCCTCGGAAAAACCTCGTGCATACCATTGCGTTCACTCCACACAACATGCTAAATTCAAAGGTAAATAAGTTTTAACTTCAATGGTAACGTTGCATTCGAAGATTTTATTTTTCTTCTACGGTTCTTAATAACAGTCGATATTGGTCGGGATTATGTTGATTCACTGCATGACTTGTATTCCATCAACAACCACTGAACGATCCAGCGAAGGACAGAAAGAGGATCAAGAGATCCAGGAGCAACGCCATCACCAAGGTGCTAATATTCGTATGAATGAACGTGAACAAATAACAGAGGCAGAATGAATTTATACAAACAATTAATACGATCACTTTTGCCTATGCATTGGTCCATGTCAACAACCAAATTCTTGTAACTAACTGTTAGCACTGTTTATAATTACTAATATCGAATTTTTCGACGTACAGGATACAGTGGAGGATACGGGGGATATGGCTACGGAGCACCAGTCTATGGAGGGCCAGTTTACGGAGGAGGGCACTACAATAATTATTACGGTAATGACTAGATAAGTGTCAACAGACCGTACATAGACAAAGCGTTTGACGCATTTCATTAACGTTCTTAGGTTACAACGGTTACTACCCATTTCTTAGTTCCAATATGATTGCTGCTGAATATGGAGCGGGATATGGCACGGGATATGGCACGGGATATGGTACTGGATACGGTTCCGGATATGGTCCCGGATATTTCAATTACCCATCGGGAAATTACGGAACTTACGGCTATCACGGTTAGATAGCCATAACTGCACCTTTTAGCACCTTTAAATTTACCCCCCAAATTTTATATACACAAATGGATTATGTAATATGACAATAAATTTGAATTAAAGGCACACTTTCTTTGCACTTTATAATATCCGGTTATTGAACAGGGCATACCAATTGAGAAAGAAACTATTGCTACAAACCACATCAAATTTATCAGTTGTGAAACATTTTGCTTCACACTAGCCTGTTTTATGATTTGCGTAGTAGTTGTCGTGCCTAATTTTCAAATTTTCAACAATTTTTGATTCGATTTCAATACCACTTTCTAATTCAGAATCAGAGAGTCGTATTTCCTCTGGAGCAGAATTGTTGCGGTCTACGAGGAGAACGTAAACCTTCCGACTGTGTAACAGATTGCCAATCACAACCTAAAATATTATTTGAAAGACTTTCTGTAGAGCTTGTAATTATTTAAAACAAAGGAAAAAAAACCTTACATGATGATGATATTTCTCCAGCGATTCCTTTGCTTTGGTTTCCAAAAGCGCCTCGTTAGTTTCAAGTTTGAAAGAAACGATGAAGGCATTTGAGGCCCAAAGAGTAACCAATGGAGCTAACATTTTGGGGACAAGTTGTAGTGAAAGGCTGAGAGGACCACCTGAGGACTGTATCTTGTGGCATGGCATCTGGGATGCAGGTATGTAAAAATCTGAAACTGCAGCTGCTAGATACAACAAAGCTAAAGGACCTAAAATTTGCATTTTTTGGGCTGTTGCCTGCAACAACCAGAGGTAGTCTGACAAAGAGTTGAAAGAAATCATCAGCAAATTGGACTTGTAGCGTTGGTATTTCTCTGTCAATTTCCTCATTTCAGCCTGGTGTTTTTCTCCAACTGAAGCAAAGGCTTGTTTATATTAATTTAATTAAATCAAGTTACAAGTCACACTCACCAATTATGTTTTCAGGACAAATTTCAATCATATCAAAGATGCTTCTTCCTACCAAATGCCGAGAATATGGTTCAAGAGATTTAGATCTATGGGATTATATAAAAAGAACCAATTTTGAATCAAATTTAATTTTGAACAAATGAATGTCTTCCCTCCTTCTAATTCTACCTATGTAAGAAAATAACTTGGTATCCTGCTTCAAGAAAATATTCAGCAGAAGCAGATCCTCTTGTTCCTGCACTAAAATTGTCAATGAAACGGACTGTATTTTTCTCCAGAGGAACTGTGGTTCCACCAGACTAGAGAAAATTAATTTATTAAGTAATTTATAAAAGCTTCACATCACAACTGCACCTTACCGTTATCAATGCAACACGCAATTTTTTTATGGCTGCTTGTTGACAAACTTCGGAAATCAATTTAACATTTTCATCAAAATGATTGGGTTTTGAATTCTCTTCAAAAAATGTTTTCCAGTTGAGATCGTCTTGAGCCATTTCAGTGTAAGGCGCAGTACTTGTTTCTATGCAATTACTATCAATATTGATCTCTTTACTTATTATTATTTAAAAGGTACTTACAAGAGTTCAATTTATTACGCTAGGTTTTTTGAAAGCTTTTAAATTCTACTGCGCCATTTATCGTTGTTTTCGATTTGTTATTATGGCAGCTGTTCGACTTCAACAACTGTTGCTCACTTCGTCATTTCGTCTGCTATTCTGTATACAATATGTTGGCCATCTGTTGTTTATCGAAAATATTAAATCAAATAACATTTTACCGCTAGAGCGTGCGTCCGCATAGTATCTGCTGCAAGCTCAAATTCCGCAAAATACTAAACTGCACGCTGCACGTGGAATAATTGGCATCCTGTTGGAGTGTTGGCATGGCATTACTCATCAGCAAGCCGTCCGTCATGATAAATTTTCGAAGTGGGATGTATGTCTTATTGTCTTATGTATGTGGTGATATGTCTCATGTCTGGTGTGTTAACGTGTGAAAGCTCTACAGCATGTGAACGCATGGAAATTTGGACTTCAGCGCATATTTTAATTTTTAAAGTGATTTAGTGATTTCAAGATTTCACGAGATAAGTGTTAAGTTCTCAATGCCTAAAGAATACTACACTGAAAAATAGAGGTATGTGGAGAGAAAACGTAATTACTAAACTATAACAATGATTATGCATGTAGTTAGTACGGTTTCTAACAAGGCTCAACTGTGTGCACATCATGGAATGAAAATGGATTGATCATGGGTTTGAAACTTAGATAAGGTTGCAGTGGAATATTTTCAAAAAGCCGACTGTTCTTCGCAAACGGTTCGAAATGGAAGATTTATAGATTCACCAAAGAAACGAGTCATATGACTCAAATGTCAATTGGTATAAAGTGAGTTTTAAGCCATTTGCCATAAACCATAGTTTGGTTTCATTTGGTATTCATTTTGTATTCATTTTAATATTTTGTTGTAGACCCATCCCCAGCAACATCAACCTGCAGAAGGAAAGGGGAAAGGCCAGTTTCACACTCGAAGGTCACGGAAATCATTACGTAAAACGTGTCATGCAGTGGTGTAGAGGTTGGGTAATAAGAACGGGATGTGTTACATATAACCATTTGGTATTCATTTTGACATTTGTTTTTGTAAACCCATCCCCAGCAACGTCTACCTGCAGAAAGAAAGGTTAGTTTGCATGTCCTTGACGCTCGAAGGTCACGGAGATCATTACGTAAAAGGTAAAACTTGTCATGCAGTGGTGTAGAGGTTGGGTGAGAACGGGACGTTTTGTATCATTATCAAGCAGGTAAAATAGCCGCAAGGCTTAAGAGGTGAGGGTGAGAAAAAAAAATCGTACAAAAGGAGAGAGAAAAGGCGAAGGTAAATCAGTCGAGTGAGCATCTCCGACGCGGCAACAACTGCTATATGTCACCAACTGCCTTCTTCATTGTATTGATTCAGTTCACAATCACGGGTAAATATTGTTACTTGTCTTTTTGTATCAATTTCTATTGTGTTTTAGTCAGTTATTATTGCATATTTATGTTCCAATTATTTATTGTGTAGTAAACTATGGCGTCGTGCTGCTGTTGGCTGTTCTCCTCAAATACTACAACAACGAGGCTTCAAAGTATTACACTACAATTTATGCTGCCACGAGATGCATCACCAAAGAGCCCGAGTACTACATCGTGATTTCATTCGTTTTAAGCCATAACCATTTGGTATTAATTTGATATTGTTTGTTGTAGACCACCCCCAGCAACAGAAACCTGCAGAAGGAAAAGGCTAGTTTGCATGTCCTTGACGTTCTTAGGTCACGGAGATCATTACGTAAAACGTGTCATGCGGTGGTGTAGAGGTTGGGTGAGAACGACATGTGGCATCATTATCAAGCAGGTATAACAGCCGCAACGCTTAAGAGGGGTCAGGGTGAGAAAAAGTCGTATAAATGGCGAAAGGAAAGGCGTTTGAAATCAGTCGAGTTAGCGTTTCCAACACGGCAACAACTGCAGCGCAATATTTATCACCAATTGCCTTCTTCATTGTACAACCAATTCGCAATCATGGGTAATCATTCATTTTTATTTCGAGTTTTGAATCAATTTTATCTTGTTTTCAGTTGATATGACCAGTTATATTCTATAATTAATGTTAAAATCGTTTATTTTTTAGTCAACTATGGCGTCGTGCTGCTGTTTGGTGTTGCATCGTTAATGATTGGGTCGACCACGGGTGTACTGACGTCTCCTGGACATGGTGGGAACCAAGCAACAGCAACGAAAGAAGCACCACGCCTCCGCATTACTACGCAACGAAGTCAACATACGCAACATCTACTTACTACGCCGAGGCCCCCAAGTGCTACACCACCAAGGCTCAAGAGTTACGCGACAAATTATGCTGCCCCGAGTTACATCACCGAAGCTCTTGAGTACTACACCACCGAGTATACTGTCCCAGCCTACTACACCGAGGCTCCAGCTTATTTCAATGCCAAAGCGGTCGAGTACTACACCGAACCGCACAAGTATTACTCTGCCCCGAAGTGCACAACCACAACTGAGGAATATAAGTACTATGTAGCCCAGACTTACAACACAGCAGTTGCTCCTTCGTACTACGTTGAACTGAAATACTACACCGAGGCTCCAATTTACTACACCACAACCTACGCTACACCTAGATACTATGACAAAGTTCCCAACTACTACACCGAAGAGGCCACATTACACAACCACGTACACTGCCCCCAGTTTACTACACTGAGGAACCCAAGTATTACTCTGCTCCAAGCTACTACAAAACTGAGGGTCCTGTTTACTACACCAAGCCACCGAGTATTACAACCAAATGGTAAATATTCTGTTTTTACATGGAGTTTTATATTACTATTTTTTTTCTGTTTGTTAATATACCTGTTATTATTGAAGATTTTCAAAATTGTTCAAATTTTTTTCCGTCTAGTTAAATATGGCGTCGTGCTGCTGTTATTGGTTGGGGTCAACCGCTAGTGTAGTTGGCCCCAGAGTAGTACACCACAACTTATGATGTCCTGAACTACTACACCGAAGCCCCAAAAAATAACTCTGCCCCGAGTTACACCACCAAGGCAGCGGAGTACTACACCTCCAAGGCAGCGGAGTACTACGTTGAACCGGAATGCTAAACCGATGCTGTTTCTATACTACAACCTGCGCTTCTCCCAGGTACTTTACCACCAAGGCAACTGAGTATTACACCACTTCTTACGCTGCTACCACCTACTACATCGAAGCTACGAAGTTTACTCTGTGCTGAGTTACCACACCATTAAGGAAGCCGAACATTACACCACAAACGCTTCCGCAACTTACTACATGGAAATTCCTAAATGCTAGATCCGAAATTTCTATTTGATTTTATTTAGATATGTCGGTTGCCTTCATGGTTATTGGTCATTGGGAATTAATTGTTTATCTTGATTGAGAAAATAAAATTTCTAATGCCGGTAACTCTTTTGTAAAACTTGGTAAACTTCAAACCTGTCAACGTTGCGGCAGGTGTCTATTGGTGAGACTTCTTCAAGGTCAGTATCCTACGTTGTGATATGTCTGTTATGTTTTGGAAGTGATTACTGCCTAGTCGTTCTGCATACGGATTTGTTTTAGTGGTTAGACGATGAAGTTTCAAGGGTAAGTTACGAAAGAAACTTGTGACTGTTGATTTTTGCAAATCTTATAAGTAAAAGGCAATTGGCTGATCTTTGTATAATAAAAGACTTAGAAGTTGAAAGAATTCCTAAACAAAACTTGGTATAAATTAAGACACAATGAACAAAAAACTTATAAAAAGAATTGTGTTATATTGTCCCACCTCCACCCACAATTCCACCACATTTTACAGTCATATACATACATACATACACTTAAGTTAACCCGTTGGCTGCCACGCCATACAACCCGTAGGTTGTACTCTACTACTCTACGTGCCACGTCTGAAGGATCCATGACCAAGTGGGACTTGCCATTGCTGACAAGTCCGTGCTGACAAGGGGGGACTAAGGTGCATTGCCTTATAACAGGCTTGCCTTGCGGCAAATTTTGGGCTTGGCGACTCTCCGACCCCGCGGCTTGTAAACCACGAGACCGAACAGCACGGCCCGTGCAGGGGAGAACAAAGGCGTGGCAGACAACGGGTTAACTAACACTAACACAAACGAAATAATACCAACAATACGATGATCCACGTTGATAACGAGTTTCGTTCGCACCAGGAGCACGGGCAACATGCGACGGAGACCGGTGACGACTGTTAAAGATGAGGAAATCCATCTTCTCGACGTCTCCTCTGCATCACCTGAATAAAGACAAAACAATTCTTATTAAGTGACATGCCAATAAAAGTTACATAATAGTCACGTAATACTTATAGGTTAATTGATCTGTTTTTTTTGCTCAAAACTTCAAAGGCGCGCTTTAAATTGCTTAAAATCTACCTAACAATATTGAGAACTCTACACATAACAAAGCTCACTTGCTAGTCTTTTAAAAAAATTCCGGAAGTAAACCGGAAGTAACCACAGCGCCTCAACCATTGAGCTGTCGTCAAATTAAACCACATATTCGTGATCTCCATGAAATTTGGGGTCGATTAGATGTGATTTAAACGAAATCTAAAATTTGGCCAAAATCGAGAATTTTCCTGAACTATAGTTCAGGAAAATTTTCAAAACCGGAAGTACGCGTACGGACAAATAAAAACATGAACTTTACCACAAATTTCACGAGGATCACGAATATGTGGTTCTTTTGTGCCTCGAATGAATATTTACTAAACTACTGACAGAAATGAGAAAATCGGAAGTAGAAAAAAAAGCAATTATCGAAAATTTAACAAGTGATCTTTGTTGCTGGAATAGTAATCGTCAGTTATCACTAAATATTTCAACAAAATAACTGCCAATAAATGTTCAAAGAGATGTGCAAAGTAACTGAAACTGACTGTTTTGACAGCTGCAAATTATCAAAAAGCCGTCTAGCGTTAGAAAAAAGAAACGTAAAACTTCGTTTGAGCGTAAGAAGGGCCTGATTTTGGAAACTATTACACAGACAGAGTCTAACGCAACTAAACTATTGGTAGATAACCTACGAAAATAAGCCAATTATTGGGTACCTGGGCATAATCCCGTGGTGAATGATTACAGGAGTGTAACAGCGGACGGAAGCGATCATGAAGTGGTCCAGAAACTCGCCAAGTCGCCAGTGAAGTAAAACAAATTGTGTTAAGAAGAAGTGAAGCTAGATGAGCGTAGATCGTGAAGATAAGGATCCGAACGTTGGTGGAAGTCCCTCTTCTGTCATGGACAAAAGCCAGCGTTGGCTCAAGGATCTCCGTGCCAGGACCTCACGATTCCATGAAGAAAACTGCGTTGTAGATTGAAACTGGCGGCCGACTCGCGATCTCAGGGGACGTCACAAATAGTTCTGTAAAAACGAGTTGGGAATTAAAAGGAAGCTTAAACAAAATTAACTCATAGTAGCATGGTAAAGGTGATAATGATGTTTACCTTTATCATTTGGCCATTTGGGTGACGAATTCAGTAAGGTATTTGACTTTCATCAAGCAGATCTGGTAAATGTACTAAATACACTACACACTCTTCATGTACATTCTCTGAAACTGGAACTCTAAGTAGCAATAGGATAAGGAAAATTATCCAAAATATTTACAAATTTACACAAATTTATCTATGAAAAATAAAACTCTACCTATCTCTCAGCTGGGTTGCCTTCTGAACGGCTGTAGAAACAGTCGTACACTTGACAAACATTCTGACACAGGTTACACTTGCAAGATTCAGAAAAGATCCTATGGTCCATGCGCAAGAACTTTTGTCTAATTCCACTGTATGTAGGCTTCAAATATGAGTTTCAGGCTTTTGACAGCATAAGGATCTAATGGATGGAAATTGACTGAGCACTAAGTCAACTTGTTGGAATGACGGACTGACTTTCTAGAATTTGAAGAAATGGATGTAATATACAAAAATAAGGAAACTAGGTCAAGATAAACCTACACGAACAAAGTTCACAGAAAATTAAGATACAAAGCAAATTAGCGACAATTTGTTTCGCCATGTTTCATGATGCAGTCTGTACATCATGACAAAATCAACTGAAGACAGTGGCATCTAGCGGTCAGTTAACAAGGGTTGCTGACAGTAGAACTCCAATGACAGAAGAACTCAAATTCCTAAATAGGAATAGAACTAACCTACTCAATCGACATCGACAATAGAACTCCAACGAAAGTAGAACTCCAAAGACATAAGAACTCCTTTTTTTAAATATTATTTAAAATACCCGAGTACCCGACAATAGAACTCCAATTCCTGACAGTAGAACTCACCTACACGACAATAGTTAGAACTCCAATAATTTTTTTAATTATTTTAATTTTCTATTGTCGGATATTTTTAATAAAAATAATAATAATAATTAAGTGCATATCTGGGCATATTATCTCCTCCTTGGTTCTTCTGCTGCCGTTTTCTACTGAAGAGACAGACGTGAAATATACGACATTTTTCTGGTTGCTATATTCATCAAAAAATTTTAAAAGGTTGCATAATAACTTATAACAGTCTAGAAATATTTTTTTCAACTGCTTCCATTATAGTTCATAGAAAATCCGAAACTAAATTTAGATTCACGCTTGCTCCACTAAAACTAATCCTAGAACGTCATATTGCGTTCATGAATATAATTTACTGCGGTTGCCGACAAGGCAGAAAAAAAAACGGCAAAGACGGCTAAATTACAATGACCGGACACAATTAAATACGTGAAATGAAAATACAATTATAAGCCACAGGGTTAATTTATTATCACTATAATTTTGCAAAAACTGGACATAAGATGACAGCATAAAACTAACTGAATGGATTTTCATTAATATGATATTTCGAGGTTAGCCATCGTGTTATACCCTCTTTCTATAGCATTTTACATCGTCAACCCCAACACCGTGCTTCAGAGTGTAAAATTTATCGAGAGAGCACGTTATGTACATTCTTTCGGAGAAATTGCTATTAAAAAAATTGCGACCATAAACTTTATCTCATCAAAAGCGACAAAAAGAATAGCGTAAAACGGAAAAAAATTGTCCGAATCGTGAACACAAAAGATGTAGAATTGTGCTCAAATTTACCCCCGAACCGTCAATTTCCTCCGTTCGACGCATTCCTTAAACGTAAATCAGCGGATGAGCGTCGCGCTCCGTCGTTTTTTTTTTTAGGCGAACCATAAAGTCACGAATTTGCCCTGTTTCTAGTTATCATTGCTATATAAATTCGCGAGTAACATTGCGGGGCGTTTTTAAGATGGGATTTTAAGATTTTTTAAAACAGAGTTAGTGAGAAGTAGTAAATCCAACTGCGAACGAAAGCGCTAACATAACTTCGGCGGAAGAAAGTGGCAGGGAACGGATTAATGTCAACATAAAAAAAAAATGAACAAGACGAAAAACAAAACAAAAAATAATAAAAATCGAACAAACAGAGATGCTCTTCCTTTGCAGTAACAAAAATCCCAAGTATTTCAAATTATTAGCTGGAATTCAACTGAAATCTCCCGATTGGTTGGATTTTACCACTGGACGGATCTTCACGTTTATCCTTTCAAGTTTACTTGGGGCTGGGTCGAGATGTAGGCGTGCCGGAAGGTTTGCGGATACCAGTGCTGGTTACTTTGCGTGCTATGCCAGACATCGAGTCAGAGGTTCCTTCTCGTCTCATCGTTCCGGGAGTGCCCGGAATGCCGGTACCACTCGAACCAGAGGCAGTGCGACCCCTAATTTGAGAAGACATAATCAGGTTAAAAAGTTGGCTACATCCAGAAAAAGAAATGTTGATTTGAATTGGTCTTCCTGGTGTTGACCGCTAAATACCTTTGAGAGGGGGTTGTTAATACAGGAATGTTTGACGTGGAAGGGGTCCGAGACCTGAGTTAGATTATAAGAACACGACAATGAAGAATTTACCCTTACACCATAAATAGACGTGAAAATTACAGTAGAATTATTTAGCTAGTGTTTACTTGTTTCAACTAACTACTTTAGTTTACAATATCTGTGAGATACTTGATTGCAAATAAATTACATTACTAAAAATATACAAGTTTGGTTATTTCCAGAGGTTATTTCTACTTTCTACTGTTTTTTTTTTCTAGTCAATTAATGAGTATAAATTTAAAAAGCAAATTTACAAGAGAAATTTTGTTACAATTTAAACTTTTAATTGTTACATATTATTAATATTTAAACAAAAAAGAAAGCTGGCATGATTTGACGTTGCTTTAGTTATTTATCAAAGGCTTACACTGGCCGGCTAGTAGATAGCGAGGATCGATGACTAGCCGTGATCGAATGGCGAGCTCTGTTGTTTAAAGGCATCAATTAGCGTTTCGAAAAAAAAAAAGAGGGATTGCGCGTTATGCTGCAAAAGCTTTTAACGATAAAATACAATAGCTGGCAGATACAGATAAAACGGATAGTTTAAACGAATCAAGAATGAAGATTGTTAGTAGTAAGAAATACATGAAGTCACACGAAGAATTACCTAGTCCCATCTTCACTGTCAACTCCCACATAAATTGGAATCCTCGATCTTGATAGGAAAAGGCATGAAGAAAAGAAAAGAGGAATGATACCAATTAGGACAGACAACCATCACCAAAGTTATGTCACAAGTTAAGAAGTTATAGACAATATTACAATAGTTAAACTGACTATCGATACTTTGCGATAGGTACATTAACTTTTAATTAATAGATTGTGATGCGAGAGCTTGAAGAGGATGAGAAAAAAAATTGTGCCCGACACCGTTGATAAGAAAGTGGAAAGTTTTTGAGAATAAGCAGGAAGCAACAACAATACTTGTCAAACTAATTTACGACTCGATAAAGTTTTTTTTATTTGACCCATTACCTAGACGGCGTTGACGTTAATACAGGGATATTCGAGGCGGACGCAGTTCGTAATATCCTTGATCTATATATGTTAAGTTTATTTTGAGTTATTGATTGCAACATTTTTTTTTTTAAATCCTGCACCCTATTACAATCACACAAGTGATTTTCAAGAACCATTATAGTGGCTCACGTAATTTGTGTTATTCCACGTTACGGGTGATTGTTACGATGATTGGTTTTAGTTTAAGTTCGTTTCACGATTGAATCTTACCGGCTGGCAGCGCTGATGGCACCTCCATTGAGACCCCCAGATGGACTGGGCGACATGCCCGATGCGCTTGATGAGCTTGGATGACGAGCGCGCGTTTCCACTGGTGACGGAATAGTCGATCTCTTGCGAGGCAAAGTGCTGGATGAGCCTGGTTGATGGCGAGCAGCAGAATCCGGACGTTGGAAACTAGGAGTACGGCGGATCCCTGTGGGTGTTTTTTGCGCGTATCCACCGTCTACACAGGCAAACGTTAGTTAAAACAATTTATCGTGCTGACACCAGCAGAATTGGATATAATCGTACCGTAACTGTCGAGAGATTGAATGGATCCGTGTTTTGAATCCGCATTGCGGCTAGCGGGCCGACTTCCAGAATGACTTCCGCCTAAACGAGATAAAGCATTTCTCTTGGTTACGTACTATATACTTAAGTAAAATCAATTAGCAGAATTACCTCCAGACGTCATTGTCCTCGGAGGAGCGGAGGCCTTGCGGCCACCGTGCAAGTGGAACGAGCCATCGCTTTCGCTGACGGAGCTGTCTGGTGTTCCAGCAGAGAACGATGGGCGCATTGGTGAACTGCGTACCGTCCTCTCGCGGACCTGTTCGGATTGAAACACCTAGTTGTTATGGCTACTCTTCGTCGGAGGCTTAGGCAACATAACATGCGGGTACATCGAAGAATGCCAAAATCAATTCTCACTTACCTTCGAGTGTAACTAGCGAAGAAATACGTACGCTCTATTACACAAGACGATGCTAGAGCAAAAGAAAGAGATGGAAGAGACGAAAAGGAAACGGGCACTTACCAGGCGACGCACAGCTAACTCCATTTCGTGGTACAAACTCGGCTTCTGGTACAAGCCTTCGCGGTAGAAGAAAAAGAGAAAGAGAGCGAAAATGGGACTACAGTGAAGTTATTTTATGAAAGCAATGATACGTGCTGTTAAAAAAGCTTCGGAGTTTAATTTACAATCCTCACTTTCGTTGGATTACAATATACCAGTCTGAGAGAGAGAGAGAAAGAAAGGGCGCGAAAGAGGGTATTATTAGTAGTAATAAGAAGACAAAATGGAGCGAAATTGAAAGCAATCTAATCTGCTTTGCCAATCCTACAGCTTGTTAGTCGACGATCTCATTCTCTACACTCTTTGAAACGATTTTTACCAAATAGCATGGGGGTGTGACAGTCGACCTTCGACCTGCCATGGTAAGAGGATATGAACAAGGCATCTCTTTCTGACGCCGGATTTGATCGAAAAGTGGGGCCAATTCCCTTAAGATATCCTGCGCTGTGACAACAAAGTTACGCAATTAAGACATTAGTACTTTCCGCCCCAAGTTATGCAGAATGCCCTGGACCGAGAACAGACGATAGAGTGAGGAACTTTTGGTTGGGTTTGATGTTGGGATCACGAGGGAATGAGAGGTAATGAGACTGGGATATCGGGTTAGGGATGTCAAAATACAAAGAAGCGTTAGAAGCCTTACCTTTGACGTCGGCACAGCAAGGCAAGCGCTTTGCCATGCAAACTCAACAAGTTATTAACAAGTTCCATGTTACTAGATTGAGTCACTAAGCGTGAATAATACATGTACACTACCTGCATTCTAGAATAAATACGTGCAGTCGACTGATATTTGGTGATGTTACGTAATACTGTTTACAAGTAAGAAAATTTGAATGTCTTCTCAATACCAATGATAATTTTGTTTTTGTTTGTTTCAATACTGTCTGCTCCATTCAAATTTTTTTACTTTTAAGGTTTACGAGCAGTACGAAGTAGTTAAGTAGTAAAAGACCATTAGAGTTTGTAGCAATAGGCAACAAACGGACCTTGGTGATGGGCCCTGCGGTAGGAAGAGAGGGTGATCGTGCATGAAGGGGCGAGACGACCATTTGGCCGGTTCCAGGCTGGCTAGACACGGAGCTGTTGGGGCTCGCTCTGGGCTTGAACGGTGTCATTCCCTGCGAAGCGCCTTCGGGCAGGATAAACTGCTCGCGGAGCTCGAGGTTGGTCCTACCTTTGGCTATTGGAAGGATCGTGCAAAACGTCAAAGTAAGGAAACAAAAACCAAGGCAACAGAACGGCAAAACCAACGAAGCAGCAAACAAATAAAATAAATAATAAAATACCAACAACAAAAACAAAAAATTGTTCAACGAAAACGAATAATAACAACAAAAAGAAAAAAAAAATACGGTGAAATGAGCCAAACGGAAATAAGGAATCGTCAAATCAAACGAGATGAAATTGAGTGAGATTTTCAGTCGAAAACGTCGTTGATGAAATGATGAATGCTTACAAAAGAAAGGGCACCAGAACTCGTGCTCGCCAGGTGTTCTTACTCTGAGATGGGGAATGATAACAACTACGACCATGCAAATAGCGTTCCGTCAAACCGATAATTGGAAAGCGGGCAAACGCAAATTTCGAAATAATATGTAAAAATAAAAAGGGGGAAAAACGATTTATGGGACAATAATTACAGGTTTACGGGTAGTGTGAGGTTTATGGTTTGATTTAGGGATATGGATGATGGACAGAAGAAGAAAAAAATACAATGAATATCCAGCTGACCGATGAATTACTTTGATCTTGATTGAAATCGATATCTCACAGTTGTCCTTAACTGGATGTTTAGCAAACACTTAATCAACCCCAAGGAACAAAATAACAGGGAACTTCCCCATCATAACATGTCTCATAAAATTTCCGGCTTTTTGGTGGTTTGTTTTTTAATGTGAATATTTACATGTAGTCACACGAAATAGATGTAGCAAAGTATGGCACTTACCACGGCAAGGATCGTTTTTGACGAGGAATTCATCAAGTGCCACCCAGCCACCGCCGACACGCACCATAACAGTTGAGCGCAAAATGCGGACCAGACGAAGTTTCTGGCTGTCACCGAACTGTACAGAAAATTAGCACAACAGGATTATATAATTTGATTGAAATTTACATTTAACTTTTGAGAGCATGATAATATTTGAATTTCTTACCCGATACTGTCCTTCGCCAACCTGGTGAACCTTGAACCGATTGCGACATGTACATTGGTTTACTGCGCGTTTCACTTCATCGTGAATGATTTCGTCCTCGGTAGTTGGGCGCTCCTCCCAGTCGGGTCGCAAAGCGGCCAAAAATTCCTTCCAGTCGATATAGCCTTCATTGTTGCGGTCAAACATGTTGGCCACAGCATTCATCTCCATACGGCTGGTAGGGAACTTGGTCTTCATGATTCCATCGATAAAATCTTCGCGAGGAATAAATCCTTCATTATTCTTGTCCATTTTGCGGAACAGGTCAGTCACTCGTGACTTCTTGTTATTCATGTATTTCATGAATCTGCGTCTCCAGTCGTCCCAGCTGAAGTTTTTGACCTTCTCCAGCTCTTGCAAGTAATTCAGTTTGTCTTGGAGACGGCGCTGGCGGTCCCAGGCCATCATCCATACGTTACGCCAGCGATCCCAGAGTTGGCGCGCGCGAGGATTGCGCGGCAACACTTCTACGCTCACCTTGCTACATGGGTTGAATAAAAAGTGCATTAGCTTCTTGGTAATATAAGACGACTTCCTCTAAAAAAATCTGATTATCAACTGAAATCTAATTTCAAACCTAAATCAAGAAGGCGATTTCTAATAGAATTGAATCGAATAACTAAAAATGCTACCAGACAAACAGATGACAATGAACAATCAGGCAAACGAACGAATTGCTAACAAAACTGTGTAACGTCAACGCAATTATAATTCTAAAAAAGGCAACGTCAGGTGTTGGTACAACATTTAAGGATATTGCAACTAAATTTTATTTCCCACCTTCCTTTGCGACTGTTTCCAGTAACTGGAGTAACAGAGGGAGCAAAGCGCGGACCTATATGTGGCCAGTAGTTATCTGGGGTCTTTTCACGGCCAGGGCTGCTACGACTACAAATAAAACACGTAAAGCGTGAGGATGTAAACAAGGATGAACCAAGGATAGTGGAAGCAACGAAGACATGCTTCAAATATAAAACAAATGGCAGGCGTATAACGGCATTACGTTGAGCGAGAATGTCTGCGGATCAAAGGGTTTAAGGAATCCACTTCACATTCACGAAGTAGTGGTAAAATAAAAGAAAAACGGGAAATGGATTGAGGAAAATGGAAGGAAGGAAGAAGGAAGGAAGGAAGGATGCAACGTGTTGTCTGATCAGCGGGGCTTCCAGCAGCAAGCAGCGCCATAGCAACAAAGCCGCATCAACGAAAAGAGAAATAGAATCGAGTGCAAAGTACCTTGCTCCAACCATCCAAGGTTTAGGATAGTCACGTGAAGGAGAACCATCTCGTGCTGGACTCGGTGAAGTCGCTTGACTAGATATACATAGTGAAGTGCACCGAAATGAATCATTGTAATGGGGAAAAAAATGAAAAAAAAAAAATGAAAAAAAAAAAAATAAAATAAAAAAGAATTTCCCAAAGAAGTGCAATAATGTGCAAGACGTTTTAAACTTAAGGACATGCCGGAACAAAAAATGCCGTTCGTAGCATTTAACAGACAAGTATCAGAAAATAAAAGATTTCTAGAAACCCCAAGTGATTTTGCGATATAATCGACGTTAACCGACTGTAATAATAAGAGACAGATACACACAAGTGTGTTGGGATGCAACTTTACCTTGGCTTTCGACTTTGTTGTTGTGGTCCAGGAGTCGACTCTCGCGATTGCGGTTTGTAGCTGTGAACAAGCAAACACGAATTAATCAGCATGGGGCACAGTAGCGGCGACATACCCACAAAAAGCTCGACACTTATAGTTTCTTAAACATATAGTTAGACAACAATTACGTAGTTAAAACTGACCTGGGTCGGACTAGACGGGGTATTAGCGAATTTTCTCGGTCAGGTGTTACACGGCTGTGGAATTACAAATCAAATCCCAAAACATTGCGTTAGTGCATTAAATAGTTATGAATTAGACTCTTTTAATAATTGACTAGATTTTATCTACTCTTCGAGTAAGTTAACGTGCAGTAATATTAGACATTCTGAATTTTTAGTTCTGATAATGGCTAGTGATTGTATTAACCTGGGACGGCGCGCAGGAGTATCGTGTTCCGGTGATGATTCCCGGGTCGGACTCTGGCTGAATTCTCGATCAGGCACTCTGTGAAAAATCGATCGAATGACATTATGAAATTCATAAAAGAGGAATAGGAAGAATGATTAGATTAGCTAGACAGCAATAGAACTTACGAAGATGTCGACTTGTTGCGAGATGGTTTACGCTCGATTTTGCCTGGCTGATTATTTCGAGGTGGTTGCTTGGTTTTACACACGCGATCCACTTCGGGCTGTCGTTTAGCCATGTCCTCCATAAATTCTTGGTGATCCTTGATCAAACCTTCGATGATAGGTAGATCATCAGGTAAGGTTTCGGCTTCCAGAGTAATCAGAGTCTTCTCAGCAGTGGACAGCCAAGCCAGAAGCTCTTCCAGAATGGAGGCCATCTCACGCAAATTGCGGAGGTGTTCGTTAAGACGGTGTTCACGCTACAAATAATAATAAAAAAAAGAATGAAAATAGAGACACACCCCGGGTAGCATGCCATATTGCACTTATAGGCCTAGCTTTTTGGGCTGCAAATGAAAAATTTAATATATGCCGTATGTATCGTGGATCTATGGGCCGCGTGCGGATCTAATATCGCTACAACATTGCAACAACGGCTCTGCCTCATCTTTCCATTAATGTGCGTATGGTCGATTGCCAACATCGGTACAATATTGGGGCAACATTGCTTTCCTAACCGAGCACTCCATATTAGGCAAAAGATTAATATTACCTGGTTAGCCCATGCCATGACTTCTTCCCATCGAGATTGAATGATGGTAATCCAATGACGGATAACAGAGACAGCATCGGGATGGGCCTTGCCAAGGATGTCTTGAGCCAATGCCAAGGTATCGTCTTTGTCAGCCTCTTTCTTGATCACCTCTTCCAAAAATCTAATAACAAACATTCAACGATAAAAGAATTGTCAATGAAATTAATAATGTAATAATTAGGCATGTACTTATGATGGTCTGCCAACTGTTGCAATGTTTCTGGTTCTTCATCGGGTAGAGCGCCAGCGAATCGTAGTTTCATTTCAGCATCTGAGAGCCATTCTAGAAGCATGTTGACTGCTTTGTGCAAAGTTTCCGCTTGGGCTAAAGCATCATCCAGGCGAGCAGATCTGGTGTTTGAAGCTTTGGAAACATTTTCCCAGGTGACATCCAATTCGGATACTTGCTTTTGAATGGCTGCTCTGTCCTCTTCACTGGCATTTGACATAACATCCACGGCCATTTTTCGGACCTGTTTGGTCTGAGCTAATCGGCTATGAAGCTCTTCTTCAAAGTTCTTGTGCTGTTCACGCAGCGCCATCACCGTATCTAAATCTCCATGGACGGGACCTTCCATCATTTGAGCCGGATCCGTTTTGCACAGCCAGTCGACCAACGCCTACAAATGTCATTCAAATAATAATAAATGAACAAACTAAACTGGAACTTTTCCAAGCGAAATAAACAAACCTGAATGGCGTCCTTGAATTGCCCAGAGAAAAGCAATCCTTCTTCGAGCTTCCTCTGGCGATCAACTGACTTGTTGCAAACAGATTGCCACTTGGCCTTCAGGTCAGACATCATCTGCTTCAAGGTGGGCTCATCTGTCTTCGGAGCACGATCCTTGACGAGTTTACCGAGTCGCACGACGCCGTCATAAGTAGGTTGTTTAGCACCAAGAGTTCGTTGAAACTCCTTGTGTTTGGCCAACAACTGCTTGATTTTCTCGGGGTCTTTTCCCAGTTGCAGAACAGCATCGTCAAATCCTAAAGAAGTATAAATATTAAGATGCATTACATCCTATTCGGGTCTAATTTGATTTGGGTTACCTTTTTCAGCTTCGTCTAGCCATGAATATAGTTCGTGCCACGAATCGTGGTACTCCTTGGCCTCCTTGTACGCATGATCGAGTGCCCTAGTTCGTTCGGCGGCTCTTGACAGAACACGCTCCCAGCGGTGTTGAACGCTGATGAGCAGATTCTTAATCAGGATAACATCCTGCTTCTGGCTGAAGTATTTCAGGTGGGTTCCCTTCTTGTCCAAGCTGAGCATCACCTCGCGTTGAGCCGCAATGTCTTTTTGGAAGGTTTTGTGCTCCTCAATTTGGGAGAGGACGGTCTCCATAACACGTGAGGCAGGTTTGAGGCCACCCAAAGTTTTCTCAGCGTTAGTCAGCCAGTCAATGAAAGCTTGAAGGGCATCGTGGAACTCGGTAGCCTCCTTGAGCGCGATCTCCAACTTGATTTTCTTGTCGTTAGCTCGGTTCATCACGTTGTCCCAACGTTGCTTCAGTGTTCTCAGATTATGCTGCAACGAGGAAGCGGCTCCATCGGTTGAACGCTTCAGGTAATCAGCACCGCGTTGTAGGCAGCTTTCGACCAACGGCCGGTTCTTTTCCAGCTCGTGGTAGACTTCCATAAAACGCTGAAGTTGGTCCGATGCCGTCTCGGGTAGACCACCCACCGGTTTCGACATGGACAAAGCACCATCAATATCGTTGAGCCACAACAACAGGTCTTGAATTTCAGCAGTGAATTGCTGAGCCTCCCGCAGGGCATCTTCCAGTTCCTGATAAAATTAAATAGAGAACAAATGAAACACACTGAAGTGAAGCCAAAAATAACGATAAGGTGAACTCTTACTTTTTGACGGTTGGAAGCCTTTTCAACCAGATCACCCCACTTTTTATTGAGCAGCACTAAACGTTGTTGAGTTTTGTTGGAATCATCCGAGCCCTTGTCAGTTTCAACCAACTGCCGACCAGCGTCGTTCAACGTGTCAACACTGGTTTGATGAGCCTGGATGTCATTGATCAGCACCTTCAACTTAGCCAATTCAACTTCAATGACACTCGGATCTCCAAAAACGGGTTTCAATTCATCCAGAGTGCTGTCGGTTCGTTGGATCCAAACCAGCAGTTCATTGAGAGCATGTTGAAACTGTCCTAGACGCAACAGAGCGTGCTCCAATTCACGTTGTCTGTCGACAACTCCGCGCAAAAGATCTTCCCAACGCCTGTTCACTTTGGCTAAGGGCTCCTTCAAACGGGCCGCCTGATCGGGTGAAGTACGATCTGCGAGATCAGCAGCTTGCCTGTAGAATAGTTTAACGGAAAAAATTACTCTCTCTTCTAACACTGAAATGAGACAGCGTCAAAGCTAAAGAGCGACGGAACATCGAAAGAAAACAAGAAGTTGAATAAAAACAAAGCGTCAATTTGTATCGGCTGCTTAAGTCGTGCAGCAGGTCTTCTTGACGGAAATTATTTTATAAAGCGGTTGCATGCTCGTCATTCCTTAGGGAGGGAAAATGACTTGCCTGTGTAAACTCCTGGGAGGGGTCAATTTGAGGAGGGAACCAAAACCAGGAAATGTGATCAGTGATAAATTGTTGATTATCTTAGATCATACTCGTATTGCTACTCATACAAACTAATCTTTTCATATTTCTTTTATCGACAAGTTAAAATACCAATCACCAAACGTCTACACCCTAACAACAATCACTGTTAACTAAAAAGAAAAGGAAAACAAAATATACCTATTAAGTGTTTCCACTTTGACCATTTGAGGATCAACTTCAGCTTTGAACGCCTTGAGTTGCTCAATTTGTTCTTTTACAGTCTCGATATCAGTTCCGAGAGGTCGCATACCATGGAATTTTTTCTCCGCTTTCTCCAAGAACTCAATTAGGCTCTAATAAAATCAATAAAAATGAGAAACAATGATTTTTCATGTATGGTGAAATTTGAAAAAAATTCGATTTTACGTTGAGAGTGTCATGGTATTCCATGGCTTTTTCCATGGCATCGATGAGGTTCTCCTCTCGTTTGGCATACAATGCTGTGATGTTGTCCCATGCAGAATCCAACTCTTCAATGTGTTTCTTGACTTCCGGCTTGTCTGGTTCTCCACACAAGTTAATGAGCTCTTGACCAACTTGGCGGCAGTGTTCTACTTCAGGCTTAGTATGCTCAATATCGGTCTTAATGTCTTGTAAGGTGGCTTGTTGCTGATGAATCTTAGCTGGCTCGACGGCAGGTGGTTCTTGAGTAACCAAAGTTTCCTGCAGTTCCTTCAGAGCCGTCATAACAGCTTGCAATTCTTCCCAGAAGCGCTCGGCAACGGCCAGAGCTTCTTCCAGAGATTTGCCGCGCTCTCCGGTAGCAGACACAACCGTGTCCCATAGCTTGGACAATTTCTTCAGCTTGCCCTCGATGTCTTTAACGGCCGGATCTGAAGGATTTTTCACAATCACTTCATCAGCAGCTCGTTTCACTGCCTCAAAGGCCGATTCTCTCTTCTCCAAGTCTTCGACAACAGACTGATTCTCTTGCATCTGCTCCTGGATCTTATCAGGATGGGCAGAGACGGGTTCGGCAGATTTCACTTGTTCGAAAGCATTGGCCAAGGCGGCGAGCATGCCGTCCAGTTTGTCAGAGAATTGACTCGTCTCTTGCAAGGCCTCCTCAAGTGCCTGTTGGCGTTCTCGTAGACCCGATCGCAAAGCAGCGTACCTGGAGTTGTCCGATTCAAGGATGTCGTGGACCTTGACGCCTTCCTCCTCGATGCACAGCTTGGCTAGAGTTGTTCCCGTCTTATTCAGTTTGTCAAATAGAGGTTTGTGCTCGGCAACTTCGGCCATTAGAAGTTTGTTGCCTTCTTGCTGACGAACAATCTGTTCGGGGCGGATCGCTGGATCATCCAGATTGGCCAACGCCTCTTCTATTTCTCCTAACCAGTTGGAAAGATCAGAATGAGCCTCATAGAAATGCTCTGCTAGTGGCAGGGCTTGTTCCAGGATGCTCAAACGGTCTGCACTCAATTCCGAGACGCGATCCCTTGTTTCCTGCACGACAAGAGTTTGGAAATTGATTAAATTTTATTCATAAATTTGAACCGTGGTTTTGTTCCAACCTTAAGATCTTCCATCTTTTCTCTGATGAAACCAGAATCTTCGGTTTGAGGTGATTCACGAAGTACTTTTTGGGCTGCTGATAGAATGTCTCGTACACGTCCCTTTTGGGTGGAAATTTCATCACCGATGACTTTGTGTTCTTTGAGCTGAACGCGAATGACTTCTGGGTCGGAACTGGGAGGATCGGCTTCGCGCAACTGCTGTTCAGTTTCGTGGAACCAGTCCAGCAGCTCGTCAAGATCACCCACTACTTCCATCGAACGTTGCTTTGATAAATGCAATCTCTCAGCCTTTCGCTGGATCTGTTCGCAAATAGCATCGAAGCGACGGTTGTCGCGAGTGATCAATGACTCGATATAAGCAGAACCTTCACCTGGATAGAAAAATAATGTTAGCAAATAAAGAAGTTGAAGACGAGTAAATCATAAAGTATTATACCTGGGCATCTCTGGCAGAGTTGAGGTCCACTTTGATTGACCGTATCCAAGAAAGGTCTGACCTCGGCCAATTCGTTTTCTAAGCGAGCGATAATACTTTCCTGAACATCTAATCCAGCGCTTCCTCCTGAAGCCGCCGACGAAGAATCCAGGGCTTGCAGACGGTCTTCAGCATCCAAGAGCCAATTGGCGAGGCCATTGTGCGATGAATGGAATTGCTCGACAAGTGGTAGAGTTTCTTGAGCATGTTTCAACAAATCATCGGCTCTTCCGGTCAAATCGGTGTAACGACGCTGAACTGAATCGAGTTTTTCTTTGAGTTGCAGAGCTTCCTCGTTGGTGATGTGTCGCATAAGCTCCAGACCAGTGTCGACAACAGACTCTACTTGAGGTTGATGACCTGCCACTTCTTCCGTCAGATACATCAGTTCCTCCATTTGTTCTTGCAGTTTTTCGACGTGAACCGATAGAATACGGTACTTGAATAACTTGGACTCCATACTTTCCATCCAGGCCAACAAGTCCTCGTACGATAGAACCAAGTGTCTCAAACCGCTCTTGGCATCGCTCAGTAGCCGACCAAGGGCTTCAGAGTTCTCCACCAAGGCGCCGTAGCGATCGGTCAGTTCTGTCAGACGATCTGCCAGGACACCAGCCTCTTCTTCTCCTACCAATGACATCAAATTTGTGGCAATATCAGTCAGACCATCGAAAGCTGGCTTTTTGCTGAGAATGTCATCATGAAGCAGGTCGTGTTCCTCAATGCGTTGCTGGATCTTCTCTTCATCGGTAGGAACAATCTCCATTTCTTTGATTTTTCGTTCCATCTTCTCCAACCAGTCAGCAATTGGGGAGAACTTATCTTGGAATTCCTTGGCTACAGCCATCGCTTTCTCAAGGGCGTCCATTCGGTCGTCTGCGCCATTGGTCAAGGCGTCAAAACGGGCCACCAATTCCTGGAGTTGTTCTTCAATTTCAGCCTGCTCTTCAGGGTGAGCATGATTTGCTATATCCTGACCCATATCCAGCAGCGAAGACATCGATTGCTGACGATCCAACAGCAGTTTCTTCAAAAATTTCTGCTCTTGTAATTGAGCCTTGACGACCTTATAATCTGCTGATGGAGGCTTCTGGTTAGCAACCATTTCTTCAGTGTCAGAGAGCCATTTCGATAAGCCCTAAAGTAGCAAAAGTTTATTGTTAGAATGAAAGTACAAACATTTTCAATCAGTGTAAAAAAAAAATTACCTGTAAAGCTTCCTGGAACTTTCCGGATTGTAAGAATGCAACGTCAAGTCTACGTTCGCGGTCATTGAGTTTCTCTTTCAAATTGTTCCAACGATCATTCATCTTTTCCAGATCAGATTCAAGGGCTGTCGTTGATACACCATTTGCGGCCGACTGGACTAAACCTTGGCCGCCACGATTAGCTTCTTCCACATTTTGACCGAGAGGAATGATAAGTTCCTGCTTAAAGCTACGAAATTCTTCTTGTTGCTGACGAACCAATTCAACGTCACCAACGATGGGTTTAAAAGCTCGTTCTTCGTTCGAAGCCTAGAAAATATATATGAACAGGATAAAGTGATGAGATCCCAAGGGCAAAGAAATCAAAATAATTTACCTCGTCAATATGTTGCATGATGTTGCTGTATAAGTCGTAGAAGCTCTCAACTCGAACAAGCGTTTTCTCGAGTTCGTCTAGCCGATTCTTTCCGCGATCCTCCAAACGTGACGTTTGCTTGCGAAGGGAATCTAATTGATCGCGTAAACCTTGTGCGTCGGGGGCGTGTCCCTCCGATACCAAGCTCTGGCCGTCGGTAGCAATTGCTTCAACTTCAGCCTGGCGGGCTTCAAGTTTGGCCAAAAAGTGATTTGTCTGATCGAGTTGATTGTTCAATGTATCTAAATCTCTTCCAGCTGGTGCCATTGAATCCAACTCACTTTCCAGAGTGGATAAATCACCTAAGACCGCCTTGACATGTTCCTAAAGGAGAAGAATACGAACGTAAATTTGTTTGAAAAACATCTAAACAAGATTGAGCCTAATAAATCAATAAAATGACTTACATTAAACTGCAAGACAGCAACAGAGGCTGTCTCCAGCATATTGCAACGGTCCTCAAGCTGGGCTCGTAATTCAGAATAACGTCTGGCGAGATCGTCAGCCTGGTCTTGAATATGGCTAGCGTTAGATTCATGGCTAGCAGCATCAGCCACTAATCCAGAGGCGTACTGCTGAACACGGTCTACCCCCTTTTCGAGAAGAACGGCTTCATCCAGGAGTGTTCGGATGCGATCCAGCAATCTGGAATCGCGGGCTGCAGCTCCCAAGGCGTCATGAGAAGAAAGTCGATCCTCACAACGTTGCATGGCATGTTGCGAATCGCGCAAGAGTTCGATGAACTCAGCCAAACGCTGAGCAATATCCTCCAGTGATTGAGAACGTTCCAGGACGGCAGCATTAATTTGATCCCAACGTTGCTTGGTGGTTGTCAGCTCGCTCTTGACACCGTCTTTGTCAATGTCGCATGCCGACAGGAAAGATTCTCCGAGAGACTTATTCGTCTCAAATGTGGCGCTGTGTCTGGACATATCATTGCGGAAGGATTGCAGCTCTTTAACTTGTGCGTCCAAGTCGCTTTTCTTGAAGGCAACTGGTTGCATCTGATTGAGTTTCTCTTCAGCTTGGTCAAGCCACGGAATGAACGTTTCTTGGGATCCATCATATTTACGACAGAGTTCCATGCAAGTCTGCAATCGGCGGTGGCGACTGACAGTCTCTTGGCGGACTTTGTTCCAGTCTCCACGGATTCTCTCCAACAACTTGTTGAAAGCCTTGGCGTCGTTTTTGTTTGGCGACTGGTTTGCCAACTCTTGACCTTTGTCTAACATCATGATGACTTCATGCTCCTTGTCCATCACATCTTTGTAGGCTGGCTCGTTATCTTGCAATTGACGACGCAAAATATCGCGATCTGCGGAAACCTGTAATGCATCAACTAGTAGACGGGCACAATCGCCCAGCCACTCTTGCAGCTGCCCACATTGATCTTCGAATTCCCGATTGTCTTTCAAAAGATTCTCGAGTTCCGCACGACGGTTGTCCAATTTCTTTTGGAGTTGGGCATGCATTTTGTCAATTTGGCTGAGTTTCTGGGCGACCTCCGCTTTAGATGAGGCATCGCTCAAAACTGCACACAATTGTTCGCCAACGGTTTCCAGACCAGCAATCAATGGCCGCTGACCCTCTAGTTGATCTTGGAGGTCTTCCAGATGTTTAAGTATCTCTTCTGGGTAGACGTTTTCGACGGCCAACTCCTCCAGATTATCAGAAATCTTTTGCAGAGCATCCTGTAGCTGGCCTAGGCTGGCGTAGAACTGGCGACTCGTGCCTGATGCGGCGTCTAAGTTTTGCTTGCGTTCCTCGAGACGACCAATCAAATCCGACCATTTGGCGGAGATCGAAACCACTTTGTCGTTAACTTTGCGTCCATCGTTCGAATTGGGTTCGGCAATCTCCAAAATCGAATCTGCCAAGCGTTCCAAATGCTGAACCTGCGGCTCGTGTGCCTAATTGTTTGATGAAAAATATATAATCAACCCCTTTACAAATAAAGAAGAAAAGATAAGATCAATACCTTGAACTCCTCACGCAAGACTTGAACTTGCTGGAGCTGATGGTGAACTAAACGTGGGTCGGAGGAAATCGGACCAAGGACAGACATCATGCGATCTTTGGCTGTAAGCCAAGCCGATAACTGGTCGTGAGTATCATGGAAATCTTTGACGTCTTCCAAAAATTTAGAGCGAGCTTTGCAACGATCCTGCAGGTCCTTCCAACGACCAGAGACAGACATCATCTGATCTTGTAGAGCATCTGCGCCAGGAACACCACTCTTCCTCCGAAGTAGTTCAGACACCTACATCATCCAATGAAAGATAAAACGATTTAAAACAAAGACTAACAAAACATTAAACAGAGGAAGGAAAAATGCGTACCTGAGTCTTGAGGGTATCAAGTTGTGGTTGTTTATCATACATATCCTCCAATACATTCTTGACACTTCTCAACTGCTTCTCGGCGTCGTCCCTCGTTTGAGGAACGGCCGAATCGCGAGGTAACTGCCGTTCGACCTTATCCAGGAAGGCGACCAGCGTTCGAAGCGCGTCTGTGTGCTTCTTGGCTTCTTCAGTCATCAATTCCAATTCCGCTTTTCGGTCATTGACCTTTGAGAGGAGCTGGCTGTAGCGATCGTTAATGTCCTTGATTTGCTTTTCCACGACGGAAGAGTCTAGAAAAATAGAAATATTCCAATTAGATCGATTGAGTCAAAATAACAGTAAAGCCAGGTGCTTCTGTTTTCGTTGCAAGCAGTTATGTGAAGCCACACTGGATCAAGTCTTGAATTCGGATTATTTAAAAAAAAAAAAAAAAAAAAAAAAAAAAAAACGATATTATTGCAAGCGGGGAAAAGCCGAGTTAAAAATGCGCGTGTTATATCGTGAGCTATGGACGTATTATCCACGTCGTGCGATGTAGCCTATTTATTTTTGGCCAACAAGCATAGGCCGAGTGCTCCTTTTTGTTGGCAGGAGCATTGGATTTTTGACTATCTACCTTCCGAGCCGTAAAAGTCTTGTGAAGATCTTCGACTATTGAAGCCGCTGGACGCGACGCTGCTGATCAGCTGGTTGATAGGTAACGCCCCCATACCTACTTTAATCGGTGACGGACTTCGCAAGTCTTGCGACTGACGGCGCAAGTCCTGCGATGGGCGGCGCACATCTTGTGACGAACGGCGCACTACAGACACAACACGTCAACGCTTTTTCTCACCAAATCGACTACATGAACAGCACACATTCCGTCTACAACCATCTAGTGCCTACTAAGCACTGAACTACCACTACAAGGCCTAAGATGTGAATTACAAACAAAAGAAAAAGGTACTTACGAGTCGTAATGGAAGCTCGCTTCGAAGGTGACGCGATACTCGATTTGCGGGAACCGTCTCCTACCAGTCGAGTCATGTTTTCGTAAGCGTAACCCAAATCAGCTACGCGGCTAATGGTGGTCTCGTAGTCGCGGAATTCTTTCATGATTGGCTAGAAAACCAAACAGAACGTTTCAATAGTCAAATAAGATGAGGAGATAAGCAAGTGCAATTTACTCGAAGTTCATCCGTTTGTCGCTTGAGGATGTCTGCATCCACTGCAACGGGTTCCAGGGTGTCGACTCGACCTTCGTTTTTGGTCAACCACTCGAGAACTTGATCGCGCAGTTTCTCGTAGGTGTTGAGCTGATCAGTTCTGGCCTTGCCGTCCTTGAGACTTTGATCAATGACTGTCGACAAATCCTTCCATTGCATTTCCAATGCTGAAAAACAAACGTTGTTAGATACATATTATTGCGAATCAGTTGCATCATTAAATTACTTTTGATTTTTTCTCGAATAGGAGTAGCGTCGGCGATGTCTTTCTTGATGACCAAAGTCCTGCCATTCTGGAGCATGTTGTCGAAGTCTTCTCTGCGTTGATCTTTTTGGCGAGAAATATCTTCGATCCTTGCACCGAGTTGATCGGCTTCTTCCTGATCAGAAAAGTCAAGGATTTCCCAGACTTGTTGGTACCAGTCGTCGAACTGGGAGACCGAGTTGATGAAACTATCCAACGACTTGGCGATTTCTTCCAACACATATCCTCTCTTGTACACCTTATCTTGAAGTTTCTCGTACCTGAAAACCAAAGTTATTACACTGACGATTTCTTGTTGAGATAGTTTAATAGTTGCAATTTACCTCGAGTTCATGTCTTTCATTTTAGCTTCAATCTTGCGAGCCACACGGGCGTTATCCGGATTTGCGATAAGAGCAGCTGCAGCTTCGTTAATACTCTCGAAACTGGGGCGGTGGCTTTCAATGTCAGCTACCAACACCCGATGTTCTCGGAGCTGTTCATCCAGTCGATCTTTATTCAAACTGGTTGGCCGTGTCATAGTCCTGCACAACAACATATCCATTTTAAATAAATCCTGACTTCAAAAGGTTTATGCAAAACTTCACTTACTTGAGCTGATTTTCAGCCTGGCTGAGCCAGTTGGCAAGCGAATCCAAAGCTTCTTGAACTCCTTGGCTCTGCACGAGCGCATTGTCCAAGAATTGACATTTGTCAGCCAAGGCATCCAGTAACTTCTTGTAGCGTTCTTGGATATCAGCAGGAACGCTTTGAAGGTTGCTTTTTTCCACCTCAGAAACGTCGCCATCTAGGGCTGTCAACAAACTAGCCGCCGCCTGAACGGTGTGATTAACCAGTCGTTCGTTGGCAACAACGTCATTATTGAGGGCTTTGGCACGGCCAAGTTGATCCTCGACCATTTTGGGTTCGGCTCCGAGTGGCTCGTTAACGATTTTCGTGGCTTTTGGTTCGACTTCTTTCAGCCAGGCTTTGGCTTTGGTCACAATGTCCTGGTAATCCTTATGCTTACTGTTAATGTCGCTCATCTTGTCGGACAACTTGTTGGCTCGCTTCATCAATGTCTATAAGTGGAAATGGAGAGTTAGTCATCAACGAAAGGACTAGCCAAATCAAACCAAAGGCAATTAAACAGTACCTGATAGTCCTCGGTGACTTCCACCACTTCGGCCTTGACCAACAGTTCAGAGGGTTCAATGCGTCTCAATCTCTGTGGTAAACGATCGCGGAAGTCGTTGAGGACGACGAGATATTCCATTGATTCATCGACAAACTTTTGGGCGGCCATGGTAATGAAGCGCAGATCCGCCTGGTGTGCGATGACATCACTGACGAATTCTCTTGTCGTTTCCGCATTTGCCTGCACTCGGCTAAGGTTGGCCAGTTGGCGCTCTTTTTCTTCGGCCAATTTATTAGATTTAACCATCCACGTCTTGAAATTGGTGATTTCCGTGCGGAATTTGTGCAGTTCGTCCAGCGCAATCGACACCTTGCGGAGCAACTTCTCTGTCTGGTCGGTTCCGTTGTCATAACGTTTCTTCAGTTCCTGACCTTTAGCTTCCAGGGTGTTGATCTCATCGGCCGAGAGGAATTCACCACCTTGACTGACGATTTGACGCACCTGATCTAAACAGGCGTTGACCGGGCGGGAATGCGATTCCAAATCATCGCGGACGCCCTGAAAGATCATAAATATAGTTTACGGAAATCGATAAAGAAAGATGGTTTGGGATTATTTTGAAAATTACTCGGATAACGTTAATTTGATTCTTCAATTCCGCCACATCCTCACGGACAGTATCTTGGTTGGCCAGTTGGGCTTCAACGTTGGAAATCCAGACGAGGAGACGAGCCATACCATCATCGCATAGCTTGTACCTTTCCTCCATGGCTTGCTGCAAATTGACGATAAAAGAAAACAAAAAGCGTAAAGTGCCGGAGCCGGGTAAGTGGGGGAGAAGAAAAGTTAATCAAGTTAATCAAAACGAACAAGACTAACAATAAAATACAAAAGAAAATCATCATCAACAAGCATTCAAATTCGAACATACAAGCACACGCACTGAAACATTACGGTACGGGGGGCACTGGCACACCTTTATCTTCATCATTTTTGGATTAATTAACCTTCACCCTTCCACCACGGTTAACGAATAAAAAACGGATTAGAAATGTAACGAACGGAAAATTAGCAAAGAGTTATTATGGATTAGTATGTAGGAAGATTCCATATTCCGCGCGATTACAATAAGCTGGAATGACAACGGAAACCGGAACCTTGAGGGGGGAGGAGGAGGAGGTTGTTCATCTTCCGACAAATACATTCAACATGTATGTCATCAATATGTGGGGATTATTCCGATTAAATTAGCGGGATGACGGAAGCGCTTTTGTAACACAAATGTAGCAGGTGGTGGTACCGAGCGTAAGTCATACCGACGGAAAACCGGAAGCTAGCTAGGCTTACCCGGGCAGAAGTCGTCAAAAGGAATCCTTTGGATAAGGCTTCCGCCAAGTTCATGTTGGCCAATCGACCGGAAGAGGCATCCACTAGACCTTCTTCAATGGCCTGGATTATGGGGACAATGCGACCCGTCTTGGGGTCTTTGGCCAAGTTAGTCGACAAATCCAGTAGTGACGCATCGACAACTTGGGCAAGGGTTAGCGAGCGCTGGGTAAAGGGATCGGTAAAGAGACCCGTTTCACGGTCGTAAAGGCCGAATTCGATCGCTTCTATCAGGGAGAGCTGTCGTTTGGGTGTGACTATTAGACCCGTAGCTAACGCTTCACTAAGGGACACTTGTTTACCGCTGGAATTGTCCAAAACGAGACCCTGATCGGCATCGACCAAGGCCAGCTCGAAGGCGGCCGAGAGTTTGAGAAGCTGTTTGTGCAAATTGTCTTTAACCAAAACGGAATCCGAATTCAAGCAGCCCAACGCGATGGCTTGTTTCAGATTCAATTCTTCGCTGCTGGCCGGTTCCATCAAACGGGCCATTTTCAGGTTGAATTGGCCTTGCTCGATGGCTTCGTCGAATCCAATCGTCTGTCGGTGGAACACAACCGTTCCTTGTTCGAAAATGATGCAAAGCGGACCCAAATGACCGGTTTGCGGGTTCACGACGGCCCGTTTGCGCATGTCGACGATACCTTCCATGATGGCTCGTTTGACCGTGATGAAGCGACCGGTTTGCGGGTGCTTGATGACAGCCGATGTGGGGTCAATCAATTCGTATCGGATGGCTTCTTCGAGGGTGTGACGGCACGAATTGCGCGGGTCGACGAAGGTGCCAACGTTCAAATCGATGGCGCCATCGCGGACGGCCTGATCGAATGTCAATGCTCGCTCAACGGTGACAATCACTTCTTGCTTGACGGCCGTTTCCAAGTTCATGGATCGCTTGCCTCGGGCTTCGACCACCCTTCCGCGGACCCCGTCAATGTCTCCGTCTTCAACGGCGCTATTCAGACTTTTCAAACTGCCAGTGGATGCGTCCTTGAGGGCCGTAGTGGAGCCATCAATCAACCCGTGTTTCAGCGCCTGGTTCAAGTCCAATAAATCACCAACTGAAGGGTCGACGAATTTGCCCGTCTCGTGGGCATAAAGCCCGTTTCGAATGGCTTCTTCGAGCGTCAGACCCGACCTTGACGTCACGATGAAACAGCGCTCCAAGGCTTGGGGTAAGGTCAAATCTCCAGTGCCGGGCAGGCAGTAGACGTTGCGCTCCGCATCGATCAATCCAGTGGAAACAGCTTCGTCCAGTTTCATGTAGCGGCCCGTTTTGCCATGTTTGACGATGGACTTCGTCGATTGAATCAAGTTTTCCTTGCAGGCAGCATCGAGATTGAGTCGGCGGCCGTTGGTGGGGTGGAAAAAACAGTTGCGATGCCGGTCGAAGAAGCCGACGCGGATGGCGTCGTAGAGTGAGAAGGGCCGCTCGATATCGAGAATCAATTCACGTTCCATGGCCTTGTTTAACGGAATTTCCAGCTTGGAATGCGGAGGTCGAAACAGACCCGTTTGGCGATCAATGATCCAGTTCCGGCACGTTTCGGACAGGCTCAACAGATGACCGGTTTGTCTATCAAAGAAGCACGGCAAAAACGGGTGAAGAACGCAACGTCTGAGCGCTTCGTGAATTGTTATCTGTCGGCCACTATTGGGATCGGTGACGCGGCCGGTGGCTTCATCGTAAAGACCTTGATGAATCATTCGCTGGATGGAAACGGGAGCTTTGCTGTCAACAATCAATCCATTGGCAAATGATTCTGCCAGCGTGTACTCCTGGTTGCTCGACAGGTCCAAAACGCGGGTGGTCTTCCCGTCGATCATGCCCAATTCAATGGCCGTCGTCAAGGAAATCTTCCGCAGGAACCCATTGCGGGTGTCTTTGACGTGGACCGACTCGGGATCGATGAGTCCGTTATCGATGGCTTCGACAAGTGTCAGCCACTGGCCAGTCAGTGGGTCGAGGAAGAGGCCCGTCTGGTCATCGAAGACTTCTTTGACCATAGCCTCGCTGAGGAAGAGAGGACGCTGGACTTCAATCAAAAATCCAGAATCCAGCGCGTGCTGGAAATCGACCGTTTCTTTAGCCGAAATGCGGAGCGTTCCTTGTTTGACGTCGATCAGCTGATCGCGGACAGCTTGCTCGAAAGTCACCACGCCGCCCGTTTTGTAGTTGCGGAACAAATTCGCCGTAGAGTCAATGACACCGTTTCGAATGGCGACATCTGTCGGCAATTTGGGTTTACGGACCTCGGAAAGCGTCGAAAAGCGACCCGATTTCATGTCGTACATCCCTTTGAGCAAGGCTTCGGTCACCGAAAATTTACGCTTGGCGCCAATGATGAGGCCGCGCTCCATGGCCGTCACAAAGTCCATTTCGACACTTGTCGACGGGTCAACAGCCATGCCCGACGTCGAATCAATGATGCCAATCTTGATGGCATCAGCCAAACTCAGAATATCAGACGATCGGGGATCCTTGACAGTCAAGGCGGTTTTTTCAACGAAACCTTTCTGAATGGCCGTTTGCAGAGTCATCTTATCCCTGCCGGACATGACGAAGAGCCCAGTTTCGCGCTCGTAAAGTTTATGGGCCAGGGCTTCTTGCAGCGACCACGCCTTGTGTAACGGGACAATCTTTTTCTCGTCGATGGCCCGGTCGAGTCTTTGATCTGCCAGAGATAGGGCCGCTTTTTCGAGTGAAATGAAACTTGCGTCATCCTGCTGGACGCGAGCGGACGAGCCATCAATCAAGCCGCTATCGATGGCTTCACGTAGAGACTCTTGCCTGCCGGTGAACGGGTTGGAAAATCGGTTGGATTCCGGATCGTAGAGTCCGTCTTCGACCGCGTCGAAAATGCTCTGTGTCGTCACGTGAGTTGAAATCAATCCCTGCTTCAAGGCGGCGACGAAATCGATCCACTGGCCGGCAGCTGTGTTCATCAGGCGACCCTTGGCGCTGTCAACTATCCGGATCTCGATGGCTTCTTCCAGTGAGACGATTTTTTGTCGTTTCGTGTCGCTTATTTCGGAAATGAAGGCGTCAATCAGGCCCCATTGAATCGTTTCTTCGATATTTAGAAGCTTCCGGCAGACGGACTCTGTAACTCTTCCGCTGCTGGCTTCCAAAGTTCCATTGCGGATGGTGGCTTCCAATGAAATGGATTTCCTCTTCGGTTGCAGGAGACCCGATTGAACGGCTTTGGCGTAATCGATCGGTTTGGATTCTTGGCTCTGCTTGACAGTTCCGGCAGACAGATCGACCCATCCCCGCTGAGCGGCTTGGGTCAGAGTCAAATCTTCGCCCGTGTTGAAGGATCGGTAAATGATAGAATCTGGATTGACGTATTGGTGTCGGATGGCAACGGCCAACTGGACTGGCTTTTTCAATTTCGGTAGAGTCAACAGACCGCTGTCAACTGCATACCATCCGCGAGTCACTGCGTATTTGAAGGTGATGGATTCGCCCAGGTGAGCTCGATGGGCGGCAGGGCTGGCTTCAATCCAGCAGAGTTCAACGGCCTCGTAAAAAGGGACTTTCCTGCCCGTTTTGGGATCAAACATGTGACCCGCGTCAGTGTCCACCAGTTGTTTTTCAATCGCCTCTTCCAAAGTGACAAGGCTATTGCAGCGCAAGTCTTTGACCAAAATCTCGCGGCCGTCCAGGATACCGAGAGCAGTTGCGTCTGCCACTCGGATGGCATCGCCTGTCTCAAAGTCGATGAATAATTCTTGTGATGGATCGTAGAAGCCTTGTTCTATGGCGAAATCTCGGTCAAGGATGTCGACGGGAGAGATTCGAAGCTCCGGTTCGCCAACCAAAAGGACTCGATTGTCTTCTTCGATGGAGATGATGGCCGACGGGGTGGCCAACTTCTGACGAAGGGCTTCGTCCACCGACATCCGTGATTTTCGGACCATCAACTGGGCCTGCCCGGCGATTCTTTCCTCTTTCAAAGCGTTGCGGATGGACGTCCGGCGGGATCGGAAAACCAGGACCGGTTCGCTGGCTTCTCGATTGCTGAGCGGCGACAAGTTGAATAAGACGGGCATTGAATCAGAGTCGCGACCGGCCATTTCCGGAACGCCCAAAACGGCCACAAGGCCCAAACGGACGGCTTCGCTGAACGGAATGAGTTTACCGGATTGTTGGTATTCACCGTTTTGACCTAAAAGGCCGGCCTGGATAGCGGCGCCGACGGTGATCATCTGCTGGCTGTTATGGTCGTAGATGAGCGTCTGAGCCGTCATACTTGAGCTGGTCGTATTCAATCGGACGTCGGCATAGCCGTCCAGTCGTAACCACCCTTCTTTCAAGGCCAGATTGATGGTCATGCGTTCGTGAGTGCCAGGGCGGGTGAACGTGCCGGCTGCCAAATTAATAAATCCCTCCGAAACGGCTTCCTGGAACGAAAGTTGATCCGCCTGGACGCCGACGATGAGTCCAAGTCTAGCGGCTTGTTCCAGCGTCATCAACCGGCCGGTCCGTTCGTTCTTGACTTGGTCGCCGCCGATCAAAGTGTAGCCGGACACGCAGTGAACCGTTCGCGTGATCAAAGTTTCCGTCGAAATGAGCGTTTCGATTGAGTGAGTCGATTCTGTCGACGTGACGATGCTCGAATGATATTGAATCGGACGCTTGATGACTAGAACACCTCGTTCCAGAGCTTCAGTCACGCTCATTTTACGACCCGTCATGTCGGTAAAAGTTTGACGATCCACGTCCAGCATGCGCTTCTCAATGGCGCGGCGAAGGAGGACGTATTCCGGGGCGGCTGGATAAGGAATGCCCAAAATCAGATGACTCTCAATGGCCTGCTCCAGCGGCATGCGGCGACCGGTGAGCGGATGGATCATTTCAACGGTCGAAGCGTCGATCAATTTGCGGTCGAGAGCGACGGGCAACGTGAGGCCGATGGGTGGCACTTGCGGCGACCAGATGCGTGGCGACGGCAAGTAAAGCTGTCGCTGGGCGACGGCGTCCATCAATGGAACCGGGCCGTTGGCTGTTTGAACGTCGCCGCTCTGCTCATCCACCAAACCGATCGTGATGGCCAGCGAGAGGCAAACGGATTTCGTCTCTTTGGAACGGGTGTCAACTACTTGAGTTTGCGGATCGACAATTTCGCACTCGATGGCCTCGGCCAGGCTGAGCGAACTCCCGTTTTCCGGATGGACGAAACAGTTTGATCGCTGGTCGTACAAGCCTCTTTCGATCGCTTCAGTAATTGAAACACTCGAAGCGACGGGAAACTGCATTTCGCCCGTCTCGTTGTCCAGCACGCCACGATCGAGCGCTTCTCTGAATGTCAACTGCTGGCCGCGTAGGATGTCGCTAATGGCGCCTGTCGTCTCGGCGTCGATTTTCTGTTTCTTCATTAAAGTCTCTACAGATTCGGACGGCGATTCAAGCAACTCGGCCGTCTGGGCGTCCACCAGGCCGCGGATTGCGGCCTCGCGCGGTTTCATCACTTTTCGACGGATGCGCTGTAATTTGCCCGGCTCTTGTTGGACGGATCGAGCGCGACCGATGGCGACGCTGAATTTCGGTTCGGTGGTGATTTTCGATCGAGTCTGCTGGGCCAGCGACATTTTGCGGTGGTCGCCACCGTCCAGCGGGATGCTGTCCATGTCCATCAGGCGGTAAGGCACCGGTTTCTGTTCCTGGATCAACTCGACCAGTCGCTTCTCCGAGACGATTCCATGATCCAGGGCGTCTTTAACGGGCAACTGTTTCCCGGTGGTGGCATCCGACAAGACAATGCACGCGAGGAGTTCGGCCGTCAAGAGCGGCTGATGCTGGTCGGTGATTTTGGCGGCCAATTGCAGGACGACTTCGGGGTCCAGGATGTGACGTTCCAGCGCGCTTTCCCACGTCACTTCCGCTCCGGTAAACGGATCAATGAGTTTCAGGCGTAAATCTCTCCAGCTGTTGGACGACTTGGCAAGATCGATCACCGCTTCCGGCTCGCTGGCCGGCCGGCCAATCACCATCACGACTCCCATTCGAACGGCTTCCGTCAGCGACAGCGTGCGACCGCCAGAGTACTTGTAATCGCCCGTCTCTTTCGACACGATGCCCTTGCGGATGGATTCCGTGACCGACAGCTCCTTGGCCGGGGAAGCCGGATCGCGCACTTTGACTTTGCTCGGCTGGACAATGTTTCGCTTTAAAGCTTCCAGCAAATTCAGCGTCTCTTTCGTCTCGTCGATCGAAACGATTCCGGTCGACGGCGAGAAAATGACGCCCGTCGCCAGGCGAACGTCTTGCAAATCCGGCGGCGGCAGTCCGTCGAAAGGCGATCCGGCGTCAACGCTCTTCTGCCGACTGCTCACTTTGCGCGGCGGCGACGGGCTGGATTGCTGGGCTCTCAACTTGGGCGCCGACGGCCCGTCGACCGACGGCTGACGCTCTCGGCGCGGTGAAAATCCTCTCTTGATGGGCGACGTCGGGGCGAGGCTTTCGTCGTCGACGAAAATGATGTGGTAGCGATTGAGAGCTTCGCGGATGCTGAGCGTTTTGCCACCGGGCTCCTTGTAGTGGCCCGTCGGGCTGAGGATTTTCTTCTCGAAAGCGCGCAGGATCGGGATATAGTGCTTGGTGGACGGATCGAGAACGGAGGCCGAATCCGAGCGGATGATGTTGAGCAGGATGCACTCCTCGAGCGAGACCAAGCGGTCGGTGCCGGGCACGGCAAACAGGCCGCTGTTGGTGTCGAGGTGTTTGCTCTCAATGGCCACTTTGAGCGGCCAGCCACTGGACGGCGGGTCGTTCTCGCTGCCGGTCGACGGACGTCGAGGGGGTAAACTCTCGGTGCCATCGGCCATCAACAGGCCCATCTCGGCAGCTTCTTCCAGCGTCATGGTGATGCCGTGCGGCCGTTCTACGTAGAGTCCGGACGGGATGACGATGCCTTCGCTAAGAGCTTCGGCCAGCGTCAGAGTTTGTCCGCTTTGGCTGTCGGCCACCGATTTGGTCGAGTCGACGTCCAAGAGTCCGGCCTTGGCGGCCCTGAGCAGGTTCCAACTGACGGGCCGTTTGGGCGACGACAGAGGATCGACGATGGTTCCGTCGGCGTTGACCAACTGCCGATCGACGCACTCCTTCAAAGTCAACGGCTTGACGATGAGCTGATCGCGGAGGGCCGTCTCCCACGAAACGGACTTGACGGAATCGACTTTCAGGGTGCAGCGAACGGGATCGACTAGACCCGAGTCGACTGCTTCGCCTAGAGTAATCCTGCGGCCGTTGGGATCGACCACGGTGGCGACTTGGGTCTCGATGAGCCGGCGCTCAACGGCCTCGGCTACGGGGACCCGCTGGCCCCCGTCGGCAAACATTCGCGATTGGGGATCGATCAGGCCCTGCCGCAGGGCATCGTAGAGATGGGTGGAGCGCCGACGGAGCTCAACGCTCACCAGTTCCGACACGACGGCTTCGTGCAGCGAGCACCTGACGCCTTTTTGGGGCACCGTGACGAAGGCGGTGTCGTAATCGATCCAGCCGAGCTGGAGCGCCTCGACCAAAGAGGGCGGCCCCGCTGTAATAACACCTAATGCCACCAGAGTGCTTACCTTGTCTCTGAGGAGGAGGCCCATCAGGAGCGCCTCCTCGGCCGAAACGGGCTCGCGCGTCTGCGGATGGACGAACCCGCCGCGGCCCGCGTCGTAGAGGCCCAGCTGGATGGCCTGCATCAGGGAGATGCCCTGACCCGTGCGCGGGTCTTTCAATCCTAGCGAGGGCTGGGTGAGGGCCGAGGCGGCCGTCGGGTCCACCAGTCCCTGGCTGGCCGCTTCCGACAGCGTCAGGACATTGCCCGTCACCGGATCCATGTAAGCGCCGCGCTGCACGTCCAGCAGGCCCGTCTGGATGGCCTCCATCAGGGTCAGCTGCTGGCCAGTTTTGCGGTTGGCAAAGTGAGGGGTGCTGGACAAGCTTTGCGTCAGACAAGTGGAAGAGGCTGTGGCAGAGGACATGGAGGAGGTGGAGGACGTGACAATGGACTGGGAGAGACGTCGCCCCGATTCGGCCGACATCCGGCCGTTGTTGCCGCTGTCCCGCCGCTGCTGCATCAGCGTCGTCGTCGACACCCGAGTGCTCATTTGCTGCTCAGAGTCGATGTAGACAGTCGTGATGGAGGATCGGCGCGGGGGGCTGGACGACCTATACAACACACATAAAAAAAGGCCCACACACCAAAATCAAATTTAGACAATTGGATAAGAGAAAAAATTCACAGCGAAAGTGAAAAGAAACACTCAACCTGCCGTTGGAAATCAAGGAACCAAAAAACCAGTTTTTGTTTGACTATTTCTCTCATTGGGCTCACGTGAAACACACACCCATCATTAAATTCTTTGACATTCTCTGGGCCCACAACTCTCTGATTTCTTGACATGTGAGGGCCGTCACCTTCTCCTGCCCTTTTTTTCCCCCCACTTCGCAAAAAGATCAACACCCAAATCCCCCCGTGACCGTAAACAAAAGAAGCTAACACACACAACAATCACAAGGTTGATTCCCCAAAATAGGCAAATTTTTTTCCTCCCCTCCCGTTCTCTCTCTATCCTCTACATCTCTCTCTCTCTCTCTTTAACCATCTATCTTCTTGTATTTCGGGTGATCACGTCATCTCTCTCTCTCTCGGCCCGCCCGCTCTCTCTCTCTCTTTCTCTGTTCGATGGGCGCGAGAGAAGAACGAGACAAAAATTTATCAAACAAGAAAGCGGCCCGTCAAGAGTTGGCCGTGAGGCAAAGCGTCGGCGAGCTAAGGAGGAGGCCGTATAGGGTTACTATACGCTACACACTACTACTACTACTCCAACATCTCCCTCATATATATATACCCAATAGCACATGTCTTTTTGAGCAACCACGGGGAAAAGAAATAAGAAGAAATAAGAAAACTGTCCATGTTGGTCTGTACTTTGGTGAACTCCACCCAACGAGCGTGAGACCGAAAAGTTAAAAAATCTTTTAAGCCAACCCTGCCCATCACAAATCCACACCCTACTTTTTTTTTGTTTTTTCTATCTCTCTAATCCAGACTTGTTGCCGGCCTTGTCCAGCAATCGACTAATGGTGAAATAGCATCTTTCAAGACAAATTCAGATTTTTTTTCTCTTCTTTTTCTTTTGGTTTAATTCCCTCCTCCAAAGAGAAAAAGAAAACAAAATAATAATCTTAGATATAAAAATTGTTTTTTTTTTCTTTCCTTCTTTTTCCCCTTCTGTAAAGTAATCAAGAAAAAAAAAACGTGCACGGTTGTGTGGTCATGTGTGCTGGCTAAGCTGGGCTGTCCGTGTACTCCTCCCTTTTTCTTTCAAATGGGGCGGCTGTGTGTTGTTGGTGGAACACAAGGCGACGAGCCATAAAAATTTCCTCCGTAAAAGAGACGACGAGCTGCTGCGCAAGAAGACAGACAAGAGAGAGAGAAAGAAAGAGAGAGAGAGAGAGAGAGAGAGAGCGGCAGCGTTGATGGCCTTTTAAGGTGGTGAGCTCTTCCCCGTTCGTCCAGCAGAAAACACACTGAGAACACACATATGCATACACATACTATGTGTCAGGACATATGTGGGGCTGGCTGGCTAGCTGGCTAAATTTTCTATAAGCTATATTCCCCCATTTGGACTCTTTTCTTCTTCTCTTCCATGACGACAGAAAAAACACATCACACATCATCCGTCCACCCGTCCTTGCCACCCCACCAATTCCACCTTTTTTCTGTTTCTTTTTCTCTCTCATTTCTTTATCAGGCCATTTTATAATCTGGAATTTCATTTCTGGCTCCCCCCGTGAATCTATCTACACGGTTACGCACCGCGACTCTCGCATAATACGGTTGTAAAAAGAAAAAAACGATCCAAGCAAACAGGGAAGGAGAAAGAAAATAAAGATTAGAGAGAAAGAGAAAAAAAAGTCGAAACAACTTACATTGACGTCTTGGGCGAATAAGGAATGGAAGGCATGTCTCCGTCGTCGTGGCTTTCGTCGTTATCGCTGCTGTTGCTGCACAGGTGCAACTCGTTCAGGTACGTGTGCACCACGGGCCTCTCCGCAAGACATCCAACATCGAACTGTTGCGCGCCACCCCAAATTGGTTGTTGTTGTTGTAGTAGTTGTGGATTGCCGTCAGAGAGGCAACGACACACACACACGAAGATCGGGCGGGCGGGCGGGCGATCCGGTTACCAAGTTGGAGGAATTGGAAGTTTTTTTTTGGTTTTCCCACCCAACAGGTCGGACCAATAAAGGGAAGAGAGGCGGGATGGATTGGAGGGGGGTGATCAAAACGAGTGAGTGAGATAGATTGTGTGTTTTGTTTTTTGGGTGCGCGTTTTTCAGCAGCGGCAGGTGGAAGAGTTTTGACGATGCGCGGTGGTGGTGGTGTCGGTGTGGGGCGGAATAATGCAACGAATAATCGAAAAAAAAAAAAAAAAAACAGAAGAAGAAGAAACACGATTATAAGAAGCTGTGCGGTAGTTTTTGTTCGTTTGGTTCGTTGTGTTGGTTGCTTCGATTTCGACTGGAAAACGAGACGGACGGACAGGTGCGGAGTGAGGAGGGGAGAAAAAAAAAGAGAAGGGAGAAGGGGGGGAAATCGGGAAAAATTGGTCAGAGATTGAGGAGAGAGTAGAGGCAGCAGATGGATTGCGTTGGTTGTAATTCGACACTGCGTTGAAGTGAGCAACTGATCGAGTGCCGCGACGGCGATCGACTGGCAACAAACTCGTCGTCGCCGAGACAGACAAACGCACGGGGCCAGCACACACGGGGGCAGAGATAAAATGAAAATGTGAAATGAGAGCGGGCGGCCAGCGAAGCCAACCCCGCACACGCACACGCAACAAACACACGGCGGGCAGCAGCAGCACAAATGGTGGAAGCGCCCTTTTAGCGAACACACAACTCCACCTCGTTTATACTTTTATGGGCATCAACCAGCAGACTATGCCAAAAAACACTCAATTCTCGACTCCATCTCAAGACTTATCCAATCTCCTTCGTCTTGATTTTCTTTCCCCCCCCCCCTTTATCCTTTTTTTCTATTTTCTTTTCTTTTTTCCTACGATTGATTTCAACAGAACTTGGGTGACACGTTTATTCACCATCCAAACGCTCGTTTCTTTCTCCTCTCTCCTAGTCCCGCCCTTTCCACATCTCCTTCTTCTTCTTTCTGATTTTTGGCCCAGTTTTCAAAAGACCGGACTGACTTCTTCTTCGTGTGTCAGCCAGAGAAGAGATTCCCGTGCATAACAATAGACTCCGAGGTTTAATTTTTGTTTCCATTCGGGTCCCTGCTCCTTTTCTTGTTAACACACAAATGTCTTTCTCTTTATCTCTCTTTTTTTGGAGGGGGGATAGGGTAGTAGGTGTGTGTGTCTGACTGTGTAGATACGCACGGGCGTCTACGGGTCAGCGTAAAAATTGGGAGAAAAAAAAATTAATTTGGGTGATCGTTATCAAACTCGAACGAAATGATGGATGGCGTCATCGTCCCAGGTGTCCCTATCTTGCCCCTCGACTATCGTTCCAAAGATAATCACGGCTATTTTGGCTAACAAACGAATGTAGCGGCAAGTACTAGTTGATCCAAGGAGGAGGGAGAAAGGGGATAGGGGAAAACCAACAACAACCAACAACAATCAACAGACAATAACATCATTATATCCGAGAGGCGAGAAGAACAAGAGAATGAAAACAAAATCCGAAACAAAAAAAAGTCGTTCATTACCTCAAATTCGTCGAGTTCCTGCTGGGCCATGTCGCAGAGGAGCTGCAAGCGACGCTGCAGGGCATCGACCAGCTCTTCGTAGTGGCCGTTGAGATCGTCCAAATCGCGTGCCACGTACTCGGCCGCCGTGGCCGGACCTCTCGGCCCGCGTCGAGTCTGAACAATGCCGTCCCAGCTCGGCTGGAATTCCTCTAGAGCCGTGCGGTAGCTCTTGAGACGGATGTCGTAGATCTGCGTTGGTTTTATTCGGACGGCCGTAGTCGTTTTTATGGGAGGGTTTTTTGGTTTGGCGGTTTGATATTTTCATTTTTCGAATGAAGTGGGTGCGGATGCGACGGTGGGCGGAGTCGAGTTGTTGTGTGGGACACGGGTGGACACAATTTGTCGTTTGGTAGCGCGGGAGAGTCGGTCGGGAGAGACGAGTTGGGTGTAAAAGGGAGCCATAAGAGATGGAAGTTAGTAAAGCCACGTTTGTTAATTAGCGCGCCGGAATAGAAAACAAATGTCAGAGATAAGAGAGAGAGAGAGAGTGAGAACGAGTGAGATAATAGACGGACGTAAAGTCATAAAAATAATTCAGTTTTGTTTTTGTTTTTTGTTTTGAGGTGAGTTAAAACGGATGAGTCGACGGCGATAAAAACAAAAAAGCAAGTTTCTACATCTACAATCTACACACAGACACCGAATGACCTTAAAAAAAAACCGTTTTCAAGCGAGTTTGGTGTTATTTGTGTGAAAAATGATGAATGAAATGGGGGCTTAAGGGCGTAGTCTCCAACATGATTTTAACATATTTATGTGTGCGTGGTTGCTGGTTGGACTTGGTGGGTCGGTGCGCGGGGCAGCAAATTGCTCAAGCCGGAGGTGTGAGATTGCGTTAGAGACGTTTTTCACGTATTTCACGCGTGTGGGCCAGGTGTTGGCCAGTGCCGAAATTCTTTTTAAAAAACATTTTTCCTTTTTCTTTCTTTTTCTTTTTCTCTTTCGATTGTTTGTGTAAATGTGCGAGTGTTGCGGCTGTTAATCACCACACGTCAATCAACGCGGCATTTTTGAGATAAAACATGAGCCACGAAAACGGCCACAACAACAACAACAAGAGCGGACTAGGACTAGAAACAGCGAGAAAAAGCCGAGGAGTCGAAATTTGGTCTTACCTTTGCCTCGCGGATAAGTCGAGCGCCGAGGATGTTGGCCTCATCTAGCGACGGTTTCTTGGCTGCCACGCCGTTGTAGAGTTTCTAAGGAAAATTGCGGTGTCGTTAGCGGCCATTATTTCAATAACAATAATTTACAGAACGAAACGGCCGGGGCGCTCGTTCCGCCGTCAAAGTCGCAACAGCAGCAGCAGTGGTAAAACTGCGTTTAGAAAACGAAATGGCAAAACAAAGAAGAGGTCTTTAATCGCTCCCATACCGCTGTGCTATCCAGCTGGTCCTTGGCCTGGACCCCGTTCTCCACGGGCGGCAATTTGCTGACCGTCTCGCTCGTGGCGTCGATCCAAGTATGATTGACTTGCGACATGGCAGAGTATCGCTCCAAGTGTTCGAATGTCGTCTCGCAGCTCTGCAGCCTGTCCAGTCAAAAAAATAAAAATAATCATAATTTTAGAAATCAAAGTGTCCAGGTGTTTTTATTTCAATAATTTATGACGTCATGTTTAGGAATTTGAATTTTTGTTTCTTTACCGTTCGACAACTTGGGTGCAGATGTTGCTCCAGCGGGTGATGATCGTCTTGACTTCGGCTTCCAGCCGGTCGACGTCCGGATGTTTGCGGATGGTGGCGTTGACTGAGCTGCGCGATCTGATCACCAATTGGCGGACAGTTCCGGCTTCCTCGGCCAGCTGGTCGATGACACCCTGTTGCATTTGGATGTTCGACTGCATGTCCACCAGGTCGTCGTGGACCTTTCGAAGCGCTTCCGGCTCGGCCGGCATGTTCTCGCAAGAGGCCAGTTGAATTTCCAGGCGAGACACGAATTTGGTCGACTCGTCCAGGCCGTTGAGGACAATTTCCGTGCCCTTGAGCCTCTCGATGTACAAATTCGAGTTTTGCCAGATCATGTTCCATTTGGTGATGCAAGTGTCCAATCTTGAATGAAAATCAAATTGAATTTCAAGTTCAACGAGTAAAAATTGAATCGGATAAATGAATGAATACTTGGTTTGCATGGACGGCGTCTTGCGCGGACAGGCTTCCACGTTCTCCTTGGCCGATTCGAGTTCGGGCTGGAGCGATTGCAATTCCGTCTCGAAATGTTTGTGCTCGACGACGAGCTGTTCGAGTTGATCCAAGTCGCGCGGCAAAGGCGCCGTGATGCGGCTCGTCAGCGTCCGCTCAGATTCTTCCAACTGAACCAACAAAGTCGTCAGCTGGTCGCCGATGGCCCGCTGGCTCAATTCCGGCCGGTTGCCCAAAGCCGCGCGTCTCTCGAATTCGTCAAAGAGCTGATTGACTTCGTCAATCTCCCGCTGGAGTCGTCGCAATTGCGGATCGTTGGGGTCGCCTTGCTGAAGGAGCTTTTCGGCGTCTTCGTTCAGCGCCTTGCGGATGGCATCACGTTGATCCTTGCCCATGGCCATAAACTGGGACAAATCCCAGCTCTTGACCACTTTGATGGTGGCGAAAATCATGTTCTGACTCATCCGCATTTGTTTCTTGAGCCAAAGTGCCTCGCACCGGTCGTACTGGCGTTTGAGACGGTCGGCCGCTTCGGCGGCTTCTGGGTCCGGTGGCGGGATCAGGAGACACACGCTGGGCACTTGACATTCGACCCCGTTGCTGGTGACGACCTTCCATTTGGTTTTCGACGAGTTGCTGACCAATTTACACACCTCGTCCTTGCCGATGCTGACCTGTAAGGGCAGCAACAACAACAGCAACAACAAAGAAAAGAACAGAAAAGAAAGGGAAAGCAAATTAGAATAATGAAATGGAATGGCCGGCGACGGCTAGATAGTTGATATATACGCACCTCGACTTGCTTGTAGATGCAAATGGACGTGACGGCGATGGGCTGTCGCAGCGACGATCTCCGCTGTTTGAGTGGAACGACTTCCCGGCTGCGCTCGTAAAGTGCCTCAACGACGCTGCTGTAATGGCTCAAATCTTCGCGAAGGTCCTGCATCTCCTTCAAGAGCTTTTCACCTTCGTCCAACGTGAATTCACTCTGGCTGTAGGTGCTGTTCAACAGCTGGTCTTGTCTGTTGTTGTGGGAAAGAAAAAGGGAGAAATGGAAAAAAAAGATTAAGGAGACCGTTTCATCAAGGAGCTTCTTTCCTTTTTTTTCTCTCTCTCTCCTTGTTCCAGACAATCGGCAACATCCCGTGGACGGAAAATAATAGCAACAACTTACATAATGCACCATTGTTCGCATTTTTGGACTTCGGTGAAGAAGTTGTGGTAGACGGCCGCATGGCGCAGGTGCGTCTCCAGGCAGAGTGTCAGCTGCAGGAGCCATTTCCATTGAGTCGATAGAGCCGTCATGTAAGCCTCGACGCACTTGGAGGCCGGATGGTGCTGCAGCACAAGGGCCTCGCCGCGATCCTGGACGGCGCTCACTTGAATTTCGCGCTTCTCCAACTCGCTCATCAACGCCTGTCACATTGCATCAACAACAACCGAGAATTCAATTAATTTGTGAGTCACAAACCTTTCGCACAGCAACAAAAAATGAGATGGACAACAACAACATCGACTAGTGGGTTGCAAACGGTCAAAAGGTAAAAAAACGGATCGCCAACCTGATATCCCATTCCGAAATTTTGCTGGCCACAGAATGAAAAATTGGAGAGAAAGATAAAAAAAAATAAAGAGAAGTAGGAAAAAAGAAGAAAAGAAAAAATGAGACGGCAGGTAATAAATAACAACTGGACGTCAAGGTGCAGAGTTGCTGCATTGCGTATGGCATGCAACCCCCTCATTAAAACAAATTCTCGCCTGGGTGATTAGCCCGGTGGCACTTGAACCGAAACGTCAGCCCGGATTTTTCTATTTATGATTTGAATGAAAACTGAAGCAACAACAACAACAAACTGGTCTGGGCTGTGTTGGCTACGGGACTCTCTCGGACCCCGGCGTCGGTCAAAGCGTCTAACACGACATCTAATCATGGCGCAATAGAGGGAATTCCGGTTGCCGCCCGGCTTATTTTTTTGTTTCTTCTTCATTTTGATTTCATTCCCTCGAGGTTTTTTGGCCACACTTCTTCTTTCATCTTTTTTATTATTATTTCAAAAGTTTTTTTAAATGAATAAAATAAAATAAAATTCCCCCGAAATTCCCACCCCTCGTCTGTTTGAGTGTCTCGAAAGAGTTCTCGACTTTTTTCTCCGAAAATCAAAAAAAGGAGCTCCACCCTGAAAATTAAGTGCCGCGCTTTTGGCGTCGTGATGGTGATGATGATGATGATGATGATGGAAGGACGGGACGCGTCAAGAAACCTTCCGGACAATCCGAGACGGATGAGAGAATTTCACGGTCTGGCCAGGGCACAGCGACAGCAGCCAGCGACGGCGGCAACCGGCGCTCCCGGTGATCCGTCATGAGCAAACCAACTGGAAATGTTGTTGTTGTTGTTGTTGTACGTGTATGTGTGAGAGAACGTGTAGTTTTAAACGTGCCAGAGAGTTCTCTCTCCCCCTCTCTCTCTCTTGTTCAACTGTGGGGATTTCTCGGGCTATTGATGCTGATGATGTTGTTGCTGAAGTTGTTGTTGGCCCCGAACCAAAGCGACTGGCACTTGCTCAAAAAGCATAAATCTCCATGTTTTGAAACGGAACCAGTTTCGCACAATGCAACGCAAACCCCGCGCCATCTCCTTCCTCATCGTCAAGGTTATTGGCCAATGACTCATAGTCCGTAGGCGCCAAACAAGACAGTGTGAGAGAGCGACTGGGAATAATCAGAATGTTAAAGGGGAAGACACTACACAAAAGAAAGTCACAGACACGCCAAAAAAGAAAGAAAAAAAAAAGGCGACGGAGAGGGGCCAGCAACAACGTCAAAGTCAACTGGGGCAAATGCTTCGCTCACGGCGAACGCAGTTTATGTGTTTTTGGGTTTGTTGTTGTGTTTTTAAGACGCCGGGCACGTACCTCGTAATAACGTTCAATTTCAGTAACGTTGAGCGACTTGGAGGACCAGTCGCGCGATATCTCTATCTCCTCCTTCTCGTTGAGCCAGATGAGCTCAGTCGTGGCCGACTGGATGAAATCCTGAAGCATTTCCAGGTCCGCCAGACGTTTCTTGCTCGTCATCGTCAGCTCCGTGTAAGACTTTTGCAGAATCGTCACGTGATGGACGTAAATGGCCGACTCCTCGCCTTGGAATTTGTTCTGCTCTCGCACAATGGCACAAAAGAAAAAGAAAATAACAAATGAAATATAACGGCAAAAAAATAAATAAATAAATAAAAAGGAAAGAAAAGAAATCGAAACAAAGTTCAAGGCGGATTATTTTAAAATGTTGGAAGAATGACGCCTTTTGATTCTTCGCTTTACCTTATTTGATATGCACTTTTCGACGTTGCTTTGGAATTTATCAACAGATTTGTGTTCCTTCAAATGCGACTCGAGTTCGATTTGAACGCTGGGCAAGTCGCTACCGTAAGCGGCTTTCTCCATTTGCGTCTGTTATTTAAAAAGAAAAGATTTATCAGCAAAGATCCGCATTGGGAGTCGGAATAAATTTTAAATCGATTTGAAAAAAAAAACAAAAAAATAACTTGCCAATTTGGACCGGACCCATTCCGAGCATTCGCGAAGGAAGCGGAACTGCTCGTTGGTCTCAAAGAGACGGGCTTCCAGGGAGGAGCGCGAGGATCGGCTGGCATCCGGCGACGTCAAGGAAGGCAACACTTCGAGCAATCGCGTCTGGAAAACGGCACGAATCGACTGCCAGCGCTGGTGAATTCGCTGGACACGCTTGTGCAGGTCGGACGTCTGGTTGTAACGGCCTTCTTTCAGGATCTGGACATCCGAAAACATGTTCTTGATGGCCTCCTCAATCGAAGCCAGTTCAGAGTTGAGAACTTCGCAGTTCTTCATGGCGTCCCGCGGATGGAGCCGATCCAGCCGCTTGGCTTCTTCATCAATCCGAGCTTCAATGTCATCCAGCCGGACATCCGACTGCTTGGCTTCGCGGTGCACCTTTTCGGCAATCCGCTGGAGTCGCTCCAGTCGTTCCATCTCCTTGTGAATGGCCGCATCACGTTCCTGGTGCAGCAGCAACAGCTGGTTCCAGTTGCGTTCCAGCACGTCGGGCCGCAGTTCGGGCTCCAATTTCTCTTCCGTCTCTTCCAAAAATTTCTGTGCGCCCATAAACCCCGAAAGAAGAAGATAAAAAAAGAAAAAAAAAAAATTAGAATGAAACAAATGGATGCAATCGTGAAAGACAAAGAAAAATATTATCATCTCGGCTCCTTCTATCACGACTGGCCATCTTCGGCAATCTGCCCATATTCTCTGCCATTTGCCTCGTTCCCTCTCCCGTGATTCACGACGGCCCGTCACGATTAGCTTTCTCTCCAAATAGGAAGTTCACAATATGTCGGGCCCGGCCTCATCGGTCCAAGTCGATTATCCAATAATGATAATAATATATAACAACAACAACAACAGCATCGACGGCTTGAAAGGCAACAACAGAGAAAAGAAAATAGCGGCCCGTTTTGTGGGTCTTCCTGCGGCTAAAAGTCGAACCCCCCAGAAACTCCCTTGATGAGGGACTTTCAAGAGTTCAAAGGGGTCGTTGGTTTTTGGTTAACGAGTCTCTTCTTCTTCTCCTCCTCCTGCTTCGATATTTTCTTTTTCCTTATGGGAGGCGGACGGGCGGGCAGGCGGGGGTGAGCATCAAACGAGAGGACAAACGACAGAGAAAACGGGCACGATGGATGTTACGTCGCTTTAACAACGTCTGTTAATCACCTCAATGTCCTTGTAAAGTCGGGTGATGTGCTGCTTCTCTCTAAGGCGTGGCGGTACCTCATCCGTCCGGAATCGGTTCGACTCCAGGGCCAACTTCTTGACCTCGATGAGCGTGTTGGGGAAATTGCGATCTTGCATCAACAGCGTGCTCTCACGGATCCAAACGTGCAGTGAGCTGGACAATTCTCGGTAGTCGCTGTATTTTCGCTGCGTCTCCTGGAATGTTTTGAATTTTATTTCACAAAACAGAACAAAACAAAAAATAAATAAATAAAATAAGAAACCAAAAAAAAATGTTGATGGATCATTCTCTACTCTTCTCCTTTTCCCGTTAATCTTCTTTTATTCTTATCCACATGCCATTGAAAATGTTTGGCCAAGAAATTTCCAGAATTTTCAATTCACAACTTTTAGCCAAGTGCACTTTCTACATTTGACAACAACAACAAAAAAAAAAGGTAAGCACTTACCGGATCGTAAAGTGGGTGTAAGGCCGGCGGATTAGGGAAAACATCATAGAGCGACGAGATGTAGGTAATCAACGACTTCTCATCCGGTTCGGGGGTATCGACATCTAATGCCAAAACAAACAAACAAACAAACCAAAAACGGAGATGAGAGATGTACCGAAAAATTCGTTTGGTCAAATCATTCATTGGATGAGGCGAATCATAAAAATTTTTTTGATGATGATTGTTGTCCTCATTTCATCAACCCCCCACCCTCCCCCTCTCCCAACCAATCACCTTAGTCGAAAAAAAATTCCAGTCTGAGAAAGCCAGAAAAGAAAGAAGTTATTGGGACACGACGGACTGGCGGTATGTGTGTGCGCGCTGGTGGTGGTGGTGGTTCATGACTCATGGAACAACAACAACAACAACAACAACAACACAGCACGGCCTTGCCCTCAACTATCGATGCCTCGAGGCGGTCATCCTACATGTTCTATCCCGGGCCGTTAAAAGAGATCCGCAGGAGGGCGGACGCCAGGCCCATGTAAGGAGCTCCCATTGCGCTACCTTAAAAACATATTTATATACTCTGTACATATAATGTCTTCTACATATGTTGCGAGCCCAGGGTCTTTTCTTTTTCGTTTTTCTAGTCCATTTAAATATTTTTTGACAAAATATGTGCCATTGCGCCATTGGTTCCGAGCCATCCATTCGATGATGTATCCGGGTGCGTTCATAAATCATGATCAACTTCTTTTCTTTCTTTCTTTCTTTCTTTTTATTTTTAAGAGGCTTCTTCCATGACTTCATTGTCGGTTGCCGACTTTTAAGACGACGACTAAACGACCAACTCCCACGTTATCACGAATTCGGCGTTCTTCTTTCTCTTATTTTTTTGAAAGCAGATTTTCTCACGAAATGGTTTCCTTTTTCCCCCCATAGCTTTTTTTTGCCGGTTAGTAAGTCTGTCTGTGTGTGTGTGTGTGTGGTATGAGCTTACCTTCGGGATCGAGAAGTCGTGTCACGCCGTACTCGCGTTCCACAATGTTAAAGGCGGATTCCAGCCGGTCGCGGATGCCGCGATTCTTCAACGAGCGCCAATCCACCAAATCAGGTCTGCAAAAGGAAGTAAGAAAAATGAGTTATATACCAGACATATCCAGGAGGAGATATTATTTTGAAAAGGAGTAAAGTAGAAGAAGAAGAAGGAGAAATAGACGTGGTGGGGGCTGTGTGCGTGCGGATAAGTTGTCGAAAGAGATAGAGACCAGGGAGCCGCGCTACAATTTGATGAATATTTCATAAACAATCAAAGTTCCATTCGTGACGTTGGTTACACGGAAACATTTTTCGCTGCGTGTGACGGATCGGTTACAAACAAAAAAAAAGAAGAAGAAAACAAAAACTAAGTTTTCCAATATTATAAATTCCGGATTTTTAACGGCAAGGGCAACAATAAGTACATACAATGGCCGGTCACCCACCGCCCGATTGTTTGTTACGTCGTGTGTGTGTGTGTTAAAGAGCCACTTCTTCTTTTGTGCGCGTTTGTTAGCACTCGACGCAGCCAATAAGTTTGAATCAATCGGCTTGGAAAACGTGAAATAAGGGAGGATCGATGACCCTACGTACAATGTACGATTGTGTCTACGTGTCTCGCAGCCGTTCTACTGGCGCGCATTTAAAAGCGGACGATGAGGAGGTGGTGATGGATTCGATGTCGGGAGGTCTGATCCGTCAACGAGGAATATTTCTTTTCGTTATTTTTATTTTTTTCTTTTTCTTGGCTTTCGGCGCAGGGAAACCGACACAAGAAACAACGACGACGAGGTAACACGAAAAAAACAAAAATGGAGAAATCAAAAGGAAAGAGAGAGATAACAACAAAAAAGACAACTGCACCTGTTGCGATGGATGATGGCGTTGAAAGCCAGGCCGTCCTTCCAGGAGGAGGTGAAATCCTTGACGCGGACACCCGGGTACTTGGCCGTGGTGCGCTGAGCCCATCGCAAAAGGGCTTCACGGGCCGTCAATGATTCATCCTGGCCCACCATGATGTCCGATATCTAAAAAAAAAAGGAAAACACGAAATAATTTTAATTCAATTGAAAGAAAAACAAAACGAAAAAAGTGTGAGAATAATAAAAACACGTCGTAAAAATTTCCTCCGGAAAAATTGTAAAATAATAAAATTTGATTTTGAATAAACTTTGAATAAACAACCACGCCCATCAACCGACCATCAAACTTTCCAAAGAAAACAAAAAAAAAAATATAATTTTAATCATCTTTGAAAAGATAAATTTAAATTCCGCCATCGCGCGCACAGTTATTATTTTTGCCGGGCAAAGGATGGCGAAGAATATATGTGACTCACACATGGCTGCCGGCGGGGAACACGGGCCCGGCTAAAGGAGAAACATTTTCACACCGTAAAAAAAAAAGAAGAAAAGAAACGAATGTAACATAAAAATAAAAAAAAGGGGAATCCGCGTTCCATCGCCCCAAGTATCCCATCATGTCTTTATACGGGACAACTTCTTTTTGAGAGTTTCTACCATTTAGTTATTTTTTCCCATTTTTTTCTTATTCCTTTTTCATTCCGACTGAAAAGAGCCGGTCCGACCCGACACAGCAACAACAATAGCCAAAACAACAAGACAGGACCGTCAGCTTTGAATAGTCAAGTGAGAGACTTCGAGCGACATGAAATTGAGACGGAATTGCCGATTCGAATGATTCAAATGCAAATTTTCCTGCTGGACCCTTTTACTTGTTTTTCTTTCTTTCTTTCTTTCCTTGGAACGGTGAGCGAATCGTGCTACTGCTGCTCTCATCAGGTGGTAGTCGAAGTTGGGTGGCTTGGGCGTTCGATTTTCCCGAACGAATGAACCGTGGGGGGTGTTTGCATGAGTAATTGGATGCCAAAAAACGCCGGATGAAAATTGGACTCGGATGAATTCGTTTGAAATTGATCAAACAAGGTCAAGAAAAAAGGAGCAAAGCAAAAAGTTAACAACAAAAAAAAACAAAAAACTCATGATCCCGCTAGACAGATTGACCGTGCAATCGCCAGGGTCTTTTCTATATGTATAATCAAAGTAATACAAACTAATGTTTTTAATCACAAGTTAGAAAAGCTCGAAGGGATTTAATCCCCTCCACATATAAGGAGGCAGGCTGGACTCTATCAGGAAAGAGATGGGATGAAACAGACAAAACAAAAACCCAAAAGAAAGAAAAAGAAACCTGTCTGTGAATTAATGATGACGAATGGGGTGGCGCTATTAGCATTAAATCTTATTACTGAATGTAGATTCAACGCGAGAAGCGAAGAGCGTAGCTAGATGGAAATGAATAAGAGTGGGGGGGAGCCATCATCAATCGGACAGGTTTTATTTTTATTTTTCCCAGCTTAAAGGAATATGGCCTCTGTTTTTCTCTCTAATACAACAACGACTGTGTTCAACAATTTTTGTGACTCTCTCTCTCCGTGACCGCCCACCGACCAAACAAACTGTCCGTCATCAGACACAGTGACCATTTATGGCCACCATATACTTCATTTGGCCATCTTCAACTGCTGGGCGCAAAAAAAGAAGAAAGAAAAGCAGAAAATCCAAATAGAATAAAAATCTAGAAAGAAAACACTTAACAAGTTACACGTACTACTACAACTGTTAAAGAGACGAGGACCAGCAAAACCATCGGCAGGCAGTGACCTCATCGATATCTTTTTTTTTTTATTATTTTTTTCGGGTGGATGCCCAAATAAAGCACCCCCCTTCTTTTACAGATGACGCCATCATCATCCACAACACATTTTCTTTCTTTGCCTAAATGAAAAAATCCCAAAATTTCCAGTCGCCTTTTTCTGTTTTCCTATTCATTCTCGAGAAATGGGCGGGTGCAACCGTTTTCTGTCGTAATCGTTTGATACGATTATTCCAAACGGAATAAATCAAATCGCGCAGGTGCAGCAGCAGCAACGCAAAAGTGTTGGCAAGATGAATGCCCGCGTTCGCAACGTATCAAGTAAATTATGTGTGCTCTGCGGTGGCGTGAAAGCTCAAAATGTCTAGAATTTAAGAGAAGCGGCGCATTTGAAAAAAATAGAAGGAGGAAGAAAATAAAAAGTGGGCGAAAGCCGAGAAACAGAAGAAGAAAAGTGGTGACTTTCGGTTCTATTGAAGCAAAACCCGACACGGCTGTTACATCGTTAACTTGTCAAAAAATAGCATTTTTTTTTTTTTCAGAGGCAAGAAAATATGAGGATAAGGCGGTTATTATTTGAATATGTCGGGAGGGGACAGGTGAATTGCAGTGCAACAGGTGTGTAGATAATTCTATGGCGACTTTTGCATTTAAAGTAAAATAAAAAGTATTGTTTTTATTTTGTTTGTTTTTTGTTTTGTTTTCGGAAGGGCGAGGTCAAATCGCTCCGCCGGGTCGCGGCTAAACGGCGCCCCTCCAAATGAAAAGTTACAGCGTCGAAAAATAGAAAAATGATAATTTCGGATGAGTGATATTGGTGAGAGGGGCTCTTTTCTTTCTCTCTCCAATTTTCTTTTGGAGTGCGGGGGGAGAGAACGAAGACGAACGAAGACGAACGACGGAAAACGACGGCGAAGGGAAGAGATGAAGATAAACGACGGCGGCGGGTCGTGAATTGCTGAAGCACCGAAACGAACGACCGACCGACCGACCCCGATTATTTTTCCTTGCCGCTCTTTTGTTGTTTGTGCGTTGAGGTCATTCAAGGATTAACTACCTTGGATCGTTTAAACGACGTCGAGTGATGTTCAACGGGAGCCAGGTGGCGGTGGTAAGTGATGGCCGGGACGGGGACGCGCTCCTCGTAGAGGGAGGCGTCGCGTTCAGAGGCGCCGTAAGGCGACGACGTCTGGAAGTAATTGGTCCGCCCGCCGTAGCCGTCGTCCAGCCGGTTGATGTTCTCCGTCATGGAGCGCTGCTCTCCTCGCGTGATGGTCGTCGTCTGGCGGACGGTGCGGGTCGTCACGCGGCGGACGCCCGACTTGCGGGCCGTCCGCTGGCTCTCGGTCGTGTCGTCGCGGACGTGCGACGTGACGTGGTGACGCCGCAAAACCGTGTGCACGTCGCCGTCCATTTGCATGCGCTCAGCCAGTCGAATGGCGTCCACTTCCGTCACGACGCCGCCCGTTGCCGCGCTCCGTTGCGACCTCCTCTCGTTGAGCGCATCCGTCCCGCACCAAACTCCGTTGCTCCACCCAGCCATTTCCGTTTGGGCTTCTTTTTCCGAACTCTCTTGTTGTTGTGGTTGTAGTTGCTGTTGTTGTTGTTCTTTGGGTGCGGGCTAGAGTTGCCCGGTTGCAAATCAAAAGGAGGGACTCTGGAGTCCAATATGGTTTTCGTGTGAGGCTGTTGGGTAATGGTGCGCCGCTGCAGTGCCCGGCGGGCAAGAGTCCAACAATTCCGGCAGCTGGGAACAATCGAGGGTGTTTTGTGTGTTTTGACCGGTCACTGGTCAGAATTTACGACTTGCTCTTCACACCCGTCCGATTGGGAAGGACCGCAATTGAACGCAATCGTCCGAAACCGATGAAAAGGCAACCGGATTGCCCCCGATGACTCCCGTGCGCCCCTGACCGACCGAACCCAACACGAACCAGCCAACCACTGCCGACTCTCTCTCTCTCTCTCTCTCTCTCTCTCTCTCTTGGAACTCTCACTGTGTCGACGTAACCGTTGAGATCCGAGAAGAGAAGAAAAGAAAAGAAACAACAACGAAAAAAAAAGTTTAAACTCGCTGGGCCCCCCCTAAATGTCGGTTGGGTTCCACAACTAGATAAAGTCGCGATCCAAAATTGGTAAGCGACTGGAAAATTCACTTCTCGATTCGGATGAAGGGGACGACGACGACTGTTTTAATGAGTTTGAATTCGCGTGGACACACAGTGCAGTCACCGAGACACAGAGCGGCACTGGCAGGTGACGACGAACGTCGACGACGACCCTAAAGAAACGGGCAGAGAGTTGGGAAAAGGAAAGAGAACGGCCAAGACTCGATGGAAACGACCTCCTCCACGCCACTTTCACTCGTCCCGACTGCGCCGACCAAACGCACACAGGCCCCAAACTCCGAATCTCTTTCTCTTTTTTCCTTTTTTTATTTACCTCTTCTTTCTTTCATTCCTCCATTCTCTGACGATTCCAACTGGGGAAACGCCCTGGAGGGACGACGCAACAGCACCGGCTTCCATCTCTCTCTCTCTCTGTGTGTGTTTAGAATACACATCCGAAAAGGAGAGAGAGAATCGGATGGAAATGGGAATAGAAAGAAAAAAAAGCACGGCACCACGCACACCCATGAGACACCAGTAGGAGCAGAAAGAAAGAGAGAAAGAGGAGAGAAAAAGAGGAACGTGGCTAGATTTCTCAAAATCATGACCATATATGTGAATCAAATGCATACGCGCCCGTAACCCTGTCCCAACGCCCGCCTGCGCTCCCGCAACTCACCTGGACGCATTTTTGTCAGCGTCTTTTCTTCTTCATCATCTTTTTGAACGTGTACATTTTTTTTTGTTTTGTTTTTTATTCTTTTCGGTTGTTTGGGGCATTGCAACGCGGGTTGGCATTTGAATAGTTTCTTTGGTTGGACTGGTCCGATTAAAATTGCACAGGGGAAAAAGAAAAGAAAATCCCAGTTTTTTATTTTTTATTTTGTGGGGTTTCTTTTAAATATTTTTCGTATTTATCTTCGTCGCAAAAGGTTTCTTGTTTTTTTTTTTTTTTTTGCTTTTTTCCCAGGCATTTTTTTTTATATTATTTTTGGAAAACAAAACAAAAAAAAAGTCGCGGCCCGGTACTCAACGTCGGAGATGAGGACAGCAACACATTAGGGATTCCAGTCGAGTACACGCGCGCGACTACTAAAAACTTCTTAACAGAGTCGAAAAAGACACAAAAGGACAATCGGAATTTCAGGGGGGAACTGACGCAAAAAAAAAAAATAATCTAAAAGAAAAGAAATAAACGAACAAAATGTCAAACCCATTCCCAAGTCTGGACCGAAATAAATGGGCGAGAGTTAACCAGTTAGGGAAAATAGAGGAAACTGGTTTCTCATTCTCTCTTCGATTACACAAAATCCCATTCATTTTCTTTCTTCCAACAGCAAAATATTTAAAAAACAAAAACAAAGTCGAATCGAATAAAAGAAATTAAGCTTCTTCTTCTTCTTTTTTTTCGTGTTTTTCTACATTCGAGAATAATTTAAAAACGAAACAAGAGCGGAGGAGATATGTGAACCATCGAAAGGAATGCGAGTGGCTTTGCCCGTTGGCTGCGCTTGGCACAACGCCGGCACCGGTTAACGGGAGCCGAACGAAAAGGCTCAAAGTATTATTACATGAGGATTATTACGTCTGCGGAGTGATGGAGCCGCACAGCAGCAGTCTCTAACCTCTACATAAATGATACGATTTCGATACGAGCTATGGACTGTACGGACGTGAGGGAATGATCACATCAAATCTCGTAAAAATTGTAAATGGGCCGGTATGTTTTTGTCAAGATAATATGACGCAACAAGTTGCCGATGCGGGTTACGGCGCTATTTCTTTTCGGGAGTCTTATCTCTCCTTTTTCATTTGTATAGAGATCTGTTGCTGTTGTTGTTTGTTTGTTTTTATCTTCGAAAGAGGAAAAAAACAAAAGAAAAAAAGATACACGACACTGTCCAGGCAATAATGCTTCGATCGGCGGCTGGATGGCGCTAGCTCACTCCCAAAGTTATCCAACTTCTTTTCATTTGGTTTTATTTGATTGTTTGTTTTCATCGCCGTCCTGGCTTCGTTTTTACAGCGTTTAAACCGTACGATAGAGGAAATGTCGCCTGCCATTCTCATCCTCTATTTTTAAGTCTTTATCACATGACGCCACAACCGATAAGCCGAGAATTTTAAAATTCTCGAATCGTCTGCTGACAAAAGTCAGAAAACGCACAAAAACAACCACATGTCCTGTTGGCTGGTTATTCCCCGTCATTGGGAATAACAGCACATTTATTTTTTTTTGTTTTGTTTTTTCCCCTTCTTTTCTTTCGAGGTTAAATTGAACAGCAACTAAAATAATGAAATGACTGGGTACCTGGAAGTGGAGAATGATGGTCCATATTAAACCCAGGGTCAGCTTCGGGTTGCTGTCGACGATATCTTCGGCTCGGATGTTGACCAACTTGATCTGTGTCAAGCGGAAAAAAAAGAGAGAAAATGAATAAAATACAAAATTTGGCGCAACAAAATAGAAATTTGAATGTACATTTCAAACAATGAAAATGTGTGTTACGTTTCGATTTTCGATTTGTTTTTTCACAAAGTTTTTTATTGAAAAGAGACTCTTTGAAATTTCGGCGTCGTCATTGAACAACTGCCAGGGCTATTATTTCCCATTTTATTGACGTCTTACCAAAAAGCTTTTTTTCTTTTCTTTTCAAACCAAATTTGTAAAAAAAAACAAAATCCATATATTTTTATTTTATTCGTTTTATTCTTGCAGTTGAGCGGCGTCAATGTGAACATGGAGAGGACAGGAAAGGATAAAGAAGAGGATTCCTCGTCCTATCGACCTTATCAAATTCTTTTCTCCTCCGTTTTGGAGAGAAACACTCACCTTGCGATAGCGGAGATAATCGAGCGACGTCTGGACGTTCTGCAACATGTGGAAGCGCATCTGACCTCTTTCACGGGGCTGGACATTAAACAAACATAAAAGAAAAAGAAAAGAAAAAGATGAGTCAAATAAAAAAAAATTTTCAATTATCAAATTTATTAGAAAAAGCATTTCGGTTGACATTGGAGAAATGGGGAAAAAGACTGACGATCTTGTGGCTGTGTTTCGGATTGTCGAGAAATCGAATATCAAAAAACGAAATCAGATACTCCTCCCTAACGATGAACTCTATCATCACAGCGGTGGAAATGCTGACCGGGTGCCGTTAAGAGCGGAACACATTATTATTACTTGTGGATGGATCCTTATCATCCGTCTTGCGGGCCAAACCCCCCTCCGAAGAAGCAGAAGAGAAACTGCTGGCCTCCTCTCCACCAAATCAAGATGATGAGACAAAAGAGGAACCGATAAAGACCCCACCTACTCATCTACTCCATCTCCATATCTTTTCGATTTTTGATCCCCCCCCCCCCAAACGGGAAACGATGGGAGACGCTCTTTTCTTTTTATAGCCGAGAGAAGAAGACAGAAAGAGAACGCGGGGCATGGCACGGCACGGCTCTATGCCTCTGAATGGATATCGACCGAAATCAATATTCAAAAAAAAAGAAGAAGAAGAAGAAGAATGAAGGGGCAAGAAAACAAAAAAGTTCCTTTGAGTTGTTGTTGTTTAGTTGTTCTCTCTCTCTCTCTTTCTAGCCATCCCCTAGGCCAGGCTGCAACAACCTGCAGAGAGAAATGGGAACACTGAAAGTCCAAATGGGCTGGCGCCTGGATCCAAATACGGGCATCGTGATTAGCGAAACACACAGGCGAAAGAGAGAGAGAACGGCAAAAGGCGCCGATAAATAACAACAACAACAACACGACTGTTTCTCTCTCGAGACCCATTCCTCCTCCTACTACTCAAACTAAATTTTGCTTCTCTCTTCTTTTTTGGGGGGTTTGTCCCCCTTGTTCTTCTTCTTCTCCTTTTGAAATCTTCTTTTGGTTGGCAATGAGTGACATAAACTACCCGACCATTCAACAATAACAACAAAAACAACAACAACATACCAAGTGATCGCCAGAAAGGACTTCCAGGAGCGAGACGAGGTTGTGCCCGTCACGAAGGTCTTCGAAGAGGTCGTCCACGCGTCGCCCAATCTATCGAGAGATAATAATAAAAAGAGAAAATTAGATTTTAAATAAATAAAAAAGCACAATCAGTATATTTAGTGAATGAATTAATCAACAAATCAATGAATGGGAATGAATGAGGGGTGGAGAGAGTCTACAATGTAATGGGTGGGGCCCGGCGACTTTTAATTAGACGTAGGGAAACGCGTGGAAGATGGAAAATGTTTTCCCATAAATGGTCACGTCTACGGACTTGCAAAGAGCCGATGCGATCATTATGATCCATTGGCCGGCCGACGGACGGACGATGGATGGATGAATGATTCACGCACGGAGAAGGCGGAAAAGAAAAAAAGAAAAAAAAAAGTCAATCTATCGGCCGTGATGTAATGGCCGGCGTGGCGATGTGGTGGCGGAGCGGCATCATCGAATGACTATCGCGCCTGAGTCAGCCGCACAAAACCAATGATGGATGAGTTTAAATTCAATATGGGCCCCCACACACGTATGCGTAAGATGGCGTTGAAGGGTTTTCAACCCCGCAGTTTCCTTCCTTTTTTCTCTTTCGAAACCCGACATTTACGTTGCATCCTCCGCTCATCTGCGCTATTCACGCGCTTTTGGGGAGGGATTTTTGGTTTTCTTTGCGCCCATAACGGACGCCCCAGCCGCCGCCTTGGTCGGATCTTTTTTAACGCGCTACATACATCAAGTGTCGTCGTAAATTACCAAAGTCTCTTGCGTAAATTCATCGTCGAATTTTGTTTTCCCCCGCAACTCATTTCCTAAGGCGCACGCAGACACCCAAACGCGCACAATGCCATAAATGGCCAGGGCCAGTCACACGTATTAGAAGGCGTCAGAACGCGCCAAAATAAGTAAACAAACAAACGAGCAAACATCGGGCAAACGACTCGATGCAATTTTTCAACCCGAGGTGCCAGGGCAACAGCAGGTGACAACGCCTCTTCACCCAATCTCTTTTTTCCCCCGTCCGTTCGCCGCCCGCTCAGACACACACACCAAAAAGAAAACAAATAGAAATCTAGGTCCCGTTGGTCCTCGCGCGTTGGATTATTCCCTCTCACAAGGAGAAGAAGAAGAAGACACCAGTGTCGGAATGCCAAGGACCCTCTTACATAAATGTTAATAAAAATAGCTTTTGATCAGCCACGGCTAGATAAAGATTGCCGACTCCTTTTCAACTATCAAGTGATAAGACATTTAGAAACCGATAAGATATTTATCCCAAAAAGAGAAAAGACTGGTAAGAACCCGGTTTTTCATCTTTCTGCTTTTATTTTTTTGTTTTTTTAAAAGAGTATGATATTTCATTTTAAGAATATGGTGCACCAAGTAGCAGGAGCACAAAGAACCTTGTGAAGGACGTGCCAGGAGCACACCTATTTCGATTTATTTCTTCTTCTTTTTCTTCTTTTTAATATTTCAAAAGGGGAAAAAACCGAAGAGAAAGAAAAAGAAAATCTTCAATTTCTTATTTTTATTTAGTGTTATAACTAGTTTTGGTTGTTGTTGTTGTTGTTGTGTTGGTTGCCCCTTGCTCAACAGAGCGGAATGAATAAAGATGACGGTAAACAACCTGTTGAATTCCTCTCTGAACAGACAAGAAAGAAGAAAAAAAAAGGTAAAAGAAGGTCCTTGGGTATTCGACACAATGAAAGAATGGCACATCCGTGGCCCCACAACACCGTGAGTTGTTGCTTTCTTTTCTTCTAATTCTCCCGGCGGACCAACAACTACTACCCCCCTTCATCAGATCATCGTCCCACTCTAAAAGTCTAGTAGCATCCCGTCTCTCAATTCAGTTCGTGAAGGAGAAAAGGGAAAAAAATAAAATAAAATAGAAAGAGAAAATTGAATCGAATTCCACTTTCGAGGAGGTTTTTTCCTCGCTACCACGAATCGATCGATGGAACACAACAACCTTCACACCTTTGCGAAGAGAATCGAACGAGAGAGAGAGCCACACCCCGGAATTCACGCCAAACAACAGCTAACTACCACTCAGCGTCTGCCCAATCATCCGTATCGTAACGTGTAGACTCTAACATTACATACACACACATACACGACACGAGCGTGGTGGTGGTGGATATTTTGCACGCCTGTGGAACATGGAACCAACATGGAAATCGATTGGGCCAGCCGTCCAGAACCCAGCGTCGATGATCACGGTAATAATCAACTCAAGTCCACTACTTAAAGATTGGAAGGGGGAGGAGTAGAAGCTGGTAGAAGGAGAGAAGGTTCTTCTTCTACCAGCCCCAAAAATCGATCCATCTCTATCACGGGGTCAATCCCAGCCGTCATCGACGACCCCCAGAGTCCCTCCCTTTCATTCTCTTCTCCAATCTCCAATTCTTCTTCGACTAGATATATATTCAAATATTAGTCTCGGCAAGAAGATGAAGAGGAATGCCGCCGTGTGGCCAGATGGGAATCCAGCCAAAGCCAGAAATCTCCTCCCATCTCGCACGCGTGCACTTTTCACGCACCTTCTTCTTCTTCTTCGTCTTCTTCCTCCCTCCGTCTACCCTTTGCAGCCTTTGCAGTTCACTCATCTGATAACAATCTTTTTTTCCTTCTGTATTCATCTCTCGATTGAATAGTATTGACTAAATCAATCTTGTTGCATTTCACGCAGATGGGGGAGAAAAAGAATCCTTTTCCATCTCGTCCCACACAGAGGATGTCGTATAACCCCATAACACATCCGCCCGGAGCCAAAAACCCGTCCGATGATCTCATCTTCATGCATGATAGCCGCAGCAGCAGCAGAGGGCTAGGAGGCCGGCCAACCCAGCCAGCAGGAGCAGACTCGGTAGTAACAGTTAGATGACTAGCTGTTATTTGGTGTTGTAGATTCTGGTGGCCTGCTGCTGGTGTGTGGCATTATATATTAGCAGGCGTGGCTCTGTCATGTCGCGCTTCAATGGCTGATCGAATTCTATCTATCCATCTCTCTCCCTCCTTTCTCTCTCTCTGTCGTTTGTTACACATGTAACAGGTAACGAAAAAGGGACGGCAATATAGGGGAGGAGTACTCCCCTACCAGAGCATCAATAAGGATCTGATCTATTCTCATTTTTTTTTTGTCTTCCTCCCGATGTTATTACACGGACGCAAGTAATTGGCGCGTATTTGAATTGGAGAGAGACCCGAACAGATAGGGCGTTGAAAGGCACACAGCCCAAAAGAGGAAGAAAAGCAGCCAAATAACAAAAAGGGAAACAACAACAACCACAGCACACACACAAAAAAAAGTGATGGATTTCAATCCACAGGCCACCACCAGTCAAAAGAGTAGGAGGAATGTTTTACAAGGCGTATTTTTGCGTTCATTTCCTTCGAGACTTTCGCCCCCCACGTTCTCCGATATAGGCGATGATGTCACCCAACTGCATCCACACACACACGAGCGAAACAATCCATCGCCCACACACACTTACTTGCTTACACAAGAGGAAGAAGAAGAAACAAAACAAAACAAAAAAACTGGGCTCCTTCCTTTTTTCCACACCATCTTATCATCAACACACATTTCTATTTAATCAACGAGAGCTCTGCTTTGTTTCTCTTGTGGGGGGGCTTTTTGGTCGTTCCTGCCTTTTACGGGCGTTATCTATTTCTTAGTGAGGATATTTCAAAATCCTCGACTCGAAAATGCTCTTTTTTGTTTCAGTATTGTTTACTATTTGTTTAGGGGGACAAACAACCGAAAAGTGATGAAAGGAGACCGAAAAACACTTTTTACTGCGTGCGGTACTTGTTGGGTGTCGACGATAAAGGACGGGGTCCCTCCAATAGGAAACAAAAGAGAAAAAAAATAAAATAAAGTCCTCAAAACAAAACAATTCCATGCAAGAAAAAAAGAAAAAGATAACGAGAAACTGTGAAAATGGGTCGACAGCCATGACAGTCAGAAGCTGGAAAAATGACAACAATAACAATAATAAATATGGATACTGCCACTTGCGACTCTCGTAAGGTTTCACGAGAGAAACAAACAAATTGGAGCGGAGAAAGAAAGAAAGAAAAGAAGCTTGAGGTGTCTCTACTACTACTACTAGACGTTACACGCGAGTGTGAGAAAACAACACAAAAAGTCTACTTTTTTTACTCTTCATCATGTTTGGCTTCTTCATCCGCTCTCGAGTTTCTTTCATTTCTTCGACTTACACGGCCGGGAGAAAGAAAAAGAAAAAACATTAACATGCAGCGTCTTTTGCCTATTGTGTAAACTACTACTACTACTACATTGAGATTTCCCAAAAGAAGAAGGGAAAATGTATGTGTCACCCTCTTTCCTCCCTCCTTACATATAAACAGAGAAAAAATGACGTCATGGCGCGCGTGCGCGATTCAATAAAAACGTTTTTGACGAGTACGAGGAAAGATGCGCATGTTGTCGGGGAGGAAATTGCATTCAAAAGACATTTTCCTCTTTTTTTTTAGTTTTTATGATTCCATTTCGTCGCAGAGAAAACGTTTTCCAGTCAAAAGGCAAGACGGAAATATCCAACAACAACACTCCCCCCTGGGGTTGAAAGAGGAGAGAGACCTCACACGGAGGCAAGTCTACTCCCGAGGAGGAATTGTTGTGTCTGGCAACAACCCCCATCAAATCTAAATATGTGTGCGTCCCCTATCAAAAAAGAAATTTCTCGAAAGAATTTTTACAACAACTGCGAGGACAATACCTCAATGTATCAAGATAGGAGAGGTCGCCTGTCACTTTCATCTGGACAAGTCGGGCGGAAAATAGGGACGAAAGAAAATTCAATTATGGCCTTGCCAGAGAGGAAAAAAAAAGCACAAGGAGAGGCTCGGGAGTTGTTGTAGGTGGCAATGTGGACGAGTAGGAATGTCAAATGTAGAGTTAAAAGAGAGAGAGAGATCGTTCTCCTTTTTTTTATATATCTCTAGTGGGACACGAAAGGAATCAGTCGCAGCCAGCGACACATGTATATAGATTGCTAGCTGCAACTCTCTCTCTTTCTCTCTCTTTTATTTCTTTCTCTGTTGATGGAATACTTTGAAACGGGGAATAGAGGGCACTACCGACACCTGTGCCCGCAGGGGCGGGGTCTCGACTCTCTCTCTCGATCGAGTGTGTCTATGGTAAATGAGGAGCGCACCACCGGCCAAGTAAAACGGTCATTTGCCCGTCTAATTGCAACTTTTTCGTCCGTCTGTCGATGTTTCCTGACCGGTTTCGAGTGGAAAGATCCATCCGACGCGATGCCAAATGCCGGGCAAGGCCGCCAGCACACGTCCAGCCACCAAATGTTGACCAGATGGTCTCGTGAAAACCTACACCGACCGACGCCATTCCTGACCTCCTCCTCCTATACAGTTCTACCTCTTTCTTCTCCTTCTTCTTCTTCTGCTTCACTACCCCGCACTCTCTTTCGTTAAAGTGATGCAGACTGGCGGCGAGTTAGAATGCCCAGGGAAAAGAGAAAAAAGAATAGAAAAACCTGGTCGCTTCTGTCATGCTAAACATGCCGGCCATTGTGGTAACACATCACTCATATGGAATGAGAGAGAGAGAGAGTCGCTTCACATTTCTGCGACTTGTCTGGTGTCAAATTCGTGGGATAAATAGAAATCCCAAGTTGAGGGGCTCGTAGGTGTTGTAGGGTTGTGGCACAGGTGCGCTGCTGCTGCTGCTGCTGCTCTCCATCAGCTCCCGATGCGGCGCACGTCTGTGTTTTTACAACAGGGGGATGAGTAGGCGTCGTGATTCTTTTGAAAAAAAATTTTCCTCGTGTGTCGGGACTAGACAAGACACACGAGCCGTCACCACTCCCAACTGGTGGGCGAAATGTTTCATCATTTTCTTTAGCCTCGACAGAGGGGAGAGAATAATCATTTTAATCATTCAGAAAAGAAATATATGATGATTGCGCGGACGCTCAAAACATTATGCATGCCCGCCTTGCCCTCGAGGCGCGAATTTCAAAAAAAAGAAAATGACATCACCGTCCGAGTCAAAAGGCGCCACGGCACCGCCACCCCCGTGAGAATTGTATCACCTTCCGAAAGTAGACACAGACAAAAAAAATGGAAAATGGAATTCCTTTCATCATCATCATCAAAGTAAGACGTTATCAACATTTAAAAAAAAAGCCGGGCAAGAGATGACACGTTAAGAAACAGATTTCAACAACAAGAGTCAATTAGCGGGCCGGCCCCTTATTCATTTTCTTTTCTTCATATCAAGATCCACGCCGTTGTACAGTCGAAAACAATTGACTCAACAATTCAAAGGTCCGAAACGATAGAAATTGTCGGTCAGAAATCGCGCAGAGATTAAGAATTACGATTGATTTTGTCTAGTCGTGGGCAGCGGCATTCTCCCCCCCCCCCCCCACAACGGGAGTGTGTGTGTAGGCCAGTCGACACAATCCATCACCAGGAATTTTTTCTTTAAAAAATATAAATCTCTGCGTCGTTTGTTATCTTTTTCCTGTTTAAAAGTTTCGAAAGTCGAAAATTTTTTTCAATACATTTTTTGAGTGATATACTCCAGTGGGCGATTGTGTCATTGCCACACGAGTGCCCACACACACACACACATGCACGCTAAAAAAAGAAAAAAAAAAAGAGGTTCTTCCAAAAGGAGGAAAAGAAAAAAAAAAAAAAAAAATTGGTGTTCATATAGCGCCGCAAGTGAAAATTTCACACAGAGAGCGCTGAACCGGGCAACTCCGTACGGTTCGGATTGGGAAATGATCTAACTGTTTCTCATTGGCGACAAGGAGAGAGAGAGAGGGGGGGGGGGGGATCGTTGTTGGCGGCCAAAATAGAAGAAAGAATTGTTCCGCCGTTGAAATCACTCCCGCAACCAACTCGTGACGTCACTCGACCAAATGGTGTGTCGTAAAGGCGTCGGACACGGACGCGTCTTATTCTGGCCAGCCGGGCGGAGTGGGCGCAGCGTGTAACGAGGACGATTTTTCTTTTCTTTATTTTTGCGGGGATCTACCTTTTTATTACGTTTTCTTCGGTTTATTTATTTATTTATCTTTTTCTCCTTTTCAAAAGGGATAGGTCATCATCATGGCAACTCCACCCAAAAAAGAAGAAGAAGGAACTGCGTCGTTTCGCCTATGTGTGTACGCCGTGTGTGTGTGTGACTGCCTTTATTTGAAGAAGAAGAATGAGGCTGAGCGGCACTTGGGTTCGGGACTCGACGGGAAGTCGCCTTACCAGGTTTCCGCCCAACAATTAAAAATGCAGTTAAATTCTTCTCTTATTCTTCTTCTCTTAGTCGTCGTCGGCTTCGGGCCTTTTTTCGTCTTCTTCTACACACCAAAACCCATTCGTTCGCTCACGTCATTCCCCCCTGACATTTCCACCTTTTTTTAATATTTTTTTGCGTGTGTGATATCCCCCTCTCTCTGCACCTCACTCCACCCAGTTTTGTTTTTTCAAGAGAAGAAGACAACCAGCTTCTTCCGTTGAATAACGATAACGAAATCCTCTAGGTACACTATCTTTTCTGAAAATCGTGTTTTTTCTGCCTTCTACTTGGACGTGTACTGGAAATTTCCATTTCTGTTTCGTCATTTCACTCAGGTGATTTATGACACTGGAAACCGAATAAATATTTAAAAAAAAAAAGGGACAAGAAAACCGGAATGAGTTCGGGTCACAGTGAAAGATCTTGGTGGATGACCTATAGCGTGTGTGATCAAAGATTCCATTTTTGACCTAGAAAAAGAGTGGGGGGAAAGAAAATCATCGAAAGTGGATGAAATCAAACAGACAAGTTGGGGTCACGCCCGATTCAGCCTTTGACACGTGCGCCCATCATCATATCCAGATATTGTTTATCCTTTCATCTACAAGATACAACAAACAACAATCCCAGAAAGAAAGAAAACAAAAAAAAAGTTGTATCGGGATAAAAAAAACAAAAAGCTAATGGAAAATTCCTTCTCTATTTGGTCAACTTCAATCTCTTTCTCTTTCATTCCTCCCGAGTCCTACTCAAACTCTATCGGTCTCTACACACACACACATTCGAAAAGAGAAACTTGTGCATATTCTCAGCAGACACACACACCTGTTTGGGTGAACTATTTGTAGCCCATTACACACAAGCCATCGTCTCTCCTTATATGGGTATAGAATGAGGGGTGTATCCCCCTGTTCATCCTCCTTATCAGTCGAGAAGAAGAAGACGGCATTGGAATTGGTTCCTCTCGTGATGTCATCTCGATACCGTCTTCAATTAGCGACTCTCGCTGCCGGCGGACACTCACAAAAGCGACAACAACCAAAATCGTCGTGCTGGACGAAGAGAGCCGCGCTTGCAACAACTCTTCACGCCTTGTGTTCCTACGATTAACCCCCTCAGGGATTGAGACCCTTCCAATTCACAATGAATGGAATTATTCCGTTTTCTTGTTTTTAATTTTTTTGAACAAAAAAATAGTGAGAGAAAAACAAAACAAATTAAAAAAGAACCGGCCGCTTGAAAATTTCAAGTGAAAGGAGCTGGTGTGGGTAGGAGCAGCAGACGTGTACGACTTAGGGGCGCGTACGTATATAGAAAATGTCGGGGCAGTCGGAGTCAGGAGAACGTGACGTGAATCCTGATGAACGGCAGCTGAAACATTTCACGGAACCGAACAAAATTCGACGTGCCTGGACGATCGAGCCCAACCAGCAGAGAACCAGAGACTTTTCTCAAAAACGTTTTTCATACCCCATTTTCCACTCGGAGAGGAGAAAAAAACCCATAAAAATTCGACTCGAAATGCATTTTTTAAAACCCATTTTTCTCTCTCTCTCTCTCTCTCAAGTGGGTCGTCGTGCGTCTGCTGGAGGAAAAGGATTGAGATGATAGTGAGGGGGGACTTTGAAATCTGTGGCAACTTTTTAATAGTTCCGTAGGAGGAGAGCAATAAAACGCAGAGCAAGAAAAAGAAAAAATGATTGGCTTGTTACCTTTCTGAGGTGTTTGTTGACCCATTTGGTGAACGTCTTTTTCTGGATGGCATCACGTTCATCTGCAATTGAAATCAAGAGTTTTTACATCAGAAACATTTTTATTATCAGAAAGAGAAGTCTGAAACATTTTATGATGTGACATGACTTATAGTGTACAATATAAATAAGCCAGGAAAAGAAATGAAATATAAAATCCCGTTGGTTGAACACACGATCGGAAAAAAAAAGAAAAAAAGCTGGTGGAGTTCAATATCCTTTAGCGACGCATATACACCGCCAACGCCACTGTAAATCGATAATTAGGAATGTGATGAGCTCGGAAAAAAAAATTGCTGTTGATGACAAGTTCCTTTTTCTTTCTTTCTTTCTTTCTTTCTTTTTTTTTTCGGCTGGTACAACAACAAGTATAGGCTGCTGGCCAAAATAATAAAAACGAACGGAGATATCCGCCTCCAGGTGTCCGGCCAACATCCGGGCAAAACCTCTCGCGGCCATTTCCGGCAAAACCTCCTCTTTTTTGTTTCTTTCTTTCTCTTTCTTTATGTACAGTACATGAGTCAGTGCCGAGTGGTTGACTGGTTTTTCACAGTTGCAACGGTTGATTGGAACACTCTGCTACACACACGGCAAACAACAGCGGCAGAAAGGGAATTCGGGCGACTTTGGTACAATTCCAATCGGTCGGCAGTCAAAGCCCAATCAGCGTCACGCTACTAGATTAATGAGTTTTTCGGAGTTTTTGAATTATTTGCCTAGAGGTGAAACTGAAAAAACCCAACATTTGACTACCCATGCAGTGTGGACCAGACGGGAAGGCTAGACGTCATTTTCGTAATTTTACGACGTCTAATATTTTATAATAAATGAGGTAGAAGGAGGAGGAAGAATGATTTCATTGGACGGGTCACGTCATGGGTTGTCTTTCCCAATGGCGCAATCACGCTTTCACCCCGGCACCCAACTTGAATGTTGTTGTTGAGTCTCTCTAATCAAGTTTGGCACAAAATGAACATCTCATTATTAATACGTTTCGACGGCGACCCTTTCTGAGACTTAATAAGTCGGTGGCTCCCGGCTCTCCTGTGCCTCACAATTTGTCCGTTCTCTTCACATCTTAATAGAGGAGACACACAACACAGACATACCTTTGAATTTGGACAGATTTTCTTCGTAGCCGTGCAGAGTCGGATCCAGACTGGACATTTCTCTGGGATCGTTGGGGTCAAAGCCCAGCCGGTCCTTGTAGTAGGACTGGGTCGTCATGATCGTTTCGTAATTTTGTTGTTGTTGTGTTTCAGCCTCTCCTTTTTATCTCTCCGGAAAATAAAAAGGCGATACGGCGATGGAGGCAGACCAAACTGGTGCCACACAAGAACAACCAGCAGCCACACAAACACACAAAGTTTCTCCTTCTCGGCTTCTCGGCTTCAAGACGCCATGGCCGAGTGTCGACAATAAAAGGCCGCGGGGCCCAATTCAGCGAGAAACAATGACCCCAAACTACCACCAACACACAACTCTTTAATGTTTTCGCAATTGGACGAAATCGATTCGATTGAATTGATGGGAGAGAAAACCAAAAAAAGAGTTTCTTGTCGCAGGATGGGGAAATGTGCCAACAAGTCGTCGTGGCACACAACCAACCAACAACACACAGTCACACTTTTGTAAATAAAAAAAAATTTCAAAAAAATCCAACACACAACAAGTGGTGGTTGGTTGGTGGTGGTGGTGGGGACTGCAACAAAAAAAGAGGCACTGCGGCTACTACTTCTAGTCTCGACGCGGTCCGATCACCAACTGGAGACGGCCGGTGGCAACCTGCTCCGTTAAACGTTGCCGAGAACTCGCAGCAGCTATATAACCCACACACGCAACAACACCCAACCCAAGCAATGCGGCCTGGGCCTGCAGCACGTCAAGATTTGCCGACGACGACGCTGTCAAAAAATCGCCACTTGCGCGCCATCTGTTGGCGGAAGAAACCACCGAGGGAAAAAATGGGAAAATGAGAATGGACACACTAAAAATGTTGAAATGTTGGGGGCGAAGTGAGAGAAACAGGTTGTTGTTGGCCACACACACTAACCCCAGGGCTTTCCTTCTTCTAAAACAACCCACACTGGAAGAAAAAGAAGCAACCACTTGACCAACAGTTGCTGCCTACGAACCGGTCAAACCCCCCCACACCACACTCGAAAGGCAAAGGAATTCTTCTTTTCGTTGCCCAACACGTTCACTGCCTACGAAGGACACCCCCTCACTAAAAACGATGACAATGTCGAGTTGGCCAACACGACGCACACAATCATAACAGGTGTGAGAGCTGCTTAAACACACAGACGAAGTTCACGCCGAGCCACTTGTCAAAGAAAAGAATATCAAGCCTTTTCTCTATGTGTGTTATTTTTCACTCGAGAGTTTGTAGGCGACTGTTTGTGGGGGCCGATGATGATGTGAATAAAATATTCAAACGTTTGCAGAGTAGAACTGAGCCCCCAACAACTTTCAAATCGTCACCTGGCCAAATGTCTGGGGCCCCTGTTGAACAGTTGGACGACACATGTCACGGGACACTAATGTCATTTTCATTAACGATTCGGTCGGCCAAAGAAAAAGAAAAAAAAAACAAGTTTACAGAAATGCAGACAGACTGATGACGGTATTTTGGTTTTAACGTGCGTCTGCGTCGACTGTCAAACGCCAGTCGCCGTCAAATAGGATTTACCCCGAAACGCCGGCGACGCTTAGCCATCTAGCGGTAATCAAACTCATTCCATGATGGATTTTTAAAAAAATTCCACAACTTTTTTGGAAAATCATTCATGAGAAAAAAGTGACTCGGCATCCTTGGGAGTCGCTTTACTATATTGACACAACACTCGTGGACGTGTCCAAAAATCAACATTGATTAGTTGGCACGAGATCTTATGAAAAGAAATTGCATCAACTCGGTCAAAAGAAAGAGAGAGAGACGCAGTTTGCCGATTGTTTCAACATGCCGACTTCTTTCTTCTGCAACAAAACCACCGCAAGTCTTTTTTCTTCTTTTCTGTCCATATTTGGTTAGTGACCCAACGATGACGACATTTCAAGATGATCAAACTGTTTTTCTCCTCTCCTAACGAGATGACACTTAACAATAACAACGACCACCAATGTCGTACATAAATATTTCATATTTAGGAGGAACATGACGAGGCGACCTTTCATTAGCTCCTTGTTTCTAATAGAATTCTAGTTGACGGTGCTCTTTTTCTTCGTTTAAAAATATAAAAAAGGGAAAACTTCATTTATCAAACTCGCCAGAAAGAATTTCCCGCTGGCGAAACGAGCGCTCGGAATCGTTAACGAAGTCAATGTTGGCAACTAAGAATCTGTCATGCGTTTCAGTTAGCCCCTTTTCTTTTAAAAACAATAAATAAAAAACCGCCGAAATTGTGAGCAAGTCAGTGAACTCGATTTGATCTGCAAGACTTATCTTTGGAAATGTCCGTTTTGCCTTTTTCCATTAGACCAGCCACAGAACGACGTTGTAGACGAAAAGGAAAGCTTGAATGCTACAAGGATATAATCACTTCATCTTGTAATTATTAAACCATGTTGCATCCAAGTTGATTTTGCTGATACAATCAAATTTGACATAAATTCTGGGGTTTTTTTTCTAAACCACAAAACTGGCATTGTTAGTTTATTTTTTTGGATTTTATCCAATTCCAACCGGCGGGACCAGCCGTTTAACTGCCGAGATATCCAAAAACAGGAATCGACAAGTCAAATATTATTACGACGTGAGCCAACTGCTGAAAAGGAAGAAGCGATAAACATCAGATGAAACCCAACGATACCAGAATTTCAAATCTAATGAATTGAAATTCAGAGAAATGTTGTGATATAACGGGCGGATGGTGCGTGACGGTGACATGTTGAATATTCTTAGGATGTGCTAGTCTATAGACTCTTTTGTTATTGTCACCAAATTCAAGGTGAAAGGAAGTCATCAGTGACGGCGAGAAAAGAAGTGCTCCACTAGTAGTAGTAGTAGGAGACAGCCGACCTTGTGACTTGGGCAACGTTCGAAATTACTCACGCCAATTCATGTGCGTGTTAAGTAACAAGACTATCTACAACAACACGCAAAGCGAAAATCTCAATTGCTGGCTGCACTCTCATTTCATTGGCTAACGACGCCATCCATATTTTAAAAAAAAATGCAACCCCCCCCCCCCTCCCATCGTCAAAATTTGAAAAAATTAGAAAGTCACGAAATATTAGCGATGCATATGCATATGACTTTCCCAGTCAAAGTCCCTTCTCATTAAGGTTTGTCTTTATAGACTATGCACGGACGTCTAATCTCGAATATAATGACGGTTATAAAACACAGCTCTCATCAACAAACATGCATTAAGGCGAACCTCATCTGCTACAAGACATTTCAGACCCCCGAAAAAAATTAAGCGTCAAACGATATGTTTGGCCGTCAGCGACTAATAACAACTAAGACGCCATCTGCGGCGACGCCCGAGCTTTTCAAACAAAAGAGGAGATGAAAGCCGGGGCGGCGCCCAAGAGGTCAATTTTCAAGTGAATCCAACCAATAAGGGCGATTGCCATTTCCGTTTGACGTCATCGACAAGCACGGGGGCTGAATCCCCGAGGCCGCACGAACTTCACAAGACAAATAAAAGAAGTGCACAAGTAGTGCAGTAGAAATAAAACAAAAGTGTAGAGTGTGTTGGTACACTGCAGCGTAATAAATTGCCGGGGAGGTACCACAGCGTGAAGAATGAGCTCGATTTCGGTTGGCGGAAGAATTTTCTCTCTCTATAATACAGTTGTAATCAACTCTCTCAGCATCCCCTCATCTTGTGGCCTCAATCTCAAAGTGAAAGCGGTTTGATAAACACAACCAGAAATGACCAGACCTTATTGCCTTCAAGGCCGACACGCAGACAGAAATAAAAGACTCTAATCATTTAGCAATTATCCGATGAAAATGAACGAGATAACAACAAAGAAGAAAAAAAAAACAAGATTTTCCCGACAGCATAGCAAACGAGGTTCTTTCCCGACGACGTTTCAAATTTATCAAGTCATTAGGCTCCTTAAACGTTACGTTGGGTTCAAGAAGGCAGCCGAAACGACTCAATCGACAAGTAGGAGGGGTTTTTGTTGTTGTTTGAAGCCGGAAGGGAGAGACTATACACGCTTTTAACCGCACAGCTGCTTTAGCTCAGCACTCACGATATATACTTTATAATGTATAAAAACGAAACCCGATGAAACCCAATCTCAAATGTCTGTAACGTACTGGACATTCAATACCACAAACCCCAAAAAGTAGCAGTCATATTTGCATTGTTTTTTTCTTTCTTTTCTCTCTCACTGACATATCGCCAAAATAACTGGAAAGAGTCCTGACCAAAGAAATTTGACCTGCTAGACATTTTTAGACAAAAAAATTATACTGGACGTCATGTTGGGGCACTGACTATTGTGGAAGTGACGTGAGACTGTCTATAGATAACCGCAGCCAAATCATGTGAGGAGCTACTCAGTCAAGTCGGTTGTGTGCCAAATGAGTTGAAACAAAAGGGTGCGGAGAAATTTTGAATGCCAAATTGAATGAATTTTTCGATTGAGCTCGTCGTCTAAAAGTGTTGCTCCGCCCTTGCCTTTACAGCACGGGCGAAAATTGGACGCACGGGAAACGGATTTCACACATGAGAGGATTCACTGAAAGGGTCATTGGATTTTACTTTGACATTGCGAAATCGACAACAACAAACAGAATTCAAAGGGCTAGGTTGTTTTTTGCGAGGGGGAACTGACGTCCCTTTTGCATAACAATACTGCGCAAACATTTGACGGATCTTGTGTCAATAACAGTCGAATGTCGCGTGCTGCTATATAAGCAATTGATGATGGCCCAACAAACTTCTGTGTGTCAGCCAATAGCTTTAACAGGAGTTGTCTGCATGATTATAATACGTTGTGTATTATTGACATTCGCTTATTTGACCAATAGATGGAAGAGTCGGAACCGAGCATGATTTTTTTACTATCCAACCAAATAGGGGGAGTTGTGCCGTGACTGCTAGAGTCGGTTTTCTAGGAATGAATGGAGGCCGCCCGGATGCTCAACACACACAATGGGTTGACAATAAGAAGAATCGAAGAAAAGAACGATAGCTCAGGCATGCTATTCTTCTTCGATTCTTTTTTCCTATTTTTATCTCTTAAATGTCACTTAGAGTCTCGATCAATAACCGAAACGAAGGACTCTGGCCCGACGACAATCGATAGAAAGAAACTCAAAAGATTTCGCAATTTACGTAAAACACGAAAATCCAATTTCCCTATGAAGGAATAAAACAGATAACAACAACCTGAGCTTCAGTTTCCCTCTCTCTCTCTGGCAATGTCGTCACATCAAACCAGCTGTAACGTATGTGTGTGCTGACACCGCAACGTATCTCAGATGACAGTTGGATGTCTGGTAGCCGCAAAAGCGCGGCCATCCGATCTCCTCCTGACTGGTTCTTGTCATAAAAATCCCACGCTCCCGTATCAGTAGCCATGACAACAATAACTTTGGCTTGGAGAGAGAGAGTGAGTGAGTGGTAAAACATACATAGCAAAACAACAACAACAAGAAAATTTCTCTGGTGCTAGTAATTTCCACCTGAATATCAACCAGTATTTTGTAAGGAGAGAAAATGAACAAAATTTCCATTTTTACTTGGTAACCATCAACGGATTCATCGGAGCATAGAATCGTTTCACTACTGGAGAAAAAAAAATCCTTTCAAGTGCAACGCTCGTCGGCTCAAGCCTCAATGTTACGCAAAAGGTGTACAGATGGCTTCAGAGTCAAGGCCTCCCGGAGGTCGATAAGAGACACACCCCATTTCTACCACCATCGATCGTTTCCTCCTCCTCCCTGAAGAATAAAGATACCATCGCTACTGCTGCAGCCATCATCATCAAAATGTTAGCTCAGTGTTGGTATAAAAGGAAACGTCCCCTGGTTGATCATTGGATCAAGACTGATCCCGATCTCCCTAGTTCCCTAATAGTCTCGAGGCAGATGCGACGCATGAATGAATAACCACAAACATCGGTCGTATTTTCTTGCCTTCTAGAAGGTGCCCAGGTTTTTCCCGCGCCCTCCCACAACCAACAAAACCAACAGCCGACAACAAAATCCGTCGAAGCGTGTCACGAACGCCGGCTGAAAGAAGAATCGAGAGATAATGAAAAGAATAAAAGAGAGAGTATAGATATATCCGTCTAGATATATAAATACGACCGCAGCGAATCGGATCAACAAAAAAGCCCCCTAAGAATTTTTTAGAAAATCATTCCGCAATTCCACACACACATTCAGAATTATAGATAGAAAGTTATCGTAACGCCCATCTTGGTGTGCATGACGCACTGAAAGCCAAATAATATCCACAAAGAATTTTTGGGAGAAGAAAAAAAGGGCAGCGTGAGTATCCGGCCGTGTGTTCAACTGACCGAAACCAACTCTTTAACGATAATTGGAGAGAGAAATTTTTCTAATGGGGCTTGCGTACCTGCAATTCGTAGTACGGCTCGATCAGCTGGATCGAGTTGGAGGATGCTGAGTGGCTTATCACGTGCCCACTCCTCCAAACTGAGTCCATAATGATAATCCAGTTCTTGGTCGGTTGGCGAGGATGCCGAAAGGTTGGATCGTCCGTAAGCACCGTAATCAAAAGCCATTTCATCGGGCCCCCATCACCTTAATGTTTTAGAAAAAATAAAATAATACATTTTTTTAAATCTTGTAAACTTTTTCGTCAAGGGCAAGGCCGTGCCTCTTGTCTGTATACGAAAACGAAAAAATACCGACCTGGTTGACTGCTCCTGTTGAAGTCCGTCCAACCTAAAAATGGCTCTCTCGCCCTCTCTTTTCTTTTTAACTTCTCGCTATCAGCAGCTCGACTTTTACACAAAACAAAAACAGACGGCCGCCATCCGGCGTCGTCGCCTTCTCTAGATATGTGTGTGTGTGTATATGGCGTGGTGCGGTTTTTATTCTATTTGTTTCACTCTCGTTTTTCTTGTCGATCGATGTCGCAAATCCGGATGTCTTCAACTATCGAAATGCCACACGAATTATCACGTTTACAGTAGGACCCAGTTTCACTTATTGTCAACGCATCATTCACACACAGTACAAACACTAGTGTGCAGAGAGAGAGAAGCTAACTGTAATATCGATCGCGACGCTGCTGACTCAACTGTACCGGCACACACACACACGTGTATGGGGGGAGAGAACGATTTGGCCAGGACTTTTGCTACTGTAACGCTTATCGAGCAAAACAGCTGACTCGCAAAATGGCCACGACTTTCTTGTTGGGTTTGTCTCGTTTTGGCCCAATATCACACAAACACACACCACTCGTGCTGTACACACAGACACTCACAAATGCACAAGCATCGGTAATGAATTTTTTCGCTCAGAACGAAAATTCGACCCAACGTTCTCGTTGCTTGTTCCCCAGTAAACTGGCGCCCTGGCTGGCGGAAATCGAGGGGTGGGGGGGGGGGGGACAGAGAAGAAGGTGGGGGGAGCTCGAGGCGATCCCAGCGGCGGAAGTTGAAAATTATGATGAGCAGACGACGAGACAGGGAGCGTCGGTTGTATTTGGTAGGCCGGTTGAATTTAATTTAAAAAATAAAAAAAAGAGAAGGGTGAATAAAGATACGGTTGTTTGAAATTACGCCGTTGGATCTTTTATTTCATCTTCATATCCGCCACCAACCGCGATAAGGGAGAAGGAATTGACCTGAAACTTTTATTTATTTTTACTTGGTTCTTCCGCCGGTCCGACTTGAAGGTTCTTTCCACCTTTTCCGGTCTTGTTCGGTCGAGTGGACATGACTGTTATTACGGGCCTGCCAGTCTCACTACAATGGTTTCGTTCCGCCAAAGACACATTTTTATACGATTGTCTTCTTCTCCTCGACATTTTTAAATATTCAAAATAACGAGAGAACTTGTTCTTATTTTTATTTTTATTATTATAAAACATGCTTTGGTGCTGTGTCACCGATAATGGATGCGCTCGACTCTTCGAAAACAAACAAGAGATTCATTCCGGTTATTATTATTTGTCATACAAGTATTTCTAACATGCTCGAACCCCTTTTAGCGGTTGAGAGATGAGGATAGCTTGGACAAGCAACTCACGCTATAGCAGGTAGTAGCGATTAGCCGGAGGGTTTTTGATGATAAAGGGAAGAATAGCCGACGCCATCGATCATACTGCGTTATATACGCAACCAACGATAAAACACTATTGCCGTATTCACAAGAATCTAACTAACCATTTATTTATTCAAACCGTCAACCCAGTTTGATTCGATTGGATCTCACTAGAGCGCTCCACAGTACGGATGAATCGATTCAAACAAAACAACAAATAATCCGGTTTGTTACCAGATATATAAACCGGTAGAATACTAACCGCTTATTGATTAATTGAAGCTTATTTTGCGATACGCTGACGAAAACTAAACGATAATAAAACAACTCTGTTATAAACTGCTGTGCTTGGTATTCATCGCACGCCCACCCCCTGTGTGCCCTTGAGTCATACATCATCCGGAAAAAAGAGAAAAGTTCCAGACAGTCCCTCTAAGTGTAATGTAGGCGTGATAGCTACATCTATACAGTGTTATTGATCGATGGAGTCGTATTTCCGATGACAAGGTCGAAAATGACGTACTGCAGAGATTCTTTCCTCGAAAATCAATACACGAATAAGAGATGATGACAGACTATTCCATTACTATACAAAAGACGGATTCTGTAATAAATAATGAAGCATTCAGCTTTTTTGAAAAGCCACTTGAGGCTCTGCAGGGAAAGCCGGTCCCGTCAGAAGACTTAGCAGTGGAATTAATTCAACATTTCAATCACGCACTAAGGTTCGATGAACTCACCGGAACTTCCGCAAAGGGAAACGTTAGATTACATGGGGTCGAGATAAGATAATGAAATTCAACAGTATTTGATCCGGGGTTTATTTTTCAGTAAATGTATACATATGTATTATATTTACTTTATATGCCTGGCAAAATAAAGAATGGTATACATAGAAAAAGGTCCCCTTGAAAAAGGACTGAATGACCCCCCAACCCCCCCCCCCCATAAGTAGGTTTGAGATAAAAAACAGTAGACAATAACAACTGAGTTGAATATTTAAAAAAAAAGGGCGGGCAATTCAAATTTCCTACCCGAAATGTCTACTTGACTACATTCTAACCCGCTTGTTTGTGTAAAGATGTTCAGTCATTATGTCTGCAACAATGAATTTTTGATACCCTGTATAATATTTAATGTTCTAAAAATTAATTGTACCGATGCGCCAAGTAACACAGCCCCACACGCCTTATTCCAATGCCAGTCCCATTATCCCAGCTAATAAGATTATTTCCCACTATAAAGAAGCAGCTTACATCTACGAACTTATAATAAGCTAGATTTGCGCACCCAAGGACACATAATAAGGCAAATTGGAGTAAATTTTTTAAAATGTTGCTTCTCAAAAATGATAAATTCTTATCAAATTTGAAACAAAATGTTCTCACTGAGGAGAATTTGGGAAAAATGGAACTGTTGAACTTGTTGAACTGATAGGTGTTTCACACATTTCAATAATATCAGGAGGCAACTGTACATGTACCTTTAGATTGTCACGATCAGCGAGCGAAGGCAAAGGTAGATGAAGATCGGGCTTACTATTAACTCGGTTAGCTTGATCTTTGATCGCTTGCGATTTTCTTGAACCAGGCTCATTAGTGCTTGTATTGTGTGGCAAGGCGTATCGTAGTCGATCCATGAAAAAAGGATCATCATATTTCAGATAGGTGTTCAAGGAAAGGTAAGTTTGAAGCTCCTGATCCATTTTGTCGAACGGGGGAAGATCTCCCTTGACGATTATAATTAATCGCATGCGTTTATCCGTAAGCACCTGCTTATAAGCAGTTCGGAATTCCAGCTGGACAATAAAATAAAATAAATTATTAAGTAACACAAATAAATAATTATGGTATAATATTTACCTTTCCCCACAAACTGTCCAAGAAATGTTCGGTTAAGACTACAATCGTTCGTTTAGAAGAAGCGACCGAGCGAACAATTTGATCAGCAATCCATTCGCCTGCTAACCTGTATTATAATAATTTTACATTTTATAAGGTTCTGGATTATGGGAAAATTATAATGTATTGATTATTTAGTACCAATCGCGATAATGAATGCAAAGTCGGTAATGGGGTAAACCAATCGGCGGGCGTTCCAGTTGGGGCACAAGAACTTCATTGATAAATTTCTCGTCGTGGTGAGAGAAGCTGATAAAAGCATCATATATTCGTTCGTCATTCCCTTCTTCTTCTTCTTCTTCAACAACCCACCATAAGCACAATTGACGGTTATAAAGCCAAGCGCGTATGACTCGCCGATTACGGTAAACTATAATGCCCACACAAACTATCAGCAAAGCTAAAATTGGCAAAGGTATAGTATAATATTTCACCGCAGCATTCACCGATGGGCATAAGATTTCAACCGACAATTCAGAAATCTTTTGCCCATCATCGCACTTCATCTGGTTGAAATCTTCCAAGCGTTTCCATGAACCATAAATGAATTTCAGTAGCGCCAAATTTGTACAGTCGCATTTCCAAGGGTTTCCGTTCAAATTGTAAGTTAAATTGTGCATTGCGTTCCACGAGTCGACAACTCCATTAGGAATCGAGTTGAAATTGTTGTGGGTAAGGTCTAGCCGATTGAGTTTAGGGAAACGGAGATGAAGATTTTGAGCCCAATGTTGGGAATCAGACATTGAAGACTCGTCCATTCCGTTGTGACTCAAATCCAGCCAGGTGACATCTGGGCAACAGTCAGACGAGTTGGGGTAAATTTGTCCGATATTAATCGAATTGGACGAAAGATTCATCTGAATTTTGTAATCCTCGTGTCGGGGTAGGCGAGTAGGAATTTCGTTCAGGTTCTTGTGCTGACAGTCGAACAACAGTGTTCTATCTACCGGCCGTACGTACCATTCGCACGGCGAAAAATCTTCGTTGGTGCGGTTGCAAAGAAATTGCGATGGATTCACTTCAGAAATTGCACGTCCGCCAAGTGAGGCTGGCTGCTCGCAGGTTAGCTTGGTTGGATTTATCTTCCAAGAATGCCTTACGCCCGGTATTGACTGGTCCATGTACTGTGCCATAAAGTATGCATTACAATCGCACACCAGTGGATTCTTATCAAGGTTAACTGTCTTTTCCGTCATCGGAGCTTTTCCATCAGTTGATTGGCCGTCGATTGATTTGGCCAACTCGAAATCTACATGGGCGATTTGATTGTTACTAAGGTCCAATATAAACTTAGTTAGAGGCGATAAATTTGATAGGTCTTTGAAATCCAAACTTGTCATTTGATTGTGAGCCAGGTTAAGGAGACTTAATGATTTCATCGATGACCAATCGGAGAATAGGTCCGCGATTTGATTCCGAGACAGATCGATTTTTTCTAATTTTAAATTGTATTGTAATGGCGATTGTTTCCACCCGCCGTTTAAAATAAGACCTTCGTCAAATTTGAGACGATTGCGTGCTAAATTAATAGTAGTTAATTCTTGCAAATGTCTCATGGCTTCTGCTTGAATGACTTCAATTTGATTTTCTTGAAGATATAAGCTTTTCAAGGCTCCGATGCCTTGGAAAGCATTAGCTTCAATTCGCACTAGGTAATTTCCATTCAGGCTGAGAGTGTTCAAAAGTCGCAAACTACTAAACACATTATCTTCGATGGTTGAAATCGAATTAAACGATAGATCCAAATGGGTCAAATTTGTCAGTCCATTGAACCAACCTGCAGGCAATCCATTTAGCTTATTTCTTGACAGCTTAAGGGTGTTCAATTGGGATAAATTTGAAAACGTGTATTGGTCGAATGACGACTGGTTGAAGGAACACTGACTCAAATCTAAAACCGTCAATAACGCCAGATTTTCGAAGACTCTGCGATGAACTGTCGAGAGCTTGGGGTTTGACTGCAAAAATAATGTTGTCAGCATTTTGTTGTTGCGAAATACTCCTTCAGGCAGTACTTGAAGCGAGTTGCTCTGCAAATGAAGTTCCATCAAATCTGTGTTGAACTGGAAAGCATCCTTATCCAAACTTGTTAACTTATTAAAACTCAGATCCAAAGTAGCTAAATTCGCCAGAGATTGTAGAACATCAGAGGGAAGTTTATCAAGATGATTTTTCCTGAGTTGTAACTGAGCCAAGTTTGGGAGATTACTTAAGGCACCAATTTCAAATTTTTTTATTTTATTTGAGCTCAAGTTCAGGATATTCAGTAGCGGAATATTTTTGAATATTTTCCCGCTTATTTTTTCCAGTTTATTACCTTCCAGCAAAAGTTGCACTAAATTTAATTGATCATCAAACACACCGTCTGGTAAATATTCAAGTTGATTGTCAGTCAATTCGATTTTCTTTAGTTTTGTCATATTGCGAAATGAATTCCGGTGAAGAGATCGAATAGGAGAACATGAGCGCAGCGTAATACGCTGAATGATGTGGGGATTCATCTGCTTCGCAAATAATGTCGACAAATTTTCCTGTGGAAGTGGGCAGTAGTCCAATTTGAACTCTAGAATTGTAAAATTGCTAGTTGGATACTCTTTAAAGTTTGCGTACACAGATTCTGTGAAGGGGTTGGCTTCATTTCTACACGGACAATTGATTTCAAATAAATTGACGTCTTTTGCCTGGCGCCGGAAGTTTCCCGAAATTCCATCCTCACCAACTGAACACTGGAACTTGAAATCGTCTAAGTTTTTACTATTTACCGGAAAACAGTGGCAATCTGGATTTTCGTTCTGCAGGCATTTCCAATATGTTAGAGTCTCAGTCGTTGTAGCACTCAGTTCTTGAATGAAAACAAGGATTTGAAAAAGAACACAGCACAATACAGCAAAATGGAAAGGCATTTCTAAACGTCGCTGAACGTTAGCAGCATACGTTCCTTTAAATAAATAAAGCACTAGTTCACTGTAATAGTTATCAGATCATGCAGTCACAAGCGTTGGAAGAATCCTGACCTTGTGGTCGTTCCCGATTCTACGACCTTTTTATACGTTAGCAACATTAACAAAGTTAGCAAAGGCCCTTGGATTGGCATCAATATATTAATTCGTGATCATTGTTAGCGCCTGCCACCTACATTCTGGAATGTTTAAATTTCGTTCATCCATGAAATTGAACCAATCAAGTTCACTTTAACAAGCGACATCGTCATCAGCCATAGATGTCGCTGTGTAATATGCCCAAATCAAGTAGACCATGAAATTCTGAGAGATGTTACTTGATATCCGATGGCCTCGCATATGCATTCATCTTCGTATTTTCTATTTTGATTATAATTTGATATTAATCTTCCCGACGGGTTTTTCTTATTACGCAATAGAGTTTAAAAAAGGCTACACTCCCACTTGGTTTTCCCAAAAGAAAAGTTAAAGTACAATTTTTTCCACTTCCTTTTTTTAAAGGGGTTATCTTATTTTATGCTGATAACTTGCACGCTGATAGCCCAATAATAAATGTCACGTGGCACTGGTAATTGTCAAGCAAAAGATCTTGGCTTCCGATTTGAAATTGGCTGCAGCACAGTAACACGGTGCACTAACGTGAAAGTTAAAACAAAATGAGGGGAGGGGCTGCTAACCCCAGAGATAACCAAACCACCACATAAGCGCTCCAAGTGTTGGGTTTCCCTAAAAAGGTTGCCTATCTGCTTTTACTTGTGTCTGGTTTCCAGTCCAGTTTACAGAGGGCGTTTTCCTAGTTCCACTTTTCTGTTTCAAAGTGCCGGACACGGCAACTTCGTCGATCGATGGACTCGTATTTCCGATGCAAAGTCGAAAATGACGTTCACTTCAGAAATCTTTTCCTCGAAAATCAATAGACGTCAATAGACAACAAGATGATGGACTATTTCATTACGATACAAAAGACGGAATCTTATAATGAAGCATTAATTTTTTGAATAGCCACTTGAATATTCAATTAAGAGGCGAAAGGTTTTGTCAAATAACCTCAGTGATTAATACAACAAATTAATCACGCACAGCAAAAGGTTCACTGAACTTACCGAACAACCGCAAAGGAAATCGTTTGATTACAAAGGTTTGATAAGGTAGTATGTTTAATAATATTTAACACGGAGTAATGTATTCAGTATATGTGTATTTATATCAACTGTTCGCCTGGAAAAAGGAAAGAATAGTCCATAAAAAGGGATCCCCCTTTAATAAAGGGGAGCCTCAAATAATAAGGACTGATCCCAAGCGCCCCCCCTTCCCAAATGTGGGCTTCTGTTTGAGCTTTCCTAGACAATAGCAGCTGTCGCTCGGTCTAAACTTCTCCTATTTTTAACGAGGTGCTTCTGGAGAACAGATGGAACAAACTGGAGGAGGGGTGTGTGGTATCCATTTCAACGACAATGGCGAATTCAGCAATAAAATCTATGGCAGCGTTATCGGTAAGAAAAATACTGCTTGAAGTGCAAATTTCCGACGGAGAAAAAGACATGAACACTTCACGCTTTGTTGCAAGGTTTCTGTGTGGGTGTTGTATGCATGTATGTGTAAACGAACACTTAAACGAATAGTCACTTCCGGTATAAATATTAGACTATCCAAAGTTTCAGGCTCCGGAGAATTTTTGTTTCCGTATGGTACAAGCTATGAATACGAAATTGCCAATTTAGTTTCCTGACGTACGATTGATAGATAGTAAGTAATTAAGAATAAAATGTTATCAGTAAAAAGAAAATTCAAATCAACAGTGTTTTTGAACTTTATTTTCTCTTTAGTGAGCTTTTGAACAGACGAGTCTGCGTTTCAAATTACGGTAACGCCCAAAGCTGGACCCGTTTTTCGTTCAGGCATTTTACTTTTCTCCAACTCGTCAGTCAAAGCGCATTGCCAATGAGACCCGCATTTTAATTTAAACCGAAAAAAATTTAATCTTGTGTCCAATTTGGATGTGTTCTTTATTGTATGTTGTTCAAAGACTAGTCATTAACAAAAATAGGGGAAAACTGAGGGGAAATGGCAGGTAGGTAGGAAATAGGAAACGAAGAAAAAGGGGAAGCTAGTCAAACCCAACTGATAACAAAAAATCACCAGCATTTATCTGGTCGACCAATTACGTGACAGCAGCATACTTTTTAAAAAGATTTTTCTTTAAACGCATACACATGAAAATCTAAAAAAAGATGATGATACATATGATTGAAAGATAATTGAATTGAGACGTTTCTCTGGAAGTGTCGAGGGAGGAGAATTAAAGTGTTTTATTTGTGAGTTCATTTTTTCTTGTTTTTGCCAAGGGTTAGCGTACCGTGACCCAAAGTGCCCGTGCTCTGGGTCAACAACTGTTGGCGTCGCTTAACGAGCTCATTCTGATTATCTTCCAATCGTTTTTTGGCTTCATCCAATTTCCTCTTCTCTTCAGCGTGCTCTTTTTTGAGCCTATCGAAACGAGATTGAAGCTACAAATGGAAACAAATAACATTAGTTACACCAGGATAACGGGAATGGCAAAGGATAATGTTACCTCTTTTTCTGCCTCTTTTAGCTCAGTTTCCTTTTCTTTGACGCGAATGACAAACTGTTGCCTCATCTCATCTTCTTTCTGTTGCAATTCCATGCGAAGTAATTGACGTTTGTGCTCGTAAGTTTGTTGGAAACTCTGTGGTTTGTTGTCGGAATCAAGATCGCTGAAACCCATCTGAAATTTGTAACTCATTTAAAATTGGATCTCTCAAAATGAACTAGCGAGATCAAGTACCTGCTCGAGTCTTAAACGTCGATAAATTTCGTAATGACGAATATGGGTGGTCTCTCTCAGATCTTCCATGTTTGTGCGGATAAGCATTTCACGCAACTTCACAAAATCGCAATGATTCTCATTTTCCACTGATCATGGGAAAACATATCGTTGTTAGATTAACTAATACATTAATGCTAATACAAAAAACTCAATACCTTGAACTGTGCCCCATGGATATTGACGAGCTCGTACCATTTTGTTTCCTACGCGGATGAAGTCGGTCGAGCCGCATACCGCAAAAGGAAAATGAGCGTTCATGGAGAGGTTCATTTCAGCAACAGCTTCGTCATCCACTGGAAACTGATAGATTTGAACACCATTTGCTGCTAGCTCCGACATGATTTTAGTCTAATAAGAATAACTGGTTAGATTTTGAAACAATACATATTTTTTATATGCAATACAAACCTTAAAACGCATCAATTCAGGTTTTGAAATAGTATCAGCTTTTGCAATCACTGGAATTATATTGACTTTGTTGTCCAGTTTCTTCATACAAACCAAATCAAGAGATTTCAAACTAAAAAGTAATCAAAAGTTAAGAATTTTTGTAAGAAAATCAGTAGGTATGATTTAATTATTACCCATGACCAGTTGGGCAAATAAAATAAAGGCAGACATGGATACGGGTATCATGAAATGTAGCCAGCTGACGCTTGATTTTCAATTCTTCCTGCAGATATGCTTCAAATTGTGCATCTATGTAATCCACAACAGGTTTGAAAGATTCTTCTTTGTTGACTTGATCACCATAACCGATTGTATCAACCAATGTCAACTGTAACAGGTAAAATAACAGTAACAGTTTGTTCAACACAAATTTACGTTTTAACCTTACCTTTAGTTTGACATTTGATTCTTGAAGTTCGTAAGTATGAGACTTTAGCTTGACTCCCGAAAGAGAATGGGGACTTGGATTTGATTCAAAACTGGTGTTAAAAAGTGAATCCATCAAGGTTGACTTTCCCAAACCAGTCTCTCCGACACAGAGGATATTAAAGTTGAACCCACATTGGACTGATTTAGAGACCAACTGGTCAGGAAGAGTATCAAATCCAACATGTCCGGCAAGCTTTAGATTGCGTATTTTGTTTTCAGCCTGCAAATAAGTATGGAGGAAAAACACAGCTTATTAATTTGGCGTGACCGCGAAAGGCAACACCCTGCCAACATTTCCTCTTTACTGTTTACAGTTAGACATTAACTACACTAATTAAGTGTTTCAATACTACTCCTGATAAACGTTGAAAACTTACGTTGACTGTTGCAACTGGTCCAATTGTTGCTGCCATCGTTATAAATTACTTTGAAATGTTATCCTGATTGACAGATTTCTTAGCTGTGATCTGTGATTCTGAGCTTCCCTCTGAGAGGTGGGAGGAGTGGAAACGGGAATTTTCGGAGGCTAGGTACGAAAACGTTCAAAATTAGCAGTTGCTCTAGTTCTCTAATTTGACGGCGATTTCAAAATGGCTCAACTTCCTGTTGGTGTGTTACGTTATCGTTGTTAAATCTGAAAGAAATATTGCAAATTAAATAGAGTAATCACCCATAAATTTATTTCGAAATGCAGAGAAAGAGTTGAAAAAAATTGATGCAGAATTGAGAATTGTAGAGGAGGATATAGACAAACTTCAAGAGAGAAAAACAACACTTCTGAAAAGAAAACAAGCATTGAAGGAAAAAGCAAATGAAGAAGCCACAAAGGTTGATATAATCACGAATTTGTTGTCTTTTTATACATCCTTATCTGTTTTTCTTCTCTTAATATAGAAACTTGCTAGTCAGGACTGGGAAAGCAATGGTGAGTAGAAGCGGAGTGTTTTACTCTCTGTAAAGGATTCTATAAGTCAATAATTCTTAATGTGTTTATCATAGATTTTCCTTGGACTAAAAAATTATACCAAACACTTAAAGATGCATTTCGTATTGAAAAATTTAGACCTATGCAGCTATCTGCAATGAATGCAACTCTCAAAGGTCACGATGTCATCTTGATTATGCCTACAGGTGGAGGGAAAAGTCTTTGCTATCAGCTTCCTTCTTTAGTATCTGATGGTAATGAATTGACATGTTTGAAGTCCTTCTCAATAATTTGTGTATTGTTCCTATATTAAGGTATTACTCTTGTTATTACTCCACTTGTTTCACTAATGGAAGATCAGTTGGCCAGTTTGGAGAAACTGGGTATAGAAGCTGCAAAACTAAATGCAAGTTCTAGCAAAGAAGAAGTCAACATGGTTCATTCGGTAAATTACATTTATGCTCTAGGCTCTTACTAATGCCACCTTCCCGTCAAATTTCTCATTTACATTGATTTTTATTAGGCCATGACAGATGCAAAATCCTCCCTCAAGTTACTCTATGTAACACCAGAGAAACTTGCTAAAAGCAAAAGATTCATGACAAAGTTGCAAAAAATGTATCAGATCAAACGATTTGCTTGTGTGGCCGTTGATGAAGTACATTGCTGTTCTCAATGGGGCCATGATTTTCGGCCAGGTGCGTGAATAATTTATTTAATCCAGCTGTTATATATAATTCTTATAATGATGACTCATTTGTCCTCTTCATAGATTACAAGTATCTTGGAGTCCTACGTTCTCTGTTCCCTACCGTGCCCATAGTTGGACTTACTGCCACAGCAACGTTAAATGTAACAAACGATGTGCAAAAGATGCTTAACATGAAGAATTGCTTGGTTTTCAAAGCTTCCTTTAATCGTCCCAATCTTTATTACGAGGTACTATTCGAGTGTATTGGACACGAAAAAAAGTCGTTAAACGATTTATTTTAACTTAGGTTAGGATTAAACCCTCCACCCAAAAAGAATGTATCGACGAATTGGTGCAATTGCTAACAAACAGGTTTCATGGGCAATCCGGCATCATCTATACCACTTCCGTTAAAGACTGTGATCAGTTAGCCAGTGAACTACGGCAACAAAAATGCCGTGTGGCATCTTATCACGCCAGTTTAGAGCCGGCAGATCGAACCGAAGTTCACACAGGATGGCGGGAAAATAGATACCAGGTAGATAGATACCAGGTTTGAACTGACCATTTCTGTATAGATCTCATCCATGTAAACAAATTTATTTTATTGAAAGGCTGTGGTTGCGACTATTGCATTCGGAATGGGAATCGATAAGCCAGATGTCAGGTTTGTCATTCATCATTCTATATCCAAATCTATGGAAAATTTTTACCAGGTACAAAATATCAAGCGACATGTGAAAGATTTGTGCGTTTTCTATTTGCATTATTTATTAAAGGAAAGCGGACGAGCGGGACGAGATGATCTTCAAGCCTGCTGCATAGTTTATTGGCGGCTGTCTGACTTGTTTCGATTAAGTACAATGGTATTTACTGAGCAAACTGGTCTTCGTAACCTTTACGCTATGGCTGCCTATTGCCTAGACCCTGAAAGGTAAAATTTTTAAACTAATTCAAAATGTATTACGTTTGTCATATGAAATGCACATGTACTATTCAAATTTTAGATGTCGCCGTGAAATCATAGCCAGTCATTTCGACGAGCGATGGGAATCATCTTCCTGCAATAAAATGTGTGACCACTGCAGCAAAGACTCGACATCAGCGGAGATTAACATCGTCGAACATCTGACTACTCTCAGGCAAATACTTGAACGAGCCGAAGAACAACAAGTGCGCGTGACAGGTTGCCCTTTTGCTTGAAACTAGCTAGATGATTTGATTTGATTTGATTATTTGGTTTGTTTGTATTTATTTTTATTTCAGCTCAAAAATTGATCGATGCTTGGCAGAACACTGGACAAGTTTCGCTGCGTTTACCTGATTTCAAGAAAGCGGCAAAATTACCCCGTGACAAGTGCGAATCAATTTTGGCTCATTTGCTACTCGAGGGCTACCTTAAAGAAGATTTCCACTTCACGCCTTACAGCACCATTAGTTACCTTCTCCTCGGTATAGCATTCAATTTTCACGTACTTTCTCTATTTGATCTCAACCGAATTTCATTTCCTATCACTTTCAAATAGGTGAGCGAGCGCATTTCATCAACAAGGAAATCACCATGAAAGTTGAGACTTCATCAGTGGACGAGGCAGAGAAAGCGAGTAGCAGCCGAGGTAAGACCACTAGGAAGCAATCAACTACACATTCGGCCGCAGCAAAGAAATCGAAAGTTGAAGACTGTTTAATTGATGTGTCAGACTCGGACTAAGAATCCACAGTTGGAATTAATAAAAGTTTTTCAGCTGCACTATTTTCTAGGAACTGTTACCTTCGAATTGAATCCTTTTCTGAGAATAGATGAAGGTTCCCTTTTTAAGGGAGTACGACCATAATAGTTCTATTTTACCTTTTTCCCTTATTCCTTTTACAACTTTTGCTGTCAAATTTTACTGCTCAGTCAGCTTGGTTTCGTCGATTTAGCAAACGATCCTTTTCCCGCATTTGTAGATTTTACTCGTACTCGAGTTCGGACCTTGAAGGAAAGCCGTTCCTTGTCTACTGATTACCACGTTGTACTTATAGCTTGTAAAACCGGATATCGACCAGACCATTTTGAAGTTCCTAAATTTCTTGTAACATTTCTCGGGAAATCGGGCGTTCAATCACAGCCTTGAAAATGCAATCTCTTGAACTGCAAAGACTTTTTCAGCTGTTTGCAGAACTGGTGGCAATTTTCCGCTTTGACTGCCCCTCCGTTTTGACCTCTATTGACTTGCCCTTATGGAAATCTGTTCAGATTAATTCATTTCAACATTTATTACGTTAAAGTAATATAAAATCCTGAATTCTACAACGGATAGAGAAATTTGTCTTCGCGAGGTTTCGGCGGAGCTTCGCATTAAGTCCAACCATTTGTGAAGCCAAGAGCGTCACAGGGTATCGATCTTTTACGTGCTCCTATATGTAATCTAGTTTTCAATTGAATATTTTCTATATGTGTCTTAGATCTGCATTATTATTTGCAGCAAGTAAGTAAGTAAAAAAAAAGTTAACACCAAGTGAGAGTTACGCAAAGGGGGTTTTAGCTGTTGAATGAGAATGAAATGTCCCATGAATTTCGTGACGAACCTCAGGGGAGAATAATCTGTAGCCTATGCTTTGAATTAAATCATTGAACGGAACTCCAAGAACTTAACCGAAGAAACTGATTATCGTTTCCCAATGTCCTTTAGTCGATTCAAATTTCATGCAGGGGATGCCATTACACGGACGGCTTAAAGCGGTTACATAGATTAATAAGGAAGCACGATTCGTAGAATTCAGAGATGAGAGTTGAGAGCTTTCTTATTACGGCGCGACCATCATACTACTAGGCAAGTCGACTACACAAAGATATATGCTGGGCCAGCTACACTGGATGAAATTGGTTGGGTTCTCCCCCGCTCAAAATTTTAAAGCAGCAACCATGATGAACAACATTAGTCCATATCAAAAGTGAAATGATTAATGGTAAAAGGTAACTTATTGAAACTTGAAAGCAGCAACGATTTCGTGCATCATTTAATCTTCTCCCAGCCTGAAACCCGAGCTTCTCCCCTTCGACGCAAAACCCATCCACCAAGGTTTTGAGGGCAGAATTCGATTTCCGATCAATCTCGTTTCCTCCCGACTCTCACATCAGAGGGGGGATATATCCCGGAATCGATGAAGGGCGCATGTACATGTAGACAGCGGCTCCTTTTTCTTCTTTCTTCGGCGAAAGAAAAGGTATAAGACGACCGAGTCGTGTCAAAAATGTGACTCCTCCCAGTTATTATGCCCATTTATGCCTTTGTTATCTTCGTGTGCATTGCTCCGATTATATATTTGCCGTTAACTTATAACGTTTACAAATAAAGTAACTGATTTCTTTTCAGTAGTTCCAAGTATATCCATTACCCTGATTGATGGTATGGAAAAAAAATTATAGTGCTTGCGTCTATCTGGTGTCCGTGTATTAATTTAATGACTGGTATTAATGAATATCTTGATCATTAACCACTTCTATTGTTTCTTCACGACCAAAAATGGCCTTCTGGAAAAAGCTCGCCTTTGTCTGGAAGCGCTCATCCTTTTCTTGGCGATGGTACTTAAATGTCGAAGATTATCTACATGTAATCTTTACTACACATAAGTAATAATTAGAATTTAATCAGATATTAGAGATTGCTTTGCAGAGAAGTAGTAATAAAGCGCCGCCAGTTGCCAAGCAAATCTTTTGTATCACACATGAATCCCAACATTTCCCTTCGTATCTGCTGTACAAAAATGCGTAGCAGCTTCAGCTGAGCTTTGTACAGCCTGCGAATTCCTTTAAGTTTGAAGCTCGTCAGTGAACTCGTAGCATGAAGATTTCAAACATGCCAAACTCCCTTTGCTGCGATGTAGTTATCCGTAATAACGACGACATTTCGATGTACACTGACTAATTTGTGCAGTCTTGCTGGTCCAGTCTAGACACCCTATAAAGGATTCACGCGAAACGAATGCACAAGATATGCCAAATAATCTTTTAGCGCGTTATTGGGTTTTCCCGATTCTGTTTTATAATAATGATAAAATTATATCTCTTTTGCAGTCTATCGATTTGACTTGACTGACGCATATGTTGCAGTTGTCACTCGACAGAGAAAAGTAATAATATCATGAAAAGAGTTCCTGGTTGAAAGGAGAACCAGCTACAGACACCAGCAGCTGACTTAAGCTTTTTCCCCGCTCTTTGTAATGAAGTCGAACTCATTGTTCAAGAGAGAGAAGCGGCGATAGCCGATAATATTAGGTTCATTGTGTCTTCCACGGTGTGTCCTTTCCGGGTAGAATAGGCGACATTTTTAGATTAACTACCCACTTCGGTCTAGAGCCGCGCTAGAAATCGAACCGGAAGAGAAGAGAACTTGGGAAACCACACGGCACACTCGGAGATGTATGGTGGATGAAGCTGAAGATTCTCTTTGTATCAATATGATAAGTGTGTCTTCCTGCATGCCAAAGATTATAAGACGTTCGCCAGGGCAACTATAGGCTCTATACTGCTGCTCTTGAAATTTTGTCGATTGGGCGAAACCAACATCAAGTGGGCGATTTGTGATGCATGTAAAGATCTGAAACTTCCAATCGCTAAACTTTAGCCGATCCAAGGTTTTCGCTAGTGCATAGATTTAAATCGTGTACTCTATGTTACAATAAGGCCTTCAAGTAACACGTCTTCAATCTAGAAATAAATGTGCAGAACAGTCGTGAACCTTTACCCATTTAAAGATGGGTAAAGGTAAAAACAATAAGTGGGACTATCTATAGTTATGTAAGTTATTTGTTATCCGATTTTCAAGTATGATAATAGACACACAACCTCCGTGTGTTTACCCCCTCAAACAAAAAAGAGAATGTGGGCGGAAGGAGATTTTCCTTTTTTCTTTTTACCAATCACTGCCGGAGTTTATATTGTAGTATAGTATGTAGGAGCCAAACAAACAAACATATCCGTCTAGACCGTATACATACGCTACCGTATACGTCTTCCATATAATAATGTATGGAACGATTCAACTTTTTTTAATAATGTACATGTTTGGATAAGCTGCTGCGCTGGCCGTTATATTGACTCGATAGGAGTGGACTCAGTTATTGCCTATATTGGCAGGATGTCAAGTCTTGAAACCATTGAAAATAAAAAAGAAGCCGACAGGCAGTACAGGAGTGTAAACCATGATGAATCTCTGCTTGCATCAAACACAATGATCCATTATTAGATTTTGTGTAGGTGGGTTTATTCGCGGTGCTGTGATGACGTCCGAGCTCTAAATCGAATCATTCGAATTTTTTTTAAACCCAGCATAAGTAGCTCCCAACTTTCAAATACCTGCCCTATATAGACAATTAGACATAGACGGCATGCCTGAGTCTATTGAGCACGAAACTGTTGCTAGAAGTGCGCAAAGGTTTCGGTAGAGTCACCAGGTCCGAACTCTAAACACTAAAAATACCCCCCTTGCGAAACAGGATTGACGACTTACAATGGTTTGACTCTCACTTGATTCCTGGAATAATTATGCATCCGCCCACAAGATGAAGATTCGATTTAAAAAATTAATTGACTCGACATCCCCCGACGCCAAAACAAAAGACTGTGAACACAACCGAAAGATTAATGATGAGCACTCTGTCTTGGCCCTTATATAAAGTGCGTGTTTGATTCTGCTCTTCGCTCGTTTTCACGATAGTCCTTTTGACGATCTCGAATCATTCATCCCCAGCACACTGATTGATTGTTATTGAATGAATGGAGGGCTGCTTCGCACAGCACACCGCCCAACATGTTCTTTCTCTTTTTTTGCTGAACGGTTCCATAATTGGAAAATCTGACGACGATGACAAATGAACGCCATGGCCTGTTATGATTATACCTTTATCATTATATACCTTCCGGTACATTCGCTATTATATACACACACAAAAACGGAGAAGGGGGGGGGGAAACACTATGCGCCTTTTTCTCCCACGTCTCTAAAATAAATTGGCAGAGAAAAGAATAGATACGTCAATCAGAAAATGAAAAAGTTTCCTGAAACGTCAAACTTCCTTTTGATTTTCTTTTTTTAAATTTCTCGTCTTCCGAGGCTTTTTTCAGACTGAGATGCATATAATGTCTTTGGAATGTTACATATTTTTTCTTCTTCACATATATTCCTTTGAAATCCTATTACAATATTTTTTACCTCGCAGCAGGAAGAAGCCCTCGATCTTTTGCCGGCATTTTCAAATCACCAAAATATTTTTTTCCACCCCCCGTGTTCTTCTTCTTTTCTACTCTTAATTGGATGTCTGTTGTTTGTTTTTTTTTGTTTCTCTGTGGCTTTATTATTATCTTTCTCTGGTCTTTTTTAGCAAGACCAGCAGAGTGATTCACAGTCACCACGACAAAAGACGAGCGTTGTCGACGATTCGATATTATACACAACAGTGTTTCCCCTGCATAAAAGATTTGACTTTTGCGTCTGCTCTCTCCCACGCTGTGTTCAGCTATAGAGCAGAGCGCAGTGGAAAGAGAAGCTTGTATGTATATACCTTGCGAAACAATAGAGTTGAACACAAGGCCCCCGCTGGAATCGATTCGCCAGATATTTATAATCTTGACAGAGAATAGAATCCGTCGACGAGCTCCTCCATCGGTCGGATGAGGAACAAACACTATACACACTGTCTATAGGTCTTCTTCCGCAGCACACAGCACAGTCATGATGCGGGCTTCTTCTCTCTCTCTCTCAAGATTGGAAAATTGGCTGCCCGGGTTTGGACACAAAAGTGACTTTAGACTTTAGGTATACACACAGGGCATCGATGTGTAATTTAGACGTTGCAACCAGGCTATATACCGGTGGCTATATACCGTACCCTTTTTAAAGACATTGTGTCAATCTTGCGTAAGGATAGTACGGTATATATCCGGGTATGTGTGCACACTGTCTCTCCGAACCTAGAACAATGGGTTCCAATAACGGTGCGGAATATAGTATATGGCCCATAGTTTGATTTGCGATGGAGTATTACAAAGCTGCTGGATCAGCAAAGGAGGGGTATAGAAAAAGGCGATTGCAAACACTTATTTGGCAGCGCGCACAGCAGTTCTTTTTTCTTAGCTAGGCGTTTTGGTTGATGAAAAGACTCGAGAGAGAGAGAGAGCTGCTGATGGGTCTATCAAGTTTCAACAGCCGAATTTCCAGTCGAGTATTAAAGAACCGATCCCTTTTTTTTTTCTTTCTTTTTGGTTTCAGCGTTTATTGGATTTCTTCAAAAAGGGCTACATATAGCCGCCAAGCAGCGCAGAGCCCGTAGTGACGAATTTAAGTCTGTCTCCAGTGATCAGTGCTGCTCCAGTTCTAGCTATATCCGGGGCTCAAAACTGGGTACGTTTTTCTTTTTTACAGGCGAACGCTGTCACCCCGCGGTAATGAGGTTTTTTTAGGAGCAAACTTTACGGCAGTATTGCACAAGCTCTTGTGTAGTATAGCGTATAGCTCAGAGTTTTTTCTCCCTCTTTCCCTCCCACCAGCACATACGTACATATCGATAACGCTTGACTATACATCATCACCGCATCCGCGCCGGATAAATATAAGGATTATAGATGTCAAATTGAAGAGCGATTCCAGTTTGTGGCGTCTCACGCTTTTCGGAGACGACACACAGCACAGAAGAGTGTCCATAGATAGCACAGCATCAATAAGTCACTGCGAGAGCTCCTCGTGTCGGTATATTATTGCCGCATGTGTACACAGACGGACCGAGACGGACCCCCGTATCACATGATCCGCATTTCCCGTTATTGTAATTAGAATTCCAATAGATTTACTGAACTGCTTGCTTGCTGAACTGCTTCATACAAGTATGTGAGATGGTCATGCCCATCGCTGTGATTGTTCCGCGCCTATAAACTACTTTGGTGTGCAAATGCACAAGTAAACTGTGACGAATGACCAACACAGAGCTCGAAAGTTTGGTTATGTTTGCCACTTGTGTGTACGGTACTATACAGGCTTGCATTAATTATTGTACGCATTTGGCCGTGCATCTGCTGGCGCTTCCGTGGAACTCGATGACAACCACCAAATAAGTTCCCTCACTGTTAAAAAAGAATATCGTTTTTCGATATTTTTAATCTCTAAAACCGATTTCCGCCAGAAAGACATTTTTAAATAACTGTTTTCAAAAAACGATAGTTATGCCTAAAAATGTATTACATAATTATTGAAAAATGATATTTTAATTATCTCTCTTATTAACATTTTAAAATCCCTGTTACCATTAATATAGATGCATGTAACCCATACAAAAAAAAAATTATATTACGCATATGTATTACAGAATTGTCCGGTTATTGAATGTATTGTTTGCGGCGATCAATTATGGGAAAGTAATGTCTTCGAGAATGGTTTTATTTCAGAAATTGGAGATGGTGATATTTGGATTTGAACCATTGAACTTTAGCTTGCCTATGGGGTGCGGAATGAACACTTTTTCCAAAAAAAATGTTCAATAATCGATTACCATATTTGATGTGAAAACAAATTGATAATCGATTTGAATATTGAAACCAAGTTGAAAATATATTCAAAAATTGAAAATCTTTTGAAAACGATTTCATAAATTGAAAATGATTTTGAAAAATGAAAATGATTTCGAAAAACTAAAATGAATTTGAAAAACTAAAATGATTTCGAAAAATGAAAACGAATTTGAAAAATGAAAATGAACTTGAAAAATGAAAATGAACTTGAATATCCATACAATTTCGGGAGTGCGATATGACACCACCCTACTCTATCCCCAGCTCTCTCCGAATGCTATAGCCACCCCGAGACAACCGACTAGCCATTGATGGCTATGTCGCTGATTCCAGCCAGCTAGGCCGTCAGCGATACTGTCAGCCCTTGCCGGGCGGTGCTGGCCACCGCTGCCGCCACAACGGCCGCCACTAAAGTCTCTCTCGATCGCAGGCCGAGTATTCTACACAAAAATAGATTACACGATCCAACGTGAAAAGTTTCATGTTCCTGCAGTAAATGACACACAGCCTACCCAGCAACGATGAAGACGGAACGGCCGAATGGGTGGCTTTCACCTGAGAAAAGTTCCAGTCACGCCTCGGTATGACGTTCTCGCGAAGTTCTCGTCATTCCACTAACTGCCAACTGCCCGGAAAGAAGTGTTCTGGTACGTTTCGCTGGATAGGCCTATGCGTCCTGTACTGCTGCGATACTCTGCCGTTCAATCCGACGAGAAGAAGAAGGCGGACACGCCTTCTTGCTGACGTGGATCCTCATGTTGGTGCTGGCCCTGCTGGAAATTATCCGCTATCTAAGCGGATTGGGGAGCTGGACTTCTCTATTGTCTCTACGTCAATTTGCCATGTGGTCCACGTGCTCCGGAAGTGTTACCTACCCGATACTCTACGGCATTTATATACAATTGGGCCATTTCCAAGGAAGAGCTCATTGGAAGGATGGCTCTGTCTCAGCTGCAGCGACGGATTGAACACCAAAAATTGGCGCAACGTCTATCTTTTCTACCATCATGGAGGCAGCGGACATGGCGGTGGAGGCCAAAGAAGAGGATCCAAATGGTCATGTTGCTCATGTCCGTTTCAACAGAAAAGCTTTTTTTTCATGGCCGGCCTCAAATAAAAGTAGTCGTATAGGAACATGAAACTTTTCACGTTGGATCGTGTAATCTATTTTAGTGTAGGGTAATACTCGGCCTGCGGTCGAGAGAGACTTTAGCGGCGGCCGTTGTGGCGGCAGCGGTGGCCAGCACCGCCCGGCAAGGGCTGACAGTATCGCTGACGGCCTTGCTGGCTGGAATCAGCGACATAGCCATCAATGGCTAGTCGGTTGTCTCGGGGTGGCTATAGCATCCGGAGAGAGCTGGGGATAGAGTAGGGTGGTGTCATATCGCACTCCCGAAATTGTATGGATATTCAAGTTCATTTTCATTTTTCAAGTTCATTTTCATTTTTCAAATTCGTTTTCATTTTTCGAAATCATTTTAGTTTTTCAAATTCATTTTAGTTTTTCGAAATCATTTTCATTTTTCAAAATCATTTTCAATTTATGAAATCAATTTCAAAAGATTTTCAATTTTTGAATTTATTTTCAACTTGGTTTCAATATTCGAATCGATTATCAATTTGTTTTCAGATCAAATATGGTAATCGATTTTTGAACATTTTTTTTGGAAAAAGTGTTCAATCCGCACCCCATACTTGCCAGGCCACTGCTCTACCACTGAGCTACTTTGATAATTGTGATAATAAATTTGATTCTGATCTAGTTGTTCTGGTGATTTGGGGGCAGCTCTATAGGGCAGGTTATTAAACTACTCACGATTCTCGATAAGATAATATGGTTATGAATTTATGTCCCAGTTAAAGTAATGTTTGATTGTTGTGAAACGGTACTTAATAAATGTTTTATTTCATTAAATAAAAGTATCAATATCTGTTTTTTTAAAATCAATAGTAAAGATTTCATATTAACGAATATGATTTCATTTTTAAATATCGGAAAATAGTACATTTTAATAACAAATTTGACTATAATAAATTGTTTTTAATACGCAGATTAATTTCGACATAAAAAAGTATCACATTTTGTAATATATTATATCATTTTTCGGCCTTAAAATATATCTTTCTCGTAAATGTCTTATTACGTAATTTATTATTACAGTTTTAGCAATACTTATATCAGAAAATTTTAAAAACGATATATGCTATCGTTTTTCGTTACCATATCTCTATTTTAGACATATACATAATGTCGAAAAAAAAATACATTTTTAACAGTGCTGGTATATAAAAATAAAAGGCGACAATTTCCCCTGGAAGAAAACCAAAAAGATAAGGAAAAAGATTCTGGGCTACTTCACTGAATAAATAGAACTGCGTACGAGAGTGGAACACTATAGTATGACACGCATGTTTTGATTTTAAGTTTCCCAGCGTCAACTTTGTTCACCTTTGTTCCGGATGATTTGATTATACAAGATTGATTTAAATGTCCACCTATAGTTTCATTCTGCACACGCGCGCATAAATAAGAAGCTTGACGCACTCTAAATTCTATTACGCCCGCCGAATTCTGTGCCTCTCTTTTATATTATACGTATAGCTTAATGACGCAAATGTACTGTAGCTCTTAACTATCTCTCTAAATTCCTTAAGCTGGTATAACGTGTTTAGTCTCAACTGCGCCATCAAGTGAATAAAACCAATTACGATATTTTGAAGGTAAAATCCGAGGTAAAATCATCGAGGCTTGATAGAGCTAACTGATGCGGGACTCTATACCTATAGACTTGAATACCAAATGGATAATCTTTCAACTAGGTTTTTCAGATACATATGAATAAACATATTTTTAACCTTGCCCTGACACACTTGATTCTACACACCGGTATAATTGATTTTTGGGTTATTTACAACTCTTTCTCCCCCCCCCCCCCAGCACAAATATAATAACTTGCAGCTTCATGCCTTCATTATAGACAACACTGCCACTTGATCCCTTGTTTATGCGTATGTGCACAAACCTTTAGGTAAATGTGCGTCTTTGTTATAAATGTGCACAAGGCGGAGCACTATATAATACAGAGCACGTAAGTAAACACTATCATTAGGCCTATACGCACTTCTTAGTGGAGCTCGTTTCTCTGGCAATAAACGAACGACTACACGTAACAGGCTATAAGATATACATCATTCCGAAAACTAAGAAAAATCGTCGCTTCTTAGGATAGTCGCCGTCATATCAGCGCATTTTATTCTTTTTTTTTCTTATTTCGCCTTCCGCATGACGTAATCCCATCATGAGTTCATACGACTATACATCATCATAAATAACGACAACTCTCAAATAAGTCGTTTTCGTTGACATGTGTGTTGAAAAATTTAGCCGGAAACGTTCCTGATCCCAAGAGACGAATCTTTATATTTTCTAAAACCACTTGGCGTATATAGTAATTATTCCTATAGTATGTTGGATCTGCATGTCTCTCTTAAGTTGATTGATGCAGTCGAGCGAATATTCAAGAACTTGTCGGGCCATTTTTTTCTCTCTTATGATGGACTAGCAATTTAACAGTACGTTGTACTATACATCAATCGGTTATCCTTCGTTATCTTGTAGTGTCATGGAATAATCTTTTTTTTTTTTAAAAAAAAGGGATGTGCAAAAATTACAGAATAATCAAGGGCATCCTGTCTCATTTACTTAAAGGACTGCAGGCAAAATAGTTGCCACTGTACAGTGTGTTGCAAGATGGCTGCGAATTGCAGGTGAAATTAAGAGAACAACACGGAAGCTAAAAAACAAACATCCATACTTAGACAGTCGACACATACTCAGCATAACGGATCATAGATCTAGGTTTGTATTTTGTACGACGGTTGCTATAGATTTATCTGCCTTTGGCGGTCAGCAAAGCTGTTTAGACGTGCTGTGCAGCTCGGATAAGAAAATCGACCGATACTATTTTTAAACCAGAACATGGTGCCTTCTACTCTACCACAGGCCAGCAATATGTGCTTATACATATGTAGTAGGCTACTTCTTTTGTGCCAAACTTTTCATTTCTTGTTCGCAGCGCATTTATCCAATCATTTATTAATGAAAGCCTAGAGGTGCATTATTCGACCTATCGGTGCGGACGTGACGCCAAACTCGTAATATATCGTGCCGCAATGAAGGCGATCTGTCACGTCCAATTCTGATACAATTTATATAAGGTATATACGCGTCTCTTTTCACATACATTTAGCACGGGGCCGTGCGTTTACTGCCAAATAACCTATACTGTATAGTGTCCTCGGTGCTGCTTCTTTGCGCTGTACCTATACAAATGCTCTACATGTAAAATTGGCCGAAGATAAAACAAGCGAATTCAATGGCAATAAAACAGACCTAATGCTTGGATAGACGTTCGAAAAAAGAAAAAAAAAACGACAATAATATACAACTCGCTGGGGGTAGTAAACAAAATCAATTGCCGGCGAAATAAAAGAAAAGGAAACCGGGGAAAAGTTCTAGTTTCAAGGGTAATAGATCGGTAACGGTCGGTGAGTCTCCATCGGCCCAGAAACACATATAGGGAAAAGGATATATACACAGAACTAAGATACAGAATAAGAGATAAACAAAAGAATAAAAAAGGAGGAGAGACTGATGTGGTAAGAGCGGATGGGAGCGGTTATTGAGTAAGGTGCCGAGCCCCAATGTAAAGAGCTCGGCCGCCAATGCTTCAGAGTGAAATTGGATCATTCCACTTCTCGGTGTCTTCCACAGCAGCAGCAACTAGATACCTTATTGTAATAGGCTGCTGGCAGCTAGCTTTAGCGGCACACCAACACCGCTACTGCAAATAAGTTCTCCTTTCTTTCATTTCATTTCATTCTGTTTTTTAATAAAGTTAACGACCAAAAAACAAAAGAAGAAAGGCTGTTTTTTTCATTACCGCTTCGATATTAGTATAGTGTTACGCAATAAGAGTTAAATAATAAAATAATTACAGACATCGTTTCCATCATTATTGGCCTGTTGGCCAATATATCCGCACGTGCGGAACATTTTCCGCGTGTAATCAACTTCCCTATTAGTTCTTATTATGGAGACTGATGTGTTGTGATGTCGTCTCTATCTGTCTAAAACTCACCCACACGAAGATAAAGCCGGATAAAACAATGGCGGATAATACGAGACCCCCCATACTACTCCCACGAGCGTCTTGTTATTAATATTCAACCAAGTGGCAAATGTGAACTTTCTTATCATTTTTCTTATATTGGCGCAACTTTGGTTTCTAGAAAGTTGAAAATGATTTTATAAAGTTTGTAAGACAATCCACATTTTACACAAGACTTTTATTTTTGGTAAGTAAAGGGTCGCCGTTGGATATAAGATATAGAAACGGATTACTACAGCTCGATTAATAATAATAAGCTGACTAATGTAATATGTAATTATTAATACCGAGTCCCATTATTATTTAAGAAGATCACCATTGCACTAGGCTATACTCATCGTGTATATCGCGACAGAGAGTCCCATAGATGTCTAATCATATACCGAACAGAGATATGAAATGGGGATATGGCCGCTGTAATATAATCTGGATCCCTTGTCGGCGGATCTCCGGGCCAACAGCCATAACTTCCGTATGATTATGGGATGACCGGTCAGCCCTGATTCCACCAGATTTTCCAGAAGGTACATGTACACCGTGGATACTGGAGCGGGTACACAGCATTATTCCTGCTATCACGCGGAGTTATTAATCAATCTCTAAGAGATGAATTACGCACTGTCACTTAACACCCAGTGTCTCCGAACGATGCTGCCGATCCTAGTTTTCAGAAGACTATACATCCTAAATGTGTGGCATGAGAGAGAGAGATACGTTTCCAGGTAAGCACGAGCGACTCCTGCTGCCGTATTTTATCGATTGCATGCCTTTCCATTTTATTATGATATAACCCGCATATCCCCCGGCAGAGTTCGATTCGTCACACATTTTTCATCTGTTCGAGACGATCAATTTGAAAATAAATAAAAAAAGAAACATTTCAATCGACTGTTTTTTTATATCCTATACTCGGATAGAGGAAACCTCGACCTATTATTATATATATGAGATTTTCAATTTCAGAATGGCTTTAGGATGAAAAAAGATTGAAGAAAATATTCACTGCTGGAAAGGCGAGCAGCCAAAAACTTCTCCAAAATCTTTCCTTATATGAAATTTCACTAGGAATTCAAATCATTTTCTCCGCCATTGATTTTGATCATCGCCGATTTCCTCGCAAAATATTACCATAATAAAGGCATTCAATTATTAAATAAAAGTTTTTTTTTTTTTTTCTTAAATTCCCGACTGTTTGTGTTCCATTTTTTCAGAGTCAGCAGCGGAAACGGGCAAAAAAATTTGACGTGGAATCTAAACCAGACAGAGAATTTTACGATTAGTCAAATATTTTGTCTGGTCTGAAAAGCTTTGTATTAGCTATATTCACTCTGACATTTATATAGGCCTGTGCCAGCTATCTCAAGTGCATTGATTGTTAAATAGCTCTCGAAACATTTTCGATAAAATGGCATCAATATTTGTCTGGATTCATTTTGTTTGGAAATTTCTTTTGTAAGCGAAAGGATCCTTTGCACAGCGTTGAGGATCTATTGTGATGATGGGCGTTACGTAATATAGTTTACATCAGAAGAAAGATGATTTTAAATGCGATGACTGTTCATGTCGCCTGCTGTTCTGGTCGTTTTATTCAATCGTATAAGAATTCACCGCTTATTGCTGATTCAGCCCATACATAAAATGACGTAAAAGTTCACCGCCCTTCTTGTGCCACAGCATATTTATTGTTTAGTAGGGCTGTTTTTTTGGTTGTTTTTGGTTTATTGAATACACTTTTGATTGATCCGATTCTCTTCATGAATATACCCCACCGTCCGGTCTTATCTCAGATATTCACTGTGGCCTTTTTCCCCTGATGGGGTGGGGCTCTCCGGAAGAACGCACATGCCTAGTGAATGAATGATGTGGTACACCGTAATATACAATAGCTCATAATGCGTATAACCTATATACAGATCTATCCAAATACATTTTTTAAAATCTCCAATAACCCAGTCGACACTCTGCAACTGGTCTTATGTTATACCCATCATGAACTAGTAAGGATATAAGATTTCATAACCAAAAATCTTTTTTCAAGTCACGTCCCGAATTTTAACGGGTCCTCTGCCAAAAGCGCAACGCACAAGTGTATACATATACAAGACCATTTCATATAAGATCGACTTCAAATGAAACGATCTGCCTGTGCTGCTGGTCGCGTATATTATACAACGAGAAAAAACACATTTGCATGCTTATGCACGCAGAGAGATAACCTACATACATATATACTATATCCGAAATGACTTGGCTATTGGGAATACAACACACATATAGGATATACAAGGCGAGCACTGGTTTGGCGCGTGGGCCGTATCAGAGCAACCAGCACAGGCGACGTCCGCGCCATGCCCATGGGGACCTTGCGAGATGCCGCGGTACGTGTCACTGATGTTGTCTCACTATACCCATCGGCCATAGTGGCTGATCGATTATGACTGTTTACACACACTGAATAGTACCGTCAATTGACGACGGGTCGACGGCCAGTTCTACGTATATATATAGTGAGAGGCCTGTATAAATACAGCAACATCAATAGAATATAACAATAACATATCTATATAGGCTGTGTACAACATGCGACATTCGAAAGGAAATGCCATTGTATTATTGTCCGGCTTCTGACGATCGCCGAGGGCTTTTTATTTTTGCACGAATTTCATGTTTGGCTACACCGTTCGAATGGCGCGTGCCCAAGTGGACCGTGCGGAACGATGGCCGAATCGAATCACAGAGAAATCTTGGCTCCTCCACTTTAAATGGGTATATAGATGACAGTCAACTTGGTGTGTGTAGAGAAAAAGGTGCTGGCCGTGTCAGGGGGGGTCTCAGTCGGGCAGCTCGTATCCGCTTACACCACTCTCGTCTCTTATTATTCACGCAGCAAGTTGAGAAGAGATATGGACAAGAATGGGCGTAACTATAACGTGAACGAAATCCTCCAGTGTCGACGCGACTGCCGGCCTATTGTACCAAGTGTCGTGCTGCTGCCAAGGTGTGTGTTGCGTGTGTGTATATCGCGTGAAACCAGCGATGTGATGACGCACTTGCGCATCGTCGCCGCCGACGTTGTTGTCATTTGTTTGTCTTCGTTCTTTTATGCTCCCCCACGCCAGCGATTGAACAGCAGCGTCCTCGTACAAAAACAAAAACGAAAAAAAAGACTGGCCTGTGAAAGCTGCTGCGGGAGCTAACGTGACTTTTATGTATATAGGTCAGTACTAAATGATTACAGCATTGTTGACTTATTCTTATATGTATTCACGGAGAGCTTTATGTAAGGTGAAAAGAAACGAAAAGAAAACGACATAGAAGATGATTGTCGGCGTCTAGACGAGAAATCAAAGTATATTCAACATCTCTCCGAAACTTTGTGTTGTATATATAAAAGATGAGCAGAATATCTCAGAAGAGTCGAACAGCAATATGTCACGGACGGAAGCGGTTGCCTCGGTGACGCCTTCGGACTTTGTTGTCGATGAAATGTTGGAGGCGCCAATCAAGCGGATGCATTATCCGCTCTTTATGATGCTGATATAAATATACACAACGATGGACAACGCATAACATGCTGCTGCTGCTGTACACAGAGCCGAGCGAGTGCGTTTTATTATTGCCATGGCTTGATTATTGATTTTCTTGACTGATTATTATTATGACTTGTCAACTTGATGTACACATTTACCTCCACGTCCCAAACTTTTGCGTTTCATTCTCCAAGGGGCAGGGCTTTGCACCCCACGTCAAATTTTATACTGCTGACGATACGGCTTCACTTTAAACCCATCATATCGTTATCTCGCTTCTATGTGACGAACAATAAACTTTTAAAAGAGAAAATAGGAAAAAGTCATAATATTGTATTCTCCTGCCAAAAAAGAAAAGACGTCCTATACATGTTGGTGGAAGCGGGGGAAAGGCTTATATAGCTATATAGTACAGGGGCATCATGCAGTATGTAGATCTGCGAGACAATAATCCCATCATCTCTTATTTGATTCCTTCCTTTCTCCGGGAATCACGCGTGTGCGCTAACGGGCAACAAAAATGTTCGCCCAGATGCGCGTCTTATCTTTTCTTCTTTCTCTTTCACGATCAAAACTCGCGCAGAGATATGTACTACATCTCCGAAACATGATGTATATACATGACGAAGAGACTTGTATGTTGTATCCTCATTGCTTTACTGTTCCAATATTTATTTCGCCGCGCCACCGTGGCGCGCGCGCTTTTCAAGTGATTTTATTTTCTCACTAAAAACGTGAATCTTGTATTTTTCTAAAGAGTAAAAGCAAGGCGAAATGTTCCGATGGATGGAAATGTGTGTTGTTGTTTTTTGGGGTCCTGGGTGAGTGATTCCCGATCATTGCTTTTATGGGAGCAAGAAGATGATGCATCTCGAATAATAAATGATTCAAAAGAAGAAAAGCAGCAGTTGGGTGTGCCTATAGACATGTGTACCCTCTTGTCCTTTGATGGTCTCTGTGTCTTGTCACGAGTGAGTCATATGATTTCCCTACTATTCTACACGAAGCAGATGCCTTCAACATCATCCAGTAATGACAGCCGTAAGAGGCAGTTGATGTGTGGCCTATCCATTTAAATAGCTTCTAATACTACAGAGGCAACCGAATTACATCAGACGTAAGCCGCAGGATATTTAATAGGATAGGATTACGTTTGCGATTGTTTCTTGCACGTTTTAATCAAGTCTGTGGACATTTTTTATTTCCATCAGACAATTTCCGCTAAATTTCACCTTTTTGTTATTTCAAAGAGTCTGTTTTTTTTTTATTGTTTTATTGTAAAATGATAGACATCAATTTATCGATCGGTTGAAAAGTTTCCTCTCACCCAACGCCGACGAGGGAATTATGACTGAGTAATCGTGTTCTAACTTATTCATTAGGTAACAGTGCGGATACTGTTTGACGACTGGTGATATTTTAATATATAAATGGTCGACACGGGCGGCAGTCGTTGGCAGCATATTGCGTGAACAAGAGAAATAGAACCAAAGCTACACGTGCGTTACACAATCCGAATTCAAGTTAACGAAGTACATACGTAACACATGGTTTTATAACACTCGTCGCAACTAGATTCTGCTCTCTAGGTTATTGGTTTACCAACTTTATGGAGGGTCTTATTGTAGCGGTTTCGGTTTCAATGTAATAATCTGCGGGTTTCGTGCAAATTTTTATTTTTATCTTAACTGTGGTGGGGGCGAGGCTCAGTCTAAGTTGATGAGACGAACTATTAGATATTAAAATAATCCGTTCAGTGGATGTCGAGCGCAGATGAGAAAACCACTTTAATCGTTTTTCAAGGGAAGGGGTCGATTTTTAATCATATCTATGTCTATCGATATCTTAAGAGGCTAATAGAAGATTAGTGTCGTCTGCTTTTAGATTCGTTTTCACAGTTTCGAAAAAGAGACAAAGTTCGAGATTACAAAGGAAAAGTGGGAAAAGGGAACGAAAACTTTTTAGGAAACGTATACGTGGTTGCATGAAATTTAGCACAGCAAATAAAATATTACCAAAATGTGGTCATTGTGTCAGCCCTGGCCGCTTTTCTTCGAGAGAATTAGCTTAATACACACTCGATGCTGTTTAGCAGGTAAATAAAACTAATAATACAAATAGAATGATAATGAGAGCTTATAAAGAAGAATTCAACCTATTCCAAATTTGTAGAATTGAGTTCCTGACATGGCATTTATCGTGTAAACCACCTGCCCCCTCTTGATGCTTGGAAGTTTGTTTGCATTCTACGTAAAATTTTCCTTTGTGCAGATTTGAGGTCAGATTCAGCCATCACAACAAGAAATTTCAGTTTTGCTGGTGATGCTGGTATAGACCTGTCATTAGCAACAATCCCAGTATACAATCGCTTGGGTAAGGATTATATCATTACTTTTATCAAGCAGCTGTGACATATTTTTGCATGACTTTATTTAACTTTTCCTTACTCATTGTCTCTGCAAATATTTTTAAAAACTAATTTTAAAATGTTTATTAAGATAAACAGCATCCCTCTTGATTGGAGAACCTACCGATGTCGGTCGAGTTATGGATCTCTTCTTCCCCTATCTTTAAATCCCCTCTGTCCTCGTGTGTACCCCATGTGATAGTGTGGGTGTATCCAGGCTGGACGGCTGGTGGATTCAGCTATTCTATGGATAGAGTACTTTCGGATGCATGGCTGCATTTCCTAGGCTTAAAGGTAGGAAATATTTATCTCTATTCTTCCTTTTTGATTATGTGGTGGCGTTGATTATAAAGTATGATACGGAGTACGATTATTCCTGAGCTAGGCAGTTGTCAGTTGACTGGAATTGTCTTCTCTTGCAGTTTTTGTCTACTCAGTCAGGGTTCATTAAAACTAACTCATTTGCACAACGACTGCAGATCAGACCTGTTTTTGTACCCTACAACTTTGTCCAAAACATTTTAACTTCAAGCAAAGTGCAATTAGAAAATTTTATGACCACCTTGCCAACACACCGGTACCTCGTCGTGGCAATCGTCTTCCCTCTTTTCTTTTCTTTTTCGCAAACCAGAGAATTACGGTTCACATAGGATATAGTAGGACAGTCGGTCATATAGTACATTGTATACGACGTAATACGGATTCGCTGCAAACATCCAGGGATTGACAGTATGTACAGTAGTAGTACACATGCACTCAGTGTCATTTTCCTTTTTCCAATTACGATGATTAACTCCGAAATCGTCATTGAATATCAGTTCTAGAATTGCATTTGGCGGCATTCGGAAAAGTCGATTAACGTTTAACTTGAATGAATTTCCCAAGTCATTCATAAAAAAAAGAAATTCGGAATGATTATTCCGCCGGTAATTGAATTACAGCCATGTGTATGCAAATTGCAGATACTGCACTCATGCAGTACACCATCCTGTGAAAGAGCAGACGGTGCGTTTACTATATACACACACACACACACATAAGGATATGAGTTAAGGACTCGTTTTTTTTTTTTTTTTTTAGTCTACAGCGACAAGACGAGTCGGCGCGCACCCAACGTGGCACGAACCGTCTATTAAGGCGCGGGAGCAAAGAGCGTGGCCGCCCGTCTTTGGGGTTCAACCGCGTCGGTCGGTTGCGCATTGGCATCAGTCTCTGTCCGGCAGTCGCTTCGAGCTGCCGCTTCTTTCTATACAACCCACAGCCACCCCCTCTCCTCCTTCACTCGGGCTGTGTGTTATTCATTTCTTTCAGTCTTGTTCAGTTAGATTTCCTTTGTACGGTTTCACCCTCACGCGTTTGGTTTTGGGTTGTTATACTTGATTCGATTTCGTGCCGTGAAGCGCTACACCGTGCATTATTTTTATTATTATACGAAGCAGTTTATGTACTGGCCGAGTTGTCGCCGCATTTTCCTTCTCCGCAGCCAGTCCAAATTGCATTTCGCATCCATTTCGGTGGCACACCCATAACCTCGCTCGGCCTACAGCTGATTTGTTTGTTTTGTTATTACCCCACCCATCGACTTGATTGGCTTCTTCTCAGTGTCTCCCAATCGTGACCCAATCCATCGTAAGCACCCAGTAATCACTGGAAAGGGACGCGAAACCTGGAAGGCCTCCGTCTTATTCATCCATTTATTGACGGAACTAGACAATAAATTACAGGACGTCGCCCGTTTCCAGCGAGGCCACTTGGTGTGTGTATGTTGTATACTGGAGCGTCTAGCTGTATTTTCTTGGCGATATATTTCGGATGATTTAACACCGTTACTCATCTTCATCCAACATGGGCAAAGTAAGTCGGTCGCATTTTTTTTCTAATACTTGTACGCCGTTTGCACCAGCTCAGTTATGAGCCCCGTCGAGTTGTTTTTTTCTAAATATAAATAAAATAAAAGACCAACTGGTTCGTGATTGACGTTTTGTCAAGTGACGGCTGGTTTATGGCCGTCACTTGCGTATAGGACGCTCGACGCCCCCCCAACACTTTTCGTTCAAAAAATAGGCGAAATTAGCTGTCAGATTGAATTTCGTCAAATCACGGTTTTTAACTGGAATCCTTACGAGTTTTCCGTTGGTTACAAGAAGTTCACCACCGCAAAGTCAATAAAAGCCAAAAGAAATTGAAAAAAAGAAAATCGAAACGCAATAAGGTTTTATTTGCCTCGTTGTATAGAGCAGAGAGTTCTTCTAATACAGTCGAGAGAAGTCGTAATAGGTTTAGCAGCAACGGCGGCGCTTATACCCGTTGGGGGGGTTCGTTATTTCCTGACGAAAGATCCTTCAGTAGTCGAGCCGAAAGCGGAAAATGTGACGGTTAAAGATTTGCTCAACGAAGATGGCACAAGTGGGGCGCGGCGTAAGCCCTACGTATATCCACACGGCCATGCTGATGAGGCCAGCAGCCTATTACCGCACACTTAACTCTATTGCAAAGAGCAACAGACGCAATTGGCCATCATTCCACGGGGGGTAGAGAGAGCTGCTGGACAGGAGGAAACGCCAATCGCTCGCCCAGGTTCTTTTCTTTTTTTTAACGCAAATGTTTCACATGGGAACGGAACTCTTCGTCTGGTAATATAAGGGAACGTGTACGAGGATGGAGAGATGCTGCTGGATGTTTGGTTATCGATCAGCTCTCAACATCAATTCGCTGGCGGATGTTATTATATCCCTACAACCATCTATAGACGAGCGTGACACGACGCATTTCCAACCTCTGATGGAAGGTTTTTTAGCGCAGCGCACAATTCGTGCAAAGGTACATAGTACTACCAGGAATCAGCTTCCGTTTCGTGGACCGGTTTTTCTTTTATGCAAATACACGGAGGCGTATATAGATGCGAGGCTTTCGGCGGAGTAGAAAAGGGGGACACATCCGACGTGGCTTTGAAGAGATACAGTTTCATCCGGCAAGGTACATATACAAGACCATGGACAGATATGATGTCTAGGACGCAATAGATACGGTAGGAATCTCACATACGCTCGACCTCGTTCTCGTTTCGGCTCCCGATATTTATTCGCAGTCCACCCGCCGACTCCCAACGTCCCGCATCAGGTTTCCCTGTTTTTTTCCCGTTAAAGACGCAATACGAAGTTACGTTCAATGACTATAAATGTCCTGCTGGGAGGGAATATGTATGCACACGAATGTGTCATTTGAAACTTAATTACGAAGAATGGAACGACACGTTCTGGGGCTGGGATAAAAAGCAGATGTCCAGTTCCTTACGTATTATGTGTCATGCGTAATGTAAGAGGAACCGTGACTGTATTCTTTTGTTGGAGTACACGTTGCATAAATAAAACCAAAAAGGACTCTAGAGATTCTCTCGTCATTGAAACTTGGCTGACGTGAAGGGGAAATTGGAAGCAGCAGAGCAGCGACGTGTAGAGAGAAGAGGATCCTTTTGGTCACCTTCTTGAACGACTTACCTTGATTAAAAGCAAATTAAGTATTACCGGCGACGGTGTATGCGGCTCTCTAGAGGTTATTATGTGGTCTTATATAACACTAGTCTAGCGTTTGGTTGCGTCCGCCGTAGTCGATAGATTTCCAGTCTCGTAGGCAGTGGTCAATGCGAGTTCTAAGGGATCGCTGGTGTAATCGAGAAGACACGCTTGACGACAGTTCCGTCGAACTCAGGTAATAGTTCCGTTCCGTTCCTATTGTGTCCAATTTCGTTTTCCACCTGGAAAATTTCACGACAATTTTCAGGTCCAGTAATGGTCTGACAAGCGCTTTCGTCTTCATCGACATAAGTATACGTCATTGAAATCTTTTTTGCGCACACGAAAAAATTGCGAAGATATAATTTCGATCGTTTGGAACTGTTTTGTGACCCATGACACACTGCGATGTACACAACAACCATCAGATAACCGCTTCTAAATATAGTTGTCTCACTGTATAGAGAGATATCATGGGATATTGCGATCTATAGTGTATACTACATATTATGTCTTATCTTTGCCTTTAAGAAATCGACAAGAGGATCGGATCATCATATTTTCTCAAAGGAGAAAAGAAAAAGCCGCCGCCGCCGGATGAATCCATTTTTGACTCGGTTCAAGTGCTGCCAGGCAGTGTTTAATCATCCGCTTAGAAGACCCCCCCATCTTCTTTTTTACACAAGGCGTTGTTATCTATTTATAAAAAAAAAAAAATGCAGTCAACTTTGCCCGTGTTGTACTTGTCCGTTTGGGATATTGAAAGTCGAGATGCGGCGCCGTCTTAACGACGGTGGCGGCAGTGGTGGTGGTCGCCCTGCTCCTGGAATTGAATTAAGAACGCAGCGGCTGGAAGAGAAAAAGAAAAAAGGAAAAAAAAAGAAGTGAGCCAGTAAAGAGTCACGTCCGCTCACGAGCTATGCCAACAACTTTTGACGGCTTCCACTTAATATTTATTTTAATTTCTTTCTTACGTCTAACATTTAAACGAATGGCAGACCTATACGTTTCTTCGGCCTCCTACTCGCGTATATGTACGCACAAATGGTTTTAAGACTTTAATGGCCGCCTTTGGCGGAACAAGTGCAGCGGCGCCTTCATCTTTCGCATGACATTTCCCGAGAGATCTCGAGAGAAACACTATATGCGTGTATTTCATTCAGCTGTCTTTTAAAGAGAATTCCATCTTCAGCAGGCAATCAAATAAGCAGTCCATAAAATCCCCCGGCCGATTTCGCTTGAAATAGAAACAAATCTCTAGAGCTCTAGAAAATGTTTCTCAATCTCTTCAAGTGTAAAATAACTCGTCTTTTCATTTTTCTTTTAAATTTTTATGTGGGCTGTTTTTGGACGTGGCCAGATGAGGGAAGATCTTAAAGTCTCCCCGGATCGCGATTGATTTGATCACGTACAACTTTTTGTTTTTTCCAACACAAATTTGGGACTGCCAAAGCGACGAGTCCGGCAACGACCATGTCCGATTGGGCGTCCTTTCTCTCATCCGTTGATCTCCAAGTAAGTCTTTTTTTTTAATTATTGTATGGCGAATGAATAATCACAAAATAAGGAGGTTCTATTGTTATTTAAGGATAAAGGGGACTCTTTAAGTTTTGCCAACATTCCACGTACACACAGTTTTGACAAACAAAGATCGCAAAGTTTATTTTGCTTAAAGAAAGTCAATCTTTTATATTTTGCCAAATTTCTCTGCCGTGGCAACCAGCGTTTGTTTTCCCCCGACTTTAAATGGTGAAAAAAAAGGTCTTGACATTTTGGGCCGTTTATCAAAAGCGAACATGTTTGATCAACGACAATAGCGTGGTGGTTCGCTTGAGCGCACCTTCCAACTTTTCCTCTGTCTCAAATTATTATGATAAAACCTCTTGAGTTGTGTTTACTCCAGTTATAGCCCTATAGCCGTTCAAACAACAGAACGGCTGGCGTAAGAAAAGTTTGAATGAAGCAGGTTTTAGCGCCGTCTTATTCGCCCCCTCTCTCAACGTTGTGTAATAATAACTTCCGACCCTGTGGGCACCCGAAAAATGTAATACCGTAATGTAATAAGCGGCTTTTATTGCAAGTTCCAGGCTACTGCCGTGTGTGTACATAGGTTTAAGGGTGCGTTTTGAAACGAGTTGGGATCTGCCGTGTTATGCTCAGCGTGTAAATATAGCAGTAACAAGGAGGGCTGCTGCTGCTTTCGCCTTCCTTTTGGGTGGAAACCAATCACGAACGTATCCAGCGAACCCTCGAGCTCTGCGACTAATGATCGCAAGGTTTGATGTTGACGGATGAATCGTTATGTATTTTGTCAAGGGGGGGGGGGGTGAAGAATCAAAGGTCAATACGACGAACCCGTTATGCTACTCGTCTTTTTTTTTCTTCCTCTTCATAATCATCCGCCCGTCATCAATCATCGTAATGATATTGCCAATCAAATGAAGGAGGAAATGTAGAGAGACGCAATAAATGTTGAGTCGTTCCAGTCACGCAAAAGATATCTCTTTTAATTCGTAATTAGGATAATGAGAAGTTTTTGGGTCTGATTTAAGATTGAGAAATTCTTGGGAAAAATCAAGGGTGAAGCCGCCGAGTTCGTGGCAAAATTAATGGCTGTCCTTATTAACTATTTGTGCGTGAATAATTTAAGATGGGGGGAAACAACACAAAAAAAGGTATAGAGAAAAGTTTTGGGCGCTTAAAAAACCGTCTCGCCACTCGGTACTCGGGTGCAACTGTAAAAGCTTCTGCATTGCACATTTTAACTGGGAAGAGATCCAACTTTAGGAGGAAGCGGATCGAAGAGATACGAAACCAAGTTTGCTTAAGGCCATACATGCTGCGTGGTTATATTCTGGTCGACCAATCTTTTATAAGGCAAGTGCTGGGCTAGAGATGCTGATGGGCGTGGGCAGCTCGTGCGATGGGGTGGGGTGGGGTGGGGGGCTGCTCATATTCCCATAAAGTTGCATGTTACACTGTAAATCCATTTATTACGCATCGCCGACTGCTGTGTGCGCTGTTTTTGTTCTTCAGCTGGGCGACCTTTTTGTTTCGACACGGGAGCAGAGTTCAACAAGTTGTACACACCCCAATATATATTGCGTAATAGGGTGATTTCTTCTTATTTTGAGGGGGTCTGGTTGGGGAACTCACGAAATAAATAAAATTCTTCGCCGATATTCTCTTAATTCTCTTATTAATATCTCAAGTGTCGAGTGACAAAACAATTTTCCAGGGAAGGAGATCAGAAAGTTCTATGTCGCTGCTGTCTTCCGCCGGAATATCGAAACGGATTGGGAGATGCCAAGTGTCAACACGATTAAACTTTCAATCCTCCCACCTTTAGCTGAACGGTTTTAACATGTACCTGCCGCCCAGGAATTCTTTGAAATGTTAATATCCGTCTGCAAAGTTGTGTTTCTTGTCTCTGACCATGGAAGAGGCCTTTTATTTTTTAGCCGATTTTGAAAAAAAAGAAAAGAAATAAAGTTGTTTCGTAATCCCGAGCTGGGTTGTAGGTATCCCCTCCGGTTGTGATGGCGCGTGCACAGCAAACACATACCGTACACACAGAGAGAGAAAGAGAGATGGAAAAGAAACGAACCTCCTCCAGTTTCTCTTTCACTTTGCCATGGCGTTATCGATTGACCTTCTCCCGGCGGACCCCCATGTTGATTTGGCTCTTGTACAACCAGTAGTATATACTCTGGCGCCATATTTGCATAGAAGTGTAGAACTGAAACTTCGACATTCATGATGCGATTCCGTGTAGGAGCACTCTCACTTACCCCGTGTGTGTGTGCGTGTGTGTACATTTGCGCATCGATAAACAATTTCACTCCGCCACTGATTTCTGGTGGATGACAAGTTCACTAATGGCGGGGTTCAATCATCATTTGATTATTCGTTGCAGAACGGAAGTGTTGAACTCAACTTGACTGAATGGTTCCAGGCGACCGACAATGCCAATAATAGCGCGACCAATGATCAACAAGACACGACGCTGGATCTCGCTGCTTCGCTGCTCATCGGTATGCAACAGTCAATGCATCAAAAAGATTTGCTCTATTTTGCGCTTTCCATGACATTTAAACAAAACATCAAATAATCCATTCGGCGAACTTGTTGCCTTTCCTTTGTTTTGAGTCTTTCATCATTTCCCACATTCGTGTTTTCCCGTAAATCCGAAATAAAGTATATCATTAGTGGGAATAAGGGGGGGGGGAATAAAAAGAACGATATAGTATGTATATATGGAGGTCATATCCATTCTTTTGGAATTACGATTACATTTCCTGGGAAAAATAACGAGGTCATTTACTCCGCCCCAGTCTTTCTCTCCTCTTTGACTATTTCGCTGTGTGTACGGACAACTGTATATAATGTTTATCTGTGTGTATGTATAGGTCTGTAATGTATGACGGTGTCTAACGTCGATATCATCTTACCCACCCACCCCCCCACCCCCTCGCAATCCTATTATTAGGTATCTTCTTGGCTGTGATCATTTTCTTGTCTGTGGCTGGTAACTTACTGGTCTGCATCGCCGTCTACACGGATCGGTAACACAATTTTCTGTCTCGACTATATCACATAGAAAAGGCCGGCCATTTGTAAGATTGATTCTAAATGGAATATTTGTTTCTTTTTCATTTCTTGTCTTGGCGATAAATCCATTTTTCAGGACTCTGCGCAAAGTGGGGAATTTGTTCATCGTCTCTCTGGCCATCAGTGACCTCTTTGTAGCCTGTTTGGTGATGGTCTTTGCCGTCGCCAACGACCTGCAGGGCTCCTGGATTTTTGGTGATCAATTTTGTGACATTTGGGTCGCCTTCGACGTCATGTGCTGCACCGCTTCCATCCTTAATCTTTGTGCCATCTCAATGGACCGGTAGGAGATTATTCTAAGAAGAAAGTGATGCATTAGAGCTAGTGACTATACAACAGCAACTTTGACTTCTTCCCATTTCATTTTCACCACCACTCTGTCCAGACTATCGATTTTTTGTTTTTTCAAAGTCGTTTATAATCCCCTGTCAACAATTGCGTAATTCGATTATAGGTACATTCACATCAAGGACCCGCTGCGCTACGGCCGCTGGATGACCAAACGGGTCATTTACGGTTCCATTGCCGCCATTTGGCTTCTAGCGGCGCTCATTTCATTCCTGCCCATTTCCATGGATCTCCACCGGCCCATGCAGGAGTCTGAGCCGTCGGTGACGTTTCAGCTCGACGATCAGCTCCTGGACAGCACGACGTTCGACCAAGACCTGGCGGCCATGTCGAGGGCCTCGGAGGCCAGCTCGGACTTTATGGCGCCGCTGGACGCTTACACCGTCATGAAAATGGCCAATGAAGACGAAGATCCTGGGAATGGCAACAACGCGGAAGTGATGAGCAATCAGCCGGTCCTGGCCGTGGCGTCGTCGTCGTCGCAGCAATGCGCCCTGGACTTGACGCCGACCTACGCCATCGTGTCGTCCTGCATCAGTTTCTATTTCCCGTGTTTGGTCATGTTGGCCATCTACTCGCGGCTCTACTTTTACGCCAAGATGCACGTTCAGAACATTAAGGCCGTCACCAGGCCCGTCATCCTGCTGGGCCGTTTCGAGCCGGATCCCAACGATTCCGGCAATAATACGTCGGAATCGCAACAGCAGCAGCAGCAGACGCAGCCGCCGCATAATAAAGTGAAGAAGAAAAAGCGACGCCACTATCAATCGCCGACGCCATCTGGAACGTGTGCGGCGTCTTCGACGGGCAACAATAATTACCACGTCTCGGATCACAAGGCGGCCGTCACTTTGGGCATCATCATGGGAGTGTTTCTCATCTGTTGGGTCCCGTTTTTCTGCGTCAACATCGTGGCCGCCTTCTGCAAGACCTGCATCCCGCCCATTGTATTCAAGATACTCACCTGGCTGGGCTACTCCAACAGCGCTTTCAATCCCATCATCTACTCCATCTTCAATCTCGACTTCCGGCTGGCCTTCCAGAAAATCCTGACGGCCAAAACTCGATCCTACTGCTGTCACCGCTTCCCCGACATTTACGAGCCGGGCAACTCACGCTCCAGAGGCAATTCCGGCCAGAACGGCGGGGCAGGTGGCGGAGGGGCGGGAGTCGCAGCTCAGGGACCCTCCAATCAGCTGCATCCGCAACTCGGCATGGATCATTTGAGAGCGAGTCAACAGCCGGAACTACAGCAGCTGGTCAGCAACGGTAACCATCAAGTGCGTCAAATAAACCAAGCCAACTGTCAGCAGACAACGGCAGCGGCCGATAACGAGGAGACCGACCGACACAATTCGGACGAGGACCAAGTGGCCACTTCGTCTGGCACCAGCGTCCTGGTCGTGTCGACATCGTCAGGCCACATCATCAGTTCCAACAGCACGATGAAATCTCTCCACCACCATCACATCCGGAGGATGTCCAACAGCGCGACCCAGCGGCAAGATTCCGGCCAACACTTACTCAGCGTCACAGAAAAAGTCGTCTGATGCAATTAAACCATCAGACACGCTCACCCGTCTTTCTCGTCTAATCATTTCAAATGAGACTCAGCATCCTCTTGTCCATGATATTATACTGTAAACTATACTCTGGTCGTCTTTTCATTGGTCAGTGTAAACGCACAAGAGATCGTATATTATATACATTACGTATATCGGCTGATGTGATTCGGGCTGGTTATGCATAACAATTTCATACTATCGGTCTGAATTATTCCGCGTTGATGAACCCCCACCGTCTATTACACAAGAAGCTGTAAATTGAAATATATGTGAAGACGCTTTATTCAAATGAATATAAATATATATATTTAATAAATAAATAGAACTATATCGCAATGTATGACAAATATGTGAAATCAAATTTCCCTCATTGATACATTATCCGGCAATCACCACCAACGATATTTGCAGTGTCGTATCGTATTATTCGATGGTCTGTTGTTGAATTTTTTTTTTTTCTTTTTTTTAAATTAAAATTTATGAATACAGAATACACGTGAATCACTCCACAAAACAATCAAAAATGATCTCAGTCCAAATTTGCATTATCTTATTATAATTTGACTACTCGCTCCGTCTAAGATCGAAGTGGAATTGGCGGATCGATAGGACACACAGAAAAGAAAAGCATTTTACCCGGAGTCCTTTTCCACGGGATTAAGGTAGGCTCGATCGAATATTTTGATCCCGAGTAAAGTCAAACGAAGAGACTGTGCAGTTCAGCAGGGACAATAATAGAAATGAATGCAGATGGAATTCCTAAGAATCGCGCATAGTTTATAGGCTCGTATCCTGTGCCGGCGAGCAAATCAGGAGTTGACAGAGACATGTCGTCGTCGAGTTTGCATAATAATATTTATCGCGTCAACTTAAAAACGAAGAAAATTTTATACCAGTTTTATACCTAATAGCATTTGATTCCTTCAGCCCTGCTGTAGTATAATGGACGTGTCATTTGTCAAGATGATTAATGGCGAAAATTCTTTTCCTTTATTTTATTAACGTTCAAGTTAACGTTTATTGCGTGAAAATCAATGGAGGCTGTGATGAAAGAGCCCTAGGCCTTCAAGGGAAATTCAACAGCTGCAAATCATACGGACATGTTATGCAGTGTTAAATAGTACTGAATATTGTCGCCTATGCGCCCATCCACTCAGACTTATATACTCTTACGTTATCCAGTATTACAGTACTTGGCCCAATATCTTTCCTCCTTCTTATATAATCCGGGACTCTCGCTCTTCAATGGAATAAGGGGGGAAAAAATAAAAAAAAAGATAGCGCAACCTGCCAAGTCCTTGAGTACCGTAAAAAAGAAAATACAAGTGCGGACGAACTCGAAAAAGTGTGCAGATAAAGAGATGGTAAGAAGAATGGGTTTCGGAAAAGGACCAAAGCTCGGCCCTTATATTATCGATTACATGGTCTGCGCTTTGCACACAGTAGGGAGGAGTCACATAGGGAACATCAAAGGGCATATGGATCTATATGAAACTAGGAGTGGGAAGGGGAGAGAAGAAAATGACAAACAGGAGAAGCAAACGGAGCAGAAAAAGGATCTTTTGAATCAGGATATGTTTATATATAGACCACTCGCGCATGTAGTCGATTAGCTTTATATGCCTAACGCCACGCTCACCAATCCTGCTCGTGTATAAAGACCCTGGACTTGATTTTTTTAAAAAAAATCTTGATTGAACATCGACCCCGGAGAATCTTATGGCACGGTGGTTTCGATCTTAAAGTAATTTTAATTTGCGGGTTTCGTGCAAGTTTTTACTTTTATCTTAACTGTGGTAGGGGCGAGGCTCAGTGTAAATTGATGAAACGAACTATTAAAAAATTAGATTTTAAAATAATCCGGCCAGTGGATGTCGAGCGCAGATGAGAAAACTGCTTTAATCGTTTTTTTAGGGGAAGGGGTTAGTGATGTTTCGTTAACGATAACGGATAACGTGAAAAGTCCTTTAACGGACCGTTTTGGGTGTTCGTTAACTTAACGGAAAACGCTAACGTCTGGAAAAAACACTAACGAAACATCACTACTTTTCATTAAACAAAGTGAACAGCGTGATATCATTTTTTTTCCTACAGGAAATGTGCTCCCTAAAAGATGGAAATTTTAAACATTCGAAAAATTGGTTAGCAGCAGACGTCAATCGTCTCCAACACCGCCATACATAGGTATTTCAGAATTATTTATAAATAAAGAAGATAAAGAATAAAGTCGTCATTTATCATTTATTTAAAAAAAAAAAAAAGAATTAAAAACCTGTTATAATTTTAGATTTCCAATAAGTTTTATATTAACTAGAATGAATTCCTTAAAATATTTTTCTGGAAAATCTTCTGACGGCGATCAGCTGACGTCATCAATTATGATGAATTGATGATGACATTGACACTTCACAGAATGAAGTCAGGGTTATTGGCAAGAGACTCAGGCTCAGGCTCAGGCTCTTCTTCTTCGAACCTTTCCCTCAAGGCTTTCCCTCAATTTTCAGGTGATTATAACCATTTTCTCTCAACTATATCTTTATGAATTCGTGTTTTTGTATAGACTAAGTTATTTTCAATGGTAATTTTTAATTCAAGAAAGTGCAGACAACAGAATTTTTCTAGTCTGTGTGTGCAAGCTCACGAATTCCCGTCCTTGGACCGCGAGAACCTTGTCGTTCATAAGCCTTGACTTAATTTTTTGTAGATGAAGTAGTAAAGTAATTAAAAACTGATAGGTTTTGTGTGATCGTTGGTAGTAGCATTTTGTTTGAATTTGTTCTTTGTTTTCCACAATAGTGCCCCTCTTGTGCAAACCCATTCAGATTTATTTTTGAAGTGCATTTTGTCATGGGCTTTACACCATCTTTCAGTCACCAATGTATTTATCTGTTTAAACTTTGCAGTGGTAGTGTGAGGTGGTTGGCAAGAGACTCAACTCACTCAAGTGCTAACTAGAGAATAGTGTTTGCCAAGATTTTCTCCTCTATCCAGCTTCAAATATTTTTCTATTTCATTTAAACAATTAAAGTAATTAAACAGGAAAGTTTTGTAGGATCAGTAGTAGTGTTTTGGGTGAATTTGTTCTTCCCATTTGTGCCCCTGCTGTGTGAGCCCAATCAGACGTATTTTTGAAGTGCATTTTATCATATGGGCTTTACTTTATTACACGTTATCAGTCCCGATGACTTCAGTGTAACGTTAAGGAAAAGATCTATAACGCTCGCGGTTTCATTCGTTTTCATTAGTGTTCCCCGTACACAGCAGTGAAGTAAATTCACGAAACCTGTTATCGCCTCAATTTTCTCCCTCCCCCCTTCCCGGGACACGAAACAGTTGTAGCTAAGCACAAGATTTTATGCATTCATCAGTGATCCTTTTTCACAAATTAAAATTGTTTGTGAGATACAGTTTCGTTCGTTAGATTAGTGGTTAGGGACGTTACAGATATTCCTTGTTTTTCTTTTTTAGTTTGTCCGACATGTTGGATTGAAACTATATTAATCTTTTCAACGTGAATATTCTTTGCATTTCAACTTTTGCCATTGGGGGCTAGACACGTCGACAGCAAAGTCAAACAGAGTATCGGGGTAAGTAACCATCCTGTGGGGTCTCATTTCTTCTCGTCCTTCCTAGTAGTTGAATAAATCGGCAGCATCAACGGAATACGGAAAGAAGCGGTTTTTTGGTCTCCACGGATTGAGAAGAAGCTACTTCTCGATTGATTAATGGTGTTAATTTCTGTTTGAACTTTGCAGTGACCGTGAGACCGTTTCGATGTCACTTAAGGTAAACACAGCTGTGAAACTAAAAAAAATTAGTTTTAAAATTAGTTTTTTTTATCGATTGCGCAAGTGAAGAAAGTAAAGGAAATATGCAGACAGGAGATGACACGTTTCCGGCGTTGCAAAAGAGATGCTAGGATACACATTTCTTTTTCACGTTATTCATAACCGCAAGGTCCACTTGGATTTCGGAAAAGTCGTCGTGGCGCTGGCGGCTGGCTCCTGGACTTTTCCATCTAAGTCATGACTTAAGTCATTGACACAATTTGTTCCAACATTCAATATAAATCCAAGTAAAAAGCCTTAAAAAGAGAACTTACACTTTGCTGCTACCAAGTTGAACCACAATTCCAGTCGATCTCATTGCATCTTTACGGTTAAGCTAATTCGAACAAACCACTGCGACGAGCCAAGTAAAGCTGCCATCCACATGATGTCCTTCGTCGATCTTGCTGGCGTGGAACGGATAACAAAGACTCAAAGTCAAGGTGAACGGCTAAAAGAAACTGGAAACATCAATACCTCATTCTTGATACTTGGTCGTTGCATCGACGCTATGAGAAGTAATCAACAAAACTCCAGTAGTAAAACAACAATGATTCCATATCGAGAGTCTAAATTGACGCGAATCCTGCAACACTTTTTTTCTGGTGAGATGTTAACTAAATTATCCCTCTTGCTGAGTTTTTTATCTCTACATCTTTTGTAGGTCAGGGTATAGAGCCGCCATGTTTGTGAATGTCAGTCCCTCTGCAAACTTGGTGCTCTAGGTTTCTTTTAGCCGTTCACCTTGACTTTGAGTCTTTGTTGTCCGTTCCACGCCAGCAAGATCGAATTTGTCTCCAATTTGTGTGACGAAACTCTTCATGTTCTCCAATTTGGCGCCTTAGCTCAAGAAATGATCATTCAGCCGGATCGTGACGCTTCAGTTGCTGATATATCCAGTAGCCAATTCGCTCCACCTTTGCGTCCATCGAGATTCCCAACAGTACGTTCGCAAAAAAATCAGTTATCAGAACTTTTGTTTTTCAATTCATAGTTCTCTACGTTTCTTTTTTACTTAGATTTATTTGAATGTTGGAACAAATGGAAAGAAGTCACTAAGATGGAAAAGTCCAGGAATCAGCGCCACGACGACTTTTCCGAAAACCAAGTGGACCTTGCGCTTGTGAACAACGTGAAAAAGAAAAAGCGCAGAGTAACTAATGAAGAAGAACTTGGACACATGGCTTATCTGATGACTAACATCATTTACATCATATCTAACACATAACATCTTATTTGTTATATAATTTTTAATATAATTTTTTTATTCCGGTTTTTAAATATGCATCATCAAATACACTCCGATATAGTATAATAACTCTGCTACTGTTTAATTTTTTTTTCCGGTCGAAAGAGAAAAAAAAATACTTGAAATAGAAATAGAAATTATCTTTTGAATAAACGAATAACGTGATTCTATTTTTTCGCCTTGACAACAAAATATTTTGATTTAATTCATCAAGCACGTGAGAGACAGGAAATCGAGGGTCGGAATTTTATCCCACCCTTTTTCCGCCCTCGGAAAGTACTAGGGGTCGATTTTTAATCATTTCTATCGATATCTTAAGAGGCTAATTAGAAGATTAGTGTCGTCTGCTTTTCCATTTGTTTTCAAAGTTTCGAAAAGGAGACGAAGTTCAAGATTTTGAAAGAAAACCGAGTGATTTTTTAAACGTACACGAAAATTATAAAAATGTCACCCGTTGTGTGAAATCCTGATGTCTCTGCTCTTCATGCTGTTTAGCAGGTAAATAAAACCAAGAATACAAATGGAATGATTATGGGGGTTAAAACTTTTAAATAGAAGAGTTCAACCTGTTATGTTAGTTCCTAACTAGCATTTATCATGTAAGCTCCAGCTGTCAATGCATGGCAGTTTGTTTGCACTGTAACCTTCTACTTTGTTCAGATTTCAGGCATGATCCAGCCATCGTAACATATCAAGATATGCAAATTTTTCTTGTGCTGGGATTGACTTGTCATTCACAATCTCAGTACCATCACTAGGCTAATGATTTTAGTTACTTTTATTCCTACAACCTGCTAGATGTTTTAATGATGTATAGCTTACATTAATGTAGTATATCCTGTGGAAACATTCGATTCTCCCATTTATTAGCACTTAGGGTTTACCCACTATCTCATTTTTCTTTTCCTGACTTTAAATCAAGTCAGGAAAAGTTGTACTGTATTTGTTTCGTAACCCTTTTTAAATTTTTTTTGTTTAGAGCATCCAGTTTGATTGGAAGAAACTCTGCCTTGGTGTACACCAATGTGAGTGTGGGTGTATTCACGAGGACGCCCTTTTCCTGTCAACTAACTTATTTCTTCGGATGGAGCACTTTTGGATGCCTGGCTGTATTTCCCAGGCTAAAAGGTAGGACAAACTTATCTCTATCCTTCCTTTTTGTCTATTTGGTGGCGTTGATTATAAATCGTGGCATAGTACGGAGTACGATTATTCCTGAGCTATGCCGTTGACAAGAACTGTTTTCTTCCGATTCTCGATTTTGATTTGCGATTTGCTCAACTGTTTTCCTCGATTCGAGATTCTTTGTTTACTCATTAAGGGGGTTCATTCAATATCTCAATTGTTGAACCACTGCAGATCAGGCCTGTTTATGTACGTACCTTTGTCTGTTTTCAAAAATATTTTAACTTTAAACAAATGGCAACTAACTTATGAACCACCTCTAGTTAGAATATTTTAGGGCATTTTCCCTAGACAGTACAGAAGTGATTCTAGGGTAAGAAAATGTGAAGGCTTTTTTTTTTTTTCTTTTTGCTGACCTACTCCTTTGATGCGTGTCTTGTGTATGGCGTGTTTTTCGTCTCTACATTGTTTCTCTCGTCTGTGCACTTGATGGAACGCAGAAGACGCTCGTTTTTGTTTGTTGTTTGTTGTCCAATCTTCTTCTTTTCGCCGGGCCAGGCCTAGCCAGCGTGTGCACATTGTACTTGAAACATTTGAATGGACCCCACCCCTGTTGTTTGAAAACGAACAAGAGCGGCGTCAAGCTCCTCATCAGTCACCCAGTTCTCTCCGTGTAGTGGACGACGAAAACAGCTGGTGCAGCTTTTTGATTCATCGGCGCGACTTGTGTCGTCGTCCCCCCTCTTTTGGATAGCGCGTTTGATCCTGTATGCGAGAAGAACAAAGTCTGTGTAATATTATAACTCTTTCCTTTTTCATCCGTGGAACAAAAGAAACGGTCCAAGAGAAAACTCTCAGAACAGAGGCTCAGTGTAACTTGAAGAGAACTATTACACAGATTTTGTTGAATGCAACAGCATCAGGCCGGGGATTTCTTTTCTTTTTTGGAGGGGGGGGGGCTGCTCGTCAGGGCACGTTACGTCAGTTTTTCACTAATAGACTCGGGCGGATAATGAAGAATGTTTTCAGCTCTAGCCTGACAAAGACTTGTATAGTAACGAACAATGAGTACACAGCACACAACAGCGTAGTGAAGGCAGGAGTCTAAACGTTGCAACCTATTAAACACAAAGATCTTGAAGCGTCTTTGAACTTGTCTTTTGAGAGTTGGCGCTGAAAAGTTTGAGATCTCCTCACTCCCAGCTTGCTGGACTAGCTAGGTAACATTTGACACATGTTCTCCTCTTCTCAACTTTGAAAATGGGCTAGAATGCAGGTTATGGGCATTGTTGTCTCTTTAGACTTGGGTAGCGTGCTACTTGGAACCGACGTCGTCCCCGGGTTATGAGGAACACTCTACTTGATTATAATCTCCACGTTGGCCTTGCTGGTTGTACCACCAGCGCACCTGATTTTTTCTTTCCTCGGCACTCGTAAGAATTTCAACAGCTGGAAACCCGTGCCGGCACACACAAGGTTATGATACGCCGTGGATTGTTACAAGGATCGAGCCACAGCTCGGCATTATGGGTATCGATTTCTATTAGTAAAGAGCTTGTGCGTGCAGCGTCGACTGGTAATTAGCAAGACGGTAGTTGCATTACCCCCAAAAGCAACAGCAGGAGCGACGTAACAGAGAGCCCAACGGGATATCTATGGATGGCGAGTGTACATAAAGGGATTACATTTGCCATTTGGCTTGTGGTTGTTGAGAGATAGATACTGTCCTGGTGGGCATATCAAGATGACGATGATGGCGCTCACCCGATATTGAATCTCGGCGTGTGTGTGCATGTGAGCGTCGGTGTGCTGATCCTTACGCACTGAGGGGAAATCTTGGACGGAGGATCAGCGATCGAGCTGGGGTATATAAGTTTCAATTATGGCTTCGCGATTAAGTGCGTGTGTGTGGAGCAGCCGAGGACAGGTCGGTAGAGAGGATTACGTCAAGACTTGATTTACTTTACGGTCGCTAGATCTATACTTTTCTATATTATTACGATTACGACGATGGATCCCACCCACTGACAGCTCCTTCCTGCTTTTGGCGCTGACTCTATCCCTATATATAAATCTTCCTGTCTCTCTCCTCTGTATATTATGCTCTGCTGTGGGGTAGCTTTTCATTAGATTGCAGCTAATTTGTATGCAGTGCACACTAGACATGCACAGTGGCAGCTCAGCTCGACAGTGGCGGCGTCGCCCGAAAAGCAATTAGGGAAGCCTTTTCAACGGCTTCGCATTGTGTCAAAAACTTGCCATCATTTTCGATTGAAGCAAACAGGTTTTGGCAGAGTCTATTAGACTCATCGCTCATCAAGCTGCTTATTCTTCACGGGCGACATCGATGTGGGACATGTTTTATGCGCCCGTCTTTTTTTTTTATCGACTCTCTCTCTATTTGAACCGTGCACACACTGTGACCTAAATAACTTCTTATGAAAATCTTCTGATCCGCATTTTGAGCCTCGACAGCAATTTCCCATCGTATTGTTCGCATGCAGGTTTTTTTCTTCACTCCAATAAGAATGGAATGTGATGATGATATTATGGCCAACTTATCAAATTGAAATGTCATTTCATCTGAATGTAATACATTTAAGGAGCCGATGGTGTTGTTCCGTGCAGCATCGGAGCAACAAGAAGTTGGGTGGCAATCATGGGGGGATAAGGATAAATCGTTACCAGGCGACTAAAGTCCTCTTCTATTTCGGTGTATACGGTTTTGGGTAGTATATATGGATATGGCGAGTAGTAGCTAGTTTTGGTTGAATTAAATTTGGCATTTATTTTTTAAATCCAATTTCAACAAAATATTTCCGTACACGGAAGGCAAAGGGAAGGTAACGGTTAAATGAACTTTGCACGCATTCCCTGTGATCTTCTCTGTCCACCGGGGCAAAGAGCCAACATTATCGACCGCACACGGTCCAGCATTTTCATCTCGGCGTCTACTTTGTAGTAGAGATACCGACCTGTACAAGTAATATCTAGGACGTAGGTGAATCGGAGAATAAACGCATTGCCTTTTTTTCCCGAATTCTCGGCCGTTTTCTCCATCGTTGAAAATCAAAAGCCCAAAAAGATGAAAGACGTCCAACACAAAATCTAATAGTTCCGTCTAAAGGCATAGCGCACGATATTATTAGTTTCCCTCCGTTCGAGAAGAGAAAAATTCGATTCAAGTTTGAAAAAAAGGAAAAATACAAAAATCTTTTTATTTTTTGGGTGGGACCCTTGATGCCTTTGAACCGTTTGGTACCGTACAGGCTACAGGCTAGCTACAGGCCACATTTATAACGGTCCAATGGTGAGATAGTAGGTCGCACTGTCACTATACTGGTAAATAAGAGAGAGAAAGAACGACAAGAGGTCAGATGGAGGAAAGCGGAAATGGCCAGTAGATATAGGATGTGTGTGATGACGACGACGACGGGAGAGTAGATGTGAAAGGAGAAAAACCGAGAGAAAAACAAAAACCTGTTAGAGAATATTAAAAGAATTCGAGAAAAAAAGAGAGAGAAATCCCGCGTTCGGGGTCACTCGACGTCGCTTGAATACCAAAAAATGACATGACGGGTGAAGCCCTCGATTTCACCGGAACTGTGTCTGTCTATAACCTAGCTTCTTTTTTCTTCAGAGAAAATATTCCGACCCACAAAAAAAAAAAAAACGCTAAAATTATGAAACTCTCATCATCTGCTCTTGGACGACAAAGTTATAGTAACTAAAACGAATTTGAATGGGAAAATGAATGCGACTGTAGCGCTTCAAATTCTTTCTCACGCCGATTTAGCCGGAAATAATTGGAATTGCATAACTAAAGCCATAATCGATACGAGCCCTTCTCTCCCTGAATAGACACGATTCCGTAACATGTCCTCGATACTTCGTTGTGGCTAATATTTGTAGTAGACTGGTAGCAGTGAACTCGATCGGAAAACCAAGTGAATAAAGGGACTGCAAATAGCCAGAAAAGATTGGACTCATTCATGAACGTGGGATAACATTTTGGGCGAATAAAGTTCTATTTTTCGCAATGGCCTGTGGAAGAGTCCGGCATGTCTGTAGCTAAGCAAAACATCAGATCCGTTATCCAGCGGCGTGTGTAAAAATGCTTGTACATATTCTTTTCGGTGTCTGGGCTTCCGCGTCTTTTGATTCTCAATTCCCGCTGCCGTGTTTGAATTATACGGCGCTCGGCTGCTCCCCCCAGTAGTCGAAACCTGCCGGCCCGTGCAGTCCCCCCGTGTGTCGCGATACAAGGATAGCGACCAGTTGTGTGCTGCTATGTGTATGCGTGATCTGAATTTCCTTTCCCTAGTGACCCGGCGTCAATAACAAGAGACACGAAAGGAGTCGGAGAACAGTGTGTGGAATTTGATTGGGTGCGCCGTTGTTTGCTGCCGTGTCCACGGCAATATACGAAGCTCGAAAGAAAAGAGAAGGAAATAAATGGAAGAAGGAGAGCGAAAGAGAGAGAGAGAGAGCGATATCCGGGCTGATCCGGAAGCTAGCAGACAAGCAGACACTAACGCTATAGTCCTCATAGAAAGCTTATTATTATTGTTATAAGGATCTTACATACATTCGGGTTGTCGAGACCGAGTGGCGGACCAGGAAACCAGATAAATACGACCGTCGGTCGACGGCCGGTTAATCACTCGCTGCATCACCTCCGTCCACCATTCGACAAGTCGTCTTCATCATCTCAATTTTTTTCTTCCCCCTTTCCTCAGTGTTGTTGTTACTGCTCCTCATCAGTGATTTACTATATTATAAATATAGTAGCTAGCCACTCGTCGCAACCTTTAACCAGCCCCTAGTACAATCGTAAGTCCTCATTACGAGAATAGGAAACGTCGAAACAATCGAAACTCTCTATTTATAATTTATATTTTGCGGCAATTATTAATCGCCAGTGAGACTCATCCGCGACTATATCCTCTTTCCCGTATTTTATTAACTCATCGATCTGAATAATCATTTCTTCATTATTCTTCGATTTTTCTGTTTGTTTGTTGCGCTTGTCGCTGCTGCTCCTGCTGCCTTACGACGCGGAATAATAAAATAAAAACAAAACAGATGAAGGCTGTTAGTTTGGCGGTAATAATGGTAGTGGCCATGATCCTGTCGCCCACTTGCAGGGCGGACAGTGATGTGATCGACGCGGTGGCCATCCAGCCCGAAACAAAGTACATCGGCGCCGACTCCATGTCCCTCTTACATAAACTTGCAGCGGTCCGCACGTTCAACGCAACCAACGACCGATCATCTCGGCAGAAACCTTCCGTGGTAATAATCGAATAACAGACGAGACAAATGAATATTGCAACATCTTTTTGGGGCAAGGGCTAATGGCTTGTGTCTCGTTCATTATTGTCTACAGTGGACCGAACTCATCTCCCGTTTACCCGTTTCGCCGCTCTTTGACGCCGGAGCCAAGGCGCTCAATGTTGCCCGTTTTTGGCCGGCTGGATTGGCCTCTCTGGTTGTCGGCACCGCTCCGACCGCAGGTGCCGTCGTAGGAGTTATAGCCATATCCATCTTTATTATAGTCATTTGGCTCGTCATCTACAGTAAGGGCTCTCTATAGCACAAAGAAATGAAGGAGATTAAGCTCATCCATCTTTGTTCATTTTCTTCCTGCGACTAGGCATCGGAGTGTTGCCCGTCGGTGCGGCCCTGTTGGGCCGGCAAGACTTTGACATGGATTACTATCCGGGAGCTGTGGGTCAGCCCGGAATGATGCCACCACATATGATGCAGCAGGCATTCCAAAGACCTTATCCGTACAACAAGCGTTTCCAGCGGAGCCTGGCCGATGCCAGTCGAACCGTTATGGACGCCATCGATACATTCGAATCGAAAAACAATAACTAGAAAAACAAAAAGTCGTAACCAAAACAAAAATGATCGATTCTCATCGATTTGTGTTGTTCCAAACTGTTTTGCTCCACATGTGTTTCTTATCGATTATTTTATTATTCCCCAAAAATGTTTCGTGAGCTCTGAGAATTTCAGTTTATTTTCACGGTTGTCGTCTCTCCCCCCTTATATATATATTATTATTATTATTTTGGTTTGTTTTGATTTATTTATTGAACGCGCACTAACAATCGCTAAGGACTACACTGCTGCCTTCTATGCACACACACACACACACACATATATTATATAGACAAATACAAGTTTCATTTGTAAAATACTAAAAAGTTTCTTTATCGGTAACTATATTGCCCGCCGTTGGCTAAAAGAAGCCATCCACGATCCATCAGACGAGACCTAATCGGCCGATCGCAGACGATAGGCGTTTCCATAGAAGGCTGCAAATGTTTCAAATATTTACACGAGGGCGTCTATCACGCAATACAAAGAGCGTTTTACGTAAGCTCGTCCCGCTGGGAATAGACGGAAATGCACTCACCATCCAGAGCCCCGGCAGCAAACGTCCACTAGAAATGGTTACGTCGAGCTCATTTCGCATTCACGAGATGAAACTTTCATGGAAAGAAATCAACAATATCTTAAATGAGACGCTATGCATTAGTCATCGCATGATGCTGAATTGTTAACGCTTCCATTATTCCTGATGATGATTCCAGCTGAAACTTTCAGACTCTCTTTCCGTTTTTCATTTGGGAAATAGTAAAACGTAGATTTCCCTTGTTTCGAGTCCTGTTCCGTTTTAGGTGGGGCCCCGCCAAGCAAGGTTTGAAATTAACATGTCATGTGATGAATATTAATCACTTTAATGATCAGCGTTGATGGTTTTTTCTTTTCCTCCCTTTTCCTGCTCTCGAAACCGGTAGCTTCTGGAAACTTAACCTCGAACACGCTTTGGGAAATCGTATTTTAAATAGACCATAGAATCCGTTATGTAGAGTGGAGGGGCATGGCATGTGAAATTCATCCGTTTCCTCACCGATTTTATTTCATTTTTTTTTTTTTTCCTTTTGGCTCTAAAAGACTCTGGAAAGCCATCGAATCTTAAGTCTCAAGCAAAGCTATTTGGTTTCAAAGGCTAACGGTTTCCACGATAGACGAAAATTGATATATCCAATCAATGCGCGCACAACTTTGACGTCAACCGGATTCGCTTACAGTGGGCAGAGAGATCAGCGATCGCTTCTGACGCATTCTATTAGTCATATAAGAACATTAACCAACAACGAACAACGTCATGAATTGATTTTGCATTGTTTAAAACTGCTGGCTATAGCTAGCAGCAATATAACCCCCTTTCTTTCTCTTTTGAATGAGTTATATAACCTCGTAAATTGCAGTAGATCAAAGCCGGAGGTTCGCTCGCTTTCGTGCAAGATTGTTCAAGGTTTATCGAGGGATTGCATGTCGGACCATCCGACATTTATACGGGAAAAATCCCCCTACAATCTCTCCACCTTTTTGCCCGAGCAAAGAGAATAGCCCAAAGCTCCTTGATCGCTCAGTTGGGTTGGGTTAGGACGAAAGAAAATGTGTTCCGAGAACAGGCATAGCCATTTCACCGCTGAGGTGGGTATTACCAAAGGTTCAATCGAATCTTTGTTGACTCTCTGCTTATAAGCGCGTTTCCTTTTTGTGGCTGCCAACGTTTTCGCTGCCGCTTATTACACTTGCTGCTGTGGTGGCAAAGTTAACCCACAATAGCAGCACCCCCGCAAAGACTTTTTCGAAGGTTAGCCATGCGTCTAAACGTCGTGGTTCATCAATATCTTTTTATCACGGCACAGTTTTCCTCTCCTCGTGCGAAGCCTATGCGAATTCAAAAGGAAGAAAGAAATACATATTATAAAGCGGACTACTGTATACGGTTGCTGACATCGATCAATGCGCCCGTCAATTGTGTATCCAGCGACAAAAGCCCACCTAACAAAACAAAAAATCTACATAATACAATGACGCATCTACTTCTTCCCATACGGGCAAAACAGCAGCAGCAGCAGCCGCAGCCCCTTAAAAGCGGGTCAATTCTCACGTTCTGCGCTCCAAAATCAAATCCGGTGTCCCCGGACTTGGTTCGGCTGCGTGATGTTTCACACGACTGTTTGATAGCGATATCATTTTTATTGATTCTCGTCACCTCTCACCTATAGATGCGTCATTCGGGGGAGTGCGGCGGCCCGATACCTCGGCTTTCTCTGGTCGTCGTCAGCGCGGAGAATATTCGACATTTTCTGGCAAATACAGGACACATCCAAATCAAAGAAAATGAGCAATAGCTAAGCAGCATCGTCTATATTTACTTTGGTAGATTGGATCCATCAATAGGTGCGAGGTCGTTTGTAATAAGATCAGCTGACCTCGATACTACGCACCTCCATTGATTCACCGTCACGCAATGGCAAATCAACGAATGAAGAGAGAATGAATGAATGTGTGTGACATGTTATGTGTGAGGGTTCCTTTCTTGCATTATTGCTGGTTGGCGAGCTGGACGGGGTTTGATATTTCCTCGATGACTATCCGTTACGCAACTGACAAGTCGATATTTACACACGCCATCAATAACGGGTGAAAGGAAGACGGAAGATCCTGCTGGTTCCGTTTTGACTTCCGTTCACACATCCAGCGCCCACGCTCCCGATCTCAATATTAATTATATGTCTCTACCCTTTTCTTCTCGGACAATTCTGTTTGTCCGACCGTGAAAATCGGAACGGGAGTCTTTCCCTTCCATGTACAGTAGTTTTGACAGACGAGTACGAATGACATGAAACGTATTTCCCATTTCACAGAGGACGCGTCTACACGACACGTATATCCGGTTGATATATATGTTCCTCCTTCATCGTATGTAAGTAATACGTGCCCAACTGATTTCGTCGCTCATCCAGAATAGAAAAAGATCGGGAGGGAAGAATTAGATAAATACCAGTGTCGCAATAACTTGGACTCTCAGTCAAAGTGTTACTAGCTGTCCAGCTGTACGTCCGGCCCATGTTATATCCGAAAGGACGGAGACCAGTTTTCAATCAATCGCATTCCCCACCTACAACCCAATATCGGCCAGCACCACCTTAATAAAAGAGCACACACCTTGATATAGCCTATACTGCCTATAGTTATTACGTAGGAAGGACATTGATCGAAAGCTGTTGAGGTTCGTACCAAACTACCTGCCCGGGTGTGTTGACTGATTGCATTTATTTTTATTTCCTTCCGCTCAAAACCTTCGGCAGAAAACAAAAACAAAAACAAACAACGTACGTGCCAGGGCGGGGTAATACACATGTGCATACCTGCGTCCACTTGATTTTCCTACGATTTTGAAATCGAAACAGAATTCCGAACGTAAAGTAGAAACAAAACTCTGCTGGCATTGAAACAAGAGAAACCTTTTTACGTCTGGTTTCCAATCTGCAGCTAAACGAAATGGCGCAAACATCTCAACTTCCAAGAGGGGGGAAATGTGTAGTAGTAGTAACGTAGTAGTAGTAGTGGTAGTAGTGGTAGGTATTAAGAGTATAGTGTGACGTGTGAAATGTCACAGCTGTCACGTCAAACGAAGCCCTGTGAAATGGAAAAAGGTTTCACTCTCCCGGCGAGAGAGAGAAACTCTGCTGCTGCTGTCAGCTCAATAACAAAAGACCTTCGCTTTCTGCTTGCTGATCCTCTTTCATTTCATTAATTTTCTTTTGTTATTACTTATTAGATTTCAAATGTTCTAATCGTTTTTTGTTTGTCTTGGGGGGTTTTTGCTTCCTCTCTCTGGAACTATAAGAAAGCTGATAGCCTGATAAGTCACCTACGAGGAGGAAAATGAACAACATGAAAACGGTTTCAGCGTTCTACTTGGTTTGCATCTTCATTGTCCTGTTTACCGACGGCATCAACGCCATCCGCACTCATCCGGATGCTGAACTAAAGGTCGTGAGCGTCACATTTATTCAGGGAAGAAGAGCGCGGTGTGTGATCATTAACGTGCTTGCGGGTTGATTAAACAGAACGGAGAAAGTAGCAACGGGAACTCGATTCGCCCTCTGCTGTTTGGACGTCCGAGCGAATCCGACTGGAGGGAATATTCGCGGATGGCATCCATCAGCAAAGGGAGAGCAGGGTGGTCGTCGCTTGTCGACAAACTTCAAAATTACATATCAAGTTACACGTCCAGCACTGCCACCTGGCTCACGTATCCTTATTACGGCATCTCCACCGGAGTCGTGTCCGTGATCGTCATTTTTGTTGTCATTTACATCCTCATTGTCGGTCAGTTCAATTTCTTACCTCTGTTTTACGTGTACCTTGTTTCATCGCTAATCGCTTTGTTGCATCATCTCTCCCGTCATTTTGGCCAACACAGTTAGCGGATCGGTGGTGACTACATCGGGCAGGAGCTTTGTCGATCATATGGGAGTGAATACCGAAGAGCTGAATCGATTGGCCCACACCGTTTTGAATGCTGTCGACACCTTGTCCACCAAGCTCAACAGAAACGGCAGATCGGCCGATCCGGTTGGTCATTAAAAGCCTCACATTCAAGTTTACATTATTAACCAATAAAAATGCATTTCTAGAAATTGATTCTTTTTAAATAATAAAAAAAAAGAACGATAACCATGTTATTGTGTACACTTGGATCAAAGATAATCAAATTTAAAAACAAATAATAAACAAGAAAGAAAATAACAATTCTGCAACACAAGATATTTGGTTCTGTTTTATTTTTTTTATTTTTTTTTATGTTCCGCTACAGCAGCCTAAGGGTCGGGACTCGGCACGTTTTAAGGTTACCGGGACCGGAGGACCTGCCTGGAGTACGTCTGTAACGCAGTACGACAGCGTCAGTGATTACCTCTCTGCCAACTTATACGACAAGCTTATCTGGCTGTCTAAGCCTTTCGCCGGCTACATTCTGTCGATGGGAGGCATCCTGCTCTACATGGTCATCATCGTCATCATCACCATGAGTAATTTACTTCATTCTATTTTATAGCTATAAAAGTATAGACCGCGAATGCAATTCGCATTTGCACACTATACTCGTACGCCCCTCTGTCTGTCGGTTTATCAATATCTCATGTCTCGACGACGTATACTATTCCCCAACAGCCAGCGGAGTCTTCCCGATAAGCACCCTTGGGCGACAGCTGCGCGGTTCCCGTCCGGAGTTAAATCAAGACGCAAATCTGATCCGAACGGCCGAATTCGTCATGGAAGCTATCAACTTGTGGATGGATAAGAGGCACGCTGGCAACAGTTTGAAAGATGACTGAAACTTACGATTTAGTACCAATTACCGCAATTTCGAAAACAACAGCATCGAAGCGGATCCAGTTGAAATGATTTCGTTTTTTTTTTTGTTGCAAGAAACTTTGGCATCATATTTTTGTACATCTTTTAGAAGACAAAACCAATAGCAAATAATCATTATTTATTACTTACAGTCGATGCTTCATTTCTAGTGCTCAAGAATGAGAAACTTTTAATTTGTCCCGGAATCATTTCTGTTATTGAAATATCGATTGGGAAGCAAAGAAAGAAAAATATATTCCTAGAGAATTTCGCCGATGCGCTTTAAAGTTATCAGGATCGATATTTGTACATGTGGTACCTCGCGTACAGCGAAGCGAAGTCAATCGGTCGGGCGGTACTGCGGTACTCTGTCGTCCGTACGTTTCAAATTCTGGCGGGACACACAAAACTTCTCTTGTCCTTTTTCCGTAATACGAGTCTTTCCTGAGATCTACTTTTTCTTGGATCAACTCAGAGGCTGTTCTTTTCCAGTGCACTCGTTCCTCTTCTGTGTATGCCTGACCAATCAAACTGTATGACCTGATCGATCCAATATCGAGATTTATTTGGATTTGTCTATCGATCAGTGTTGTACCAGGGCAGATGCAAAGAGATGAAACGAATGGGCTAGGCAGATACAGCACACACAGGAAATATCAATTTTATTATAGTTGGAGATTTCATTAAGAAAATTTAGGTTGATGGCGGGGGAAATTTCATTAACCCTCTGTATTCCACCCAATGAATCAATCTAGCCGGAGTGAGCCGGAGTCAAGACGATAGAAACGTGAGAAAACAAACGTCGTGACAAAACGGAAGTATAGAGTGACAATAATGCGATGTCTGTCTGACATCGCCTTTCTACTCTCGCTTATTGCCAAACTCTATCGACGGTCGGTAACGTGTCACACTGAGCGTGTGATGTGGTGCGCCGAAGTCAGAAGAGCCTCGTCTTTTTATTTGCTTTCTGCAACCCGGTAATCAAATAAAAGTCAAATGATTCCCCCCCCCCTTTTTTTATCGATTGACTAAGGCAATAATAAATCTTTTTATTAAAAAGTTAATATCATTTTGCGTGTTGATAGTTCTGTATTTCTCGCAGATTAAATGCAATTTCATTTAAAATCCCGTTCGTGTAGTCTCTTATTGCAATATTTGATATTGTAAAATGGTTATTAATAAAGTTTTGAGTAGAAACTTTCTGCGTCACGAGATTATGACATCACTGAAAAATCATTAAAAAAATAGGAGAACCGCGGGACGTCGAATTGGCAGCGATTGAGTCCGCCTACGGTGCACAATGACGTTTCAATCTTGGCAAGTGCCTAGTGAACCTCGGTAGGACATGGACCCAAAATAAGTAAACCCAGACAACGTGTACCAAACCTTTTGTGAAATTTCATTGAACAATAAAGAAGAATAAAAGGTACATAAAACGTGTGTGTCTGTGCAAGATATACATGTACAGCGGAGAATAAGATAGATCTCCCTCATTCGCCTATACTACATTTTATTAAGAAAAGTCAAGGCAGCGGTATAACAGGGCCAATATCTAGATTGATCCTTTGAGAAGTCCCCGAGTCATTATATAGACGTGCAACGGTGGGAAGAACAAGTCAACTAAGGCTGCTGGGCTACATAGGCTAGAGCTCTGCTAGCCTATAGAAGAGTGGCAGCCGATAATAGGATCGGTTGATGCTCTCAGCTGTGTGCCAGCTGTCTTCCACATGCGATAATCAATATGTGAAAGACACACGCCAAAAGACTGACGTCTTTTAAAGAGCAAGAACTTGCCGTAAAATAGGTACGATGATAGGTAGCCAGGTTAGGTAAATAGACTTGCTCCTGCCTATATGTACAGGCAGCGAAAAGATGATGCTTAACTCCCCTTACTTCACTACAGGAAATTGGCCTTCGTCATTATATTACAACAGAGAGGATCCAGTAGCCAGATGAGTGCAGTTCAATGTGGAACTTCAAATGCCACCGAAAAAGGATCAGAAATGGGCCAGTACCAGTAGTTATGTAACTCTTCGCTTTCATTGATTGGCCTTGATAATGAGTAGGTCGTTGCTTCTTTTGTTGGTTCTTGCCTCTGATATTCACCAACTGTTGTGTGGATCAATAGAGAAACGCATTCGTGAACTACGTTCCATTCTTAAAAGAAACAATGCTGGGAAGTTGACGAACGCCCTGTTGGCAAATAACAATGTAATGCACTATACAGGCAACAATATAAAGTGCGCAAGCCAAGAAAACCAAGCTTGCGTCTTTTCCATTCGCAGGAATTAACGGGGATAATGGACCAACTTCAAGTCTCTAGCTGTTTCCTCTCCAATGGACACAATTCCACTCTGTTTACCAAAACTCGAGCGGTAGAAATTCCTCTTTCCCCAGGCTTAGAATCTTATGCTGAATTCACTCGAATGGAATTCAAAGTTTTCACATACGTACAACTCGTGCGAACCTTTTTCAAAGGATTTATTCTTCCATCCAGTGGATTTGACTTTTGTGCGTTCAGCCTAAACATTCATTTAATATTAAAAAGCCACAGGCTCGTCGGGACTGAGTTGCTGCTGTTTGGTTTGACATTTTGACTGTTTCAAATATTCGTACGGGATGTTTTTCGTCTTCTGAAGGATAGATGGCGATGTATTGTCTGGTGAAGTTGGTTCATGATGTTCTCATTAGAGGGCCATTCAAGCCAACAAAACAAAAGCAACCCTTTTCTCAGAGTCATTCCGTCTTCCGACCAGAACGTAAATACCGTGTTCTAATGGTAACCCTGTGCTTTTGGTTGCCCAAGGTTTCAATGTAATGTGTTGGTGTGGTTTATCCGGTGTTTTATTAGGTTTAGTTTACATTTTTACATTAAGTTTCGGTAGTCAGCTGAAGCGTAGGCGGTTGTCACTGTGTTTTTTTTTTAAATCATACCTTAAATATGAACGCCGTCAAGTGGAAATTTGTAAACTTGTGTATTTCTTTTAAAGAATTCTGGTTTCCCTGAATTCGTCTAGGCCGGTTTTGATTTACACTCTTGCATCATCAGGTGATAATCATCACAAATGACGTCAGCTTATTCGTCTTTTGGTTTCCAACATGGTTTCCAATGGTTTCTGGACAACAACTTTGGGAAGCGTGAGTAATAACCTGCTGACTGCTGTGTGTTGAATGAAGTGAGTTATTTTCCAAATAAATATTTATTTTCATTCTAAACAGGAGAAAAGTTCATTGTTATGTCTGTGATCTGTTTGAACCACTCTCTGGTTCAAAATTTTAATGAACCATGAGGTAGACCAGCAGCATTCATATTACACTTTTGTAATTGATTTTATTTCTTTGTCATAAAAGATGGAGAAAAAAGTTGGTGGACCACAGTAAAAAAAAAAAAAACAAGAATCAAAAGATTGATGTTGCATAACTTCAGGATGGTGTCAATGTAAAATTCTGGTATACTTAAAAGCATTTCAATGGTAAGTTGTTGTTATTTAAAAAAGAGTATCTTAATTAAAAACAATATGTCTAATGTTCATTTTAGGGTCATCCGTTTGGATCTGCAATCGGTGGAGGTTGTCCGCTCCATTTGCTTTCAACTATCTTTTCGACATTTGATCTTTATTTTACCTCTTAATCGCTTTTATTTGATATATTCGCCAATTCTCTGTGATAGAAGAGTCCGTCCTTTGTTTTAGACGGTTTCTCTTTCTTTTTTCTTATTCCCTCCAACCTGTATTGTGTTTATTTGTCCAGCGGGATTCAAAAATCATCGTATCTCTTGTACTACCGTCTAAATATTTGAACAAATCACTTATTGAACGCAACCGTCGACACAACCATCTGTACATACATATAGATTCGGATAGATTCAAATAGCTTTTTGGAATTTAGAAATTCAGTCGCGTTTTTCGGCTCGTCAAAATACACACACATCTTATTTAGTGGGGAAAAAAAAACATTGAAAAAGACTCGGTTCTCAAGATAGATCTCGTTAAAAGCCCTTGTCGGATCGTTAGCTCAGCCTTTTGTTTTTTTCTCTTCATTCTTCTGTTAAAATAAAAAGAATCGAAACCTTAAAGTTGAAAGTGTGGTAAATGGAGGTCAACCGGGGAGAAAGAAATCGTCTAGACATTTTAGAGCTCCTGTCGAGATTGAATAATAGATAATTGCAAGGGGAAAAGAAAGGAGCCATTAAAAGAATCGGTCTGCTTTACAATTTGAAAAAAACTTCGGAGCAAAAAAGAGCTCTTACTTAAATTGTCATTTACCTGCGATGTCCCGAAGTGCTGTTCATGATTTTAATTTAATTAAAAAAAAACAATTGGAATTTTTTAAAATTTACGGAAACACGGTGTGCGAAACGCGTTTTCCGAAAAAATTTAAACGTTCTTTTGCGACTTTTTTTTTTAAGATTTAAAAAACAAGAAAAAAGAGGACATTTTTCATTTCTCCTAGGTGCGAAACTATGAAGATAGATGGCACACCAAAGAAAACCTTTACAGTATTGCACCCAGCCCCAGCAACGTCAACCTGCATTCGCATTCGCATTTCCTTCACAATCGAAGGTCACGGAGATCATTACGTAAAATGTGTCATGTAGAGGTTGGGTAAGAACGAGACGTGTTAAATAACCATTTGCATTTGGTGTGTAGACCCATCCCCAGCAACGTCAACCTGCAAAAGGAAAGGACAGTCACACTCGAAGGTCACGGAGATCTTTACGTAAAACGTATCATGCAGTGGAGTAGAGGCTGGGTGAGAACGACACGTGTTGCAATCATTATCAAGCAGGTAAAATAACCGCAAGGCTTTAGAGGTGAGGGTGAGAAAAAAATCGTATAAAAGGCGAGAGAAACGGCGATAGAAAATCAGTCGAGTGAGCATCTCCGGCACGGAAACAACTGCAGCGCAACATCTGTCACTATCTGCCTTCTTCACCGTATTGCCAGTTCGCAACCTTGGGTAAATATTCTGTCTTTACATTGAGTTTTGTATAGATTTTATTTTTTCTGTTTGTTGATATGCATGTTAACATTTAATATTAATGTTTGAATTTGTTTACTGTGTAGGTATCTAAGGCGTCGTATGCTGTTGGGTGTTGTATCGTTGATAGCTGGGTCGACCACTGGTGTACCGATGTCTCCTGGGGTATGGAGCAAACCAAACTGCAACGCTGCCGCCTTAATACATAACAACAACATACGCAACAACCGGTTCCTAGACCACCAAGGTTCCAGAGTATTACACCACAGTTTATGATGCCCAGAGCTGCTACACCGAATCCCGAAGTATAGCTGCCCCGAGTTACATCCCTAGAGAGCCGGACTACTACACCGATTTTCTAAAGTACTACATCACTAAGGCACCGGAATACTACACGACTGCGTATGCTGCCCCTGCCTACTACACCGAGGCCCCGCATTACTACAACACCGAAGCGCTCAAGTACTACACTACAACCTACGTTGCCCCGAGCTACTACACCTACGACCCGAATTATTACTGTGCGTAAAGGAGTCGTCAAAAAAAGAAGTCGTACCCGAACAGTGCATTATCTGTCACCAACTGCATTCCTCATCGTGTAACCATTCGCAATTATGGGTAAATATTCTTGAGTTTTGTATCAATTCTATTTTTTCGTTACTATGCCTGTTAATATTTAATAATAATTAAATTTATTTACTGTGTAGTCAACTATGGCGTTGTGCTCCTGTTGCCTGTTAGGTGTTGTGTCTTTGATGGCTGGGTGGACCACTGGTTTACCGATGTCTCCTGGGCATGGAGCAAACCAATCCGCAACGCCGCCGCCTTCCTACACAACTTACGCAACGACCGGTTCCTGCACTGAGGTCTTCCAGTACTACTCCACTAAAGCACCGGAGTTTTATATCACAACTTACGCTGCCCCGAGCCACTACACTGACGGCCTGAAGTATAACTCTGCCCCGAGTTACTACACCATCTAGGCGACGGAGTACTACACGACTACGCATGCTGCCTGAAGTTACTACACCACCAAGGCGACGGAGTACTACATGACTACGTATGCTGCCCATCCTACTACACCGAAGCTCCCAAGTATTACTTTATTCTCAGATACTTACTGCACATGTTTTCCTAATTACTACTGTTCCCTGCTGCTACACCGAGGTTTCCGCTTATTACTCCACCAAAACGGTCGAATACTACACCGAAGCGCCAAAGTACTACTCTGCCCCGATCTACACAACCACAACTGAGGCGGCCAAGTATTACGCAGTCCCGACTTACTTCACAGAAGCTGCCCTTTCGTACTACATCGAGCGGAAATACTACAGTGATGCTCCATTTTACTTCACCACAACCTACGCTACACCTAGCTACAACACCGCAGTCCCCAAGTACTACACCGAAAAAGCCGCCCATTACACAACCACATGCCTGGTATACCACATCGAGGAATTTAAGTATTACCCTGCTCCAAACTACTACCATCTGAGGTTCATATGTATTAAACCCGGAAATTCTCCCGACTATGTCACCACTACTTATGTTGCTCATACCTATACATCGAAGTTCTGAAGTATTTCTCTGGATGTGTTGAAAGATTGCTGAAATACAAGATTGATCGATAAATCACATGTGCATGTCTATTTTCTCCTCAAGTACCTTTCCTCTTGCTGATAATTTCGTGATGTGAAAAAATATTTCTGAATGCTATGTAAACTTAAAAATAATTGTTGCTGCTAAAACATCATGCTAAAACAATAAAAATTCAAACTCATTTTTCAATAATATTTTAACAATAAATTATGAATTTAAAGCACAATAAAAAACCACACCCAAATTTCTGCTAAGTCCAGACTTTTGTTTTTGAAAAAAAATTTTAAAAAATTCTCCTTACAAGTTATCAAAATATCATCGCGGAAGAATTTCTATCAAAATATTTTATTACTTTCAAAATTTATTTTTTAATATTCACATACATTTATTTTTCCTGTGACCCCCAGGGGGGGGGCCTGTCGCTTTCTCTACCGCGATAATAACATGATGTAAGTTATTATTTGTTTGGCGCAGAAAGCTTGTTTAATCTAGCAGTTCTCGACTGTGTCAAACCTGATATTGATCAAGTTGCCTCAGTTGTATACCGCATGATTGAATGAAAACTCAAAAGACGACAGATCAAACTATTTGAAACCACAACACAAAATACTGGCAGGCAAACAACAACACAAAAATTTTCAAGTCAGGAACCCATATGGAACAGCTCAGCTACAACATCACAGCAATTTAAGGGCAACACCAGCACAGCTACTTCTGGATTACACTGCAACCTCATGCTGCATACAACAGTTCAATCTGTCTTTGTCACACCTTTCACCATTTGGCGGCAACAAGGAAACCAACAGCGTTAAAGAAGTATTTGTTATACCTATTTGAGAAAAGAAAATTATTTTCGAGAAACACAATACGAGAAACAAAAGAATACAAAGAGTAACAGAAAACCATGCAGTCCAACAGAATAACTTTGATATCTAAAATCTTACGAAGGCAAGGTATTCAAAATTTCTATAGTAGCGTAGCAAATTGGTCTACTCTCTAGTCTTAAATCTGTTAAAGTCAATGTTAAATCTATGATACTTTTGCAAGACATTTGAAGTCTTAAATCTGTTTGTCAATGTTAAATCTATGGTACTTTTGCAAGACATTTGATCAAAATAATTACTTTTTGCTGTTGTATGGGATGAGACATACGCCTAAGAACAGGCAGCGAGACGCACGAGGCACGCCATTTCGGCAATGTACAGGCACTTCCAAGTCTGAGTTGAATGACTTGGCAAAGTGGTTTCCACATGCTAAATCACCTGTAAATTTTCACATCAACATTTTACATTCAATAACAAAATGAAATTAACAATAAATACCTTTTAATTTTCATCGTGAGAAACGTCACGACCAGCAACCCATTTCTGCTACGTCTTGGAACAAAATGGCCGAAATGCGTCCATGAAGACACTCGCGCTACCTGGTGGACATTCCAGCCAACTTTTGACAGCCACCTATTGACAGCCATCAGATTTCTGTTCATGACTGAACGCAACGGCTGGATTGCTTGCTTCCAGACATCACGCAGCAGCTCAACTTGAATTCGACATGCCTTTCGGCATTCACTAGCTGGCACGAAATGATTAAAATGAGCATAAACACCAGATTACTCCAGCAGCTTTCCCTATGACACGAATACACACAGTTTTTAGTTAGCTTTTCAGACTTTTTAACTCTTTTAACATAAAAATATATGATATTAACAGAAAGTGTTGGAGGTCAAAACAAAAAATTTTACTTACAATTTTCTGAATAAAACAATAATTTTCCTGCCTGTGGCTGTAAGGCAGCAGCAACAACGGTTATCGGTGTTTGAATTAGAGTTCCAACTAACTTTATCATCAAACAGTCATGTTGAATCTAAAGGAAATATTCCAATAAATATTCCGACATTAACGCAATAAACTATAGTTAATTGCTACCTACTGCTTGAGTCACTGTTCTAAGCTCATCGACACTGAATTAGTGAATTGAAATAACAATAATAACAAACCAAAAAAGGACAAAAAAAAATACTCGATACTCACAAAATATTCTCCTCTGCAAAATCAGTATCTCGTTTTCCTCAAGAAAAAGAAAACGCCATCTCTCATCGTAATCAGCGAAACAATCTAAGGGTGAAAATTCTGCGCTGTGTTGAGAGCTGGGGTAGTACAAATTAATAAATTGCCAAAATTGGCTTGTACTCAACCGAATTTTTGTGGGAAAAAGGGGGACACTAGAGGCCCTAGAGCCGTGATATGTCATTGATGTTATAAAAAAAAACAGAATTTAATTATTATATAATCAAGGTACGTGTAACGTAGGCCGAGGTACGTGTCGTATTAGGCAATGTTGGCCCGCTTTCTCTTCTTTATCTATTAATGCTCATGCAATACCTTGAAGAGATGACAACAAACATTGCACACATTGTGTAGAATAATAGCATACAATACATAGATGAGTGAAAGTATGAATCATGGTATAAACTAATATGCTGGTTAAATTACGAAAGTTACAGATTTACCTAAACGTTATTTTGGGGTTGAAATTGGTTCCCAAGTCCCAACTTCCCATGAGTGGTAATTAAAAGTTGAACATAAACACAGCGACAAGTCAGAACTTGTTAAATTTTCAAATTCAATAAGAAATGTAGCGTTGCCAATTTTCCGAATTGAACTGAACACTGTATACTACAAGTACACACAACACACTACACAATCGCTTAAGCATGGGCATGGAGAGATGCATGCCTCTCCATACCCCTGGCTTAAGGCAGCTTAAGGTAAATCTTTTTAAAAATCATTTATACGGAAAATATAGGTGTAAAATAACGTTTATTACAGATTAATTTATCAAACTATCCTCGAAATTTTTGGATTACAAAAATAAAAGTCATAGAGGAAAATTACAAAATTATCTGTGATCTAGGCTTTTTTTTGCACTGTAAGGAAAATCTCGAAATTTAACTCCTGTGAATCAAGTCAGATGAATTCGGAGACGTGAACGGAATGGACGAATCGGCGCATCGGGAAACAGATTGAGACAAACCGGAAGTTGTGACGTTCGCCCATATCGGAAAATGTTTGCTGCCGAATACAACATTACCCCACGTTTCCATCGTGACGCATATCACAACAACGCAGACCAATTTAATAAACCAGCCCGCTTTCATCTGTTGAAATCGAACTAACATTAATTTCTCAGAGATCATCTCGTTTACGTAATAGCTTACCATTTCGTCTGGTTTCATTTTAGCAGCTGCGAAAGCAATTGCGTTGGGTGGAGTCGACACCGGGAGCATAAAGGCATAAGAGCTTCGACAACGAAAGAAAATTAAAACTTAATAAACACATGTTGTTAATAAACTAACGTTTTCTTACCAAGTGACTGTAACTGGTACCATGAAGTAGAGCGGATTGATTTGAATTGCTGTCGCCTACATTCAGAAAATCATTTGAAAAATTGCATCGCATAACTATTTAATTTAAGAAAATTACCGTGTCGGCAAGAATTGGAAGAAAAATGTTGGCAACCGCCGTGTTAGAGGCAACTTCTGTAACTCCCGCCGTGATGATACATACAACTAACATGATGACGAACGGAGGCAAAACTATCATACCAGCCAACTGCTTACCAATCCAGTCAGATAAACCAGATTTTTTAGTGGCATCGGATAAAGCATATCCTCCACCTGCAAAATGTATTAATTAATAATCAGCCGTTTGACTGAAAGGGCTCACTCAAATCATTAAACAAGAAAAACATTATTTGAACTCATTACCTAAGAGAAGGATGACTCCCCACGGGAGCCTATCTTGAACGTATTTCCAATCTAAAAGAGCAGGACTAGATTTCGGTGGGACATCAACAGATTCTATGCAGAGAGTTAAAAATCAGTATATAGTACAAATGATTTTAGATGGCGCTATCCGTATGTTGATTACATTGCGATGAATAAACGGTATTGCATACCTGATGATGCTTCTTTGGGACGTAAACACCAAAATGTTGGCTTAGAGGGAATGGCGAACAATAAGAGAACGATAAGCATAACAGCAGTTGCGTCATCAACATTTTTGGCGTTTCCAAATAATTCGGCCCAGCCAGGAATGAATCCCGGGTCGCGGAAGAACCATAGCAAAACGCAGATGATAAACAGAATGAGAACTGCGGCTTCGTGGAACGTCATAGGACCAAGATCTTTGAACTTCTGACGAATCACTTTAATCACTTCCTTATCTCTCCCTCCATCGGACTTACTAGAAATTAGTCATCAGGAATGTCATGTTTTTATAATCGGATTGAATTACTGAATCTATTATATATCTATTTATCTTCTACAGAAATTTGACATGGTCGTTGTACCTCTGCTTCCCTGATCCAATGAAGATGACTTGAAGCCAAACCCAAGTGAAGAACAAGTTGAATAACATTCCGGGAACATTGAATGCAATCCAGCTTGCGAAATTCAATTCTGTTTGTCCGAAAATCCTGCACATTTGATTGTATTAACGATGAAAACATTTGCCTATAGATTTGCCTAAAATTCTGCTTACTCTTGAACTATTCCTTTAAGTGCTAACTGTGGGGAAGATCCAATCAAAGAACCTGTCCCACCGATAACGGAGGAATATGCTGAAAAAGAAAAACAAACAGTCAGTGTGCGATAAAAAAAAAAATAATTGTTATTATAGTGTAAGAACAAACATGTTGAAATCATTATTCCAGCTCGGATTTTTCTTTTTCGTTCTTTTTCGGCCTCGGCTGATGTTCTTCTGCTTTCGTTCGAATCGGACGGTACCAGTTCTTCAATGCTGCCACAGTTAGTGGTGATAGTGGCGTGAGAGATAGTTCTCACCATTTCTTCGTCATCATCCTGTGTTATTTGATTGCAATTATTGAGGGTCAGAATTGAATATGCAAACTCAACAGGGATGCAGGTAATTATCTAATACTTATGTAAGGATTAACGTAACTACAGTGCCAATCTACCTTGTATAACTCAGCAGCAACAGCGTCGACAATTGGGACCATCATCGCAGTTGTGGCCGTGTTAGAGATCCACATCGAGAGAAAAGCTGTCGTCCCCATGAATCCGGCTAACAACCTAAAGTAACACATTCATGGGTAGAAAAGCAATTATAGTCATAAAAAAGAGACGAGTGCTGTGTATGGTTCGATTATCTTGCAGTACTCGATCACTCGACTCTGGTCTCTTACCATCTCGGTTTAGCACCGACAAGAAGAAGTACAGCCAGTGCGACTCTTTTATGCAAATTGCAAAACTGAATGGCAAGGGCCAGGATGAGGCCACCAATAAACATCATGTTGGTATCCTTTTTTGACACGATTGGGGGGAATTTGGTTTTTGGTGTGGAGCACCAGAAAAAATAAAAATTTGAATAAATTAAAATGCACAAAAAAATTAATTTGCTACAGTCATTAAAAAAATTATAATAGATCTATTAATACCTTCATATATGCAGTGGATACGTCGCCGGTTTCCATTATTCCAAAAAGAGGTAATGCAACCACCGGAATCAAACTTGTAACGGGTAGAGGAAGTGCTTCCGTCATCCAGTAAATCGCCATAATCATAATCGTGTATCCGCATTGGGCCTCCTGCACAATTGAAAATTACATAATGATTACATAATGATCATTTGATGTCCAATGAATAATTATAAGGATTGTTTTTACCTTTACTCCAGTAATCGGTAGCGGCAAAAGTAAAAGAGGAGCCGAAACAGCAATAATGCCCCTCCAGTAAGGACGAACGTGATTGCGAAGGAAATTTAACATGCTTCTTACTGTGATTGACTGCAATCTTACACTAAGCTAACTCGATCGCGATTGATCCTTCAAACATACACTTGCGGTAAGCTGATACTTTTCACCAGGTGTGTTAGTTATACTGTAAATGCGCGTCCGATTTGCTGAAATCGTCGCCCATTATTAAAACGGGCTTCACAAGTGTCCGCGGTTTATATAAACATGTCTGTTTCTTTATTTTCAATATTTGCGGTCACGTACCCTACTATCCTGCAAGTATTCAATGAAAATTCAAAGGCTTTTCCTGCATATTACGTCAGTCGGAACACAGGGACATCGGAAACTGTTATTGGGATTGTATTATAATATTCGCCATAATTCATAAATCCATTCAATCACAACCTTGGGCCCTACCAAAGCGACATTTTCTGCCAATTCATATGTAAACTACGGCGTCATGCTAAGTTTTCCTTCCTGTAGATCTATATGACGTGGATAGCACATGGAAATAGATTGCATTGTCTTGCACATATACTGACACATTTTATTCATCCTAATGGTACCAGGTGGGCCGCTTACTCACCAATAAAGTAAAGGTTGAAAATCCGACAATACAAACTAAAAATTAGTTTTATCCTTTTTTATGCAACGCGTGTTGTTTGTAGAGGTGCATTTCATAACAGGAAAATTATATCCCCTACTCAAGTGGGAAGAATTGTGTGGTCAACTTCTGAAGAATTACACGATACGCTTGTGAAGGTCAGAATAACAACGATCTTATTTGTGATGTAACAACTATGGGTCCATGATGAATTAGATCATGGCGCAAACTATTATTTCACTCAATCACCTGATACTAGCCCTAGATTCTCTGTTGAAAATATTTTCACATGGCAAAAAATTTCTCGTTATTCTAAACGGAACTGTAGAGAACAGACTTATTTTGCGCTAAGCTTTTTTTGTATTCATAGACCTTTTTATTTTGTCTCCCAAACAAAGACTGCTAGCCAGACACCCCCCCCCCCAGATGTTGCATCACTAAATTCCTGGGGTTGGCAACTCAAAAATTACATTTTTGTCGCCTTTTCCTTTCACCTCGTAGAGGGGTGGGATAACATCATTTTGCTATTGAAAAGGCATAAGAGAGAAAAAACTGGGCTTTTAGTTGCCAACCCCTTGACTAAATTAAACAAAGAAACGGGAAAACTGTAAAGTATCAACTACTTTAAGGATTCTTTTTTCACGAACGAATGAAATTTACTTTCTAAACAAGGCACACTTGTTTCACATTTTGCAGTATTAGACTGAAAATATCTTGATTCAATTATTATTAGACCATTTGAAAAGATAATCAATTATTCGTTTTGCTCTAGCGCATCTTCTACGTCATGCCAGCCGACACTGAAATAGAGCTCAAGGAGGACCAAGGCTTGACGTTTCTTCTCAGATGCCGCCAGCTCCACTTCAATCCATTTGCTATCGCCAATCCCGCTGTCGGCACACGTATTCGAATTCGCTCTCTCCCATTCGGCTGCCAACTCATAACGCCGGATAGTTTCAGCTTTGACGGCATCTTCAATTTTACTCAGCTAAGATGACGAGAAAAATATTAGGAATAATCCACTTACTTTTTTCATTTGACGTCATTTACCATAGAAGAGATTTTATTGCGCCGCTTCTCTACATCTAAATGGTTCCACAGCTTTCGGCCGGAATCCTTGGCCATCCGCACTAGGGATTCGTTATGATCACGCGCTTGCAACCGTTCAAGAACCGACTCCAGCTCGTTCGTTTCTTCGTTTTCTTCGTCCACTTGAAAGGGATTGCCTTCTAGATCCGACTGTTACGATTCATTCAATTGTTATGTGTCACTCGCTTTTGTGAAGAAAATCAATTTAACCGATATAATATCTACCTTAACACCTTCGACCGGAATGGGAACGTTAGAAATGTAATAGTCATCGATCTTGGCGATGGATTGGTTGACACTACACCATTTCCTATCCTCTTTGATGATGCGCTTGAAGCATTTCTTGTGAATGATTAAGCCGCACCTTGGGCAATAAAGGCCCTCGCCCAACCATATCTGTGAAATGCCACAAAATGTGATGTTTGTTTTATTCGCAATATTTATCGCAGATCTAGTGTGCTAACCTTCGATTGACAAATGTCGCAGTTTTGGAGCTGGCCGAACCGTCGTAGCGTCCAATCGTGCGGCCGTTTCAGTTCATAAATCACGACGTCGACTTGCGAGCGATGGCGTTCGGAAGACTCGGATCGTTCGGGTGAGGTTTCTTCCGACGGAACAGTCTCCTGGGATTCCTTGATTTCCTCATCGGGCTGGTAAACGAAGGAAAGGACGATATCGCCATAGCACAGGCGAGGGTCGAATCCATCTTGGTCCTTTAACGAATGTTTCTGACTGCACAATACAAAAAGGAGAGAAGATAAATTGGACAATCAGTTGCCAGACTCGCGTTTGAATAATATTACCCAATTGATGCTTGGGGGTCAGCTGGATAGATTTGATAGGTCGAGACATGATGGCCTTGAGTGTTGAGATGACAATCGGCTGCAATTTCAGCCAGGCTGACATTGACATATCCCAGTCGGACCTCTTTCAGCGGCTCTTCAATTTCCAAATCTTGGCTGGGCGGAGCCGGCAGATCCTTTTTCATTTTAAAGAGCCTGCTCAAACTGAACTTTGGCGGCTGAATACTGACACTTGCCGCACTGTTGTCGGTTGTAGCGAATTCTTCGCCTCGAACGCCCGTCAACCAAATCGACAAGTTGAGGAATCTCTGGCCTGGCGACACACGAAAATCCATAGTATCGCCTAAATGGACAATCTATCAATAAATAAATGTCAGGTCCAATTTTTAAAAATTGGAATGAATTTACTGCCTAAAATGATTTCAAAATTAGATTCATACTTTACTCATTGGGTGAGTTTCAGTTCTTTTCATTTCTAAGCCGACCATCCGGCCGATCGTCTCTCGATGAATTGCAATGACATCATCCGGAAGAGGATATAGAGTGCGCTGTTCGGCTCCTTCTATCAAAATCGACACAACCAGATTAGTTACTAAAGCATATTCAAATTCATTATTCATCATACCAGTTTTAATGACATTTTTGGCGTCGTCCGCCTCAACCTGTTGAAAGAAGAAATTATTCAAAAAACCGGAATTACAATAGGCTAATTGGAATAAGTGACGGGAAATACCTTTGACTTGATGGCCGGAATAAAGCGATCGATCCGGATGATGACATACTTAGCCTCGGCGGTAGTAATGGCTCGTAAGACTTGCCTAACCGAATTGACGGGTAAGCCGTCCACTTCCAGGATAACGTCTCCCGCTCTGAATCCGGCCTCGTCCGCCGCGGAACCCGGCTCGGTGCTCACCACCACCACTCCAGCCGGATGGTTTCCCACCAGATCGACAATGATTTCGTCGATGGCCGAATAATCGGACTAAACGGAACGGCAAGGCAAAAAAAAAAAAATGATGGGTCCGGTTTCCGTAACTGATGAGATGACCCGTCCAGTCCAATCACTATACCGTTGCATTTGTAGGCAAACCGTGAAAGACGAATCCCAGCGGTCTATCTCGCTTGCGAATCATGCGAACATCCAAGAGCACGTGTCCCACTGCCTCCGACGGAGCGAAGTCAATCCACGGACAGCTATCTGCCCCCGTGCACAATCAAAAGAACATTGAGCTTTACGTTGGAAAATCTTATCTATTCCTGATGTCGAAAATTTCACAAGTGATTGATAACGTTCACCCACCGAGAGCTAAGATGCAAAAGAGGCCTTCGGCCTGGATCAGGGAAGGATCAAGTCGAGAGACATCGCAGACGTTTACTTGGAGTCTCCCTCGACGAGTTGGCGTTGACGTTGGCGCCGGAGTCGGTTTCAGAAGGTAACGATCAGGATCAGGAAAGAGCGGATGAGTCAACATTTTAGAGTTAGGAAGACAGTGTTGCTTCTGAATCCAACTTGTAATCTAGATTGAGCCAAACATAAAGAATGATCAACATCCCTTCCAATTTAACGACACTTTCCTTGTTCTATTTTTACGCACTAAAGAAGCCAGCAGATCGGTGACGGCGTCATAAGACTGTCCTTGAATTCGGGAACTGATGGGCATATCCTGATAATCACGAAATCAATGAAGCAAATGTTTCGAATTCTGCAAGAGGAGAGCGATGAATCTTTAAAAAAATAATTAACTTGACTAACCAGAATAGGTGGTGGACTGAAAGCGATCGTCCAATGAGAATACGGCAGCCGGGAGAATTTCAAACGAAGATCTCCTTTCAGCAGACACACTAACAAATAAATCGGTAATTACAGTCACGCGAGATAATAAAAGTGGTTTGAATGCTAAAAGAGTTTACGCTTAGCTGCCAGGAATGCCGTTTTTCCATAAGGCAAGGCCACGTCGATTCCCATAGCGAATCCACCACTGTATTCAAGGTGAATGATCAGATCGACCGATTCGATCAATTTTTGGTCCTCGTCGAGGACGAGACTGTTGACTTCAAAGCCGCCGATGGATGGAGCCTTTGTCCCCATTTCAATGTCGTAAATCTGCCCAGCAACAAATAAAGTTGGGGTTGATTTGTTGGATAAAAATCAATGGAGAAATAGGCAGAGAACTGTTGATACCTTCAATCCTTTGATAATTTTGTTAACAGTCGCGCCTCCTTTGGCGACCCCTTCCTGCATCTCCTTATTGATCCGATGGATGAGAAATCGACGGACCAGTCCGTTGTTTTGGGCTTCCCGGAAGAAGAACTGCAACAAGAGATTGACGGCCAGTAAAGTTTCATCCCTCTGAGTTTTGTCCGTTTCGGCAGCTGGAATCTTCTCTGCGGTCAGCTTTCCGGCCAAACCCTTAATGCATTATGAAAATCAAATGTATACACAATGTAAGACAATCCATATATAACAACCTTTTGACTGACCCACGAGGGGCAGCTAGAGATTAGATTTTTTTTACAACAATACAATTCCATAAATAGTTAAAAAATCCGATGGGGTATTTTACCTCGGGCAATTCAACGGAAATGGGCTGGTCACTGGTCACCAGCGGAGTTGTGCTCTCCGGGTTCACTTGAGGAAGCAACTTGTCGTCATCCGCCGGCATGATCCAACAGAGAAGGTCCCGCTGGCCGACGGCCAATGTCAAAACGATTCCCAATAGAAAGCAAATCAGGCCGGTCGAAATCAACCAGAGAAACATGATAGACACAGGACCGAATCCCCCTCCTTGTCGTCTTCCCGATCAATAAAGTCTGCATTGGAAATGGAGCAAAAACAAAAGAAATCATTGAGGATTGAAAGAAACTCGAAAGACAGAAAACAAAAACAAATCGACAACGACATGGCAGACATGTACTGTGCAGATTGCCGTTGACAACGTTGTCTGTCCGCATTATTCGATGCTGCTAGTTCAAGGGAGAACAGCCAGTCAAAAAAAGAAAAAAAAAAAAAAAAAAAACAGATGGGGAGAAAAAAAAACGAAAAATAAAAACAAGTCTGCGAGGGAGTCGAAATTCCCGCGAGGCGGGAATCTGTTGACGTCATGTTGCGCATCAGCATCGATCCTCTCTCTCTCTCTCTCTCTCTCTCTCTCTCTCTCTCTCTCTCTCTCTCTCTCTCTCTCTCTCTCTCTCTCTCTTCGCCAGCATCGTGCGGAGGAGGATTTATAAAAGACTCACCAAAGAATTTCTTGCGTCTTATTTTCTTTTTTCTTCTTGCAGACTGTATACCTAATTAAAGGGCGGGTCTGCAACCCTTTTTATACTATTGCTATTTCAATTCCGTCGCCAGGCGTTTACAAAGCCAATGTCAACATTCTTAAATGCGACCCGAAATTTTCAGGGGGAAAGTGATGTAGGAAACAAATTGAAATTTTAAATCTAGACGACATATAAAAAGAGAAAAAACGAGACATGCAAAGTCAATTGTCAGTAGATATTGTGTCTGGACTGTGCTCTTGTGTCGTCTCTGTTGGAGCAATTTTTGGGAGATTTCTTTTTTGCCCAACGGGAGATTGCGGGACATAATAGGAGCGAGGACGGGCATCAGTCAGAGAGCGCCGACATTAATTCCCCAATGGTAAAAATGCGGAAGGCCATGAAAGTGAAACTGTTTCAGGTTCGTTTGTTTGTTTTATTATGTCGTCTGTTTCCCACCACCAACTGAAACCCGCCAATCGATTCCGCCTGGATTATTTTTTCTTTTCTTTCGGCCGAATAGAATATAACATCTAGGACATGTCACCATCACAACCATCAAGGAGCTCCTGCGTGAGTGTGCTGAAGCGTCGGGAACGGCTGACGATTTCCCCGGCTGATAAAGTCATTGACTTGGTTAAAAATTGACAAACACGACTGCCATCACCAAGTCTTGAGCGACACCCATCGATAATTTCTGATTCGCTGATCAGGACCCAGCCTCTGGCAGTAGTCTCGGAGAGGGAGGGCACTTGAATATTTCAACAAGAGTTGGAACGTTCGATAGTCGACCCTAACAAATAATTCCCTGTAAACAAGAAAGCCCAGCCCGAGTCATCTTTTGTCGTTAGAAAACCCGACCAACCCGGCGCGCGTGCAAACCGACCAGTTTCTCTCTCTCTCTCTCTCTCTCCGAATTCACTTGTTTTTCTCATCCATCCTTTTTTCTAGAAATGAGAAAAAAAAAGTTCCGAGTCACGCAGACCTCCTCGAGCCGGTTGCTGTGCAGCAGCTTCTCTCTGTCAACCCTTTTTTTCCCGCTTATTATTATTTACTAGATTCTTTTATTTAAAGACGTCCTCTCTTTCTCTCTCGGCCAGTTATCTGCGGACGAAAAGGGGGTAGAAAGAAAGAAACATCGTCAAAAAACATCCGTGTATATAGTGCACGAACGTACTGTACTCGTATACGTCTATATGGGTTTGTGTGGGCAGTTAACTATAAGACCGGCAATAGCGACAACAGCTTCCCCGCATTTGTTTTGTGATGATCTAGAACTCCCAACTGTAGCGGATACGGACGGAAGATAATTCTTGTCCTACTTAATCATGATAGGGGTGTACTTCTGAAAACGAGCGGCATCCACATTAGACTCCCTGCTCTGCTGCTGCGGTAATTGGATTGTTCTTCTTCTATGTGATGTTTTTTTTTTCTTTTTCTTCCTCTCTGTGACGACATCCAGGCGGATGCGCTAGATAGACTTATCTCGGCGGCTGCCTACTATTGAGGAGCCTAAATATTTTGGGCCAGTTGAAATGAAGAGATGAAAGAGACTCAGTAATGAAGGGTGTCGGCTCAGGTGGAGATTGGTCCCAAAAGAGATCCCGCACGTCCCGACGACACACCCTTCGTTGGGCTATTTAATGTTTTTCGAGTCTAACCTCCCCTTGAATAGGAGCGGTCCAACTCGCTAGATGGTGTCGACAGTCACGAATTCCTGAGAAGGGAAACACACACGCAATTTGCACACAAGACTGGTGGTGTGTGTGTGGGGTGGGTGGGGAGAGTTTTGATTTGTGTGTATGCGGGAATGCGGGCCAGACGGCAAACAGGATCGGGTTGATCCCGCACACAACAGCAGCAGTCCCTTCTCGGCCATCGTTACGTCAACACGTTCGCGTCGTCGATTACGTCCGCGCTGACACTACTACTAGTCTACTAGTCTACTATATCTACTACTACTACACCATCATTGCGATTCGGTTACGTGCGCTTCTGTTCTTTTTTCTCTCTCGCGCAACCCGTACAATATAACCCCCCACCCGTCACCGAATCCGTGCGTGAATGAGTGAGTGTGTGAGTGTTCGGATGGACGGATCGCAGATGCCATCAGGCACGTTTCCATGTGCCACGACAAGACCCGAATAGTATCAAATCATTAAAGCGCCCAAAAGAGAAACTGGTTAGTTTGGGGTCGGTTCACCCTCACCGTTCAATGCTGCCGTCGATTTCGCCATTCCCGGACTGATTAACTGACACGTTATTCAATATTCCTTCCAACATTCAAATGCGGAATTGGCTTCCCATAACAAGAGACGACAAAAGAAAAAAAAATTGTGTTTCTTTCTTTTCTCCTACGGCCAAAAGTTACACGACGAAGCAGAGTGAAAGAGAATGCTGGGTCTTGTATAGAATTCCAGTGACTGAAGGACCTGTCTTCAAAACTTCTCCATCTTCACCGACGTCTCTCAAGTGTCACACGTCCTAAGCCGTTCTCTATAGGGTCTCGACGTCAAAAGAAAAAAAAAAGAAACGAAGAAGCAGAGAGAGAGAGTGAAAAAAAAGGACAACCCAACCGCTAACATCATCTTGAAGTGCATCCCCCCTTACGCCACGAATTTTTCGTGTTGCCTCTCGACCGCCTCCTCCGAACCGAAAGCAGGTAAGGAAGAACCCCCCTTATTCTCTTTCTTTCTTCAATATAGTTTCGAAAAACGCCGTAATTCTTTTCCCTTCCATCTGGGAAGAAGAAGAAGAAGAAAATAAATAGAAAGAGAAAATGTCGGAAACCGCTGGCGGATCAAATGTTCAACAGACTCCGACTGCATAGAGCAGCAGCTAGTAGTAAAGAGGAAGTCGGGAATTCCTGTTTCTTTTTGATTCAATAATGCGCATCATCCGGTTGGCGCAGATGAAATGAAACGTTATTTCCCTTCGTCTAGACCCTCCTTAAACAAAAAATAGGATACTAATAAAAAACAAAAAAAGTCGTTTTCTTTCTTTTTCTTTTTCTTTTTAGTAGCTCCAGTGTTTTATCTGCACACAGTGTGGCGTAATACACTAGACTATATACGGATCTTCCTTGGTGGATCCATCCTAGCCGATGATGCGTATCTATAATATCCAGCCAGGGCTAAAACATGTATAAATCGATGTTTCAGCCAGCGTTATTCCATACATTATTCCGGGGTGTCGTAGGCCAACCAGCTGACTCCCGGCCCGTTCCCACCGGGACCCACGGCACTTTCCCGAGTTCTCCATGTATTTTCTTCTGCCTTCCTTGTAGGCGTTATTAACTTTGGTATATGTATGTGTGTGTGCTGGTAAAGTCTTATACGACTACATCTAGTCGTATATGGGCTGTGTACACAGCATTTCAAGCAGTGCGTAGGAGTATATATATAGAGAGAGATACGTACGTTATCCACTCGGCCATCTCTTAATACACTAGACTGCGCAGACACAGACGTCCAATATGCGGAGGGGCTACCGTGACACGGAGCGACACCGCCGGCCGTGACGTCGTGCCTCAGCCCAACTCCACCAGCATGTACCTCGGTTACTAGTTTCTCTTTCGTCGACGACAGATTATAAACCCCGGCGTCGCGTGTCCACCTTGCGCCATCTTTTCCCTATTATTATGACCTTATATGCACAAACACAGTCTGAGCTATAGCTGCTAGCTAGGAGACCCTTTCATTTTGGTTCTTGCAGACCTTTTCGCTGTGTGGTGTTTCGTTTGTTTTTTTGTTTTTTTTCGGACCCCAACCGACAGTCACCATATTATAAATCCACACCCAGATTGTAAGTTGAGTGGCCAAACCCAACTCCTGTTTTCTCCTTTGCCTCCCCCCTCCCATTCCCGAACTGGCCATTATAAACAGACAGTCAATCCAGTTTGGTCGGTCGGTCCGGTTGGTTGATGGGGAGGTTTGGTTGACTTTAAGTTTGGCTCGGGACGAGACTTTAGCGGGCTCAAATAACCCGATTACATTATAAGTCAACAGTCGCAAATATGACATTATATAGCGCGGCAAGAGAGCGGACCTTCACGGTGGACTTGCGCAACGTTTACACTTGTCGAGCGAATCTATGCGAGACCTGCCGTGAGCAGCACCTATTTCCTGCTGTACCGGTTTCGGTTATCCGGGAGAGAAAGAGAGAGACCTGCGGGCGATCCATAAGGGCGTTATTTAGTTATTGCGGACTCTCGTGACAGTTTGAAGAATGTCCCGGCGCCCCTTTTGCTTCTACTTCTCCTGCGGTTATACCCTCTGCGCTACTGCTGTTGTGTGTGGTTGTACACCATATACTACGTAGGCAGCAGCAATAGGAGACAAACTGATATTTGATGATGTTATCACTCGGATTTGGCCCCGCTTCGCTCCACTTTTATGCGACTATCTCTCTCCCTCTTGGCGGATTTAGTTGTCCGACTCGTTGTCAACGAGGCTCTAGATGTACTATACACACAGAGTGTATAATACATAAAAACGGGCCGACATGTATTAGGCCAGTTGCGTCCGGCAACGAATCCAACGACTGCAAATTGAGAACGCCACGTCAGACAACAATAAGAGCGCCAGCTGCGCAAAAATATCACCAGGGGCTTCCTTTTTTCAGACTCTCTCTCTCTCTCTCACACATCAGTATTTATATTCGACACTCATCAGCAATCAAGAAAAACAACTTGGCTCTATTCGATCGGTCGCTGTGAGTGTGTGTGTCGATGGTCGCCACGGTAACGAGAGAAGGAACCCAAGAAATCGGAAAATGGAAATCAACAAAGTTCTTTTCTTCCCCGTTTTTGTTGAAATTGTTAGTTCGATTTTTAAGAAGGGGGAAAATCAAAAAGAAAAAAGAGTAGCATGTTCGGGAATATCTAAAACTGCTGAACAAGTCCTGGAGGTCTGTCATTCGACTTGCTACTAATTGGAAATATCCACCTTAATTAGATTCTGGGATTTTCTTTTTCCTTTGGAGGGAATCAAACTGAATTATTTGAGAGCGGAGAATAACTAATGTATGCAAGGCTTTTTTCTGCTGTAGACACAAAACACTGGCGACTCAACTTTTGCTCCGCGTAGCCCTGGATACTATAAGGCAACTTGATTTTCAAGCCGAAAAAGTTGGAACCTACAAAACTATACAGAATTTAAAGGAATCAGGGCAAACCAAACTGCGCTGTGCAAGTCCGCCGGTCTTCTCGCTAAGACGGAAGCCACAAACAGAGAGGATCTCTCATTGTGTGCGTCAATATTCATTAAAGCCGGTCAATCCGGGCCCATACACGCAACCGTGGAATAGAAATGATTAGTGCAAAAACCTGATTCCTATTGGCGCAGCTTATACTTGCTTATAGACTTGCTCTTTTTTTCTTTCTTCGGAAACAAAACAAAACAAAACAACCTTTGCTCGACTGGGCTCGATAAATGTAAACACATTGGACACGAACGTCATTGCTGGAGGAGGAGGAGGTTGGCTATTAGACCCATAAAAGATGGGGCGGAATGATTCGGTACATAGTCAGAAAACGCTTCTATTTTCTAGCTGCTCTTTTTGATTCTCTTATGATTCCCCCCACCAATTCCTTTGAGATGCGTTTTGAAATGTTTTCTTTTGCCTCCAATTCTCCGGACGAGTTGAAGACTCATCCGCATCCCCTTCGGCATGTTTCTGACAAGTGCAGCTCAACCAGCACAAAAATCTCCTCCCGACTAAAAAAAGAAGAAAACAAAACGTTGCGCCTTCCATGTCGGTACGGTAAACGCTCCTCTTATATCAATGTTATTTGGGCTTGTGTATTTGCGAGCTATTTCAACAACAATCCCACACATCCTCTGGTCGTATATATAAGCACAGCCAGCTATATCATAGCACACCCATAAGAATCAAAGCCTGGCGAATAATAATAATAAATGTTGATTTCTTCCCTTTTTCAACTTTTCGGCTAAAATAAATTCCCGACGATGAGCGTGTTTATTTTTTCTCAACAAAAAATAATAAAATAGTAAAATAATAATAAAAAAAAAAGGTTGGGGAAAAAAAATCCCAGGCTGAGCTTGACGGAGGCCCCTCGTGATCGGAATAATTCGAAGGCGCTTACAACGGATTGTTACGCTTTGCAGCGTGCGGGACCGGAACACACCAGAGCGCATACACACAGGCCATAGGCGTCAGTCGGGCAACTCGTGTGTGTGTATGTGTGTTGTGTATGTGGCTCCGCAATTTTGACGCATTGAAAATTCCGTCTCTCTCTCTCTATTCGTTGTGTTATTGTTGTAGATTTATATATTCCGCATTTGAAATCAGCTTCCACACACACAAGAGCACAGCTCAGCTATATAGCACACTATTTACAGTCGAGCCTGGGCAATAACCTATAGCCCCAGACAGAGCCAACTAGGCGGCATCACGACCCTGAGTGTATATCCCGGAATATAAGGCGTCTACTATATCTATCTAAACAAGAAATTCTATTCTATTCGAGTTGGATGCACAATAGAAAAACCCCTGGAAAACCTCCTTCTTCCTCTCCTCCGCTGAAAATCCCCCACCGCCTCAATGGGTTGCTGGCGTGTGTATACAGCCAATATACCGAGCTGGTTATTATTAATATGTTTATATCTGTCTATCCTTTTATTAAGCCTCAAAAAAAGATGCGATTTATACGTATTAGGGATGTAGATGCATCCCCTATAGCTCTGTAATACATGCACAAATGAAATGGGCCATAATAATAATAATATGGGCAACGTGTGGGCGGGTATAGATGGGCTGCTTATTGCTTTGCAACTCTTCCGAGACTTTGCTCATCTATCGTCCTTTGTACGTAGCAGCGGGAGAGAGAGAGAGAGAGAGGGATGGCCTTATATCACGCTCACACATGTAGAAAATGCTAGATCCTATACACAGCTCTCTCTCTCTCTGGCTGGCGGACCTATTCTCGATTCGAGCCGGCCATATTGATTTCGTTTGCATATCAGCACTACTCCAAAGAGATATTACCTACTTTCTACACCGTTGCTGGGGTGTAGAGCGCTGTGGCCCGGTTGGCAACGGCTGGAATGATAATCACGGCTCAAGTGTGAATTCAATTCAATTTCTCAACCATCAAAGAAGCAAAAAGCAAAAAAGTTGAAGCTTTTTTTTGCAAAAAAGAAAAAGAAGAAGAAGAAAAGGGAAAGACGGTGGACCGCGGGTTGACTTTTAAATTTGTCACGTTCCACACAGGCGGCGCGTTCTCAGGCCGTTCGTGAAAACGTATTCCGCATTTCAGAAATCCAGCAGCAACTGCTGCGCTCCGCACAACTCGCCGCCGAAATTTCAAACGGCAAATGGCTGCCATTCACCCTTTTTTTTTCGCAATCGCAATTTCGTGTGACCCCGTTTCCTGTTTCCTCTTTGATTGCTATAAGCGCCTCCACGCCCGGAATTGTATCCATCAATCCTACTTGACTGATTTTTGCTACCGGAACGTACACCTACAGCCCCCGTGCATGGGCAAAGAACTTGTCCGTGCAATTTTCATAAATCCCGGAAAAGTGACCCGTGATCGACATTTGCATGTACAACAACTTTTTTCGCAGCGCAGTGGCTCCTAACTAAGCGCATATCTTAAAACATACGTACTATATATCTCCGTGACGGCGGAATCATGCAGGGCGGGTGGATGAGTCCCTAGAAGAGAGTCCCCCCCCCCACCCCAATAGTCCGTCAACGCGTTTGTTTTGTTATATACTAGGGCACACGGCAACGGTTTTAGACATTCAGACACCGGCGCCATACATAGCGGGGGGATGATGGGTGGTGTAAAAAGAACTCTATCCAAGCTAACAAAAAAAATGGGGGGGGGGGGGTAGAGGGGGTGGAAAAAGAGGTGACTTGAAAAGAATCGATCGACGACAAGACCCCGATACGGCTGCCTTTTATAATATGTATAGTGTTCTGGCACCGGAAGAAGAAGAAGAAAAAAAGGAGAAGAGAGAACGATGGAGTCCATATATGTACTCTAGATGGAATAAATCGCGCGTGCTACAGCTGTGCAGCTATATTCAAGTTAAGGGCGGCAGCAAAGGATGGTCCCAACAACAACAACAACTACTGGATGATGATGGCCAAAAAGGAAGACTTATAGATGCCCCCCCAATGAAAAATCGTGAGGGGGTTTTAACGCCTTCCCAATTTCTACTGTGAGCAAGAACTTTTTCTTGATTTCGTATTGCGTCTTATCGTTATTAGACTTGAACTAATGCGCAACGTCCAATTGCAATCGCTGCGGTTAAAAACACACACAAGAGTCCCCCCTAGGCGGCTGCCGTTGTAATGATGAAAAACGGGCGACAGAATGATTTCACGAGAGAGCAAAGAGGAGACCGTCGTTCGGGACTTTTCTTTCTTTCTTTTTCCCGCGACCTGAACAGCTGCAACAACGTGGTCGCCCGCCCCTGTGTGCTGTGTGTGTGGGTGGGCAATAAGTAACCGAAGGGGTTCAGCTCTCTTTTTCTGGGTGGGTTGCACTCGTTGGGATTGTCTCCATCTTTCTCTGTTCTTCCTACCTCCAAAAAGCTCAGAGAAGAAGAAGAAGAGATTAGCAATAGTCGAGGGTCGGGGGGCAGGGCCAAGAGCGAAAAAAGGGGATCACTCAGATGGATCGATTATCAAATGGGCAAAATCCTCTCTCTCCCTCTCTCGACCTTCTTTGCTTATTAGACGGGACCTGGGGGTCTCACGGAGCGTGACGCTCTTCTTCTCTCTCTCTGCGGTGATGATGATGCCGCATCTGCGAATGAGCTCCTGTTTAGATCCGGCCGGAACTTACTCTGCCTCGCAGATGGTGATCTATGCTAGACCCTTTTCCCCCCACTGCCATTCACTCTCGTTTTCTCTCGATCCAATCCTGCGGCTCTTCACTATCCGACCCTAGATCTTTCTTCCCCCTTTTTTTCCCCCCACTTTTCCTGGGATTTTCATCCACTCATTCGGATACAGGGGGTAGGAGAGGATCGACCCGAGTTTCACTGGAACTGCGACACACACACGTGAAGGAGTTGGTCACCGTGTGACACACAGACGTGACGGCGTGTAATCAATCGGAACCGGACGTATACAAAGTCGACATGGAATATCCCGGAGCGCTTCAATGAGGGTACAATCCTCTCCTCTCTACTACGCAGCTCAGAAGAAATCTAATACAAATCAATTCGGCGGCAGAATAATCAATGTCGACTGCTGCTGACCATTAAAAGTTGGAAGAGTAACAAGGGATAAAAAAAAGGGTCGAAAAAGTACACCCGAGTCAACAGCAGAGTTGGGAGCTCTTCAATCCCTCCCCACCAAGTCTTATTTTCAAGTTGTGTGTTCAAAAAAGAAGAAGAAACGCATACACACATGAGGGGGGCGGACGGATTTAAGTGTTTTTTTTCAAGAGGTTTTTTTGTCGATGAATTCCTAACCCACTGCACTACGTACGTCAGGGGAGAGCCAAAAGGCACAGATAGAAAAAAAGAAAAAGAAATCTAAAGTAATCCTTTCCAATGATGGAAATGTAATACCGTACCTAGTACAGTCATATATATGAAAAGTGACTGGGAATATTATCCGTGTAAGTATAGACTATACATGGCGAGCGGAAGGTAAGATATTATATGTTCCGCTCGTGCAGTTCGGCAAAGGAATTATAACCAAGGATTACTGGAAATAGGAAAAAGAAAACGGCGCGCTACTTGAACTGAAAAAAAAAAAGAGCTTCAAACTCCGGCGCACTCGGCCTTTTTTTCTTCTTTCTCCTTCCGTTGGTCCTTACATATTTCCGGCAAACAAACATCAGAAGGGAAAAAGAAGAAGCGAGCGAGTGCTCGTACTACACAGAGTATATACACATACAGTAGATTATTATGTACAGTATATTCCTGTGCCGCCTAGTATTGTCAAAGTCTATTAAGCTCAGCGATGTCTATCTTCTCTTTTATATGACGAATGAAGGTTGAGCTAAATATCCATTCGACCTGAATTCAGATACTTATGCGCCTCTGTATATACTACAACTTCATACGGTACTCCTCTAGTAGCTTGAGACTGAATAAATATATGTAACAGCTTTCTTGATGGTTAGCCATCAGCTTCAAAAGAGGCAGACAGGCAAAAGAAAAGAATTCCATATGCAAACCGTTGAGGGAGGAAAGAAAAGATTTCAAAAGAAAAAAAGAATTGAGGGATCCCAGCGTCACCACACTGCAGCTGGGATGGATGGATCGATTGTTGTTGTTCCCAAGGAGAGGCACCACACACAGTCTCTCACGTGTTGCAGTGGCTTTTTTTTTGCATGTCGGAATAAGGGGAATCGTAGCTGAAATATTTAACATGAGACAGGTATGCGCATGAATTATTGAATTACTTACGCCGAGGCACTACGGTTGCCGAGCAAAAAAGAAAAAATGTAATCCAGTTTAAAGAATAAATAGGTTTTAAGTAAATGGGAGAATTGATGTCTGTGCTCTCTTTTTCGGGGAAACGCGGGAAAATTAGACTTTTTTTGGTGGAAAAAAAAAACGAACGATCAAAAAAAGTTAAAAAAAAAAGATGAAAAAGTGGTTGTAAGTATATTAACGCAGAATGGCAAAACAATCTTGTTGCTACGCACGTTGTTGCCTTTTTTTTTGTCCAACAAATAATCCCTTCATCTTGTTACGGGTTTCGTGAAATTAAAATTGGAACAAAAAGGAGCCGTGTAAAGCTCACACAGCACCAGCCCCCCGTAAAAAGACTAAGGAGAAACCCTGGGAAACCATTGCGTGAGCGCTGTCCGTTATGCGAACGACACCTTCGCCCGAAAATATCCCGCGCTTGTAAAATGGCGGCCGTCGTCGATAATTCCATCGTTGAACCTGACAATTTCTCATATTCGTGTGTCGGCTTTCTCTCTGTGTGTACTGTGTACATACATATTCTATATAGACATAATCCGGCTCATAAATTTAGGGTAGCCGACAATATTATTCATGTTTATATTATTCCGTGTCTTGGAATTTGTCTCTTTCTAATTGGTCCGCCGTCATTTCGATGACGGATCCCGGCCCTGCCTGCATCGCATCATGCAGCAGCCATTCCCTGCGGAATATGGAAGCGCATAGCTGGCGGATGATTTATAATAGTCGCCCCATAAATCCGATATAGCTCCTCCGTCCGCCGTCTAGTGTTTTGACTCTGCAGTCGCCCAAATGATCCCCGCTCTACGTTAGTCTACTAGTTTTGAGTCCAGTTTTATTTTTTTATTTCTTTTCTTTCTTGAATTGCTTATCCTCACGTCCCGTCTAAAGATCGTTAGCGCTTCCAGCCAGAGTCAAACGACAGCCAGGGGGAGCCAAATTTCCTGGAATAGGTTAACACACAAAAAGAAAAAAAAAAGGGGGGGGGCAACACTTGTTTCTTATTCAAAAGTTGGAATAGATGTATGGTGCCGAGTAATCATCGAAGCCAAGCAAGGCGCTCGCTTCATACTAGGTAGCATAAATTATTTGGCAAGTTGGGCGCGATCTATCGTTTATATTAGCCGTCCACGTCGCACCCACCCAAGGCGTCGAATTATGAAACGACGTCGAACTGCTTCTTGTCTACGAAACCCTAACGAATATAATATAGACGTAGCTACAGCTACAGCGCATCACAAGAGATGAGAGAAGCGTCCAAGTGAGGGGGTAAACTTGGGTGTTTCCTCAGACTATCAGCTATCGACTTTGGGTTGAATAATATGTAACGCTCGGCGCACCGCAGTGGCGGAGATTTGTCGGGGCCGTTTTTGATCAATGGACCCTGCAAAACTTCCCTGGTGCCCCCCACCTCCCTCCACTCTCAATATCTAGTCGTGTGCCCGGATTGGACTCTCTCTCTCTCTCTCTCCGACGGTCAAAAGGTGGCCGGCGCCACTGCTGTGCACAACTTTCATCCAAGAGAGTCCAAACAGTTCGCCATCCAACTAAGCGGGCGGGCGTCGGGCCTCTATAGACTTTCTAGCACACGAAGCTGCTTCCATTAATGGTCCAACGGGTCCCTTAATGTATTAATGTTCGTCCGGCATGTGCTGGCTGCTGGCTGTGTTCTATTATTTAAGCACTTCGCATATTCGCTTAGCGGGGAGAGACTCGCATAAATAACTTTTCTTGGACGATCAAAATCATTCGTATTATTTCCTTTATGAATTTTCAAACCAAAAAGAAAGAAAAACAGAAAATAGATCGAATATTTCCTTGGCTCTCTTGTCTATAGAGAGTGGAGAATGGATCTGATGACTTGCGATAGCAAGTTTCTCCCGACAGCATTCATGTGTGTGCATGGCTTAACTGATGATTCAACTTGGCTCTTTACTATACGTTCGTCCCCCCCCCCCCACACACACACACATTTCATCACAACACTCGACGACCGACCAAGAGAAGCAAGTAAGTGAGATATACTGTAGGTGTATCCCCCTCAAGACTTGCTCTCCTATTATTATTGGGTTTATAGTTTCCCAGAGAATCCCAAATGCAAAATCGCGGTCCCACTGGACACACTGGAGAGAGTGAGAGAGAGGAAAAAAGCAGTTGCGAGTGGGAGGTGGCTGATTGATTTCCAACGGAAATGTGTCGGGGTATATTCCAACCAATTGAAAGAAAAATGCGGCTATAGTGCAAGTATGAAAAGGGGCGAAACATCAAAGTTCAATGCAATCTTACAACAACAAGAAAAAAGAAACACCAAAAAACTTGAAGGTTAACTCATCGCATTTCTTCTAGCGCTAATTTTCGGTGCTGGGGAGAGGGGGAAAAAAAGGATGGAAGCCAAATCAAATCAAAAAAACCTTTTCTTGTTGGCACCCCTTTATAGTGAAAAAAATCACGACATAATGAAAATATTTTTGTAGTTCGCTTACCAGTGAAAAAGAGGAGGTGCGTAATTTTCTTATAGGCCGAAATATAAGAAAAGACGAAGGTTTTTTTTCCTCTCTTTCAAGGGATTCTTTTCTTTATTCTACACACACGTCGTCGTCGTTCAATGGGAAATCCTTTTCGATTTTTCTTACTGCCGAGAGAAGCCGAGAGAGAAGCTTTTGTGAGCTCCTCTTGTGTGGCTTGCCGATGGTTTAACAATTGTTTCACAAATGCCCGGCCCATTTGATGTCGGAAAAGATTTCACCACACGAACGACGAACGTATTTTTCCCCCTTCATAACGTTGGCCAGTCGTCAGATGGATAAGGTCACAAATAGGTCAATTACGTTAGTAGATGTCGATTACTGTCGTCGACCAGCCAAAACAATTTAAAAAAACAAAACAAAAAAGAAAACAGTCGCAAAGAATAATATAAAATACAAGACGGACGATTTTTGTCGTTCTTTTCCTCGGCTGAGTGCGTGTAACGATCTCGTTAAGCTGAATGACTTTGTTTTCTTGTGTGTCTCTCTGTTTTTTTTTTCCCCCATTCTCCTTCTTCTCTATGGATTTACTAGCGTTCAGAATGTGTCCAGCAGCCCAGTTTGTTTGTGACGACTCTTCACTTCCTTCCTGTGTGACGCCGGACAAATTTGTTTCGGGCATTCCCCCCCCCCCCCTCGAGGTCTTTAATTCTTCGGCCTCTCCTATTTTTGTCCTTTTCTTCTTCTTCTTCATCTTTTCATCAAAAAAAGAAGAACGAGCTCTAGTCGACCTCTTTTTATTCCAAATAATTTTTTTGGGTAGCGTTTCCCATTCCGGTTCTTCCCCGTCGTGATGACGTAAAATTCCCGTCGTCCAGTTCCGAGCTAAGATCCGATGTCCATTCCCATCATCCATCTGACCGCACACCAGAATAAAAACACACAACAAACACCGAAACAAATAAATAATATATAAAGCAGAGAAGAAGAAGAAAAAAAACCTGCGGCTACAACATCAACATCTCAGAGTGCATGTAATATATCCATCATGGAGCGCCGGCCCCTCCAGCTCAGCCCAGTTCTTATTCTTTTACTTGATCCTCCACTTTTTACCCCGCTCTCCACCATATAATAACAACAACGCACAGTCGAGTGTGTGTGTTTTGTCTATGGTGTGTTCATGGGCGCGGACAGCCGGACTTGGTCAACTGCAAAACTTGCCAAGTTCCATCAATCCATCTATCTGTCTGGACAAAAGTCGGCCAGCTTCTCTATCTCCTTTCTTTCTGCAAGCAGCTCCGATGTACTACAGATGAGATCTCATCTAAGAAAAGAAAAGGTCTCGATCCTTTTCTCTGTCTTTTATTTGTCGCTTTCAATTGAACATTCGTGACGCAAATGGCGCTGCAAGTATTTCTCACTCGATTGAACTCGCCCCACCCCCCTTTTCTAAACATTTTGGCAATCAGCAGAAAACAAAAGAGTAAAATCGACGCGGAGGCGAAACCAATGCACTTGCTTTTGCTTGTTACCCATGTCCATTTCGTCATAGATCTACGAGCATGTGTATAACCGATGACATTTCCCAGTCACTCCAGCGAATTCTTTTTTTTTCCGCATCAGCAATCACTTTATTATCCGTTTAACATTTTGTTTTTTTCCGGAAGAAAAATAAGAATAAAAAAAGGGGAAATTTTCAGGCCGTGTTCTTATTTCGTTTTGTTCGAATTTTCTTTTTTTCAAATTGTTGCGTGTCCTTATTTTCTACTTCAACTGTTTGTCGATTGCAATTCCGAGGGGTTTCCATTCTACTCTTCTTCTTCTTCTTCTCCTTTTTCGCTCTTCTTTCGCCCTCGTTGTTTTCCTCCTTGACATTCCGGAGGCCTTATATCCTTTCATGGGCGTCTTCTTCCTCTTCAGGGAAGCTATTCAATATGTCTTGTGTTTGCCTCAACTCCGCCAACGTGACATAAGGTCACTGCCTTTTTCTTTTCCATTTGGGCTGATTTTATTTATTTATTTTTATTTTTTTCCTCCTTTTTTTATTTGCACGTTTCGCCACTGGGATGACTGTTACGTCAATTGCGGCCAGGGTCACTTTGCTGATTGCCGATTGAAGGGAGGGGGGGGGGGGGGAGAGGAGAGAAGCTGGGCCGGATGGGAAAACAAGAGCGCCGAGTCTAGAGGACAGGTAATCACACAGCAGGATGAAATGATGACGGGCTTTGTGCTGGCCCTGTGCGGCGACTGATTGTTTGCCGTTGCGCCCAGACGTTTGATGTCGCGGGCTCGGCGTCTGTCCGTCTCCTGCTCCCGGTCATTAAATGACTTATCTAAAAGAACAGCCAGAGGGGCATCAAGCCTTGTCCTCTTATCTCCTGGCAGCTGGGAAAATAAAGGCATCGCTGCCTTTATACAATAGCGGATGCAGGGGGGAAGCTCGTTTGCTTGGGCGTGGTCTCGGCCAGGCCACCGGCCATATTTACTGCCGGTCCTCTTGTATAATTCATAAAACCTTTTTTGCTATTGTTTACGCATTGGCCTGGACAAGTAATATATCTCGCAAGGCCCACACACACACTCATCACCCCGCTGTCCTTGGCTTTATAACCTTTTACTGGCCCACGCTTGATGTGTGTCCGTCTCTCGATAGATCCTTGACCAAACATCCAGCAACCCTTTCCACTTCCACCGTTCCCCTTTTCCATTTGATCCGCAAAATCCACAAAATGGAGAAACGGCATTTCGCCTGCAGGCCCTTCCCTGACATTTACCCGATGGCCGGCAGTGATTTCAACTTTCCAAAGGGTTGCCCGGCGGGATTAAAAAAAAAAAAAAAAATCAAATGAACTTGTCGACTTGATGGACTTTGCAAGCGGCACTAAATATAGCAGCAGCTTCGGGCACACAAACAAGTATTCAAGGCTTCAAGCAAAAAGAAGAAGAAGAAGAAGAACCAGTTAGTGAGTTATATTTCCGCAAATTCTTGATTGAATTGAGTGATTGCCATCGATTCCTATTTGACGATGACCGGGATCGATGACGAATGTTTCGTTTTTTCCTTACTGATACTAGCGGAATTAAAAAAAAAAAAAAAAAAAAAGAAAGAAAAAAAGAAAACGGGGTAGCACCAATTTCTTTTCTTTCTTTCAAAAAAGAAAACCAATCACAAATGAATGATTGAGCGGAGACAGACGGATGATGACGGCGGACAATAGAAGTCGATAGAACTGAACGACCGCGCCGTTCGCGAGAAGAAAAAAAAATGCAGATTGTTTAGCGAAGCGGCAGAGAGCAGAACACTCACGCAATCTGCCAGCAGCGAAAAAAAGAAAACAAAAAAAAAAAAATGGGTAGAAAACGGTTGACGACTCTTGGCGGGTGCCATTCGGAGTAAATCCATCGGAATCCCGAGATCAGAGACGCAGAGACAAATCGTCGAGGAGGTTGTCAAGTCTTTGAATTGATTGCGCCATCTTTGCATTATTGTCTTCGGCAGGAATAAAAAGAAAAGAACTTAGGGAGGAAAATTTTCTGTTTGCAATTCTTTCCCTTTTTGTTGCCCAGTTCCAATTGATGAATCGATCTAAAAGCTCACAGGGAACGCAATTGATTTGTTTCAATTGAGTCCGCACGGCTTTATTACATTACAGTTGGAGGAATAAGCAAAGGCGGGGATCGGAACTTCTTTTTTCTTTTTCGATTTCAATCGACGTATTATGATGAAAAATGAAGAAATTCCATATCGCCCCGCCGTCCTTTACGACCCGCCCATTCCGCGTTCCGCACTCTTGTCGTATTATTCCGTTTGAAACGACGGGCGCACATTCTTCCTAATATTTCTCTCTCTCTCCACCCTCCCTTTGTGCTATCTATGACTCGTTGGCATTTTATGGTTGGCAGAGCCTTTTCTCTCATCGTCGCCAGATTGTTGTGTTGTATAATAACGTCCAGTTCGTCTCATCTCTCACTCCTTAAAAAAGATTCTCTTTAGATATCATGTCGGATGCCAGTGAAAATCCAACACAGCCAGACTATACTACCGCGATTCCGGGCTCGGATTTCGAGACATTTTTCGAGTGCGGATGAGCTGGTGTTGCGTGATGACCATCGTGATCTGAATGACTCTGGGACTGGAGAAATAAAAAAGAAAAGCTCTCGCGCAGAGAGGACATCGTCCGTTATTAGATGTCGCCTGCAAATTGCACACCATCAGTGGCGACCACAAAACGTCAAAGTCATAAAGCAGCCAAGGAGGTCGATGACCTTTCTTTTTGTTAATGCGTCACATCGTCGTGATAAAAGCGTGACCTAGATTTTCCCCCATATTGTGCTGGCCAGGCAAAAAGAAAAAAAAAAAAAACATCTTCTCGGAGATTCAGCAAAATAAAAGCGGTAATAAAAAAAGTACGGCGCATCTATTTACCAGAAGGCAATCGATATTGCCGTTTTGCGGATGGATTTCGTTCGACAACGGAACCGGGTCGAGTTTAAAGAATCGAGGCGTGTGTGGATCGGAGCTAAAAAATAAAACTGTGTCGAGAGAGAAAAGAAACGACATGCCTATTTTAAAAAGAAAAATGACAAAATGGACGCGCGACATTTTCTTTTTTATACGGGAGAAGCTCTCGGCAATCAAAAGATGATCACAGTCGCATGTGATGGGGATTATTCGCATTCTTCCACGCCCAGGGTGACCTCGCCGGCCCAGTGTGTGTGTGCATGTCACCGTCTCATTTCCATTCTGTTCCGGACACGGCCGGCAACATCCAGCACACGCATCACGACACATCCATACAAGTCAAACTGATTGCAAATCTCTCTCTCTACATATATATATGTATCATATTACATACGGCCATCCCAGCGGCCATCCGATTGCTGTATGCTGACCATCTCGCGACCAAATCCTACGACAAAAAGACATCAAAAGGCAAAAAAAAAAAAAAGAGGATCGATCGTCGCCTTTTGCTTTGACGGGACGTGACCGACACCGTCGTCGACTTCCTGAATTTCATTAATTTTTCTTTCTTCCCTTCCGTCCAGCTTACATCTACGTGGACGTTGCTGGATCGGATTTTGGTCGTCGTCGTCGTCTTCTCCTTTGGTTCGGTTCGTCGCCGTATTACATTTAGAAGATACACACGAAAAGTCCCCAATGTGTCATTCTTCTTCTATGAAGTTCCGCGGGAACGCCTTGCGACGGCCGCTGCTGCCGTGATTCAGTCCGTTTCTCGATCCCCTTTTTTTTATATTGGGTTTTTCACGTCATCAATCTTAGAGAGCGCGGCTTTTCCCTTTTTCTTTTCTCCCTAAAAAAGAAGATGGTTTTGCGCGGAAGGAGAGAAAGAAAAAAACTAACAACTTTTTTTTCGGGCCAGCCCATCTATAGTTGGATGTTGTATACCGTGAGCTTTTTGATCGATTTTCCCCGTCGTGTCTTATTCAACAACTTCTCACACGCCATGAATCCGACACGGAGATACTCGCAAGACAGAAAAGAAATTCCGACAGGAAAAAAAAAGAGGCCTGGCCGCTGTTGTATAAGATTTGGCCTGTACAATTTATAGAGGTGGGAAAAGTGTAAAGGCTTCGGCCGTTTAGCGAAAAGTTTTTTCGCTATTTTTCGCCGTCAAGTGGTGCAGCTGGTCACGATTATCTTTTGTTTTATAGAGGAGAAAATCTAGAGTTCTAACTTTTCATTTTTAAAAGTTTCTCGAGTCCTACCAATACTTATTGGGCAACAAATCAAAAAAAGAAGAAGAAGACGGGTGCAAAGTTAAAGCAAAAGCGAACAATTTAACCCACACGAAAATTGAAGTTCAACTTCCATTTTGGGCTGTGATGTCGGTTCGTCAAGAACTATGTCCTGCAGGTACATCTCAGGTAAAGTTGTTATACGGAATGAAGTCGAATGCGTTTTACATATGAAAAGGCTGTTCGATTGAGGGAAACACTGAACGCACTGTTTCGTTTGACTTGGCGTCGCACAAGTTAAGAACAACGTCAACCCCCCCCCCCCCCCCCCGGCTGCTGATTGCTGACGGCCCAACATTTGAAAGGCAAAAAATTGTGAACGGATAAATTATTTGTTGATTAAGAGCGACGTCGTGGAAGTTCTTGATCATCCAATCCACTCGAATGAGCAGAACCAACAGCACAAGTCCCCAGTATCTTGTCATCAAGAAAAAATTAAGTCTAAAACATTTTCGACTCCGTGACTACGAACCGCTTGACTTCTGTGTTTTTTTGGGGGTTTTTTTCTCTCTTCTTGGCTTCGACGCAATCTAAATTTGCAGATCTTATACGTATTAATGATTAAGACGTAATTAAAAACGAGGAGATGTCTGACAGCAGGCGCCTCTTTGACACAAATTGTCTAGTTGCACTTTGCTTGAAGTGTTTTTGATTGTTTACCAAAGACAAAGTTGTGGGGTAGAAAAACAGACCTGATCTTCAGTAGTTCCACCCAAAGTTGTTTTTGAATGAACCCTGACTGAGTAAAAAAAAAAACACAATCGAGAAATCGAGCAAAACAGTTGAGCAAATCGAAAATCAGAATCGAGAATCGACAGAATCAATCGAGAAAACAGTTCCAGTCCAACTCAGGACCGCTCAGGAATAACCGTACTCCGTACTGTGTCACGATTTATGATCTACGCCACCCAATAGTAAAAAGGAAGAACAGAGATATACTTGTCCTACCTTTAAGCCTGGGAAATACAGCCAGGCATCCACAAGTGACAGATCCATAAGAAGAATAGTTGAATCCACCAGGCGGGATAGGAAAAGAATGGGGAGAAGAGATCCATAACCGACATCGGTAGTTTCTCCAATCAAACGGGATGCTGTTTGCTGCATGTTTGCCTGAATAAAAAATTACAAAATTACAAAAAATATTTACAAAAACAAACAAGTAGGGAAAAGTTGAAAATGAGACGGTGGGTAAACCCCAACTGTTAATGAACAGGAGAATTAAAGGTTTCCATGTAACACACTGCATTTATGCAAGTGAATCATTATAATATCTAGCAGGTCAGGGTTAATAAAAGTAGCGAAAATCATTACCCAAGTGATGATACTGTGATTGCTGCTGGTGACAGGGCAATGCCAGCACAACCAAAACTGGAATAATTAGTTTTTTTGTGGCTAGCTCAGGTCTCAAATCTGCACAAAGGAATTAAAGGTTACGTAAAGTGCAAACAAACTGCCTTGTGCCATGCATCAACTGGGTGATTAAATGGTTAATGAACAGATTGAACTCTTCTATTCAAGCTCACAAAATCATTCTATTTGTATTCTTAGTTTTATCATAGACTACAATGTTTTATTTACCCGCCAAAACAGCATGGAGTGTGTTTTAAGAAGTCTAAAGAGACAAGACCGAAGCTGACACGACGACCTAATATTTATTATTTTTTTTTTATTATTGCTATTTTCCGTGCAGCTACGTGTACGTTTAACGTTTCCTAAACTGTGATATATTGGAATATTAAACTTGGACTTTTCTCGAAACCGACAAACTGTGATAAACAAAGTGACAGCAGACGACACTAATATTCTAATTGGCCATGCTTATACTTTAGATATCGATAGTAATAGAAAATCGCCCAAGTCCAAACCGTTAAAAAACGATAGGGTCAAGAGGAACTAAAGCAAAGTTTTAGTGACATCAAATTGGATTATTATTCAAGCATCTCACCAGAGATAAAATTTCGCAAATGCCCACTCGTTCGTGAATTGCACTTAATTTTTGAAGAGAGATCTAAGGGAAATGACACTAAAGTTCTACATTGTTGATACTGATAACACGATAAGATTCAAAGGTCTGGTGAAGAGGTGAACACACAGGGTTGATATTTTATTCAAACAGCAAATAGCGAGTTCATGTAAATGTTGACATTAAATGGGTGACGCAGTGTCGGTAACATTTATTTCACTTGACGGCGGTGGTGCTGCTCCACTCGGAGTTAAAAAGAAAGAGAAAATAGATTCTGGGTCGCTTTGATCCGCGACGATTGCAACCGACAAATTCAACAAAATTCACAAACAGCCAGGGAAATGAATACCGAGAAGGCCCCTAAAAAAAAAAGACCTATAGACACACACAGAAACATCAGACGAAAAAACAGGAGAATTTATATGGTAGTAGATTCAGTACAGCGACTAATACGTCTGTATAGCACTTGGCGGAGAGTAGTATTACTACATGGTATATAGAGAAATCCGTCTTCAAGTTCCTTTTTACGAGGATCCTCTACGTGTACATATAGATGAATGGATGAGAAAAGAGATGTTTCTCTTTGCTCTGCAAGGATCTGTCGAGAAATGTGTGTGCTTTTTCTTTGATCAGTCGTTTACTTTTCTATTGGCGTCGCCGTGGTTCATTGCCATTTAATAGAAAAAGAGAGAAAGAGAGACTCGGCTGAACATGATATAGAAAAGAAGCGAAGATATAAAAGAGATACACATCTTTGGCGATATTATAAGGATGAGTCGAAATGCGTATACCGAGAAGGCGCAGAGAAATAGAGAGAGAGAGATATAATCTCAAATCTAATCAAACCGCCATCTTCAATCCGCTTTTTTTTTTCCTTGCCTTTTTGAAAAATAACAGGGCTAATACTTCTCTCCTTTTATATTTTCAAAATGAAAAGGCGCGGGAATAACATACGACGTCTAAATTCTGTACAATGTTATGTGTGTTACATATACACAAGTTTGTTCAAATAATTCACCAGTCTCTTGTTTGCTGTCTGCTTATTCATTATATTTGCCTAGATATGTTATTAAACGGGTAGACATTTTCGTTCCCGCGTGAAATAGAGATTCGACAGCCCATAACTTTGATGATTATTATTGCAGCCGATGATAAATCGTGGCTATACACGGCGGAGGGAGCTATAAAGGCGTCTGTAATAGAACGGAAGAAGACGTATCCCATCATGTGATGATATAAATGATGATCAAGAGTATAAAGCTATAGCGGGGAGAAACTTGTTTCTATTGCCCTGTGACGCAATTGGCGCCGGGATTTGTGTGGACCGCCATAAAAGGAACTCGGAAGGATTTGCCCGTTTTAGCGCTGTGATTCGCCATCAGCTCAATCGTTTATTACCTTGATAGAAATCTAGACGTTTGTTATAACAAAGTGACGACCTTTGTTTGTCTTCTGACGTCATCATCTAATCAAGCCAGATAAATATACCTAACGCTCTCTCTCTCTTCCACTTTTGTGTTGATTCTTTTTTGTCCCGCAGGATATGAAATTGATGCCAATAGAAGATTGGAGCGGATGATCACAAGACCAGCAGCCGTTTATGTGTCCAATTTCCTGTGTGTGTTTTCTGAGGGGACGGCGGCTGAACCGCATAATCGATAAATTGCAGCGAGTGACACACGTCGGCGTATATACACCTTCACAGTAAAGTATGTTAGATTATTACTACATTCGCATGTATTAAATGGAATAGCGACATAAGCCTATATATACCACGCCGTCTCCGCTGTTGGGCTAATGGCATATTCGTCGTATACAGCTGCACTTTTATAATCCACTTTTCATGGGATCACATTTAGATTCTCTAAATTCTTTAGATGACAGCTCGCGAATTTTAAAGTTTGATGCATATAAATCCCCGGGCTGAATATAGCCGAGAGAGTCCATTACATATTGAAACGAATATATTTCCAATTTCTTCACGGTTCAGCTTTCGTTTATCCTGTCGGAAAACAAAACAGGAAAAATAGCTGGGTCTTGCATATTGCGAATCCTCAGTTTTTTCTTTATTAATATTATAGACAGAGCAACAATCCATGCATACTCCACACGTGTCTATATTAGACACAGTGCATATCGTAGCAATCCAGTAAAAAAATATGCATGGGTACAGGAAAAGTAGTAGGTTAGTTATACTATTTACAGTTTTAGACTATTCAGACGAATTCAGCGCACACAACTGTTTTATTTAAAACAAAAAAAAGGACGACGGAGAGCATTAGATACGTCATACGTCAGTCAGCATCGCCCGTATAGAGAAGGAGGAATCAAGAGCGGTAGGGGGGGGGTATATGTGCACATACATTTATAATGTACAGACTTCGCTGCTGCCGGTGTGTAGTATATATTTACCAACTTTTCGGTTTCCCCCCCGCGCCGAAACAACTTTGTGTGTGTTCAACTGTTCATGTATTTCTTAGACACATTCAGCGCTTCTTATTCGTCTGGCTGTGTGTGTGTGTGTGTGTGTGTTTCCTCGGCTGCTGCTTTTGAGCTGATTACAAGATTAGACGCTCTGATTCCAGGTAAAACCCGGGCTATTGCCCAAGTTAATTTAAGGCGGCAGAAAAGGCCGAAGGCCGTTCATAAATGAATCGTATATTTAAATAGCTCATTTCAAGCGGTTATGAGCAATAAGACAGGGTCCACGTTCTTACATGTCTACAACGTCATTTGAATTTTCAGGACAGGCTCCCAGAAAATAAAAACAAAATTGTAGGTCACGTTCCCCGTGTCCTTTCTCGCCCTACTTTGCGTGTCAGGGACTAGAAAACAACACACACACACAGCCTGAGGGGGAGAAATAGGGTATACATACATACATCCTCGATGTTGTAGACCATCACTCTTTTGTCGGCCGGCCCTGCCCAGTCGTCAAGGATGGCGCATCATTGGTTATGATGATGTTGATGTGGTGGCGCGGTGCATTTATGGCGTGCGAGGCTATCGGTGTATACATAAAAAGAGTAAGTATAAGCCTCTATGGATGTTGCGGGTTGGGCTGGATGTGTGCCGACCCCGTCGGTAGTTTTGCTGCGGGATTGTCTCTCCTTCGACTGATGGATCATTTCTACGTGCATATTTATATTATTATGTTTATTACAGAGTTGTATTATATATATAATAACTGCTGGGGTTATATAGCTGCATAGCAACATCTACATAGACTTTGTGTGTGTGTATGTTGTGTTGATGGGGCTATGATGTACATCTAGTATATATCTATAATATACGAGCGGTGTGTGTAGGTTGGACGTTTACGATGGGAAATGGATGGCGTTCTATCGCCCATCATCTCCCAAGCGCAGCACAACTAGTAGGGCTAGGAAAGACACAATTACGCGTACGTGAATAACGACGTGAATACGTAACGTGAATAATCAACACGTTTTGATATCACTCCGACCTCTTGAGCACTAGGCGATGTGTTCAGTATGCCCCCCCCCCCCGGTTTTCAATGGCGCCCGGTTCGTATCCATTCAAGTTCCACGTGATCCCCTCCTTCCCTACTCCTTTATACAAATAAAATTGTGAGGAAGGAGGGGGGGGGGAGGGTTGGTTACATACGCGTGAGCTCTACACGTTATAACGTATACATATCATACGAGTCGTTCCTAATGAGAATCGATCGACCCAATTTAGACCTGCAACAATAATAACACGCCAGGGCCACTTGATTCGGGTCTGTCCTTGTGTTATCACACGGCCAGAATGAGAGAAAATGCGTAATATTCATCTGTTTCTTCATCTCAAATGATGACATTATTTTCAGTTGTTTCGCAATGAAGAGCAAACGGTTTCCATCTGTCTTGTTAATTCATTACGGTTAGCGCTCTTTGTTGGAGCGTTCCCTTTTTATTTTCGCATTGCCCCCACCTAATGCAGACAGCCTCTAGTGTCCAGGGACATGAAGAAACGAGACCGTGAAATATGATATTGGGTTTCGTTCAGTCTGCAACAACAACAACAGCCAGAAAAAGAAGAAGAGACAAAAAAAGGGTACGATCCTGAAGACCTGAGCGGACCGCGGGACTTAACACAGTGCCGGGTTGTTCCCCCCATCTCGGGTTGTTGAGTCTGGCGCATAGTATAGCGCATCAATGTGTACACAGTGGTACAATTCTAGCTCAGCTGTGTATAACGATCATGTGTTTATACAGCAGCACCCGCACAGAGTAGTTCTCCATAATAATGGTCCAGTGCAACTTTATCCAACAAACTCCCCTCCATACCTCATCGTCAATGTTTTTCTCTTATAATTGACGCGTATCCTTCTTCTTGTTCATCATCCCGTAAATTCAAGTCATTTATTATTTAAATTTTCTCATCATCGTTTGGTTTTCAAAAGAAAATTTGTGACGCATTGGTGGTGGTGTCATTACTACTCTCCTAGCCCAATATTTGTTTCCTATTCAAGAAATCGAATGGAAGACTGCTGGTGCTGGGGTAGCAATCACCGACAGTCCAGGCAAATGGAATCGATTTCGCAACTCGCTCCTGCTGACCGAATGATGGGGGATTGATTGACCAAATCAAGTGGACAATCGAATGACGCAATCGAGCTACAGACCCATCGACCCTCCTTTTTCCAGGAGGAATGCGGCGCTAAATCATACTGAGCAAATAATGCCAAAGTCGCCAAAACGAATCAACACAAGTGTGACCGCCTTCTCCGGCTCCCGTCGAGTTTGGCGTCTTTCAGCGGGAGCGTGATAAACGATACCGCATATCCTAAGTGGCGTGGACGGCTATACTACTGGTGTGTGTGTGTATACCGGCCCCAACTCTTCTTCTGTGTGTGTCTTGGGGAGGTTTTTTCGCTCTTTCTGGTGCTGCCTAGGGTCTGAAACGATATGTCACCATCTTCCCATTTCGTTCCTTCCTATTTGTTTCTCTTTGTTGTGCGCAGTCCAACGACAACATCAACAACATTTCAGCTGACTGGCCATCCATCACATTTGGAATTCGAGTCGGAGATGACGGCGCGGCATTTTTTATTTTCTTTCTTTTGAATGCGGAATGACGTCATACTTGCGGTTCATCTTCGTATGTTCAATAAATGATTATCTTACACCATTTTCCGCAAGAGTTATAACTTCGATTGGGAATGAAAAAGTAATTATATGAGACAAAACAAACATTGGCTGGGCAGATATTCCTTTGAACTTTCAGACTCTGATGATTTTCCACAATTCGTCAATGTTATCGTTATCATGGGCGTATTTAATGGAGCAATTTATCGTCTCCCAGCAACCGGACGTCAAGAAACGGTTATTACGTCTTAATGTCCTTTTGAGATGATCCCCAACTGTTATTGGTTGTCTAGGTTGTGTGGGTCTTATAATTTTACAAGCGGGGGTTCGACAAAACCGACCCGGTTGTTGGCGGGTTAATTCGAAATGAAATCGAATCATCATCTAGTGCGTTATAGACGGCCATCATGTTGCCATCTCTTCCGTATCTCTGTCAACTTTTTCTACCACAATAAAGCTCCGTCGCCGTCGGCGTCGTCAGCCGGTTGGCAGGATGGTTGATAAATAACTATAGTATATCTCTCAAAAGTTTCACATTCTATTTATTTCGCCGTCACCCGCCGCCTTCTATTCCCCCTTTTGAATCTCTCCATCCATTATGTTTTCCATTTTTTTGTTTCTTACCCAACAAAAAACAAAAAGCAAGTCAAGGATATTATTTATGATCGCTGTTTGTTTTGTTACCAAAAACCACGCCCACGCCATTATGTCACATCTATTCTCCGGGACTCCCAAGTTTGCCTTTTTTGTGTTCAATGTCAACGGAATGGAGAGAGAGAGACGAAAAATCAGTTCAGTCATTTGGAAAAGGCAAAGCGACACTCGATGTAGTTCGCTTAATAAATTTGCCCAACGAGCAAATCAAAATGTTATGAAAGGATTACGTAATAACCAGACGTTATTTGTTATCGGCTAGACGATTTGACTCTTAAATGCTATTCAATAATAGCCAGAATTTATAAATTGGTCGGGAATGAGAACGGAAGTACTATGCACAGTGGCCGGAGGATCCTATTCTTTTGTGCGGGCCTGCGTCTTTCCGATTTTCATCTGTCGTTTCGCTTGTCACAACAAATCCTCAAGGACACGGAGAATACAATATGGGGCGTGGCCATCGCTTCATCACATTCCGCCCTCTTCTCTTCTCTTCCTAGACGCATTCACGAGAGCTTCTTCTTCTTCTTTGAGTTTTTCTTCTTCTTCTTCCTTGGAGCTGTGGTGTTGCCATAATTTGTGATGATGATTCACCACGACTCGGTGAGGAACAAGCCCCCCCTTTGCAGACTCCTGCCATGCATGATAATACACACTCAATCCATGAATACATTCCAAAAGGCTTGAAAATGATGTAGCACCAGCCCCCATCTCCCGAACATGTTTATCATCTTTGATGTGCAAGTTCTCGGCGACGTAAACATGTCGCCGAGTGAGAGCGGCCGAGATTTTGAATACCGTTGCACCTGCTGCATAACAACAGGCTCTAGACAGAACGCACCGAGTGTATGTCTATACTAAATATACATAAAAATCCTTTACAATGTCCGTGTGGTATATACTTTCGGGGATCGTCCCCACTTGGAAGGAACTGTGAAATGATCGAATAAAACCGTCGGGACGTTATATAGAATCTCCGAATGTCCGACTATACAACATATAAAGTGAACCCGAATCTAAGTATACCACGTACACACACACACATATCCCTCGCTCTTTTATAAGCTCCTTAATATAATTCCTAGCGTCCAGGCGGGGTTTAAAAAAAGGAAAAATAACAAACAAGTCTATATAACACACACAAACCCTTTGCCCCCTGCGCTTCTTTCTTCTTCTTTTTTTTCGAGTTAAGAGATTTTTGTTGTGCGATTGATCTCTTTGGCTGTCGTCATATCTAGGCGACCCTCCCACTTTCCCAGGGTCGCCACCATTTTTCTCGTTTGTTTTGTGTTTCGTCCTGGAAAGAAACAAAAAGGGGAAATAAAATCCCCATTTTTTTTTATTGTTGATTTCGTCAAATAACAAAAATGGACGCTCCTGTACAAACGGCAGGGGAGCTAGAGGAGGGATGAGTGCAAATCCTCCCACATGAACACACAAACACGGGAGCAGTCGCCGCCATATAATCATTTTTTTTTTCTTTTACGACATTGGCGGTCTAACACAGAGAGAGCGGGATGTGGTGATGGTTCACGAAGTTGTAATACAGTCGATATAGACACACACATGAGGGGTGACGATCCACTTCTTCCCCCCTCCCCCCATCTAGACGAGCGGAGGTAATTCCATCCCCCGTTTCTTATCTAGACCGAAAAAGTGCATATCAATTCTGAGGGGGGTGAATAACTCACCGGCTATATAGGGTGATATCGATACCACACCCCTTTTTTTTCTCTCTCTCCCCATCTCTGATTGTATTCACCCCACCCCCCTCTACTGTATTATATACGGGAACACCAAATGTGTTTCTATAAATAGGAAATAGAGGAGAGAGAGCTATATAGGGTGATTTACGCTTTTTTTTCTATTATTGCGACGTGCTGTCAACCAGACTGGGCCAATTAGATCGTGTACATCATGATATAGGGGGGGGGGGGGGAAAGTGTTCTCCTACATATGTTGCCCACGCAATTTTATATCGAGGACCACGCCCTCCTATTTGATTGTATTGTTCTCCCGCGGGGGTCGATCGCTCGTCAGTTGGCCGAGATTCTTATGCCCGATGCTAATCATAACGAGAGTCAATCAATGTTGAATCAAAATAAATATATTTTCCCTTCCTAGTACTTCTAATACTTTTCTATTTCTATATTTATTTAGCGGACGTATAAGATAAAAAGTCGTCCCTCCTTGGCGGATTTAGACTATATGTACCCCATTTTCTCTTCTTTTATTCCTTCACGACCTTTTAATTCTTGCGGACTTTGAGAGCGTCTATCAGACAGTTGGAGTGGGTGGGGGAGGAGGCTCAGCGAATGTAGTTGCGGCCGTCGTCAAAAGGCTTATTATACAGTTGATAGTGTACGGTATAGATGGTGCGGGATAAGACCGTCCAAAACAAGAACATAGAAAGATCTATAAGACCAAGAGTATCTAATCAAGCCAGCGATTGATTCGCCCACCCAAAAACTACAACAACCCAAAATCAGACATAAAATAAAAATAGGAAGAATTCCGCATAAAAGAGAGGCTGATGTGATGTTTCGCTACATTGCCTTTTGATTTGTCCTTATATATAGATTATAGCCTATACACATTGATGATTGGTGCAGACGCATATAGGGTAAAACAGCGAATGCCGGACAGCGATCCGACTTATGGCGTTTGTGTGTAAACCCGAAATGCGAATTTCCGGACAAAACGCGAATGCCCCGGACATTTTTTCGAATTCCGGACAGAAATATTTTTAAAAACTAATTATATCAATCGATGCAGTTTTTAATTCTTAGTAAAATTGCTTAAGACATATAGTACAGTGCAATGAAAGTATTTTGAGATATTTCGATTAAAAAAATCAAAACATTGAGCTGTCAAAAACTGTTTTCGTCTGCCAAGACTTTTCGACCTGGGATCAAAACGACTTAACAACATAAAATAAATATTTTGAAAATCCCTTTCGTTTACTAAATTTCACAAGAACAAATAGGCCTAGAATTCTAAAACAAAAAACGAAATTGAAATCCGTATTGGAATTCTGGAGAAATTAAAGTAGAAAGTCGCCCATACGTGACGCGAATGTCCGAAAACCACCGAAATTTGAAAATTTTCTTAGAATTTCTAAGTTAAGATTTTTATAGAAAAATTGGTATCAATAAATGTAGAATTAAGTCCTCTTTATGTCTAGCTGCATAATGGTAACATGACGTTAATATAATTCGTCTAATTAATGAAGGTTCTTTCCCCATAAAGCCCTTGATGCGAATTCTGGACAGCAGACGGAAAAAATATGACTAACACTGCATTACTCTTTATCCGTAGTATCTATAACAATATAGCACGGCGGTATAACATCTGCCTACCATGCGGAAGGACTGACGTTCGATACCTGCAAAGGGTAAATCTTCATTAAAAGATTTAGTAAAATCTTTTAGTCGTACATGCAATTAGAAATGCAAAGCAAGCAACAGACATATTGAAACAAAAATAATATGGACATCAGCTAGGTTCATACGTAATAATGGCTTCTACTTCAACCATAAATATATTCAATAATACATAATTGTAACAATTATTGAAATAAGTAAAATAATCTTAACTGTTACCATCACGCTATTTAATTTTAACGTTATTGCAGTTATGAGATTTGAACGTTCAACCTTCACGTTTACAAGCGGACCTTAACCCACACTGCCATAACGATACTTGTCTAAAACTATAAAGATCGATTAGCGAGCGGACTATGTAGTCTGTCCGGAATTCGCATCATGGCTCCTTATGGGAGCAAGACTGACGCTACATATAAGTGATTTTGAAAAAAAATTTACGCCCTTCGAACATTTTTGGGGGAATTTCAAGCAAAATGGGGTTACGGGCATGGGAATTAAATTAAAAATCACAAAGACTTTAATTATTTTACAATAAGAAACATTCCGGACGAAAGATACACCATTTTGGGGAATGGTAGTCATTATAAAACTAACTGCTCGATTTTTTTCAAAAATTTTTTCACTAAAATTACTGAATTATTACGCCTTATAAAAATATTGATAAACAAGTGGAACGGGAAAGAAAAATTATGACGACAGCTTTTTTGGATCTGCTAAGATTCGATCCTCTTGTCGCTCAAATCTTTTTTTTTTAATAATGGAAAAACTCTACAAAAAAACTTATAAACATTGCACATCAATCGATTCGCCTTACAATTCTGCGTCGATTGATGTATAGACATATTAAAAAACAGAAAATCGAAATTTTTCAAAATTTTCTGTCCGGAATTCGCGTCAGCTGTCCGACATTCGCATTTTGGCCTGTTTTCTATTTTCATCGATATTTAAGAAAATTCTTAAAAATAACGACAAAACCTTATATAATATTGTAGATCTTTCAATTCTCTATCGATTGATATAATTAGTTAAGGGATTTTTCTTGTTTTAACCTTAGAAATTCCTTACCCCGTAAAATATGTTTACTAACTGACAACACAGAGCCAAAGTTGTCAGCCGTATAGAAAAATTGAGAAATTTCATTTCATGATAACTCAATTAATACAGCGTATTTTTAGATGCCCTTTGGCTCAACTGTGTATCCCCTGTCATATTTTGAAATTCATTCATTAGTTTTCGTTAATATTTCGTCGTTTTTTTATAACTGTAAATTGAAAAAATCGACTTTTTTGTCCGGCATTCGCGTATCCGAGATGCTGTCCGGAATTCGTTGTTTTACCCTATCTATTGCCGCATAGTTTCTTTTCAATTTCTCTCTCTCTCTCTCTATCCCAGCAGAGTATTGCTACGCGACATAGTTGGGTCCTCGGCTGTGTATAACATCAGCCACTGTTGCCTGGCTATAGATATTAAGGAGTGCAACTTTCCTTAGATATAGTTTATATGTGTACACACACACACAGAGAGAGAGAGAGGAGGAAGAAGAAGAAGAAGGGAGTTGTGTGCTCGTTCTATTGATTCCAACTGTGTGCAGTGACGACGACGACAATCGCACAAGCTGCAACTCTGTAGACTCTTTCTCTCTCTCTCGTCTAGTCTAAATCCTGCGATGTGGTGCAACTCGTTTCCTCTTTTCTCTCTTTTTCTGGTGGACCCATCCCTTTTCCTTTTAGTCCCTCTTCACGGGGAGAAACGGGCGGATGAGGACCGTCTCATCCGCATCGACCCCTCGGCTCTTTTGTTCTTTTGTTCTTCAATGGCGAAACGAAATTCATTTGAATTTGGTGCCCGTTTTCTTCTTCTTCTTCTTCTTCTTCTCGTACAGAAAAGGAGAGAGAGAGAGAGAGGTGCGCCGGAAGAGTTCCGGCGAAGAGCAGCTTATACTTCTCCCATATAGTTTGAGTGCCATCTCTTTCCCAACCTGAAAGTCATAGGGCAATCCACTTTGAGACTTGACAAAAGTGTCCCATCGTAAATTCTTAATTAATTATTCTAATTTAGTTACCAGCGCTGTCTGCTCTCCGGGTCGTCGTCTCATATGCAAATCTCCCATGTCCCGCTTTAGACTGTATTAGCCGCCCTTTTCGCAGGTTTTTCCTCGCTCATTTTCAACGATCATCGTCTTATATATAGTGCTCAGAGTTGGACGGTGTGTGGTGCCAACGTCCAATAAAGGTTATACATCCATTACAACATATTATCCATCGGAGGTGAGAAACGGTTGACCGCGCCGCCAGCGGCCGAATAAAATCACCTGAGGCGTTTCTTCCGGCTCAGAAAAACTTTGCCGTTGGCACATCCGGCTATGTGGACAACAATGCCGCCGGCTGTAAATATGCTGGATGCAAAGCTGGGCTGGGCTGGGCGTGTAGCCGATATCCATATTTCCCTACATGATATTATCCCCCATCCATCCAGTTTGTTGGGGGGGGGGGGGGCGTGGTCTCTGCAGCAGTTGGTGGCAGCACGCTTATCGGTCGGTGTGCTGTGTTGGCCGTCTTCGGCAAAAGTCACGAAGCCGAAATAAATATAACGTGATGATGATGATGATGATGATGATGTGTGTCTCTCTGCGAGCAGCTCTCTTTTCTCGCTCGCACGTTCGCTCCCGTATTTATAAGGCACGCGGGAAAAAGAAGAAAAAGAAAAAAAAAAAAAAAAAAAAAAAGAGTCCGTGCTGCATCATCAGTCGTCATTATCAAAGCGGTCCAGGACACCCCCCCGACGCCACCGACGACGCCGCCGCCACCCCGTCAGAGCTCCGGAAGCCAAAAGCCAAGCCAAGGAGCGGCTCCTAAATACGTGCCTTGGCTGTGTGTGTGTGAGAAAAGAAAAGGCGCCAGGGAAGAAGAAGAAGAAGGAGCACCGCCGGTTTGACATCCATTACGTAAATGCAGCAGATAGAGAAGGGAATAAGAAAAGAAATAAATATAGGCGACGCGGCGTTAGGCGTCGGATGGATGGAAGAAAAAGGGAACTAAAAGAGGAGCCAACGCCGCCACACCGCGCCCGTTGCATAAATGAATGTGCATACATGCGCGGAAAAAAGAACACAAGGCGCCACACATCCAAAAACGACAATAAGAAAAAAGGATCTGAGCTGAGCTGAGCTGAGCTGAGCTGCTGCTGCTGCATCAACATAAAAGAAGAAGAAGAAGAACTATGGGAACAACAACACAAGCAAACCCGCCAGCACCACCCCCGTATAAATATATACACTTATATGTAGAGCAACATCATCATCATCATCATCATATTCTACCCCCTCTCTTTTCCATTCGGTGCCCCCTGTACATATTTTATTGATTGACCGGCGGCAGACGAAATAAAAGAAAAATCCCATCACAGCAGCAGCAGCAGCAGCAGCAGCCGGTTTCAGTCCATTGAACCGCGTTGCTTGATTTGATTCATTCATTTCTTCCCATCTATCCAGCAGGAGTTTGGCGATGAAAACAAACAAAAAAAAAAGGATTGCCGGCAGCTGGTGAAAAAGAGAGACGGAAACTCTTCGCCGAATGATGACATGTCGGAATTGAAATGCGGAAATGGTGGGGAAATGATTTCACGGAAGAAAGTTTTTCTTTCTTTCTTTTTTTCTGGTTCTACTAGGTCGTCTGTGATCACGTCCTGTGCCTCGGCTTGGGTGGTGTACATGTACACACACAATGCAACGATGAAAGAAGTCGTGTCCCTATTCAACTGTCCCGCGCTGGCCCTGGCCCAGCCAAGAAAAGAGACTCGGGATGCTGCTAGGCGGGCGGGCTGGCCGGTCGAAAGGGGAGCAGACAGAGACGTGCCCAAGTGGCAATATGACGACGACGGGTGCTCGGCTCCTGGTGATAAGGAGGCACTCTCTTCTATAAACTAGACTAGACTACTACATCAGACATCCAGCCGAATGACGCTTGTATCCATCCACGCTGCTGGATGGGCGCTCCTCCTCCGTGTTGTCCTGTGCGTCTCTGCTATTATGTGAGAAACAAACCCGGTCGTATAAGGTCGAATTGATTCTCTCAGTTCTCTCTTCTCTCGTTAGTCAATAGTTTTCCCTCCAGTTTCAATTTGCCTCGACTCTCTTAGACTATGTGACTGATCTCTCTCACATCAGCTCGGCAGGCAGCACAAGATATTATTCCACCAACTTTTGTGCCTCGATGACCTCCTCTTATCCGACATATTCTCTCAACAGTTTCCGCAAACCAACAGACTTTGCTCCTCTTCTTCTTCTTCTTCTTTTTGTTTGCGTGTAAAGGTCCCAGGGTGATGATCTCCCCCGATGATTTCCAGCGTTATACATCAAGATCTGTGGGGTGTTGTGTGTGTGTGAGGAAGAAGGAGGGCCATATCACGAAAGTCGGGAAAAGATAGGAGAGCCGGAAACGAGCCAAGACGACATTTCTGCTGGTCCGTTATTTGTCGCTGGGATGTTTTTGCGCAAGAAAATCTATAGGAGCACAAACATAAAGGCGGCCAATTTTGCACGTCCAGCCTCGCTTTCTTGACGTCACACCAAATAACTGACTGGTCAGAAAATACTTTGATTTTCATTCCGACGGAATAATCTTCCGCATTCTATGGGCGGAATTCCGAGTTTCTTTTCACATCTTAATAATATCTGCATCTTTGTGACTGTGACTTTTTGGCTTCCATCTTCTTCTTTCCTTTTGTGTCCAGCTCAAGCAAAAGTTTCGCTCCTCCAACTCATAATGAATCGCCATTCTTCTTCCGGCAGAGTTAGGGAAGAATGGCCATGTCCACGCCCCGGAATAAAAACTGGCGGGGAAGAGAAAAGAAAAGAAAAGTCGAGAAAATGATGATAATAACTTGTCCATCTGAAATAGGGCGGACATACTAATACATATATGATATCAGGCACGCATATGTTTTGAGAGCTATATATATATACATCCAGTCGTCTAATAAACACAACAGCGTCTAGAAACAAGGGATTCCGCCGGAGTGGCGCGCGGGCGAATGGAGTGGGCGACGCGGGAATTTGCCCATTGGAATAATCAGGGAATAATCCGCTGCTGCTGCTGCTGCTGCCGGCCAGCCGAAAAGAGGATGGACACAAGAGCAGCCAACGGTTTCGTCCTCCCATGTTTGATGTAAATAGAGCCCGACTTGTTTATGTACGGGGACTTTACGTTAAATAATGAGCTGAGCTCCTCTAGCTGCACCCGAAACTATATAGACAGCAGCAGCAGCACAGCACAGCACTGCCAGATCTAGCCTACTATACTTGTCTATATGGCACTAGACTTTAGTCTAAGTAGCATTAGATGTTTAGATGTATCATATATATACTGCGCTGGACTACCGGGCGAGTTGGAGGAGCAGCATGCGACTTTTACTTTGCCGGACTTTGGTGAGCTGGCTGGCCCGATTTTGACGCTTGAGCTGTTTTCCGTGTAATACCAAACACAATTGCACCTCGCCCGCGTATATATACTCGGCACTTGGCTGTGCTCTTATACTGTGCACACAGACATGTAACTAGACATTTGAAAGTCCACTATAGTCGACTATATATCCAGCGCGACGAGTGTCGAGTTCGACCTTTTTGTCGAGAGGATTTCCAGCCAACCATTTGAGGCGCACAAAAACTCTACTGAGACTATATAAACGTCCTTCTTCTTATTCTGGGTATTATATTTAGCAGTTGCACGTGTACTTTAATTTCTGATTTACATACACACAAACGGGGGAATGAGTGTCATCATAACCGGAGGGTGTGATGTCATTTGATTAAAAGGCGAAGGGAGGGGCCTGTTATCAAATGCGTATTTGTGCTGTGGAGCTCAACTTTATACTCTCCATGTTATTATTATCTCTGCTGGCCATTAAAAGAAAAACACTTGCGCAACCAACCGGTCGCACAGCGCAGTGTACATGGAAAAGGGGTACCGAAAATAACTCGTCGTCGCAGTTGTCAAAGTATCCGATTCCTTTTTTGGGGTGGAAACAACTTTTTGACATTTCGCCTTTCTCCTCTTCGGCGAAAAAATATAATAAAGACCAACAACTCTGGCGGATTTTTGTTTGATTTTTCTTCTATTTGTCGTTTCGAAACAAGAAAAAGTTTCGGGACGCACCCGCGAGTTGCCATGCTGCGCCAAGCAGACGCAGGGCCAATGGCACCGCACTCACAACAGCCAGGCGCCCTCCAAAGTTATTGACCGTCATTTGAGTTTCGACAAGTCTGAAAAAAAGAAATATCAACATCAAGCTCCCCCCAGACGACCAAACACTTTCTCTTTTTTTTTTTTTGTTTTGCCTATTAGAACGTGACGGCTTTTGACGTCTTGTATTATTTTTGCCCACCTCTTTTTGTCTCGAAACACGACGGACTTTATTGCTGCTGAACTGCTGCTGCTGCCATGTTGCGCATTTCACGCGGCCGCCGCCTATTTTCACGTCATCGGACGAGTGAGAGAAGTTGAGCGAAAGCCAATAAAAGAAAACAAGTGAAATATTTATTAGACATTATTTTAGTTAAACACGAGAGAGAGAGAACAAGTCTGCAGGAGCGCCGAGAGAGACATCCGACTCTTTATACTTAGGGGGATTGGATGTTTTTATTTTTTTATTTATCCCGTTGAACGCGGCTGATGGTTCTGACGGCTCGGATCAGCCGCGCGTTCACTCGACCGAAACGAACCGAACGGAACCAAAAAGCCAAAAAATAAAAGAATGTGAATAGAGAGAATAGGAATTGGGACCAATAGGAATTTTTTTTTTTTTTTTTCAGATTTTGCTTTTCTCTTTTGAAACTTTGGAGAAGAAAAAAGGACAAAAATCTAAACTTTTTCATCAGAGCAACTTATTTTGCGCTCGCCAAGTTTACGTTGATGAATGAGCAAAGGCGAAATGTTTAATTGAGAGAGTTCCACCACAACTTGCAGCTTTACATCAAACCAACCATTTCGTTTTGATGACAATCAAAAGTAAATGAAATCTGGTGGACTGTATGACGTAAAAAAATAAAAATAAAATAAAATAATAAGCCCGATGATTCCAGTCTAAAAACTTCCGGGGGGGTTTGATTATGTGGCGCGTTGCCAACGTCAGCCAATTGATGGCGATCCAAAAAGAAAAGTATACCGATCCTATAAATTATATATTTTGTGCTCTGTGGGTTCACTTTTAGACAAGTGTAATGGAAATAGCAGTAGCTCTCTCAAACGATTGACCTATGGTGTGTGGAGCGGGTAGGGTTAGATGCTTCCGGGCGGATGATATGCTGTGCACGGTGCGTAATGACGGGGAAATCGATCCGGTTAGAAAAGTCGTCTCTTTTTCTTTTTTTTTCTTATTCAATGGTGATTTATTATTTCTACTTGACTGGAAAGATTTAAAGGGCTGGGTTCGATTTGATATTTTCCGTATTTCTCTACTTTTTTTTAAAGGGTTCTCCCCCCATCATTTCAATTGTATAATCTTTTTATTGGGTCGTTTTCAAATAACTTCCGGTCCGGAACAAGACAGAAATTCTGATCGATGTTGTATACGTGCCCTTTTTTTGTTTTGTTTTTTTGTGTACGCTTTATTATTATATCATCGTCCCCTTGTTTTATTTTTTGGGTCTCTATTCTTTTCTCTTTAACGAAAATTCTCTCACTAAATCAACGGCAGTGATTTATGGCCAGCCGACACTTTTTATTTATTTTGGTTTTATTTTTTCCCCTTTTATTTTTTTGTTGTCGCGCGTTGGTGCTGTGGGTTTTAGTTCCATGGGGTCAACCCACGAATCGACACCAGCAGAATCGCATAGCACTCCCCCCCCCCCCTCCTTCGCTTCCTGACTGCGACACGGCCCAACTTCCGGCCACGGACGAGATGCGAAACGAGGCGGAAGTCAAAAAACCGAACTTATACCCCTAGTGAAATAATTCAATCATTTACAAAAAGGAAAAAAAAGAAAAAAAAAAGAAAACAAGCAAACACAGCACATTTCAACTTGAAAAAGTTGATGCCATCCTGCATTATTCAAAATTACGCTGATTACTGATTGGGTTATGACATTTCAGCAACCCACGCGAGGAAAAAGAGATAAGCAACAGCAAAGCTTAGCAAATAATTCAGAAAGTTCGGATAAAGTCGCTAATAGATAACAAGAAAGTAGAACACGAATGAATTATTACTTAAATAAGTAAACAGGAGGGCGTGGGTGGAAAACTGGTATATCGATGTTGTAACAATGGCTTGTCTATTTCGTGTCGAAATCCTGTTTGGAATGTCGCCAAAATAACCAAGCTATAGGAGTGTAGTAAGTAGACGTTATATACAAAAGAAAACAGACTCATCCAATTCAGATTCTAGTAATACCAGTAATACTCGCACTGGCTAATAAGGTTTAAGGTCTTTCGCCTGAAAAGGTCACAGGACGGACAAGTTATATTTTATCTATTATCTTGAGCTCCTCCGGGTCTTTTACAATGTCGAGGAGCTCGGGTAACGCGGTTAGGACACGTTCATCTCCTCCAGACCTCCACCCATCCATTCCTGGAATATTTTCGCAGTCGACGAAATGTTTTATCGTCGTCGTCAGAATTTTTCTTTTGAGGCGAAACTTCCGTTCTCTCTTTCATCACATCGATTTTCACATCGAACGTCATTCTTCTTTATTTCACGCACGTTCTCAAATTTATCCGCTGTACTAAACTTCCGGTTTGTGTCACACTCTTATTTTTCTCTCCAAAGCCAAAAACAGTGATTCATTATGATCTAATGAAACAAACAAACAAACAAACAGGTGTGCTGTTTTTCTGTCGTTCTTTAACATTTCAAGAGCCGGAGCAAAAAAGCTTTTCCTGATTGCTGCTGCTGGATAGGATAGTCTCAATCTGGGTACGCACAATCAGTTTCGCACCTGTCGTCGTGATTATATCCTGCGTGGAAAACAACAACAACCTCTTTGGACCGGAAAAAATTAAAGAGAATTATCAAGAAAATTTTCCCGTAACTATAGCTGCTGGAACGAGACTCGGATTCACGAAGAGTTACCAAAACCGCAATGAGTCACATCTTTTTTATTCTTTTTTATTCTAACCCCACCGGCACTTTCAATTTCCATTTGGAAAAAAAAATCAAAAAATGTCTGCATTTTATTTTTTAAAGAAAAAAACCCATTTCGAATTGAATAGAAATTCGACGATTCTCTTTTTCTAATGGCGTCCGAAAGCAGTTTTATATACCGAAGAAAAAACATGCCGACCTAGAAGGAATGTGGCCGTCTCATCTTTCTTCTTTTTCCTCCTCTTCTTCTTCTTTTTGGGTTCCTCCAGTTCTTCTTGTTGTTGTTGTAATGATTAGACAGGAAAAAAGTTTTAGTTCAGTTATTCACCGCTAGGTATTTTTTGATGTGGCGCCGGCGGTTAGAACTTGAATAGAGAAGAAAACTCTCAATGCCACATGGCCCGAGGGTGGATAGAGGGGGTGGGAGCTCAACCCCCCCCCCCCCCCTCTTCCATCGCCGGTTACCCAGACTCAAGCTTTAAGCGAAGCGTGTGTAGCCAACCAACAGTCGTCAACCAGAGCCCGTCCTGTTCGCTACGTTTGTCCTTCGTTGTAAAAACTTCAAGTTTAAAACTTTTTCACTGTGCCTGCAATCTCTACTTGTGATATTATCTCGTGTGGCAACTGACAAATCTATTTCAAAAGTGCAAACAAACTTTTTTTTTTATCTTTTCAACGGCATTAACTTGTGGGATTTACTTATCAGTGGTGAAAAACTAAAAAAAACGGTTAATATCACATTGATCAAACTGAAAAAAGGAAAAAAAATAATTTGATTCTCACGCGGTCGACCAGTGTAAAAAAGGAAAAGAAAAAGTGAACAAAACCAGGATGTTGTCGTTGTCTCGACTGGCTTCCCGCCAGGTGTGTGAGAGTGAGAAGAAGAAGAAGTAGCAGCTCTGAATTTCTTTCGGGTTTCGCTCGTGCGTGACAGCCACTCTAATGGAATGCCATCGAATGATAGCGGGTGTTTTATACAGTGTGATCAGGTAAAGAAAAAGAGAAAAACAAATTTCAATGAAATAGCGAATAAAATAGCCATCTGTGCCTCCCTGTAAATGTGTGTGTGTGTGTCGTGAACGGTCAAAGCCCAGTGCAGATGGGCTTTGGGCCGTTGCCGCCGTTTGGACCAAAAGCATAATGGCGTCCTTGTCTCGAATTCCCTTTATATCGTCGTTGGTACACTTTTATACTCTTAGAGCCCAATGAAGCCCGCGATGTGTGTGTGTGTGCATAGACGTTGAAATGACACCCTCCTAAGAGTTGTTGCCGTGTGTGTGTCCCAGCCATCTGGGAAATGAGTAAAAAACGAAAGTCCTTTTTTATTCAGAAAAAAGTAGGTGGCCATTGTGTGTTGTGTGCTGCCAGGGGAGAATCAAAAAACACATTTTCCATTTTTTTCTTTCCCCTTAAACAATCCATCAAATGGCCTAGAGACACCCATCTCGCCTTGATCTCCATAGGCGATAGTTGAGAAAATGGGGTTGAAAGAAGAAGAAAAAAATATTTTTTAAATAATTTTTCTTGTTTTTCTACTTCTTGAAAGTTGAGTCAACCGGATGCTTTTTGAGAAATTCGTTAGTGTAGCTCTCCTAGATGACTCAGGGTCCAACTTTTCTCTCTCTTTTTTGAATGCGTGAATTTCCAGCACTGGAAAACCGACAAAATCTCAGTGACCCTTCACGTCTACACAGTTGGGTTTTCTACCGGACTATACAACACGACCATCATCATAAAATGCCATATATATACAATATCAAAGCACAATCCCCCGAGCTAGACAAACATTTTCTGTTTGTGACCCTGCGCCGACTATTGTACCTTGTCACGTTTTTCTTTTCTGCCTTCGTCATGAACGGCCTGTTCTTCTTCTTCTTTCTTTTATAACATCTCCCCCAAAACTTTGTCCCTTCTCCTTCCTGTACACATACAAATAGGAGCTAGAGAAAAAAAGGAAGTTGCCACCAACTTTTATACGATTTTTTATGATTTTTTCACTTTGGCCCCCGAGAAGAAACTTTGATTTGATCCACGGCATCGTTAATATCTTATCTTCCCAGGGACCCTAAGAGTCTCTCTAAGCCCCTTTATCCGAAAACTTAGCACAAGAGCCAACTGCTCTCTCTCTCTAGTGTACCTAACAAGATGAATGCAATTTTCATATCGACTGCCTTAAAGTTTAAGGTAATAGAGTTTGGGAAGCTAACGTCGTCCCAGTCAATTGGGGAATCGATTTGGGCGTGGCGGAAACTGCTGCAAAGTTTCGATCCAAGGAATGTCATTTGAGTTTTCCATGCTGTGCTCGCAGGATTAATCCCGCGTGTTTCTGTCTCTTTTGTGACCCACCACCACCCACCAAATAATAAAAAGAAAAGGGGGGAAAAACAGTCAGTGAGGAGCCAACAAAAACATGTGTGCTGTATAGCAAAAGCTCTACGCTATGAATGATTACACTTTTCCTTGATGATTGTTTGGGAGGGGCCCGCTGAGCGAACCTATTGTTACCTTTAGCCCAGCCATGGCCCAGCCATAAAATGTAAAAAAAAAAAGGTAACGGACGGACCGGTACCGGGTTGGGTTTTTTCTCTCTCAGGGGTAATCTTTTACAATTTTTGAATGTTTCCCACCCAGACAAGCTAGCAGGCACAGCACAGCACACTCGGGTCTAACATGTGCGAGTTATCTCGTCCAACTTATCAGTTATTTTTTGGAGGGGATGGTGAGACATTAGCCCATGGGCTACACACGTCCGCCTTGCATAGTTCATCTATTCATTATTATTTTTGTGTGGGATATATAGTTAGTTAGACCATCCTCTGTCCTGTGTGTGTGTGTATATCTTACCTTGAGCGTGGTTGAATGGCAACCAAATGAGTCTCAGTTTCCCCTCTGCATTGTGGCCCTGCTGACATACGAATCATTCCCGCCAGCTAACGGTGCGTGAAAAGAGAAGGACTCTTAATAATTCATTCTTTCTTTCTATTCACGATGTCTAAAGAAAGAAAGAACATTTTCCCCCTTGCATATATGTTGTTGTCTTTTGTGTATGCGGCTGGATTTGATTACTGCGGCCAGGGGAGTGATGGGGGGGGGGATCATTTTTCAAATTTTATGCCGCAACAACAAGAAAAAAGAGACTCGGGGTTTTTGGCTGCATTTCGTGTAATCTCCAGCCCATCTCTTGCAATATGCAAGGAGGAGAGCTACCCAGCTGCGTGTGCTGTAGGCCTCACTCCACCCGCCACCCTAACAACCCCTCCTTATCCACCAAACAACCAAGCCAATCCAGCAGAGAGAGATAGAGAGAGAGAGACAAAACTCGTATGTGGTCTCGTTTCTATCCTTATATACAACAACAACTGAACTTTGAGCTGCTCCAGCCCCCGTTATGGAACACACAAAGTTCAATACTGTTAGCGAGTGAGTGAGGGGATCTGATTAGAACGCTCGTCTGCACAGCACAGCACACAACACAAGCTAACCAGTCTTTTCTGTCTGTCTGTCTGGGCTCATCATTATGATGCTCCAGCTTTCTCTTATATACATTTTGATCCGTTCGTGTACCCCCTTCTATCCTTTTCTCCCTGTTTTTTTCCAGGGTTTTCCAACTTCTTTCAACTGGAAAGAAACCGGCTACGTTTATGTATATGTGTACCTTAAGAAAGGCAATCCGATTATTATTTATGGCTCTGCTGGATGTGGTTCAAAAACCAAAATTCCAGTTTTTCGTATAAATTTGAAAAATTAACTTTTGAATTTGATTTGATTTTTCTTTTTCTATTTTTCTTTTTCTTTTCTCTGGCAGGTAATGGATTAGGGACCCGCTCAATGTCCACATGAAGACTTCCAGTCATCTCGTTGTTGTGCACGTTTGTGGTAGTGAAAGAGATTCTTCTACTTCTGCCGTTTGAAAAAAGAAATCGAAAATATTGTGGTTGTTGTTGTTGTTGTCGGTTCGAAGGATTTGGCATCGGCGGATTTGACCGATTACACACACCCAACCATGGCAACAATCGTCATTTTAAAGGCCGTTTTGATGTTATTCGCCTGCCTACTGGTGACGCATGCCGGGCCGGCCCATGCCGATTGGACGGCCACGTGCACGGCCGGCTGCACCTGCAAATGGGCCGACGGCAAGAAAGTGGCCGAGTGCCCCAGCGCCGGCTTCACGACGATCCCCGAGAATTTGAGCTCGGAAATTCAAGTGCTGGATCTGCGGGGCAACCAGCTGGGCGCCCTGGTCAACCGGGCCTTCTCCTCTGTCGGCCTCATCAACTTGCAGCGCATCTTTTTACGCAACTGCAGCCTGACGCTGGTGGAGAAGGACGCGTTCCACGATCTCAACATAATGGTGGAAGTGGACCTCTCTCACAACCAGCTGCAGCGCTTCAACCCGGAAACGTTCAGCACCAACGAGAAGCTGCGCTCGCTCTCGCTGAGTCACAATCCGCTGGACAAGCTGGAAGCCCACCAGTTTCCCGCCTTGCCCAACCTGCGCAGCCTCGAACTAGTCAAATGCCAACTGGAAATGGTGGACAAGAAGGCGTTTATGCATCTGAGCAAGTTGGAGAGCCTCAAACTGTCGGCCAATCGATTCACCAACCTCAAACCGGAAGTCTTTTTGCCGCTCAACAAGCTCAAAAGCCTCGACTTGCAGGACAACCCGTGGAATTGCGACTGCCGCCTACTGGCCCTGCGCGATTACCTGTCTGAGGCCAACCTCAACTCGACTTTGACGCTGTGCGCCGAGCCGGAACATCTCAAAGGTAAATCGTGGAGTCGGTTGGCCGCCGAGGATTTCGCCTGTAAGCCGCTCATCGACGTCAACGAACCTCACGTCGAAGGACGGCTCGGATTTGACGTCACATTCAGCTGTCGAGTCAGCGGCAATCCACCGCCCACCATCTGGTGGGTCCTTCAAAACAGACAGGTGAAACCACTTTTACCTGCATGTAAATTCAAATTCATTTCGACTTTTTATTTTTCGACTTGTGACAGATGTTGTTGTACGAGATCTTTCCGGAAAGGAGAGCTCTGGTAGCGTAATGAGATAACTAATGACTAATTCGTTTGTTTTCCACTTGGTTTATCAGATTGTCAACACGACGACGGCGTCGCAAAGTGAGCAGTTTGTCATCCGCCAGTCGAGTCATCCGGCCAAGATAAACCCGATTGCCTCGCCACACCCGCCGGAACCGCAGCAGCAACAGCAGCAGCAGCCGGAATTGGAGCACTGGAGCAATTTAACTCTGCGGCGCATTAGCGAGCAGGATGCCGGACAGTATCGCTGCATCGCCCGCAATAAAGGCGGCCAAGTGGAAGCCAACGTCTCACTGCAAACGCCGCCGGCCCCCGTCACGATCCTCATCGAAGAGGAGACGGGATTAATGTCGTACACGACGGCCATCACCTTGGCGATCGTGGGGGCGTGCGTCCTCCTGGCCGGCCTCGTCTTCTTGATTATCTGCCTGGTCCGGCGAGCGCCAAAGAGGAAGCAGCCGCAGCAGCGCGACTGCAGCGCCAACAAGATGAACGGCTCGGCCAAAACGGCCAACGGTAACGGATCGATCGCCGCCGGCTCTGAACAGGAGAAATCGCTCCTGGACATTGAAATGGATCAGCACACGTCGCTGCAAAACAATTCGACCGACGGCTATCACGCCGTCGCTCAGACGGACATTGACGCCCAGCAGCACATGCACATGCAGATGCAGTTGCGCCACCAGCAACAGCAGCAGCAACAACAACAACACCACCAGCAACACATGCGGATGATTCAGGGGTCGAGCACGTACATTCCGGGCGAGCGGTACGACGGCGGTCGGGTGCCTGAAACTCTGACGAGGCACTTGATGATGCTGGACGGATGTCAAGTGCAACAGAATCCCGACGGCTCATTTTACCCGGATTTGCTGGACATTCCGCACCGGGGAGCCAGAGGCGGCGGGTCGCCCAGCACTCACTCTGGCGCGTCCAACGAGGCGCCCAATCAGCAAATGATGATGTCGACGTTGAGCGCGGCCCAGTTGGCCGGCCATCCCAGCTACGGCGTGATGGGCATCCATCCGCCGCTGCAGTTCACTGACAGCAGCAGCACGACGAGCAGCACGGCCGTGTTACTCCCAGTCGGACCCCGACCGGGTTATGTAACGTTGCCCAGGAGACCTCGTCCGAGGATGCCCAGCTGGGCCAGCTCTCCTCCGCCCATGTCATCGTCCTCTCCCGGCCCCGGTTCTCTGCCGCCAGAGGAACCGCAACAACCTCTGTACGACACGATAGGACCTCGCGTGACGGCCGACGGGTCGTCGACATCGGCGCTGTCGCTCAACAAAATCGCCGGACTGACGCCCAACTCGGTCTCGAGTCCGCGCGTCCAGTCCAGCACGCTCAGCCGAGGGCACAAGATCTCTCTTCCAGCTTACTACGTGCCCATCGAGGAGGTGGACATCCCGCCGTCCTCGCCGCTGGTCCAGCAGCGACGCGATCATCAGCAGAGTACGCCCAACATCCTGTCGAACGGGCAGTACGAAGATCATCTCCACCACCACCACAATTCCCGCCGGATGGGCCGCAACGAGCCCGTCCTCGGTTATTTCAACAACCACAACAACAATAACAACAATAGCAGCACGCCGGTCCGGCGGATGGACGACGTTGAGACTCAACATCTCCTCCAAGATTCATCGACGCCCAACAGCCACAACACTTCGTACTCTAGCGCGGCTCCCGAAGTGATCTCGCCCATTCCGGACTTCCGAGCGGCTGGCAGCCGGGCCAGCGTGTCTAGTCTGAGCAGCAACACGGGGATGAGGAGGAAAATCGCTCCGGCCGTCCCGCCCAAACCCCCCGGATCAATAGTCGTCGCTCGACCGGCGAGTGTCGTGCCCTATCACGACGACGACGGCGGGGGGTCGTCACCGGCCAAAGTGGCGCCCAAACCACCGCCCAAACCCAAGAAGAGACTCTCGACGACGGGCGACTCGATCAAATTGGACGATCCCGCAGAAAGCGGTGGCGGCCAGGCCGCCTACGAAGACGAAGGCGAAGACGGAACGGAAGTCTGAAGTTCACACAGTCAAGAAATGAGAAAATATTTTCGAGAGAGAAAAATCGATGTGCCTTAAAAGAGCGAACGAGTCTCGTCGTAGAGGCGTCCAATGACTGACGAAACCATTTGGCAGACCTGAAAAAAAACAAAAATTAACCAGAAACCCCCTACAATTGATTATCTTATTACATAATCCGCAGCGCTCACGCATCCTTGCCATGCGTAGTCTATAGCTGTGTCCGTTTTTTTTTTCCTTTGTACGTGTGTTTTCATTGCATCAAAATTGTATTCCTCCTTCAAACAACAACAAACCGTATGACAATTTTCCGTGTTTTGTTTGTATTTTTCTCCTTTTTTTTTCGTTGTATCTTTTCGTTCGTTTCATTTTTTGCTCTTACCAACCCCCCCGCAAACGTATTTTCATGGCTCTTTACTTCTTTATAATATCACAAGGAAAAATGTACATACAAAAATGTGATGATGTGGAAATTGGAAGAGAGACGGGAATATGCGATTGGTGAATATTATTGCGCGCTTGTACATATTTAATGAAATTAAAAAGAAGAAGACGTCGTCCGCAAGTCAAAAAGAGAGGGGGAAAACAAGTAATAGATTTGAGAGTGAATGTGCCATCGCGGTAATCTTAATTCTTCAAGAAAAAAAAACAAAATGTCGAATCTTAATTACAAAAATACCCAAAAGGCGAAAAACATTTACGAAAATCTACAAAACTTTAATTTCTTTCTTTCTCCCGAATTTTTCGTTTGTTTTATTTACTTTGATGCTGTTGCTCCTCCTCTTGTTCCTCCTCTTCCATTAGACCTTTAATGTATACAAACACCGTGTCTCTATACCATTCCATCTTGTATATTTAGCCCATTAATAAACGTGGATGTGCTATTCAAAGATTTTTCTTCATTCTTTTCAATCGCTCCCTTGTCGCTTTTGGGTTGTGTGTGGGGGGAGACCGCACGTGTCGATGTAATGACGAGGGGTCGCATAATGTGGAGGCTGAGCTTTTGGGGGGAAAATGGAACAATTCAATTATCGCCCGACATCTCTTCTCCTGCCGGCCCTCTCGGTTGACGGGGTTGCAACGGACATCTGCTGCTGTTCGTTCCCCCCTCCGTTCACTTTGACAAATGAAAGCTAATCAATCAAATTGCCTAGACCGCTCTCACTTGCCTATAGCGCCGCCGCCCGTTTAGTTCCGCATGTCGTTGGTCGTTTTTTCGTCACTCTGGTGTACCTGGAAACACTAAGGAGCCCCTTTCTGAATTTTCTTTTCTTAAATAAATGTGAAAAGTCAGATGACGTAAGTTAAAAAGGACAACTTGCAGCAGTTGCTCACTATGTTCCTGCCCTCAAAGCGAAAGGCAGAAAGTGTGGAAGGATCTATAGACTTGTAAAAACGAAAATCATTAGCTGGTAAAAATAAGTTGAAAAACAATTTAAATTCTCCGAAGAATAAAGTTGTTTTAAAAAAAGATTTTATTTTTTTCCCGTCGAGGAAGTGAGTCGATGATGGGGCGTTGTGTGTGTGTGACGAAGGGTGTATCCCCCCACACACACAAACGCGTAACACAGTAATTAATTGTCTTGTCTGTCTCCGCCTAGCTGAACTCCTTAAAACCTCCGCACGCATTCAATCAGAAAAAGAAGAGGAAAAAATGGAATCTGTGAATGCGACGTCGTTTCGAGTAGCGTCGCATTGCGTCGGTCACACGACCACCACACAATCCGGCAATCTTCCTTCCTTCTTCTTCTGCCATCTTCTTCTTCTTTCTGGTTGATACCGTAGAGTATTTACGTTGCTACTGCGGAGGCCCCCAGCGACTTTTTCCATCTTTTTTCCCTTTGAGCTTGGACTTTCTCTCGCCCAGTAGTCAAAGAATCGACTGCTCGGCTACTACTTTCGCTACACAGTTGTTGTATGCCGTCTCAGAAGTGGACGATAATATAGAAACAAGTTTGGAGAGCCGGACAGAATCGAGTCTTGTATACAGAAGAGAGACGATCATATTTCATCCGCTCGCCCGAAATCCACTCGAGCCACAGCAAGCAGCAGCCAGCCAGCCAGTCCAGCAGTATAGGCGCTGGATAACCGCCCAACCAACTCACTGACCGACGCCATCGCCCGTCCTTGAATGTCTTTGGTCTTGTTTTTATTGACTTGTCGAGCAGAGCGCCTATATGCTACACACTGAGGAGCAGAGTGGCTCCCATTTACACACACATACACACATGTTTGTGTTTCCTATATAGCTGCTGGTCGAATGGGCCGTCAAAGACAAGCAAAGGCAGCACTAGCTGGCACTAGAATAGCTCCAAGACGTGTTTCCTGTAGATACGGAAAAGGCAGCAGTTCAGCAGCAACAGTATGGGCATTATAATCAGTCGTCGCCACGGATTTCTACACACACACCGGTCGCCATGGAAACTCAACTATAGCAGCCCATCCGTGTGTCTCTTTCAATGTTCCGGCTTCCGGAAGGGGCCGATAGGTTTTTTGTTTTTCGGTTCCCGAATAAGATTTTATGTGACGACATGACGAAACCGCAAGGACGCAATTAGGGCTGTGACGGCACGTTTTGAAGAAAAAAAAAAAAACTGCCGGCGGTCCGCGAAGTTGCCGGGGGTACGAGTGTCTTTAATTGTCTATATGTACACAGGAAAAACATTAAATGTTTTCTGGTTTTTATTTTAGTTTTATTTTTTCAAGGGCTTTATTTTGTGTAAAAGCTATTCGACACTTTTACACATATTCGTTCTCTCCTGCACTGAACTCCGCTATAGTTGTCGTCGGTTACATGTATATAGGAAGTGCGGTATATCCACGTAACGATCGACCGGGATTCGTGCCGTTCCGGCTCGCCTACGAATTTACACAAATCATAGGAGGTAAGAAATCTTTTATCCGCATCTGTGTGTGTACGGTTTTCTTTTTTCTCTAATTCGCCCCCTCATTATATGGAATAACCACTTTTCATATAATGACCTATTTCGTCCCCTATATACCTTGATTTGTGTTTTTTTAAAATGGAGAAACGAAATTTAACGGGCGGAACCGACGAAGAATTCCTACAACTCGTTAAAAAAAATTCCGAAAACAATAAAACAAAAGGGGGAAAATCTTTTTAAATGGCATCACAATTCCGCTAAAAATCATTCGAATTTTTAAAAATCTTTCCCCCCCAAAAAAGAAGAAAAGGAAATGTACATATATTGTTAAATTTTTCCACTTTTGGAACTTGCCAATTATTGAACTTCCGTTCTACTTGTTTATTTTATCGTTTTCCCTTGCGGTCCCGAAAAAAGAGGAGGGAGAATATTATCGCAGCTACACAAACTGCGCTGGGAACAATGCAACTGCTCACAAAGTTATAGGTTCTCTTGCTGCGCCACTCTCCCTGTTTGTACTATATATAATCATTGAAAACTTGAGAGAGGAGGAGGAAAAAAATATAAATAAATATTGTAGATACACACGTAGTCGTTCGTCTAGATCATTATCAACCGGAATTGTCTCAAAGTTTTGATCTGCCAGCCGAATTTGCATTTCTTTCGGTTTGGTTCTTTTTATGTATGCGGTTCCTTTCGATTCTTTTTCATGTTGTGTGTGTGGGGGTTGGTAATATGACGACGGCAGCCAACCCATTCCGCTGCAGAGAATCCCGCAATTTGCATTATGAATAAATTTGCATATCTTTTTATGATGATGTGAATTGGCGACTCATCTTCATTGTCTCGTTCACGAATGACGCGATGCGCATTTTTCTTGAGCAATAAAAAGTTCTTCTTCTAAATGATTGCAACAACACCGCAATATCCAAATGGCGCTGGATTTTGTGTTGTTGTTCTTCGTAGACTGATGCGAACAACTGCTCAATTACCACATCGCGGGGGTACAGATCGCTACGCACATCATCAATTTCCCCGATCTAAGCGACGATGGCCACATCAGCGGGTTAGTCAGCAAATCAGCCCAAGAGGGCGCGCGATCGGATTCCTATTTCCGTTTCACATTTGAAAGGCGACACGGTTGCCTATCAGGAAAATTGGGAAGTACTACTCAAAAGCTGCCAGCAATTCAGTGACGCACATCAAACGTGACACGCCACGGCTCATTGCGCTCACACCCCGACGCCAGATTTATTCTCTCCGAAATCGCCGCTGAAATCGACCCTGTCGCCACAGAACGATTAACGGTCGCCTAGGCAAATTCACTGTGGCAACCGTGTAGCCAAAAATCAAAGAAAATCAAAGAAAATCAAAGAAAAACAAAAACAAGTTTTAATATAGAAACATGCCCAGTGATATGATGGCGAATCCCGGCAACGTCTGTAACCTTTTCCACATTTATTATATTATGTACTTGTACACATGCAGTCGCTCCACGGAGTTTATTGAAATGTTTTTCTTTTCTTTCTGGGCGAATGAAATCGGAATGGGTTTTCCAACACTTGCTGTGTGCACAAACACCAGCAGCAGGCCGGTGGGCGGATGGAAATGGATGTAGTTAGGAGACGTGGGAGATATATATAAATCCCGGCCCCCCGGAATCTAATAGTGCGCAGTGTTTATTTCCCAGTGCTGGGTACAGGATCATTTTCTTTTAATTCGTCGGGGAAACAATCGAGGAGTCTTATTGTTTAGTGCCGCCGTGTCGGCGTAACAGACGGTGCTAATGATCAATTAGATGAGGCTGGCGCCGTTTGCATTAACCATATTTCAATTCAGCTTTCGCTCGATTAAGGAGCAACAACCCCCCGCTCCCGCTCCTGCTCAACCTCAACATCTGCTGGAATGTTTCCAATTCGTTGAAAGCCAAGCCTTTTCTGCCCGGTCGGGGTCTTTTTTTTTCTTCTTCTATTACCGTGATTCAATTCTTGTTCTGTTCTCCGCCTTGTTCAGCACGTAACAAAATAGAGTACACACACATAGAAGAACAAGGCAGACACACACACGATAGAGATGCTCCCGCTGCTGATAGTTTTGCTCATCATTCATTGATGCTATTTGCTTAGTGCTGAACGCACTGCGTCCGCCTTACTACACACACACAAACACACATAGGGGTCAATAAGAAATGGCCGGGCCACTAGCCAAAAAAAGGAAGGATATAAAAGCCCGGACGCTTTGTCTATAAGCAACAACAACAACACGAAAGAAAAGAAAAAGAAACAAGAAGGAAGAAGAAAACACACTGGGCTGATATCTTGTATACACGCGCCCAGGAATAACATCGTAAAGTGAGGGGCCATCCTCGGAATATGTGTACCGCAGTCGACCCGTGATGGAGGGCAGGGAGGACGCGCCCATTGGAAATAAAAAGGGACCAGCCAGTTATTATTGAGGGCCCATAAGGGGGTCCTGATGATTCACTAGTATTCACTTTGACGTAATTCCGATTTGATGTTATAGAGATGACGAGTGCTGCTGCTGGGGAAGGGGTTTGATCTGTCGCTGTGGCGGCAGCGGTGTGGGGGGTCATTCTTTTGTCTATTTTTCGACTTATCTATCCATTTGTTATTTGTCTTCTTCATCCGTTTGCAGCTAGGAGGAGAGGCCAACCAGCCAGCCAACCAGCCAGCCAACCAGCTGGTGCACACAGCGTGCAGGACTATTGATTAAACAGCAAACAGGAACCATGGTGTCGTCCCTATACGAACACGGCCCCTCTAAAACAAGAGGAAAAAAAAGTTGAATGGAAATTTGATTTTTTCTTCTTTGAAATTTTCACTCGAAAAAAGATCCTTTGTGGGACGGCGTATAATATTGTCTCTCTCTGTTCTATTCTGTGTGCGGTCGTCTATCGTCTTTAGTCCGCTGGATGTGTGCTGTATCTTGGAAATAGCCTCGTTGAAGGCAACACCCCAGGGCCGGATACTATATCTCACAGCTGTGTATTTGTTTCTTCCGGCACGCACCCTCCTCTCCCCACTTTCAAAAGTTGGTGTCTCCGCGCGCTCTGCGAAACACACCCAACGAAAAGCGACAAGGCCTCCAGCTCCGGCCTTATATTCCGCATTTAAATTGACGTAATACGCACGGCAAACAAAATACATCACACACACACACACACACCTCCTTCCCACGCGAGCCCGTTTCCTTTTTTCCCCGGAACGAAGGCGACTGCTCAGCCTCCCTTTTTGTGCAACTTATCTGACATATATTTTCCTTTGAACTTTTCCCAACTTGAAAATAAAAACTTGATCATATATATTCCCTGCCGGTTACATATAGGCCTACATGTATAGCCACACGAGCGGATTACATGGAACGGCCTACCCCCCTTTTTTGAGAGAAGATGTGATGTGACTTATAGATCGACCGACGAACGTATACGAGTGGGAGGCGGCACAAGGATGTGCCGGTCATCAGCTCTGTAAATATCCGCAACAACTTTGTTGCGATTGAATTTCAAAGTTGATGATGGTACATATAGAACTCTCCTCCTATACTTTCGACTATTACCGGAAGGTCCAGCCAGCAGTTCACGGGATATATGTGCGTGCAGAGCTTCAGCCCACGCTCTCCGCCAAGTTTTCTGGACGGCCAAATTGATCTGCCCAAACGGCGAGTAGTCGCGGAGGAGAGACGTGACCCGTCCAAAACGGGATAATATCAACTGCGCGGTACATATAGTTATATGATGGGGGGATTGTATAGAAGAATATAGAAATTGGTCGCTCCTCCCCGAAGCAGTTGCATTGGAGTTTTTCGGTTATCTACGATAAATTATATCGGCGGTTGAGCAGATGAGACGGCCATATTGGATCGATCGATGCGATGAAACATGCTGCTGTTGTAAAACCCGGCGCCCAGAAAAGAAAAAAAGAAGAAATATCTCTCTTTATATATGTGTGTGTTATTTCCATTCTATTTCTCTTTAACTAGAAAAGAGAGAAAGAAAGGAAGAATCTGCTGGATGGCTGGCGAGTGGGAAACTGTAGAGAGGCCAACAAGCCCATAAGAGTGGCGTCAGAGCATCTAATGAAGAATGGCAAAAGGAATCAATTGATTAGAGAAGAAGAGAGAGAAAGAAAAAGGGATAGACGAATTGGGCGTCGACGATGTTATCCGGCTAGACAGCATTTCCACCAACTTGACGCCAAAGAAACTTTTTTGTTCGGCTGATGCTCTCGGTCAAAGTTGAACGTACCTCGAAAACTTGATGATTACACACAAGTATATTACATAAAAAAAGGCAATTTCATATCCGTGTGCGAAGCGAGAAATCTATAGTCTCAAAAAAGAGAATGAAAAGCATTTTCAATAACCCAGTACTCGAACCCCCTACATAAAAAGGTCCGTACAGATTTTCAAGGGTCTTGCCATTCGGTTATTTTTATGATTTATACAATATACAGAGAAAGAGATAGATATAGAAAAATAGAGGCTGATAAAGACATATCACGGGGTTCGGCGACTAGCACACACAGTCCGGCCCATTGCACTTGAAAAAAAAAAGAACTGTGTCCATCTACATAACAAGCTTTCATTCATCCCCTAATAGATTTAATATATATATATAGAGAGAGATAGGATGGGTGTGAGCATAAATATCCATCTATTCAGATGTCAAGAAAACTCAGACAGATATCTCTATAGCATATATAGGGAGAAGCTGAGAGATGCGCGATGCATTATAAAATGAGGCGCCAACAACTGTCAGCTGGCCGACTTCAATATTGTACTGTAAACAGAAATAGCTGTGGAACGGGGGCGCGCAACAGACTGGGCAACAGAGAAAAAGAAGAACGTTCGAAATTCGTGCATCTCACAAATGAAAATGAAAATAGAACGGGGAATAGGAACTGGATGGTTTCGACAAGCTCGACAGGGCGACAGCTTCATTGTATTTTAATCATATATTTCCCCCCTCAAGCACTTTAAAAAATGTCTACGACATCGTACGGTTATTTGATCATCAACTAGATTTCGATGCGGAGTATAAGAGCGGATTATATTGGGAATGTCCTTGTGTGTGTATAGAAGATTTATATAATACAATCATAATATCACACGGATGTTGCGATTAAGCCGTTTTTTTTCGTTTTTTGTTCGGTTCGGATTTACTGATTTAAGAAAGGGGTCGGTTTTTTTGGGTGGGGCAGTTGAGGAATCTTTATTTCATTTTATTTAATTATTTTGAATCTTTATCGATCCCTTTTTCTGGGGGGGGGGGGAGGGGGTGTCTTACCGGAAAATTACATACCAAAATAGAAATGGTATTAAATTTGGGTTTTGAGGGGGGAGTTTGATTTTTTGTCATTTCTAATTTTTATCGATATCTTATTATCGTAAGCATGCTGATTAGAAGAAAATTGGACAAGTGTCGTCTGCTCTCGTTTAGTTGAAAATTTCGAGAAGACAAAGTTTAGAGAAAGCATGGTTCAAGAGTTATATTCTTATTTAAAATTCATTTGTTTTTGATAATCATCATAATCCATGCTGTTTAGCGGGTAAATAAAACTAACGATAGAAATAAAATAATTGTGGGAGCTAGAGAAGAGTTAAACCTGTTTCACATTAGTTCCTGGCTAGCATTTATCAAATTGCCCTATCAATGCATGACAGTATGTTTGTACTATGTAACCCTTTTCTTTTTTGCAGATTTGAGGCCAGAGGCAACCATCATAGCCACACAATGTGCAAGTTTTTCTTGTGCAGGTGATAACCTGTCATCAGCAACAATCTCAGGATCATCGCTTGGGTATTGATTTCCTTTTCTTTTATTGACCTGTGACCTGCTAGATATTTTAATGCTGCATTACCTGCATCAGTGCAGTGTATTACATGTAAATCTTTAATTCTCCCATTTATTAACAATTTGGGTTTACCCAGTGTCTCATTTTCGACTTTTCCTGAGTTGTTGTTTTGGTTAATATTTATTTGTAACCCATTTTTTATTTTTTTTTTTAGATAAAAGGCATGCCATTAGCATTGGAATGCAATCGAATGTGGGTGTATTCACGAGGACACCCTTTTTACCCTATCCCGTCTGCTGGTGTAATTTATCACTCTTCAACGAATGGACGGAGCAACTGTAGATGCCTGGCCCTGGCTGTATTTCCCAGGCATAAAGGTAGGACAACATTGATCTCTATTCTTCCTTTTGTACAATTTTTGGTGGCGTTTATTTTAAATCGTGAGATAGTATACGGAGTATATATGTATTCCTAAGCTAGGCGGTTGACTGCAACTGTTTTCTCTCTCCGTTTTTGTTTTATCTCAGTAAGAGTTCAGTAAAAATCTGATTTGTCGAACGACTGCAGATCAGGCTTGTTTCGTACCTCACAACTTTTTCTTTGGGTAAACCATCACATTTGAAAATATTTGAACTTTTAACACTTATTGAAGCATATTGCACCAAGACAATTTTTTTAAAAAGAGAGACCTGCCGCCACACCGGCACCTCCTCGTATAATACAATAACAAAGCCAACGCCCATAATCTATTGAAACATGTTAACCCCGGAGTGTATATAGAGGGAAGAAGCCAAAGAATCGGGCGATTCAGAAGGTCAGATGGCACCAACGTAATACTACTTGGTCGACACAATAAAACAACGGTGTGTGTAGTGTAGCAGTACGTGCCTGGTCTGAAAGAAAGGAGATGGAAAATGACAAAAGGACGAGAGAGAGGACCCCCATCACTCTGGGCCAAAAAAGAAAAAAAACTTGTATCTATTACTATACGGGATTCTATATCCTCGCTGCTCAACTATTTACAAGTAGTAGAGTCGACCAGACACGCTACGCTACTACACCACCACGTACTCTCTTTTGTTCACGATTTTCTGATGCCGAGCTCCTTTTTTTCCCTTCTTATTCTCCCGTTCTCGATGGGGATTGTAATCATAACGAGATTAGACGTTGAGCTCTTTCTTTTCTATATACCCCCTTCTCTCTTGATCCAGTCCTCTCCTCCTCTGCGTACATACTTCAATGGCTCTCGCCAAATATATGCGCCGTAGACTTTCTATTCTCGTTTCGCAGGCGAAAACCAAAAAACCCAGTCGTCGCGGCACTCGAAATCAATAATCGAGTCTTCTTCTTCTTCTTTTTGAAAGTACAAAAATTTGACGTGCAACATTTGGGGGAGCGCGAAGAAGAAGAGCCCATCAAAACAAAAAGAGAAACGGCTGTGAAATGTCAAATGTCCGACACTGTCAGCACGCGCCTCCCCTGTGCGTATGTCTATTCTTGGAACTGATATTTACATATCTACAAATGACAATTGTCAGTTTGGCGAAACACAAGAAGTGCTGCGCCTGATGATGTTGCTGGATATTTTAAAACTAGGGAAGACTTGTCTTTATTTTGTTTGTTTCTGCTCTGCTGGACTTTTCTAACTGATGCGCCCCCGTCTCATAAATATGTCGGCTGGAAGAACAAACAAAAAAAAAAATGCGCGTTCGCCTCGGGTGCTATACAGCGTGATTGAATAATGCACCGCAAGTAGTTGCCAACTCCCGCATTCAGCGTGAAAAATTTGGCGTCTGATCTGAAGCGAACCTTTTTTCTGTATTTTCGCTCTGACGTCTGTACCTTTTCCTCGGCAAGGGCCCCCGCCATTTGCGTCACCTAGAACTCTTACTAGCACATTGATTGATTTATATAATTGTTTCCCTTACATAACGGCGGTATATTCCGAGTGCCTACGTAACTGTAGGGCATGAGGTATTCAAGAGTATAATCGATCGGATAAGTTTCGCCAACCCAGCAGAGGAGCAAAAGATGTTGGCGGGACTATGCGAAACGCTCGCATAACACAAGTCGGCGTGTTAGCCGGCCCCTTATGGATGAAGGGGGGGAGGGGGCTGTTTAAAAGATGGCGGAGAGAAATACTTTCTTTTGAGCTCGTCATTTTTGTTTGCCTTTCTCACAGAGATACAAGTGACGAGATCCTCTGTTTCAATACGACTCGGCTCGGAATTGTGTAAATACGCGCTTCGTCGATTTCCTTGATGCTGCTGCCCTTGGTTGGTTGGTTGGTTGCATATCCAACTAGCCCGGCCGATGGCCCCCCGACTGCATGGGTGTCGTTCAATAAATATTTACTTCCACGGCGACCAGCACACAGCACAGCACTAGCAAGCGATGGTTGGTATAGCTTGCTTGCTTGCTGCCTGGCCCTACAAATCCATCCATCCGTTTCTAGCTTTCCAGACACGTGCGTGCTCGTGTGTGTGTCTTTTTTGTTCTGTGCCGGCCGGCCGGCGTAAACAATTTTGACCCGATTTTTTTTTTTTATTTGGTTGCGAGTTGGTCAGTGTGCCTTTGCGTGTCGCTGACCGGTCCAAAGCTGTGCCTTGGATCAACAACTTCAATGCGATTTAGCGCTGGCAATCGGTTGCGAAAACAACGGCAGACAAGACGGACAACAACACGTCAAGGGAAAACAAATGAGCTTTTTCCTTTTTTCCCGACTCATTTTTCTTCCATTTTGTTGTTGTTGTTTTTGTCTCTCTGATGGCGTGATCAAGCGCATTATAGTATATATCTTGCAGCACTGGCTAGTACTAAAGATTTTTCAAAATAGAAAAACGCGCGTCTATTTGTATAGACATCCAGGAGGATCAAAAACTAATTGATCCCGGAAAGAAGATATTTCCCCTTCTATTGGCTGGCGCAGTCTCTACTCCGTTGGAGTTTCCTTGGTGGTGGTGACTGACGGTTGGCTTCATCCGTCACGTAAACGCGCGTACACAACAAGCCCCGCAGCTGCTGCATTTTGGCGAAATCGCTTTTTGGATGAGAGAGAGAGAGAGAGATGTAACACACACAACAAAGTCTTGGCGATAGCGACTCTCTCTGTAGAGGAGAGAGAGATCCGCTATAGCTGATAGGGTAGCAGGGGGTATACACTACACACACACACGTATAAATCGACACCGGAAATTACAAGTTCCTTTTGATCAATTTCGAGGTGAAATGAATTCCTGACAGCAACCGATATTGCTACTTTTGCCCGGGGGGAAAATGGCGGGTGCTATAGAACGTGTATGTGTGTAACATACACGTTTAACACTTATCGTCGGCAAGGATTTTATCGATGTCTAGATATTGCTAGAACGATGATGATGCGCCATCATGTTTAGAAGAATAAATGTGGTAAATGTTGATGAATTTCCAGATAGGAAATAAAAGGAGGAGCTAGATAATCATCGACTCTCTTTATTTCCGCCTGTTACGATCTAACGGACATCGACGTAATAAAAATAATAAAAAAAGGGTCAAGGGGGAAAGAGAAAAATAAATAAAAGAGAAAAATAAATAAAAGAGAAAAATATTGGACAGAGAGAGTCCTGTATGATTGTGGAAGTTGTGCTCTTTTTTTTTAACCGGTTTTCGTAACATCTAAGCAATAATAAGCCAACGTCAGCGCATCGCGGCCGATGTAATAATCAGAATAGATAATATACATCCCGCAGCTGAAGCATCAGCAGTCGGGAGCGCTGCATGCGCAGTGCAACTCGGCGGGAGTAATCGGATTACCGCCAAGGAGAAGAAGAAGACGAAACTCGAGATGTTGGCGAGAGAGAAAGAGAGAAGCCTGAAGGAAGAAAAGAGACGATCGCTGCTGCTGCTGTATAAGGGGATTCAATGGACAGGATTCTTTTTTCATTTCTTATTCCGCAACGAATTATTATGCCATGTAAGGAAAGGGCAAAACTTCCTTTCAGTTCTTTCTTCGGCTGATGGCAAATTGGAAAACTTTGCCAGCCAAATTTGAGCCGGAGAATGACAAGGACTTGCCATTGGTTATAAATATCACATGGGCATTAGAGGAATTCAACAGGAGTGGGCGGGGGAGATGATGCTGATTAGAATTCATGAATTCATCGATAACGATCTCAGCTTTACTTGTATCCTATTCTTTTGACCGAAATCTATAAACGCGGCCGACGAATCGCATTGCGCTCGTTCGTCGTTTTCTTTCAGATTTTCCGCTCGTCGGCTGGCACCGGTATTCGATGATGGATGTGATTCCGCCACTTGTCTAACAAACGACGACAAGTAGCGAATGATGGATGGTCCACTGGATCGAAAAGATTCCGTCTCTATCCAACGTACAGATAGTAAAAAAGAAATAGCGGCGCTGGCTGGCTGCTGTGCTCTCCATCTTCATCGCGGGATCATCAAAAATGGTTCGATTGATGTTATTTCTCTCTCTAGTACACACGATTCTATATTTGGAAATTTACCGATCTGGAAGCGAATGAGACGGACAAATAAGAGGGTGGGCCAAAAGAACGGAGGGAGGGGGGGATCCTGTCATTACTCGCCCGCGCCGATGTATATACGAAAAGGAAAAATGTAGAAAAGAGATGGTGGAGGGATCTACATGCCAGTGCACGTTCGTATACACTCAGCAAGACGTAAAGACTTAACTCGATTCCGACTGAAACATCACTCGATCCTCTCGACTCGCCAATCCGCCGAGAATTGCCGGAGAAACTTGTCTCTCTCTCTCTCTCTCTCTCTCTCTCGTTCCTTTAATTTCTCCTCCTGGCTGGCTGGCTGGTTATATCTTGTTCCTCTTTTTCGGTGAATCGAAACGGTGGAGAGGCAAATTCAAGTCGACGAGTCGTTGGCACAACGACGACATTTAAGTTGCAGTAAGAAGGGGTTATGATTCCTGCCGACCGGAACGACGAGCGCGGCTGATGCGGAGCGAGAGAGAGTGACTGGATGGCTTTCTCCTCCGCTGGGACGTGTGGAATAATAATACCTTGAAAGGCAAACAATCCACTCGTGCCTAAATATGCGGAGCTACTGCTGCTCCTACTACTACAACAACAACAACAACAGCAACAGCGGCGTGTATGCAGTTACCTAAAGACTAGCTTAGCTAAGTAGAGTCTCTCTCTCGGGCAGCGATCTCCGTAGATGTGGCCATTAAGGGCTAACCGTATAGATACACTTATACCCCGCATTGACCACGTTTCCAGCAGCCAGACTCTTCTTTTCTTTTTTCTTGATGGCTTTCTATGCAGACATGCAACTTTTCTCTAAGAGTCTCTTTTTTTATTTTTATTTTTTGCCCGTCTGCGGATCGATGGTAGAAAGTGGAAACTACCGCCGAGCACACACTAAATAGCTACCACCCACCCGGCACGTCTGCTACATGTATAGAGAGAGAAAGAGGAGCGTGGAACACTTGAGAGGCTGGCGGGCGCTGGATGTGTTTTTTTTCACCTGTGACAGCCAACTGCCAAAGAAAAAGAATCTTGAGAAAAACGGATGGCCTTTGCCTTTTGCGGCTTTATTTTTTCTTTTTATTCCTTTCTCCTGGGAAACTTACAGCGGAACAAACAGCCAACGAAAAGAATAATAATAATAAAGAAAAGAAAAAAAAAAAACTTGGGCTGGGTTTTTATTCTGATCCATCGATCGATTTCGCCGTGTACTTTTTCGCCTATAGCTGCTGCTGCTGCTGCTGCTGCTGCTGCTGCTGCTGTGTGTCGCTGTGAGCGGGCGAGCTCCTTGTTGTCGGATGACAAGAAGACGAAAAAAGAAAATTCATTCCTGGTCGTTTGACTTCCAATTTCGAAGATTGCAAGAATGTTGTTGTTGTGAGACAATCGTAAAACATTTCCGACATATCTTTCAAATACCAAAAACACAAGAGCGCGTGCCGTACTCGACTCCTATATAGTACACATTTCAGTCTCCAGCTATATTTACTGTCTCTACACGTACTCGACGTATACATACAGGCTAGACAGAAGAGTAAAAGTTCAATCGTTTTTTTTTTTTTTTTTTTTTTTTGGCGATGGAGTATCTATTTATGTCGATGGATGGATATGGCCAATGCATGTATGTGTTGTCTGCTGTGCAGGTTGTTATATATATGCAGTATATTCCGTTTTTATTTTTTATTTGAGAGGCTTCCGGAAGGAATGTACTACAGCTTCTCTCCTTGTGTGTGTGTGTAGAGCGGCACCGGCTGCTGTCAATGCCAATCGATGCTTGGTACATGTAATATACACACACACGTTTTTCTACCGTCTCCTTTCTTTTTCGCCTTTGATCTGTCTTTTCCATTTTCCTATTATTATTATTATTTTTCCTTTTTTCGGAAGGGAGGAGCTCTTTGAGTGCTTCTCCTAGTGCCAACGAACAAGGATATGGTGGCAGCAGAACCTATACTGAAACAGATGAAAATAACTTGGGATATTATCTCGGAGAAGAGAGAGAGAGGTACATACGAGAGCAGACGTGCGGAGCTGCTAGCTGCTCTATCGAATCCCACCGAGGGAGAGAGCCAAGCCAACAACAATGAAATTATATTCTTTTTAAGCGCGTCTGCTGTTGTCTCTCTCTCTCTCTCTTTCTCCTGTTTGAAGCGTGAACCATTACATATTCCCACCAGAAAACAAAACGACACCACTCGCATTTAGGGAGGGACGACGACGAGCGGACGAGGAGGGGAAGTTTCGAGATGCCACACGCAGAGAGTCTAAAGTCTTTTTACTTGTTCGTACACAATTACCCAGAATGGGAGTGGCCCGCGTGACAATCCCCCACCCCCAGCCCACCCCTCCTCTCTCTCTCTTACCCCTTGAACGAGAATGTCAGAGGGGATTTTTGCCTTAAATTGAAATTGACCGAGTTGTTTCCCCATGACGCTGTGGGTGTGTTGGAGACAGCGGGCGGCCAGCCCTCAGCCCCAGCTCTAAACCACTTTATGTATATATATACAGATAACCAGATTGATGCCCACCAACTCTGTGATGCTCCATATTTCCCTTCTTTTTTTTTTCCTCCTCCCCCCATTTTCACTTGACTTCTTTTTTTGATGGCTCCATCTACCGACGCCCGCGGTGGAAACAATTCCAGCGAGCCACAATAGATTTATCGGGTCTTTTTCATGTTCCCAGCTCGCAGCACTGACAGCCGTTTCTGTCCCGAAAGAAAAAGAAGAAACTTGCTTTTTATAGTACACTTCTTTAGATGCGATGGATTTGATTGTATTGCTGACAATGACAGTCACTTTCATTTGACGACAGCGTCACCAAAGAGAGAGAGAGAGCCTTTTTTATTCAAATTCAAAAATGGCACGAAATGAATAATGTAGATTATAAGGAGAGGATCTCACCCAATTGGCATGGTGATTATTCGTGGGTCGTTTCACCAACAACTTTGAAGACAAAAGACCCATTTCGGGACAGTTTTCTTTTCACTAATATCAAGAAAGCTCAAGCGTATACCCCTACGTACATATAGTCACAACTCATTGAAAAAAGCCGAGAGGAAAATAAGGGAATTTCAGAGTGAGAGAGAAAGGGCTCCAGGGAAATTACCTGTACATCCGACCTATCCATAACAGAGACGACGCCAGCACTGTTCTATCCTCTATAATTTATAGCTGGGCAGACTTCACCGCCGACAACCCAAAATCCCAACTTTTTAAGAGTATACACTGCTCTGATTTGCGTTCGTGTCTATATCCTAATATGTATACAACAAACAAGGCTGCGGACTTTTAATGGCTGAGAGAACACAAAATCAATGGGTGAAAGTTTCTCTGCTCACCAACCGCCGTCGCGAAAAAAAGAAAAATTAGAATTAAAAAAAGGATAGAAACACACCCAACTATAGCGCCGTAAGCAACAAGCCGAATCGTTTATAATGCCGAGCACTCTTGCGCAAACAAGCGCCTCGAACATTGCCCCTCGTTAGAAATCAGGTGATATGACAAACAAACAAAAACGGTTGCACCCAGGAACAAGGCTTACAACCGACGAAATCTATTAATTGCAGCTACGTGTATAGATCCTTGGCATGCAACAATAGCAAGGCTTCGTTCACGGATGAGAATAATCGCAGATGGGAAGTATCACTGCGAAAGATGCGATTCGCTTCCGCCGTGAAATAAAACCACTTTTCTTTTCGGATCTTATATAACAGTGCCAAATCACTATGTTTTTCTTTTAGGTTAAGGCTACATAGTCGTGTTGTTGCTACAGACAAGGAAATCGAATTGGAATCTAAGTGCATCCAACATCTTCTGGTGGATATCCGTCAGCCAGGCAACATACGTCTATATCAAAGCCACAAAAGGAACGAACCAAAATAAAGGCATTTAGCACACATATGCAGACATTGTACTGCTGTATAGAACCAAGTAATAAAAGACACAGAATTTACTGCTGGTTACTAGGATATGGTTAACACCAGTATCACAACAAGATACAATAAAAAAAATCCCAAAAAACTGAAAAACAATCCAGACCGCAATTTCTAGGAAACGGATACGCAATTGTTTTACCAAAATGCGCCATGCATCAACAAATGCACGGCGAGAGGTGAAATAGATATTGCCAGAATTGGCGGGTGGTGTGAGCATAAAGTTGAGCGCTTTCTAGCGTATGTATAGTGCTACATCTAAAGTTGTGCGTTTGCATCTTGATTTTATCGAGTTAAGATAGAGAGCTGGCGAACTTTCCCGTTTCTCTTTCGCCATCTCGTCTTTAACCTTACAAATTAAAGCGAGAGTGGCTACAAAATAAATTAGACGAAAGTCTCGTCTGCTCGTGCGGGTAATTAGTTGGCAGCCGGAGAAATCCCTAAGAAATTAGGCGAAGGTCAATGCGGATAATTTAACATCTGCGAGTAACGTGCGGAGTAATCAGCGCCCAAAGTTCGGGGAATTTATTCGTAGACACGGCGTGGATTTCGTTAAGGGGAGAAACGGTTAAATGCAGCAGGTTAAGTGCTAATACTACGCAGACGGCACACCAACAACTGCGCAACATAACTCACGTCACGTCGTGGTTATGCATGAAATGATGTCGGCTACCGTGCCATAATTCCATCCGCCTCTACCTTGTTTCTGGCAGTTGATTAACAGTTCGTCGTAAGCCGTTCAAAAGATCCAACTGTAGGGCAATGCCATTTCTTATAAATCAATATTTCAGACATCTTTCCACCCACAGAAAATTCATAGGATTACGGATTAACATTCGACATACCTTAAACATTTCAAGTCACAGTCTTTTGTCTCGATGTGCTGACAAATTAATTTTTTATATGAAAGAAGCTGAAGTCAACGTAAGAACCTGACCCTCCACATCCATTTATTCGAAGCCGAAGCAAGGCGTAAGCCGGTTTGGGGTTTTACTAATATATTTTCTTCCTAGACGTCTCAAACTATTTACATCCAGTTTCATTTTACCGCACCCAACCTGACTGCCTTTATCGATTGGATAATTTTTTTTTTCCCGTTTTAGTAATTCACTTACATGTTCGCAAAAAAAAAATAAAAATAAAAAAAATAAATGATCTCCTAATTGCTGTAATAGAATTAGTGCGGATTATTTATTGTGAATACCGAATGGCCGAATGTTTTGATTCTCAACTAATGGAAATTCAAACGAAATTCCCGAATAAACTTTTAATTTCAACCAGTAACAAAATAAAATGGAACAAATAGCTTTAGGCCAGCTTCAACTAAAAGACACAAAAAAAAACAATCAAAGAAACTGCAGCAGTCTCTTTGTATGGCACAGTAACTTACAGTTGGCCGACGTAGACAACATCACCTATACGGATCCGTCCGGATTGTTCCAGGGATAAATTGATTCCCAAGAGAGGAGACTCGCCAATGGCTCTACGCAACACCGGATCCTCTGCTAGACGGTATCTATATTCGAAGGCACAGAAGGAAAAACAAGAGAGCGAAACGACAAGGGGGGAGAAAAGAACAAAAGATAAGATTGTTGTGCAGACAAACAACACGCATCGACGCGGAACGAAAGTCAGTGTAGTCAGTACATACTTTCGAAGAGTTCGTAGAGGTTCCAGGTCAGGGTCCTTAATTCCAGTCGCTGGATCAATCGTAGTTAATACACATCTATAAATAAATCAACGAAAAGATAACATCATCTGGCAAGTTCTTTGTTGGGGAGTAGCTGGGCAGTATTTACCGGTCGCATCCCTTGACGTAGCGGAAGATAGCTTGTTCGCCGATACGAACAAATCTCCAATCGTCCTCTTCGTACGGACGCTGACATCCGCTGATGGTGATGGTTGGACGAAAATATGAAGCTGAAATTTCCAGTCCATCCACTCGAGAATTCAAATCATTTGCCGACTCGACGGATAGCAAATGAAACGGGGTTGTGTCGGAGAATACTCCCTACGTAATAACCCAAATAAATCAATGCAACGAATTTGCTCTTTGTGTGATGAATAGAAAATCAAATACTATTGTTAATTACCCCGTCTTTTGGTTTCATCCAGGGGTGGCCCAACTTCGACTTAACCACGCGAGGAGATATTTCAGGGTAGGACAAATGGGCCAGTCTGGCACCAGTATCTTGTTGGAAAATATACTGTGATAGCCACTGAGACACTTGATCACCACAATCAAAAGCAGTTACTTCATCTCCCCAAACTCTGTAATATCCAAAGCTATTAATTCTTTCCAGATAAAAAAAAAAAGGTGACCTTGAGTTACTCATTACATAAAAGAATACAATACCTCACTTTAACTTGTTTCTCTGTTTCAGATTGAGATGGAATTGAAAAAGTAATTGGTCCAGAGTTGGGTGCTGTCAATTCTACTTTGTTGTCAGAAACAGATATTTTGATCAACACCATTGTTGGGTGAAGTCGAGCATGCAAAAAGTTGTTGCTTTCATTGTACACCATAAAAGACCTGATATTCAAACATGACACAGTTAATCTTACATGAAAACGATGTAAATTTTAAGCAAAACTTGGGTAGGCAAACCTGTCTTGAAGTTCTCCACTGACAAGCCCCATCTTCTGAGCATCAGCCTCCTCCACTTCAATGCCATGACATGATTTAATGGGGAAAATGTGTAGTTGACTCACCACGCCACACGCCTTCCACCCCTTAACTAATTGCTTGGAAGTTTTCATCTGGTTGGATTTTTTGTAGAGTTTGTAGGCAGCAGCAGCGCCTAGGAGGGCTGCTGCTCCTATTCCGACAGCTAAAACTACTTTTTGTTTTTGATCCATGTTCTTTTCGACAAGAAAAAGGTGAAACAAGACACCAAATAGGTAGAACAGGTACTGAAGTGATCGATTACTGCTGATTACCTGCTGATATGAACTGACAAGCACTCAGACAGACAACGAAGTAAAAAAAATTTGTTTTGCATGCGTAAACATTGGCTGAAAGACAACAGTGCCAATTTTCGTCTCACGAATTTTTTGTTACGCAATTATTTTGTTCCTTATTATAATTATAAACTAATCTTTAATTACTAGTCTGGTGTTTGCAAAGGTATAATGAATTTAAAGAAAGTGAATTTTACCGAGTGAGGAAAGAAAAGATAAACGAAATTAGCCACTCAGATTCGAAACGTTCTAGTTCTTATATCTTATCTGTGTCGAGTGCGCGTTATCTTTTCGTTAATTCGCTTTGCTCCCAAAAATTTTTCCGATTTCACTTGGATACTAAAGCTCTTCTAATTTGTTATTTAATGCGAACAATTTTGTAAAGAGTAGGATATCCGGTATACGTGCTTAGAAAACGCTTTCATCAAAGTGTAATTTTATTTTTCAAAGGCAAATTTCTGCGCGCTTGCTGCACATCTGTAGATCGGATTATATCCGGCGTGATGGCTACCTTAGCCAGCCTTAGCCAAATTTCTGAAAGCGGTGTAATATTTGACAAATGTCTAGCGCAAGTTTTTTGAGGGACCATCACTTGTTTTCAGGGGGGGGGGGGAGTAGATTTTGTTAAGCATGTTGCTTATAGGATTTTAAAGATTATATTACACGTTGAGTAACGAAAAAAAAAAATGAGTCTAGAACTGCTGAATGGCAGAAAGTGCAGCTGCGGCACTTTCAAGGAAACACGAAACACGAACTAATCGATCGCCAAGAGAAGCGGTAGACCTAAAAGTTGTGTACACATCCACTCTCTTGAATACATCCTCCAATTTCTTCTTCTAGTAGCCTGAATCCGTCTGAGATCCAGAGCTGATAACCCTGCGCCATTTTTGCTCGCAGAACCATCAAGACATCGTTGGGACAGTTATGTAACGTTAGGCAAGTGTCCCGACGAATCAAGTTCCCTTGTTTGGAGTGCCTCTGCGCCTTTGATAACTCGTTGATCTCTTAACATCTAGGCGTAACACACATATGCAGTAATGAGGACGAGCACCGTGTTATTAGCCTTGTTTGACAGAAACAAAAATGACGCCTACTATATTTATAAATATTGTTTATACTACAGTACCCACCAAACTATTAGGTACACCCCCCTATTTTCAATGCATTCTTATGGCACTACGTGTCCTAGAAAAATGCAATAACTCTTGAACCGCTTGGGCTAGATTTTTTTCCTTTTGGCCCTGAGTAGATCTAATGATGATCTACATTTTTTCTACACATGAAGTTGTCGTAGGATTAACCCCCACGGCGCTACGGTATCGTTCAGTTTATTAGGTACACCCGTTTTCCCCCCATATGCGCCGTGTTAAATACGGCGTTTTCAAAAATTTACAAAAAATACTAAAAATCAAGCTAAAATCTTTTTCTTTGTGCCAAAAGATGCACAATTCTTCACTCTATACGAATATAAAGAATGATTTACAATCAAACCAACTCAGAGAACCCTTCCCTATACCTCAAAGTTTTCCACTTCAAAATTTGTCGAAATTTCTAATGCCTATGGGGGCGACAGTGCAAGTGTGTAGTAAAAAGTACAAATTTTGAAGTGGAAAACTTTAGGGTATAGGGAAGGGTTCTCTGAGTTGGTTTGATTGTAAATCATTCTTTATATTCGTATAGAGTGAAGAATTGTGCATCTTTTGGCACAAAGAAAAAGATTTTAGCTTGATTTTTAGTATTTTTTGTAAATTTTTGAAAACGCCGTATTTAACACGGCGCATATGGGGGGAAAACGGGTGTACCTAATAAACTGAACGATACCGTAGCGCCGTGGGGGTTAATCCTACGACAACTTCATGTGTAGAAAAAATGTAGATCATCATTAGATCTACTCAGGGCCAAAAGGAAAAAAATCTAGCCCAAGCGGTTCAAGAGTTATTGCATTTTTCTAGGACACGTAGTGCCATAAGAATGCATTGAAAATAGGGGGGTGTACCTAATAGTTTGGTGGGTACTGTATATATGGATTGTAAAGTTTGATGTGGCCTCATTATTACCTTAGTAATACCTAGCGAATAAAGAAACAAGTTTCCTTTACGTGTTTTGCCAACAAGATGATTTCTCAAATAAATTTATAAGACGTACTAAAATCCCCCCCCCCCCCCAAAAAAAGAAAAAAATTCTAAATGAATTCAACTTTCTTTTTTGCCCAGTAAGTACATCCGAGTCTGTGTGTCTGCTATTATTATTAATGGCCTTTACTTTTTATTATTCATGCGCACTGCGAATCCAGCATTCCCCAGGCAATATATATTTACCTTTAGCTGTTACGAACATGACGTCAACTGAACGACCAGCTACCTAGATAAAATGCGATGCGCACTCAGAAGGCGTTTATACTCGTAAAACTGGAATGAAAAGTACACCATCACGAGGGCCATCGCTTCTGGCTCCTGCAATATTGAAACATTTCTTTGAAAGAAACATCAGTTCAGATTGCTTTTCAACCTGATCAGGTCTCACTGGTCATTTGAATATGTCCATAGCCTACATGTACTTGGATATGAGGTACTTGATGTTTCCATACTATTAATATTGATGATATTCGAACTAGTTTTTAAATCTTTAACACACCTCTTTCGAAACGAAACCTTCAATATTTCAGTAATCTCAATTCGTCTTGTACATTTCAAGGAATATTATGCCAAAACAATGAAGCAAAGTATCGTTTAGTATTGCCATTTAATATTTCACGATAACCTTTTGTTTATTAAGAAATGTTAAAAGGTTCCTTTCAATGCGCTGACAAAACACATTACTAATCTTTGAAAAAGAATTCCCCATAAAAAACAAATTATTGGAGAAGTTTACTTGAACTTTGCGACGTCATCCGTTTGAATAAGGATTATGGTATACCTACTTGGAAACTACCAGATTTTATGCACGGAAAAAAGAACATTTAATGTTCTTTGAGTTTATTTTCCAATTTGAGACAAAGAGTTGACATTTATCATTTCCCTAAGCCAACTAGGGCTTCATCCATTAGGTCGTCATCAATAATGCACGGCGAGCTTTGAGAGGTACTCGACGCTGGTGATGGTCCGCTGGCGGCGGTAACAAGAGCAAGTTGATTGGCTAAAGGAGATCTACATAGAGAAGATGCGACTCAAATTACTTTGATGTCTCAAATGGCCAAAAAAAAAGAGAAGACAGGACATAGATAGAAGGAAAGATCTATGCCAACTATTTCTATTGTCTTTACCTCGTTTGCTGCAAAGCTAGAGGAGAAGGAACATTAACTATGTGCACAGATACGGATGGCGAGTTAGGATTCAGATCAGCCTCCGAATTCGATAAGAAACCATGGGGTCGAATACCGTAGGTTCCACGAGCAGACGGAGGCGGAAAAGGTTTCACGAACTCCTTGTCAGGAAGAGACTCCCCGTTTAACTCCCCTTCGTGTGCATCAGTCGTTTCATTAATACCACTATCATCTACAACGTTTAAATGCTTTAGTTTTATTCAGACATGAATCGATTTGCTATTGACTTACCCTGAGAAAACGGATCGCTCGGTGAGTTGCTTCCCGAATGAATCCGATTAAAATGCATGTTGTCCTCAGCATCGTTAGGCTTTGGACTCGTAGACGAATCGCTTTCTTCCATAAATTCATCCATATAGTTGGAACGACCCTGTAAATGATTTCGAAAAATTTATCATCGCATCTTCAATAATCTATATTTTTTTCTCTCACCTCCGATTGCTCCATCCTCATTGCTGGATCACCAGTGTACTTGGGTCCTGAATTTCGTTTAAAAAGAATCATTTTAAGCCAAACTAAATTGACTGTCAGTACATGTAAGATGAGGTTTCTTACCACTGTTCTGAAAAATGTCAGATTCTGGATTATGTTGCGATCGAAGTTTATCTATGACAGCTGAGAGTGAGCTTTTTCTCGATCTTAATGGTGATTTATTTGGATTGCCGGAAGATGGACAAGACATTAAACCATCAGCTGATATCCCACCAGTATTACCGCTGAGTTTGCAGTTTTCTGAATCTAACGATAAAAAGAATGTTACTACGACGTAATGAAAAAAAGGACATTTTTTTTTTACCTGACAGTATTGGAGGTGAGAAAGATAGGAGCTCTTGAGTGACGGTATGTATAGAACTTTGCAAATCCATCTGAGATGGTAACATTTCACTAAATAAACGGAACTTATTAGAATGTCTTTCATAATACGTTTACCCATCAATTTGAATTCGTACCTGTTTGCCGTAGCCAGAGCAAGAATAGAATTAAAACTGTTGTCTTCTTTTGATTCTTCGGATTTGTCTTCAACGGCTAGGGAAAAGTCGAGAGACTTGGTCTTGAGCAAAGGCGGACCACGACTGTGGTGGTGATTGGATGTTGGTGTAGGCGTCCTTGATTTCTTTTCACGATCCCTCGATCGTTCTTTGTCTCTATCCCTGTCCCGATCTCGATCCTTGTCTCGGTCCCGTTCTTTATCTTTATCTTTATCTCTGTCTCGATCACGATCTCGATCCTTGTCTCGGTCGCGTTCCTTGTCACTTCTTTCGCGATCTCTGTCTTTGCTCTTCTTTGATTTCGAAGACGGTGATGTCGTACCTGTCAACAAAGAAGCATCAGCTGTCAAAACACTGTACTAAGAAAAGAATATTATATTAAAAAAGGTATCTGAAGACAGATTACTTACATTTGAGAGCTGACATAGAAAGAGCCGACATTGATGGTTTACCACCCGAGCTAGGGTGTTTTGGGCTGCTTGACGGTGTTGAACTTTTGCTGCTGGATTTGGAAGGAGAAGTAAGAGGACTCAAACTGGCATTACTGGGTGGCGTGGAAATGCTGTTACTTCCACTGCTGCTATTTTTATGGTTCAGTTTAGGACTTGAATCCATTTTCAATAGAGCTCCAGGCGGCCCCATTAGAGTAGCACTTAGGTTCATCATTTTTGTCGGTTTTCCACCACTGCCACCGCTAGAAGGCGACTTTTCTCCTTCCCTCCTTCGCTTTCTTTCCTTCCTTTCTCGCTCTTTCTCGCGATCTCGGTCTTTAGTCTCAGAATCAAGGGTGAGACCCTCTTTCAAGCGGAAATCTTTGTACTTGCTTTTATCCTTTGTCGGTTTCCCACCAACTGGAGTGATGGTCAATGAGCTAGGTATACTTGACGATGGCGAATCCTTGCTGAAAGGAATTATCTCAATTCCTGGACGGCGTTCCAAGTTAATGTTTGGATAAGTTGTAGCAAGTGAGCTAGTGTGTAGAGAGTTCACGGGTGTTATGCTGACAGATGGGTAAGCAGATTTGTTTTTTGGAGAAGATGATTCTTTGCTCTTTGTAACGTTCAGCAATGCAGCAACCGCATCATTTGATGAAAGGGAATCGGCATCTTCTGCAATTATTTGGTTGCCGTCTGCTACTGGTTCAATCACACTTACGTCCATGTCAATCGAATCAGATTTCAACGATACGTCATTGTTGGGTTTACGAACTGCGTTGAGATGCGCCGTGGTATTGTTCAGAGTAACGCCCAGTACCGAATCCGATGAGTGTGAGATGGCACTATATAATGAGACCATACAGTCAAATGGATTTGAATCAGAGGTATAAATAATCTGTAACTTTCACACCTATATTTAGAATCAGCATTCCCTAGTGTGGTAGGAATCCTCGATTCGGACGCCGGAGGAAACAGAGTTTTACCTGAAGGAAAAGACGGTTTAACATTACCAAAGAAAATACAACTCGTAACTGAAATACTTTAATTCACAATTTTATAGTTTAACAAGCGATTGACAATCAATCAAGTAAAAACAGAAGACGACTTGTGCTTTCGTTTCAATTACTTCGATTTGTTGAAGTAGTATCTTCAACGAGAGAGACGACGTCTTCCGACTTTTCCATTTCCACACCAAAGCACTCATTATCGGTTTCCTTCGGAGTTGACGCGTGAAGAATTGGATTTGATTGGTGCGTCATTACAACGTCAGAATTTCCCATGTTGTGTGTCCGGGGTGAATGTCCAGCGTCAAAACCTCCACCACCTCCGGCTGTAAAGGAAGGGTTGCCATACTGCCCATTGGATCCTGGATGGGAATCTGAGTCTCCATTAATGTGAGGTTGAAAACGACGCTCAAACGATCCTTGGTGATCTGATCCGTTCGTCCAACGTGAAGATGACGATTGCATCTAAATAAATTATTGAAATGAAGTATAACGCACAATAAATCTAGAAAATAAAATTTGGCATTTTACCTGACGTAAGATTGCTCTCATGGTCACTGGAATCGACAGACATCGCTGTAACACTTTGGTAGCATATTCATCACTTGATGACCTTTCTTCGTCTGCTCCAAAGAGACTGCATCGGATAAAAGTGGGATCCATGCCTAAATCAATTTCTACAGAACACATTTGTTCCAGAAGGGGATGCTCAAATGTCACAGACATGTGATCCAGAGAAATAGCACTAATCTCAAAAGTCAAGGCGGCACCCGAATCTGTTTGACTTTTAGGACGAATGCAGGAAGAAAGCAACACATTAAGTAGACCTTGTCTTCTCAGAATGGCTAGGATCTGCGGTACGTGTGACGGATGGCTATAAAAATTAAAAGAAAATAAATTACTTTGAATCACCACCGCAAAACGAAGGGCAATATTTACCAAAATGGAATGGAGGTGATACAACAGCATTTTAATGCAACGTCTTCGCTCTCAGTAACAAAGTAGCTGTGCTGCTGATCAGGTAAGGTTACGTGAAGCGCTCTGGATATTCGGTCTTCGTTACCAGGGCATTCCATTTGTCCTTTGGAAACAGTTTTGACCAGAGAACGAAACAAATACTCAGGTTCATCCCAGTTTCCAAGTTCCATTCCTGTAATAGACTGCACAAATGCATGGAGTTTTAAATGAGTTCAAACTATTCGTGGGTAAAAAAAGTTACCTTTATTTGTTGGGCAAACGAAAAACAAAGCACCAGCGGATCACGCATTCGAAGAACAAAGTTTGCCGGCAAAGATGCACTGTTGGTAGCGCTAAGAGGTGAAAACGCCGGTACACTTTCTCCGTCAGAGTTTCGGTTGACGGAAAAAAGCGGAGAAATCTAAGGAGGAAAAAAAATATTAAAATCAAAATTAACACAATCCTTCGTTGTGAAATTACCGGTAGTTGGAAATTGGTAGAGCTGTCAATACCAAGTGTGCATGAAATCCCAGCATTATTCTCTAATATTTTCTCCTGCGTCATGGCAATAGTCGGAGATTGTACGTTCATCAAGTCATACGGAGAAAGAAAATATGTGAGAGTAAGTGGCAACCCTCCAACCCTTGGCATTAGGATGCCAAGAGGCGATTTGTGAACAAGGGTCACAATATCTTGTCTGTAAGCTTGAAGTTTTGACACTGAAACCAAATCCATTTCTAGGGCACTTAAAGCAGCAAAAGCCTTAGCTTTCAGTTTTTTATCTGCACTAACTTGGTATATAGCACACAGACCCTGTAAGGATAATTCAAAATTATGGATTATTTGTAAACTTGATAAAATATATTTTAAAGATATTAAAAGAAACTAAATTTCACCTGCAGATGGCTAGTGAATTTTGAAAAATTTCCTGAATTCAAACACACAGCAATTTCATTGCAAGTTTGGGGTTCACTTTTCCCTTCATGTTGAATATGAACTTCACACACAGATCCTCCTTGTTCTACAATTACTTCCAAGTAAAACATATCAGACGAAATGAAAAAAGCCCTTCCTGAACCATCAGCTGTGAATTTCAATCTGTGCAGAAAGATAACTAATATGTAGGATTGCATATGTGAAGGTACCCAAATGAAAAATCTCTTACCCTGCTTGTCTAGATATGCTTTCAAGTCTTTCCAGCATAGACTGCAATGAAGTAACTTTCATGTTGGTTTGAAGGAGATCAAGACATTTTTGGTACTGCAGTTTCTCTACACTGTCATTATTGTAGCGTTTTTCCTGTAAATGAAAAGAAACATATATTTTTTAAAACTACTAGTTAAGATGAAGTTTTTCCGTACCAGAATAGTCATTCGAAATGTTTTGGCGCAATCTGTTAAATTTAGATGGTTTGTTTTGTGCCTTAGTTTTTCCATCAGCAGTTCAAGCTGCATTTTCTTGTTGTTTTCACTCATGATGAAAGCAAGTTTTGTATTCCGCAAGCTTGTAAAGAATGTGGTAACTAGTCCAGTCGATCCTACATCTAAGAACTACTAACAGAATCCATACTATAACAAATTTTTTAAATAAGGAATTGTTTTGTTTTAATTTTTAGGACATTCAACTTCAACTTCTCGGTAAGCCCTCGATGCCCTTAGGGTTTGTGAATTTGTGGGCATTGCCAGATCACCGTCGTCGCAATAGGCAAGTTTTGTTTAGACAGGCAACCCTGTTTTTACTCACATTGATCAAAAATTTTGAACGAATTGCTGTCGACTGCGAGAGCGCGAGTCTGTGAATTTGTCTCTTGTCTATATTACGCTTTCTCTGAAGTGTACTTTTATGTTGATTGTTGAATGATTGTTGAAATTCTTTTTGTTGGCCAAGATGGATAAGACAACTAAAAAACCAAAGAACATTTTGAAGTTGGATGAGACAGTAGTTAATAGAATTGCAGCAGGAGAAATCATTCAAAGACCTGCAAATGCTCTCAAGGAAATGTTAGAAAATAGCCTTGATGCTGGATCTACATCAATTCAAGTGACAGTGAAAGATGGTGGTTTAAAGCTCCTGAAAATTCAAGATAACGGAAGTGGGATAAATAAGGAAGACTTTGCCATTGTGTGTGAACGTTTCACTACAAGTAAACTTCAGAAATTTGAAGATTTAAATGCAATTGGTACTTTTGGATTTCGAGGAGAAGCCTTGGCTTCCATAAGTCATGTTGCTCATTTAACCATCATAACTAAAACTGTTGAAATGCAGTGTGCTTACAAAAGTTCATACCACAATGGCAAACTAGTTGGGGCCTCAAAACCATGTGCTGGGACACAGGTAGTAAACCATTTTAATTTCTAATTTTTTTACCCTATGCTTACATTTTTCTACTCAGGGAACCCAGATAGTGGTGGAAGATCTATTCTACAATGTCCCAACAAGGAGAAATGCTTTAAAATCACCTTCTGATGAGCATAACAGGATTATTGAAGTTATAACTCGCTTTGCTGTACATAATGCTTCTGTTGGATTCAGCTTGAAGAAGTTGAATGACAATGGTTCAGATGTAAGAACATCTCCCAATTCAACTCAAGAGGACAATATTCGGATTCTTTATGGCCATGCTGTGGCAAAAGATTTAATCAAGCTAAATGTTGAAGACCCTGTACTTAAAGTAAAAGGTAAATGCTACATTTTCACTTATAATGTTTAAACATCATTGCTAATTTTTTATTCTTTTAGTTAATGGGTTGATTTCTAATGTTGATTATGCTGGAGCAAAGTTCACTATGCTTTTATTTATTAACCATCGCCTTGTGGATTCTACCCCGTTAAAGGTAGTGCCGTATATATTTTCTTCATATATTTCATATTTCTTACTTTTATTCTATGCTTATTTCTTAAAGAGAGCGCTAGATAGCGTGTATGCGACATACTTGGCGAAAGGAAAACATCCCTTCGTTTATTTGAGCATTGAAATTGCTCCTAATTGCGTTGATGTCAATGTGCATCCTACCAAACATGAAGTCCATTTCCTCAACGAAGATGCAATTATACATAAAATTCAATCAACAGCAGATATATTACTAAAAAATGCGAGTACGTCGAGGAGTTTTGCCATACAGGTACACAAATCTTATTATAAATAAATTAGTCCTTTCTTATATGTCGTGTGTTCCATAGACTGTTATTCCACCGAGTAATTTTCTTAACAAACCGGAGAGCAGAGTAACCAATTCCAACGCTACCAAGGTTTACGATAAACAACTTGTTAGAACCGACAGTAAAGATCAGAAAATCGATAAATTTCTCGATAAATCAACAACCGCCCCGGAATCCATGATGTCGTCATTGGATCAATCTAGTTTCATCAATCAAACATCAGTGGAGGCTTCATATGAACCTTCGATTTCTGTTAACCAGCGAATAGAAGCAGAGAGATCTGAGGTTCCCGATAAAGTAAGAACTATTCCAAGGGAGCCAGAGAAAAATAATTCGACTATAAGCCACGGTGTTATAGGTAATAATCCTTGTTAAACTGTTTATGCGCTATTACTGTTATGATCACTGTTACTTATAATGGCTAATGCGATTGTAGAAAGTATTACCGAAAGACGCAACTTTGAATTGACAAGCCTAAGTCAGTTGCGTGAAGCCGTCAAGAATAATACTGACCAGGTGTTACGCGACACTTTTAAAGACTCTATATTTGTTGGGTGCGTGAGTGAAAAGCATTGCCTTATTCAGCATGGAACGCGCCTATACATTTTCTGCTTGGAAAGAGTGGCCGAAGAATTCTTCTATCAAAGGTTTCTTGAGGAATTCGGCAACTGTGGTGTCATCTGCTTATCGGTATAATGATAATTCATGCGATAATATTTTGTTTAATTCACTGATTGAGATTTTGTTGTAGGACCCTCCACCGCTATACAATCTCGCTCTAATGGCAATGGATCAGGAAGATAATGAATGGCGGCCCGAAGACGGTCCCAAGGATTACTTGGGGAAGCAAGTGGCCGAACTTCTGGGATGCAAATCAGAAATGCTTAACGATTACTTTAGTATACAGATTGAAGGAAATCGCAATCTCGCTGGGATACCTCTAGTTCTTGGTAAGGATAATCAGTCGTGTTGTCTTGAAAGATCATTATTAAATTTGTTTATCGCAGTGGGTTATATTCCTGATCTCACCCAACTTCCATCGTTTGTTTTACGATTGGCATCGGATGTTGAGTGGAACGTGGAAAAAGATTGCTTTGATACTGTCTGCCGCGTCATGGCCAAGTTCTATCGAAAGCCCAACGACCATGAAGTGAGTTTTCGTATTGGCTACGACAGCCTCAAGCCCTGTTGTTAACAAAGGTTTTTCTTCGATACGCTCTAGGTTCTCAACGTTGGCTCAGACAAAGACTGGAAATGGACGGTAGAGCATGTCCTCTATCCAGCCATCAAGGCCTCATTACTTCCTCCCAAAGCATGGATTAGTGACGGCACTATCCTGCAAATTGCCGACTTGCCTGATCTGTACAAGGTGTTTGAGCGATGCTGAGGAGCAACATCAGTCATATTATAACAGCTGTATCGATCCTAAAGATCAGAGACGAGCATATATTAAATTCTAAATTCTTCGTAAGCTTCAGCGGAAAGATGTTATCAACAAATTCCAGCAAGATAATTTAATGAAAAGTTCTAAATCTCGCGGTTGAAATTTAGTACACTTCCTGTGATTACCATCTTCCAGTAGTAGTAACAAGATATGGTAAATGGTTGACCTAAAATCAACGGAGCAGACTTTTAATATTACTAGTAAGTTTAACTTTAAAAGCGTAACCAAAATATCTATTTGATATCAGCCCCGCATAGGATGACGTATGCATACGTGCGCACAGTATTTTTGCTGTCTTGAATCCACAATAAGAGAGAGGTCGATGTCCTGAATTCGGATTCGACTGAGTGATTCAGCGGCAGCTTGTGTGCGTTTACCAGCCCGTCAATTGTGCATTTATCACTTGGCGATCGAATAGCAAAGGAAAAGCTGAGAAAATCGGCAGCTGGCGCCAGCGAATACCAATTCATCTGTTATCATCCGTACGTTGCCGGGGCAATATTGACTGCAAAAGAATTAACTTCTACTTGGTTTCTTCGTCAAAATTCTAGTGTATATGCTGGCCACTGTGTGCGTAGGAATTGATTGGCGGTATGCTATAGCCCCGGGTTCTCCCCCATCTCGACGGGAAACGGGAACCAGCAAATGGATAAGGAGGGAGTGGAGAGAGGAAGTTGGTTGGGGAAAAAGACCAAAAGAGAAGAATCGATTTTCTACGGCACGGTTGGTTCGTGTGACGTCACGACGCATGCGAAGCCAGGCAAGTCCCTTGATTTCAGTCGTCGTCTGCTAGTGCTGTCCTCAATTTAGTCTAGTTGCAGCAACGATTCCAGTCGCGCTGTCAAAATTTTTGTGCACCATGCCATCAAACAAACTTAGCCTTCCCGACTGACTGTTTGCAATTTTTATTTACCCAAGGTGCTAATTAGTAAAGTGGTGCTCAGTTTCTGACAACAGGAAAGGTGAAATATGCTCATTTGGATCATTTTCACTGCGGCCGTTTGCATTTTGCTCGGTGCGATTTTAACTCTGTGGGTCGAGTGGCACCTTTTCTCGCAGCCAGTTCGCCCTCATCGACTTAGCCATAACGATGACCACCTACTGATCGAAGCTGACAATCCTATTGAACTCCCAGAGGTACTTTTCTACTAATTGTAGTGCAGCGTCTGCTGTAAACGATTAGACAGTTGTTTGTGTAGTTTTACGGTATTTGTGTCAACGTCATTCATTTTGAATTGCGGTGGCATTGCATGGTTTTGTACATTATTACTGATTTTTAGAAGAGAAAGCCTGGCCTGATTTCAATCCACGATTTAAAACTGAAAGAAATAACAAAAAAACGGTTTTTCGTGTCGCGTAGAAACAAAACATGTTTTGATGGTTTGAGTGCGTGTGCTGCACGAACCCAATTTTTGTAATGTTATTGGCATAACATCTGCCAGACAAACGGAAAAAAAGATGATTATTTCTCCTAACCCAGTTTGACGTCGCTTAACTGATAACATGTTATACACAATAACACAACCTCACAGGAACTATTGGCTGAACTGGAGGCACTTGTCGATCGGTCCAGCAACACCGAGGCCGTCGGCTCCTGCAATAAAGATGAAACGCTATTGGCTGTCAACTTACTCGTGCAGTTCTTTTTCCGTGAACTGCGATCCCAGGGGCCAGTCCGTCGCTTCCTTCTCCGACGGATCAATCAAGAAATGGAAGAAGTTCTCACTAGAGGAGCCGTTAGCAAAATTATCAAAGGCCTCAAGGTAGTATTTTCACACGAATCCCATCCTGGATTGCGGAGACTTTTCCTTATTATTCCAACTTAGTTTTTATGTTGATAATTTAATCGCACAGATATACGACATCGAAATGGGGTCAAGGGCGCCCTCAATCCATCAAATTGGTGTTCATAGAGTTGGTATGGACTCCGACAGAAAACAAATGGAGTCGGTGGATTTCGATCTCAACATTGACTACAGCGGAGGACTGGGTATAGCGATCGATGTAACACTGGCCTACGGCAAATCCGCATTTCTCTCCGCCAAAGGTATATAATTCATCATTGACAGAGCTGCATTGTACCAATTACATATTAATAGATACCACGTAACCACGACATGTTTTCATTATTCCCTTCACTATATGACGCAGTGTCTCGTCTAAAAGGGCAAGTAAGATTGAGTTTCTCCCGGAGACCCTATTCTCATTGGTCTGTGGCATTTGCGACGCCGCCGCAGTTGGACGTAGACGTTACCAGCCGAGTTCAAGGGAGATCTTTTAGTCACGTGACAAGTCTTGTTTCGTCACAGGTACGTGAATAATGCAAAAAAAAAATAAAGAATCGTTTCTTGGATTGTTTTCAAATCAAATTACGTGACACGTAGATTCACAAATGGATTCAAAGGAAATATACCCTGCCCACCAGCCGAATGCGTCATCGACCGTTTTTTCCAATTCCCAACCAGCTCCTCCTTCCTGCAAGCTGCTCGCAAACTCCTCCGCCCACCACCACTTTGCCTATTCGAAGAGGATCCCTGGAAGTCACTGTGTTGGATATAGCTCGACTGAATCCGTTGCTCCAAGGAGACGGCGTTTACTGTACCATGGCACTAGGCATGTTTTGATTGGATCATGTTACTATGAGTTTCGTCTATTGTTTTGCGTTTAACGGCAACTTTTTGTATCCCGCGACAACAGACAGTAGTCCGTGGCTCAATGCTTCCTCGTCAGAAACCGAAGGGAGAGTGGTGCTAGACATTCGAATGATTCGACGCCGACATCAGTCCCTGGGAATTCAATTCCTGCAGCAGTCGTCCTCGGTAAAAGAAAATCGTTTGGCTTTATAATTCAATTGTCAAAAGAAGAAGGGGGAAACAAAGTTCGACTCCAAAGAAAACTACTTATAAATAAAATTTTATTTTTCAGCCCGAGTCTTCGCCACTAGAAGAGTCGGTTAAAGAATGGAAACCGGTTAGTCAGCATGGAGCTTCTGTTTTGGAGATCGAGTCAGGCTCGGCAGCTGAAGAAGCAGGTCTCAAGATTGGTGATGTTATCTTGCAAGTAGACGAAACCGTCGTTCGATCGTCTGACGATGTTGCCAGAGCCGTTAACAAATCAAATGATCTCTTTGTCATGCTCCGAGTTGATCGGGCAATTGGACGAAGGAGAGGGTCCATGGTAATGCGTCAATCAGTTAGAGATGTAGGCGATTTGAAATTTTAAGCTAATTTTTATGTTTGTTCTCTTTGTTATAGATGCGCTACGATGGGATCACGCCATCGATAACTTTCGGTACCCACTAACTTCATCAATGAATAAGTTCCTCGAATCTTGGCACTAATACCTCATTTTCTAGATGGCTCGGACGAGAAATCCCTGGCAACTGCTGCTGCTGCTTCGTTTCTGCTGGATGAGTCTGGATCACTTCTTCTCCCTCCCGCTAATAATCTGACAGCCGCTAATAAAATCAATCACGGATTGGACATCAAGCGTACCACAACTCACCCGCTAGGAAAAGTATATATTCCGCTTTCGTTTTTAAAACAAGTTTATTGACGTCAGTAATTCAATTAGTTGAAGGAAACCGAATGATAATAATTATTATATTTTCTTTTAAAGAAAAAAAAATATCTCACGGTCGTTGTTTGTAATGTTGTGCTTGTGTGGTTAGGTGATTCATTTAGGTGACACTCTAAAATTTCAAGTATTGCCAGCTGGCCACCACCGCTTTCTCAACTTGTCCATATGGTTGACCGGTGTACCTGCGGTCGAAGAGACGACGTCCGGGAAAAGTAGTAGCAGCAAGTCCTCTTCATCAACGACGACCAGTCCGAGTAAATCGTCCGTTGCCAAGTCTAATTTAAGCAATTTGTTCAAGAAACATTCGCCGCTTCATCAACCGGAAACCAAAGAACCCAGTGGAACCAAAGAACTGCACTCCAAAGATATCCCGATCGGTCACGTCAACATTTACCTCCCCGAAATTGCGGCCGACTGCCACCTCAACACACAGGGTCACCACATATCCACCTATCAGCTGTATCCGGCGGATGTCAAGACGAGTTTGGGGTACGTCATTGGAAATTTTGGTGATATGCATTTTTTTTTCTCTAGCTATTCTGTTTATGTAGTCGTCAGAATCCGTCAAGTCAGCAATTGGGATTCGATCCTCGCCTCTGCTATGGAGATGTTTCATTATCTTTCGTCTATCGCCCGGATAAAGAGGATGAACCTCCATCTCCTGATTTAGATTCTGATATAGTTGATGGAATTCCTTATCCACTCTCCCCTTCACCTCATCCATCTTCAGTACATCCGCTTTCCCCCCTCATTGAAATGGCCCGTCCTGCCGTCGATATTGTCGTCAATGATTCGATGCCGATGCATAACTTCGTCCTCACTCAATTCATAAACGTCCGTTTGTGCGATTTCTGCCGGAAAAAGGTTCCCATCTTCATTTTGTTTAGAGAAAGAGAGAGGTCAAACAATTTCTATTTTAAATGTCAATTTTTCATTTACAGATTTGGTTGAGAGAAGCGCTGCAATGTCGCAACTGCGAATTAGTATGCCATAAAAAGTGTATCAAGCGTTATCCCGATCGGAAATGGTGCGGTCTAGATGATTTCTTCATTCCCAACATCCCCATTGCGACAGACACACCCAAGGTTCGATTGTTATTGATTTTTATTGAACTTTCACTCATGTTGTTTTTCAAGGCAATGTTTTTTTTTTTTTTTGTACAAAACTTCATCAGGTCGATCCGGAAGAAAATCCTTTTTTGTCAGCGGAAGATGATGTCGATGAACTAGTGGAATTGGAAACGGCCGTCGAGCGGTTGCAGTCCCGTGAACACGATGAGTCGCTGATGCGTCTGGCCAAGGACTCCGGCAAGGAAATTTACAGTCATTTAAACAGTGGCCAACGCCGAGCCAGAATCACTTCAATGGTCCGTTCAGTGTTGGAGCGGGCCGTTTGTTAAGAGCACAGAACGTTTTAAAACTAATAACTTTTTATGTCTTGATTTTATGTCGATGTACACACAGCTTCAGAGACTCGAATCGGCGACCGAAATGGAAATTCTCCGTCGCTACGAGTTGGCCGCTCGTTTGGATCGACCCGATGGAACTCCTTGGTCCGGCGACGAAAGACAGAAACTGGAGAAAGAAGTGGACTTGTGCGAAGCAAGGCGACAGGCTCTCGTCCTACTCCTCCTACACTATAGTTCCGGATTGCAGAATGTCGAAGAGACGGAACGGGACTCGAAACTTTGTGATTGATTGATTTTTTTATTTTATTTTTTATTTTTTATTTACTTGATGCGTGCTTGGGTTGTATTAACGGCCTTAAAACGCGATCGTCCATTTTCCCTTTTTTTTTTCAGTGTCCGAAAGCATTAACTGAAGATACACATTCCACCGTTTCATTCTCGTTTGAATCGTCGAGATGGCCCATTTTTGGTTTTTGGCAACGAAAATAGCAACTCTAAACTAGGCGGCTGACAGTAAGTTGATCCCATTTGGTATTCATAGCCGGGCTTACACTGACACACATAAGGTTCAAAGTCCAGTCGATTGTCGTTGACGGAACTGACGTCATTGGTTCCGACTCCACTCGCCGCTGCCGCGGGCACTAACCATTCATTCCACTGGCACGGGCCCTGACTGAATGGCTTGAAACACTGAACTGTGCCGTTGTAACTGACGTAGTCTTCCGGGCAAGTGCAAGCAGGTGTCAATCCATCGCCGGATCGCAAACTGAAAAGAAGATCTCCTTCGCATGGTCCGGAAGTTTCGTGAGCGTAGCATTTGCCGTCCGCCGGCCAGTAGTGCTGAAGGTTAGTGGTCGAACAACCGCAACGACCCCGATATCCGATTCCGTGAGCATCATCGGCCAAAATGATTTGCCCATCCAGACAATGCCTAATTAAGGACAAGGAAAGAAGAAAAAAAAACGTATTAAAGCGGTCAGCTGAATGATGTTTGATGGATTCAACAAAAATTTGATATCAAACCCCTGGGTATGGATTCCGTAGCAACGCTGGGATTCCGGCAAATAAAGCTCTTGTCGAGCGCAGGGATTTTTCCAGCAAATGCCGTAGGATCTGATGTCGCCCTCTTCGCTGCGGATGAAAAAATAGCCGGAGCGGCAAGGCCCCTGAGTGTATTCCCGGAAGCATTGATCGTCTTCTTCCCTGTAAACAAATCCCGGGAGGCAGTAACAAGAAAGACTTTGTTTGACGGAATTCCGGCGATTGTTGGCAACCGGTTGCGTGTTCGGATACACTTTTCGCGCTTTGGAGCCCTTCAAACGAGACGACTGAGTAGGACGAGCAGATGCCGGCATGGAGTATTGTGGTAAATCCAGCGGATGAGATGTCAACCACATGCCAACGCTGCATGGACCTCGTGTGTATTTTTCAAAGCACTGCCCTGATTCCGCATGATAACTAGGCAACTGCTTGGAACAAGAGCACTGTGTCGCCTGGGCTGACTGATTGTAACCGAAGACTTCGCCCAACTTACACGGACCTGAGCCGGTGCGAAATTTGTATTTAATTATCGGGAAATCCCGTGGACAGTAATTGGAAATGAGATGAAAAAACCCACCATTTGTGTGGTGTTCGTGACATGTGGCGCTGATGGGCCAAAAATACGGACGCCATGAACTGCCGGCCAAAGTGTCGTTTTTGACTGAAGACTGGTAAATGATTGCCGATTGGCATCCGCATTCCGCCTGTTGACTGACGACGTTCCAGCGGAAGAGAGAGCCGCTCTGACAAGGTCCTTGGCTGTCGAATGGATAGCAAAGTTCCGTTGCCGACCAGAATCCCCAATTGGCCGGGCAGTAGCCACGCTGCTTGCAGTGAACGAAACCAAGAGGTTCCACTTTGCTGGGCTCGTATTGTTGACCCAGCCAAGCCTGTAAAATCAAAGCGCAATCAAGTGTGGTGGTTAGCAGTTTGCAATTTTACCTAGACATCAAAATCACGCAGCAGCAGCAGCTATATAAGATGCATACAAAGAATCAGAAAGAACGTTAGATTCTTAACCCAGATCTGTTGTGATGCGGTAGAACCAATCAAACACTGCCCGGAGCGGACATACTCATGAAATAGTAGACTATCTATAAATAATGTGTGCGAACGAGTTTATCTTGCTTGAGCTGAGACTGCTCTCTGGCATGGACCGCTCTGGATTTCTGTATATAGCCGACAGAGTTGACCGTTAGTCGAAAAATTTGGATTATAGACTTGTTATATTGAGGTTAAGATCGCCAAGTGTATAGGTGGAATTGGTCGACTAGTTAAATGTCGCTAGTTGTTGGCGACAACGGCAATAGTAATAGAAATTTCTCCGAAGAAATATAGAAGGAAAAGAAAAAAAAGAAGTTCAAGGAAAAGACAGATGTTACGTAGGTACATGCTTCCACGCCATCAACGCGCTGGGGTTAACTGTTCGGAAATGTAAATAACAATAAAGGAGAACCGCTGAAGTCGAGTACTAGCCCCTGGACTTTTTCTTTTTTTTTTTTTTTTTTGCTGGGCTAGTAACTAGTGTAGTGCACGGACATACACCCTGTAATGAGAACAGTATCAGTAGCATAACGGAATATTAGGAGGGACGGCCTACTTAATGTATGATCGACTTTTCGGGGTTCCCTTATTTTCTCTCTCCCGCGGGAAATTTGTTTCACACGTTACATCAGAATATGGGGAAAAGACTGTCACCGCCTATATGGTGACTGTCCCACATCCTACAGCATCTTCGCACTGATGGATGATGAGGATGACCAACTGACCTGTACTTGATGAAGCGTCCGACGGAGTGGATCTTGTCGCTGCATTCCACGTGACTGAACTTCTTGGCCGGGGTGAAGGAAACTACCTTCGGGACAAGGACCTGTAAACATGTAATGAGCATCGCATGAAATCTTTTTCGTGCGGAAACTATTTTTTAAAAAAAGTTAACCTGGAGTGAAAGGCTCGTAACATCGTCCATCTTCTTCCCAATAGAGCCGGCCAGACGGGCACTGACATTTAGCCTCTTTGGTTGACGAATCAAAGACCAGCTCTAAAGTGGCGGGACATGGATATCCTTGCTTGAATATCGGGTAGCATTTCCCGTCTGATTTCCAGTACAAATACTGCCATGAAGCCTTCCAAGAATAACAAATATTTATGTTAAATCATATATCACGCACCCTTTTCCATTGAAAGAACTGGATGAACTTTGAATTTTCTTGAAAGTTAAACAGTTTGTTTTTTTCTAACTATCTTAACCGATATGTTACTTGGAAAGAGATAACAGTTCTGACGTAGTCTACTTGGAAATTTAAAAATAATAATAATAATTCCGAACCTTGGCACACGGATTGATGCGAACATCCGCCCATTCCGGCGGAATGACTGCAGCTCTCGTTTGACCGAAAATAGCGATCACAATCGCCGTTGAAATGAAAAGCACAGAACAATTCGTCATCTTTGTTTTGATTTTGTCAACTAGACACACTGATAACACTGGACAAAGTCATGTACTCGCAAAATTCGACACTTTGTTGGTATACTCGGAATGATTAAATCTCAAAAATCATTGAACGTACACAACATCAAACTTGTTGAGTGTAAATAAAACCATTTCGCAGTAGTCATCCCGTCGCGGGACTGTGGCTATAGTGCACACACAAAACACGAGCACCCAACCCGGTGACTGTCGGATCACGAATGACTAGACCAGCTCCTGTTTTGTTTTGTTTTATTGCACGCTTCTCTCTTTCTCGCTCTCCATCATCTGAGCGTGAGAGATATACTCCCGCGTGAAGTAGAAGAGGGACAGAGAAACCCGATTAAAGGAGAAGGGAGATAGTATAGATAATAAAGAAACGAAACTTTCTCCAAGTGTCGACGAAAGAAGAGGGAGGAATAAAGTCCGGCGTTCTTATTGGTGGCCAGCACTATTAAAGCGACACCACAGCCGCCGCCACTATCTATCCACTATACGTCGTTACGTATTATTTTTAAAAAAAAAGAGAGCGCTGCTTCATCTATTTTTCCTTGGCGCCGATGTACCACTAACCCGAATTTTGGAACACTTGATGACTTGCAATATAATACGTACGGAGCGGCAGGTGGCCATTTTCTCTTTTCTTCTACTTCTTTTCTTGGACCCAAAAGATAGTTGTGCATTCAGTCGATCACGAAACGATATTGGTTCGTCACCTAATAAGGGGGACTGACCAAAACGACATTTTTTGGAAGACCAACGAGAAATGTGTATTTTCCGTATTGTTATTGGTACAACTTTGAAATTGTATTGTCGTTCAACAACCAGGAACTATATAGAATTAAAAGCGGAGGGTATAAAATATCAAACTTAATGCCGTTTTTATTAATCGAACACGCACACATGTTATTTATTTTGCACGGCCTAATCCACCGAAAAAGTTGCTCAACGAAGAGAAAATGGATGTCCGACGAGGAGGTTGGACAAGTTGCGGCAACGGAATTCGATCGTTGAATGTATTAGTCTATTTACATATAGGCATAGAAATGTTTGTTGGTTAATATTGATCATGAGTCAGTATTGTTGGCCGGTTCAGCACGCTATGAATACCTTATCATTTCCACGCCTCAACGACACATTGACCAGAGTAGGGAGACCTTCTTCCACCTGGAATGTCTGCTCGGATGGTAAGAATCCATCAGCTTCGACCTGTTAAAAAAAAGCAATCAAGAATTTTCCAATGAATCACATTCTGATATTGTTTTTGAATAATTGAAGAGACCGATCTGGCAACGGGGATTTATAACCAAAGGGGATAGCAGACGATGACAAGTTGTTTACTTGATTGAGTGTGGAGGGAGAAAAACGTGCATCTAAATCAACTCCAGGAAACTGAAACTAGTGAACGCTCATTGCATGCAGGTAAGTGAAATTCTAAGCTGTCATTAAGTTAAGAACGCCGGATTTTTTGGGGGGGAAGTGTTGCCCAACGAAAGGCAATTTAGATATTTAGTGATTTATTTACGCACCTGAAGAACGTAGACTCCCGGCATGAGAATACGCCAGAACTCGCCCAAGGGAGTAGTTTTCGACCCGAAACTGCGACCTTTGATTCGGATGCTGGCGTTTGGCACGGGATTGTTTTGGGAGTCAAACACCTGGCCACGAACTCCGCGGTGAGCTTCGCCCAGGTACTTGAGCATGGCTTGTTTGTTATCTTGCCAGTATTCGGGCAGTGTTTCGCCTTTTGGGTACTTACAGCATCCGACTTCCAGCGTCAATTCCATAGCTCCATTCCAGACGTAGTTGAAATCCTGCATGCCACCGGCCAGGTAATACCAAGCGGCTCCGTTGGTCGTTCCGTTCGGGAAAACCGTATCGCCGGGGAAACAAGCGCCGGCCGAGTGCATTTTGCGATGATTGAACGAGTACATTGTGGCAAGGTGTCTGAAGGTGTCGTCGTCGGGAGTCAAAGACGGCTGATAGCGTCCACCCAGATGAGGCAAGTTGAGCGTGACTTCCTTGTTGTCGAATGGATAAGAAGCCACCAAAGCCCCTCCGTGAAATGCAGCAGACAGGACAAACTGTCTTTGACTCATCCATCGAGAGATTGCGTTGGCTTCCGGTTGTGCATCTCCATTGTTTTTTCCGCCTTTGAACAGGTCTGGGAAGTTCCGGTTCAGATCTTTCCCGTTGGCGTTGTATCTATATATCAAACAGCGGCGATAAAAGGAATGAAAATAGATATTTAGAGAATCGATCGGACTTTTTATGTTGGATGTGACGTCATGGAACGCCCACTGAAACTGAATTGGTTTAGAACGCCCTTTTTACGTACCTTCCTTGGACGCCCCCGCAGTCACCTTCTCTTGACACTTCAAAGCCATCGGGATTCATCGAAGGCATAATGTGAATGTTGGTCGTTTCCATGAGAGACCTGACGTAATCGTCTTGCGGATAATTCACTAGGAGATGCTGATGAAGTAGAAATTCGAATTCAGTTATTTTTTCATCAGTCACTCTTGCATAATTGATATCGCCAGGTTATGAATAGATGCAGTATATACCTGAATCAAGCGTAGAAGAAGTTCTCGGCCTACCGGCTCGTTGCCATGGATATTTCCGACGTATTTCACCTCTGGTTTCAGTAGCGTCTTTTCCGAAGGCGTCGTAGAAATAAGTAAAACCCACAGCTCCCGCCCTGCACGAAAATAATAAACAAGTCAATCAATTATGGATGCGTAGACGCTTTGATGTAAGTAGACCAGTTCGAAGGAATCAGGACGAGACCGAATCGACCAGCCGTATATATTTAGAGTCAATTCTTTTACCTTGGACAGATTGGCCAATCGAATAGAGTGACGTCAATTGAGGATATGCTGCATGGACTGCTCTGAGATAAGCAGTCATCTCATCGTAGTGATGGTAACCCACGGGATTGAGACGGAGGGCCGGTGGGACGCCAGCAGCGTCGTCTAGTATAATTCGAGGATCTCTCAACCACTGGCCGGATGGTTCGTCGAAAACGATCGAATCCCGCAGTGACGCTCCGTGGATGGCAACGAAGGCCAATTGGATTAGCAACAAATGTTTCAGCATTTTTTTTCCAGCTATTTTGGGGAAATCCAAAGAGTTAAACCGATGACCTCTTTTCTAGTCAAAAGCTGCTGGGTACAGTTCTCGTTTTTTTAATCCTTGTGGCACCTATAAAAGATTAGAAATAAACCTTGAAACCGGATCGTTGAAATTATTTTTAAAACATTAGTTCATTAGGGAAAAGAAAAACCGCAAATGTACGTAGGGCGGAAGTATCGGGGGAATGACGTCACACGTTAACAACAAATAAGCGACACTCTATGCAATCCGTTTGTGTGTGTGAAAGGAGAGAAATCGCAACTCGCAAGAAGGGAAAGCGACGCCCAAATACTGGAATCTCCTTTTTCTGCAATAACGTGTTCTTTTCACCTATTCCAATCAGTTCACATTTGGAACATTGATTTTAGCCCGATTACCTCATTACAACCAATGCACTGTAGCGATTGTTTTCCCATTGCTCAAAAGATAGAGCCACATTTACAATTAAAAGGAGAAATTTTTTGGCGAAGTAAGACACAGTTGTGGGATCAAATTTCTAATCAGAACATGGAGCATTGTTCCAGATTTGTGGTTTTTACTACCACCGTCGATAGGACACGCTTGATTTCATAGATAACGTTACACTTACTTTTTGAAATTTTTTTTCCACGAGAAACCCAACAGAGAATCGAGTTGGTTTTCTATACAGGAAGTGCCCACACACAAAAACGGCGTATGTGATTTCCTTAGTTATAGCTGCAAGGTGGCAAACGAATTTCACGTCCGTCCGGATCGGAGGACACAGAAGAACTGGTGGTCGGGACCTTTTTGCGTCTGGGCCAAACCTTCCTTTTTCTGACATTTACGGGGCTTGAAGGCTGCAACCGTTTGTTATGCAGTCGGGGTCACTCCCTCCCCCTCCTTTCAAACCCACGTATTATCTTTTTTCCTCTCTAGAGAGAGAGTAGGTGTATAGAGAGGCACGACTTGGATACAAGCTGAACTAAAAGCTTAAACTGATTCCTTCTCAACCGAATTCAGTTTTCAAAACAAAAGATGTTTCTCATCCGATTTCAACCTCTGCTCAAAAGTTCACTGAACTGGATAGGAAACAATCAGATACTGCAACTTTTCTGTAATCTATTTCAAAAGTCGAAAAGAGAACAAGGGGAAATCATTGTGCTGATATACCAGACATTTTGGTAGATTTATTCTCCCTCTTTTTTTTCCTTCCAAATGGGCCAGGTACCGTTATAGCGCTGGGATTTCTTCCTGTATTCTACCTTTTTCCCCTACCCTATACATTTATTCATTTTTACCATCGATTCTTATTAAGCCCTTAAGGTCATGTAGCTCTCGAATAATATTACAGCCAAGAAAGAAACTCCGTTATAGAGAGCTCTAGTATAGCTAGCTCTGGATCATCGTTTTGAGAGAAGGATGTTAGTGACACAATGGTATATTTTAAAAAATTGGGTTGGTGCTGATAAAAGCTGGAAAAAGGCTGTTTTCCTGTTTCCTGTAGGATGGCCCCGACTCGAAGAAACCGACGAGAAAAACCGATTTCGCCATCATTTACAAACCCGCCTTTTTTTGAAAAGCTTATTTTCTTTTTCCTTCAAGGACCGGAATAGAACCGTTTCACGAATCAGCGGCGTTCGTGATCGTGCAAAAGACGGTGTTGACGCGATGATTGTGTGTCGACTACTGAACTTGAACTTGTCTATCTCTGCGATCGAACTTTGTTAGCTTTATTTCGTTCTAGAGAGGGCACACGCTCCGTTGCTTTCCCAGTATTCTCCTTTTTCCATCACCTGACGGTGTATACGATGCGTGTGTTGGGACGCGCTGAAAAACGTATAAACCCTCCGTGACACACGACTTCCGTCGCGTTTTCACTGGCTCCTATATTTGTTCACTCTCGTTTATGGGTCGTGACGCAAGTCATGCTCAGCACTCGACTAGACTTGGTTGGTCAAATATGGATACGTGCGTCAGTGATTTCCCGTTTCCTTTTCCGCAGGGAGGAAAAGATTTAAAACAATAAAATGGGCGTCCGTATTCGCAGCAACAAAAAAGGATTAGAACCAGGTCGATTTCACGGAATGTTTTAGCGACAAACTGCTCATTTTAACAACATTTGCGTTTAATCGGACCGTTACGCTTTTTACGCGATCAAGTCATGTGTTGAGCTAGCCAATGATTTCTAAACAACATCGATTCAATTGGCTACTTCGTCTCAGTGAAAGCGTCGATGGCAGATGAGCCATTTGATTTGATTGCCCTTTTTTTGTTGGATTATTATTAACCGCAGATGAAAAACGAGCCTACGTAATTATTTACGAGATCGTATCCCTTTAAATTACGACTTCTGTCGTCCAATAAAATATTGTAAAGAAATAGTACCTCGTAAATGAAACACTGTATACACAGTGAATCGCATTGTTTCTTTTGTTACGATGAGTCTAACAGGGCCGTCCGTGAAACATAATATTGGGGTATAACCTTCACCGGGTTTTTAGGATGAAAAGTGGGTCTTACTGCCATTGTAACTGCGATGGTCTCGCTTTCACATCGTGCTCTTCATTTCCTTTGTAGAAACTGGGTAAGGTGACCAACATTGATGACAACGCTCTACTAGAGAATCCCAATCACGCTCTCATTCATCAGGGCGCTTACTTGGTGCGGGGAGTTTGATTTATTGCAAATAATAATCGCTAGGAATGCGCAGCAATATACACCAATTAAAGTGTACACACAGAGGGAAAACATTTAGTTCACCGAGAACACAATCAATACAATGGGAAAACCAAATGTTTATCCTTGAAGAAACCTGACGACAGTTTTATGATTGTATAAAACCGTATGAAACCACAACACAGCAGTGGTAGACCTTCTAAACTGATGCTTTCGTTTCGTTTGAGTAACACTTGTGTTTACGGAAGGCCGTGCGTCATCACTGCAGATGGTTAACCAAGTTCAATAGCTGCTACACTTGCATTCACACTCACTCCTGATCAGCAATTCAGCATAATTCTTTTGAATATGCAACCAAACTACGAGCAAATAGGTCAAATTTTATAGTTTTAAATGTACTCAGTGCAGTGGAAATGTATTGCAGTCAATAGGACTAGTGCGCAAAATGATAAATAAAATACTACATTTTAAATGATGATGAATTGTTATTAAAAGCTGTGATAGCTGAAGTTAAGGGCTAGTTTTGACCAGGCATTTATTTTTTTTTGGTTTTGGGAGATGTTGATTGAAATACTGAAGAGGCTGACATCAAATTTTCTATATATTGTCCCAAAACTTGGTTTTCTGATCTCAGCTTAAGATTTTCTTCCTTTACACTATCCACCCGTTGAGAAAGATCTAAAAGCAGGAATACCAAAACTGTTAGCGATATTTGAGCTTTATATTAGATAAAATTTCTAATACCATCAAGAGTATTTTGAAGTTCCATGACTTGTGCTATTAAGCGGGCCTTTTCTTCTTGCTCATCCAAGTTGATGTCCCCATCTGTAATATCAAATTCCCAAGTTTGGTAAATTTGGGAAAACCAATAAGATTATGATAATTTTACCACATAAAGGATGCTCCGAACTGTCGTTGGTAAAACGAGATGACATGGAATCTAGAGAATGTCGCTCTATACCTGCTTCTTCTCCATCAGAAGGAATGACAGCTACAGTAATGAAGTAAATAGTTCAATAAAACATTATTTTAAAGAAAAAAGAAAAGATATTTAACCTTGAGGATCATCATCAGCCAACGGAATATTATTGAGCTCTTTATATAAAGTAGTATTTTCCATTCGAGCTTACTTTTCGTATTATTTATGATGTACGAAATTAGTAACACAATTTGCCAAACGGATTTGTCGATAAATACTGCCTCCCATTCCCCATCTACTGAATCACATTGTCACTGTATTGTCATAGTTTTGTAACTTACCACTAGATGGAAAATCTACTGTTGCTGTCACTTTATCTGTTTATCAAATATTTGTCTGCTACAACCAAGACTAGAACCAAGCTAGAAGTCTAGAACTGCAACTAGCACGAAGTCACGAACAACAGGTTTTGTCGATTGAGTCGGGTAATTGTTTTGCTCTTTGCTTGACGCGCACTGTCAACTAGACATTGGTCTTCTTATTTCCTTGCCTTTTTGTGAGTGCCACTATTAGATATTATATGCTCGTTGAGTTCTGCTCGGAGTCGTTCGTCTCTGAATTTTGTTTTCAACACTAATCGTTACACTTCACGCAGGAAAATATGGCAGCCGAACGATTGAGTCCCGGAGATCCCAATTCCTTCTCGAGGCCTGGTAATTAATCGCACAATTTTGGTTGCTAATTAAATATAGTGTCATAGCATTTATTAGTGTCTACAGCATTTTACAATGATGTTGATTATAATTGATGGATGTTCTTTTAAATATAGATGAAGTAAGAGTTACACACATGAACCTTGAATTAGAGATCAATTTTGACACCAAGATTTTATCTGGTCATGTTGTGCTATCTGTGGAAAAAGTCAATGCTGAGGCAAATTCTTTGGTAAGTTAGTAACATTGATTTGGTTTTTTGTTGTGAGATAATTCTGTATTTATTGCTTGAGTTGTCAATCACAGATTCTTGACAGCAGAGACTTGACTGTATCAATGGTACAGGACTTTGAAACCAAACAATTACTAAAGTTTGAACTTGGCTCAAGCTCCACAACTTTTGGAGAAAAACTCGAAATACATTTCTCAGGCAGTCAAACAATAAAGTATATATATTTTAAAGAGTTCAAACATACTCTTTCACTTCAAAAGGTTCAATATAAAACATCAATTGTCATTATTTCACATTAGGCAGAAAATTGCAGTGCACTATACTACTTCACCAAAATCAACAGCTTTGCAATGGTTAAGTCCAGAACAAACTTTGGGGAAAAAACACCCTTTCCTTTTTAGCCAATGTCAGGTAATGTTAGTTTCAAAATTCTAAAAAAAAAAAAAAGTTACTAAAAAGAAGAATTTTTTTGTATAGGCTATTCATTGCCGATCTTTGGTTCCCTGTCAAGATACTCCTAGCAACAAGGTTACCTATGAAGCAAAGGTATACACACGTCTAATTCAAAATGATTTGATCTTTTATCAAGAATTGGCCTCTTTACAGATATCCGCCCCGCATGATTTAACTGTATTGATGAGTGCTATTCGTCAGGGAGATCCAGTCCAAGTTGGCGACAGAAAAACTCATAGCTTTCATCAGCCGGTTCTGATCCCTTCTTATCTGTAGGCTACTAACCAGATAGTCCTAATGTCGTAAACGTACTGAAATAATTTTATATTGGTTTATTTAGATTAGCTGTCGTTGCCGGAGATCTTCAATCTCGTCAGATAGGGCCACGCTCCCATGTTTGGGCCGAACCTGCTATGCTCGATAAGGCTGCTTACGAATTTGCTGAAGTATTTCTACCTATTTTATTTTCAGCAATTAAAGAAACCCATTGACTATAGGCTTTACATTTTCGTAGACTGAAGCCCAACTGAGTGCTGCCGAAGATGTTTGTGGACCTTATGTCTGGGGAGTGTATGATTTGTTGGTTTTGCCTCCTTCTTTCCCATTCGGAGGCATGGAAAATCCGTGTTTGACTTTTGTCACGCCAACAGTGATAGTAAATTCTTCTAAATTAAATTCAGTTACTTTTTTGTTGATGACTGTATTAAAGGCAGGGGACCGTTCGCTTGTCGATGTGATTGCACATGAAATTGCTCACAGCTGGACTGGAAATTTAGTCACCAACAGCAACTTTGAACACTTTTGGCTGAATGAGGGTGAATATTGAATAACTTTTTTTCTAATGCTTATTTAAATCTTTTAATTTTAAACCATTTAAAAAATTTAAAAATCAGGTTTTACTGTTTTTGTTGAGCGGAAAATCATCGGACGTCTACATGGCGAAGCTTTTCGGCATTTTGCAGCAATCGGCGGGAAAACATATTTAGCTGATACAGTATGACATTCAATATTTTGTGAACTGATTCCACATAAGTTGGTGCATTACTTATAATTGTATGTGTAGATTGAATCAATGGGAGCTTCTAATCCGTTGACGTCATTGATGCCAGATCTTACTGGCATTGATCCGGATGATTCCTTTTCAACTGTTCCATACGAAAAAGGACAGGCTTTTCTATGGTACCTAGAGGACTTAGTTGGAGGATCGGGTAACGAATTTCTGCTTTGCCTTTTTGATAGTTCTCTATTTAGTACAACTTTTACTGTGTGTTATTTTTAAAGGCGAGTTCGACCCGTTTCTTAAATCATACATAGCCAATTTTCAATATCGTTCAATAAAAACGGACGATTTTGTTGAATATATCAAGCATTACTTCCAAAAGACCCCAGCCGCTGAAAAACTGGAACAAGTTGATTGGAAAACATGGTTTCATTCTCCTGGAATGCCACCGACATTCGTAAAGTAATTAACATTATAATTAACATTATCTATTTAAAATTTCTTCAATATTGTTATTGTTCTACCTATTGTTAGCTATGATGACAGTTTAGCCAAAGCCTGCAAAGTGCTTTGTCAGCGATGGAGTGATTGGAACGAACAGGGCTGTCTTGAACCAATGTCAATGTCTTCTGATGATTTAAAAACATTGTCGCCCGCTCAAATTCAAGAGTTTTTAGCCCAGTTGTTAATGGGGCCGCCTTTGTCTTGCCAAGCTATTGAGAAGATGCAACAACTGTACAGTTTCAACGGCATTCAGAACGCTGAAATAAAGTTAAGGTATGTTTTGTTTTTTTATTTTTTTTAGTTGTGATGTTTTTAATTCCAATTTAATAAGCACACTTCTGTGAAGATGGTTACGTCTTTGTCTGAAAGCACAATTTAAGGAAGTGATTCCTTTAGCAGTTGAATTTGCTACTTCACAAGGACGGATGAAGTATTGCCGACCGATATTTAGGTAGCCTAAATCTGGTTTCAAGTATTGGATTGAATAATTCATTTCTAACTGTTTTACCCATCATAGGGATTTATATAACTGGGAAGTCGCTCGTCCTTCAGCATTGGATGCCTACGAAAAAGTAAAAGACCAATGGATGTATGTGTGCGCTTACACAGTAGGGAAAGATCTCCATGTGGTTCAATGATTTGCCAACTATTTGTGTCCAAATTCAAAATAGGGCTAAATTTGACATGCTTGGGTTAATTATCAATAAAAAGCTTTTGGAGAATTTAGCTGTGGCATACATCTGATGAAAAGGTGCTTCTTGGTTTCAATCGCCGTTTCTATTAACAGTAAATTTTTAAAAATACACAAGCGGGGTCGATTTTAAATTCACATTACGTAGGATGTAGTAATTAAAGTGAGTGTCAATGCCATTGCCATCAATCTGCAGTATTTGAAATAATTTAAATCAATAGGTGATAACATATTTCATTAATTTAGATATCATTGGCTGATCGTCCAAGCGCTAAAAAAAATTGTATGTTACGATACTATCCAAAATAAATAAAATGCCCGGGCCACACCGGCTGAAGGAAAAAAAACCCAACTTAACTCAACCCACCGAGCCATTTTTTGTACGGGCCGGGCGACGGGTTGAACCGCCGGGTCCGCGGGCCAACCCGAGCGGTGGCGCCATCTAGTAGTCACATAGGAAAGCTCGTTATTCACTATGCCTGCGGCTTCAAGAAAGACCTAAAATATTGCCGCCAAATGCTCTACGTACGAGAATTTCGTAGCATAAAAAGTAGAAAGTGGTAGAAATGGGCGTTCAGGTGTGTTCAGAAGACAGCATTGACGTGTCACTGTTGGAAGAAGAAGATAATTAAGAAATTTAGAGAATTTTTTAAAGTTTGTCAAAAAAAAAGTGTGTTTGACCCGATTTTTTACCCGGGCCGTGACCCAGACGGTAAATTTTTTGTTACCCGTGGGCCGACCCGGGTTGGAAACCATCTACGCTATTGGCCCAACCCGCCCAAACCCGTGTTTACAAAAAAATTCGATTTCCTTGTTTAGGATTAGTTCCAGATTAATTTTTACATTTTGGGATTTCATTGAACTTTTTCTCTTGATTTGATTTCTGCTTTTTTTTTGCTCATGTATTCAGCTATGGATTTTGTAAAGGGATATTTGTTATCGCAAAACAGGTTGATAAAGAAAGAACATTTTTTTCACTGTAAAGTACTCTACAAAGTTGGAATGATTTTGTATTTTAATCGTAAATGGGTCAAGTAGTTTCATGTAAATTTTTGTCTCAACAATAGGTATTAGATGTTGCCATAGAATATTTGTTTTAACTTTTAACAATTTGTTGACTTGAAACAATATAAAGTAGCTTGAAATTCATACTGCATTTCCATTGTTGCTGAAGTTTAATTTATTTTCATTTTGGTTACAGGGTTTTGTTCCTATAGTTGATATTAGTCCGTGAGGACCCATCAAGACGACGCCGTCTCCGAGAGAATCTTCCGCCATAAGAGTCGGGTAACCATAGTAAATGGCTCTGGTCTGATCGTCCAAGCTGTAAAAAAATTTGCAATTTGCTTTAAACCTTTAAACGTTTTTTGCAATCAAAAATTCAAAATTCAAAATGTGATGAGAGTAGCATCGTTAATCTAAACGTGGCAATGTTGCACAAGCACAACAGAAAGGTCATTCAAGAATCAAAATAAAGAATCAAGATGTGCCATCAATTCGAACGATGGTATGGTGTAATGTTTATCGTGATTCGTGAATATCGTCACCATGCTGTCGTGATCCTGGAAAAGAATGAAAGAACTATGAGAAAAATTACTGGTAGGCCTATGTGAAAATTATGTTTATTGGTAATTAAATCGTAAGAGTGTAAGACTGTAAAATAAGGATTCGGATTGCTGAAATATAGATAGAGTAAGTGTACATAACCTTTTTTTTAGTAAATTTCTAACTTAAAGATTGCACTTGTGTAAGGTCTTCGTTATTGAGGCATTCATGAATGGAAGTGTAAAAGTCATAGTTGAAAGTTGAAACACACAAGTTGTGACCATGGTTGTGACTTTAATCTGGTTGCAAGGAATTTGTCTGTTTTGGTCTGATCTGGTGAAGTTGGGTGGTAAAATATGTTGTCGTTAAACCATTATGGGCAAAGCTTGAAGATAATATGTTCTCTATGAAATGCCTGAATATTTTCAACCGGGTTTGGTAGGAAAATGGTTTCAGATTTAAAATTTCATTTGCAGAATTGGCTTGAATTCATTCCCTATTTTCAGTCAAGAAATTGTTCGATATGTAAGAACGGGAAAGCCAGGAATTGAAGGATCAAGCCCACGATATTCCCTCTACCTCTCTGCTATGCTGACTCATGGCGCCATTATTGGTCATCACAAACAAGTGACTCTGGTAAGCTTATTTACCTTAAAATTTGCAGTGATGGTTAACATGTTACCTTCTCTTGTTATTATTCCTCAGCTAATAGCCTAATGTCAGGCTGACTTTTCAGCAAAGAATGGCAAAGAAGAAACTATAATCCAATATCAGCTGTGAGGTGTAAGTTGAACAGCATTTCAAGCAATTATTCATCTGTTTTACTCATTGTATGCAATGTTTTTATCTAATCTAGACTAGACTTGTCTGATGCTTCGATACGAGCAAGGAAAAACTTGTTTTGTGAGGGTTCTAGTTTGTAGGATAGTCGCTTGGTTAATGAGGTTGATGCTCTTAGGATCTCGTCCTTTTGTTTTAATCCAAATGAAAGTCAACAAGGTTCTATGTTGTTTTACAAATTCTCGATTTTGTGCGTAGGTTAAAATATTTTATTATGAAGCCCCACTTTGTGAGATTTAGGTAGTAGTTGTGTTAGTTTACATTATTGTGTACACACAGACATGGGAAAAATGGGAGACCACATGGAGGGGCAATAGGACATGTGGACTGTGGAGGGAGTAAGAACCCGGGGTCCTTGTCATCAACACAAGTTACCATAACAATGACACCATTTTCGCTCATCGTTTCGAGTGCTGCGGAAGTTAACCATATTCTTGAGAAGAAACCTGTCTGAGAGAGTTATGGAATGTTTAGTTTAACGCAGGGTTGTATCAGTAGCTAAGTGGTAGAAGCTAAATTTCTTACACTGAGTCCCGAGTTCAATTCCTGGCCAAGGCTGTTATAGACTACATCAGGCAGTAGTGTTTAAGTAGGGAAAAATATCACAAATGTTGAGTTTATGTTTGGATCTGTATTGGGATTGAAACCCTAGATCTCACTGAAGGGCGTAATTGGTGTCTTATTTGATGGAAACTCCATTGTTAAAGAACCATTGGTCTATCGCCTACTTCCGGAAATTACTATCCTCTATTCTATTTTAGCTGGTTTAAGTGAACATTCAGGTTACAGGAACTTTATGGAGGTGTTATTTACATTCACTTCACAAGGCTCAACTGTGGATTGATCATGTGTTTGAAACTTTTATAAGGTTGCAGTGGAATAATTTCAAAAAGGCCGACTGTCCTTCAAATGGTTCAAAATGGAAGATTTATTCATCCACCGAAGGAAAGGAAATAAAGTGTCAAGTGAGTTTTTCAGCCATAACCATTTAGTATTAATTTTTATATTGATTGTTGTAGACCCATTCCAATCCCCAGCAATGTTAACCTGCAGAAGGAAAGGCCAGTTTGTATGTCCTTCACACTCGAAGGTCACAGAGATTATTATGAAAAAGGTAAAAAAGTTTCATGCAGTGGTGTAGAGGTTGGGTGAGAACGGGATGCGTTACATAACCATTTGGTATTTCATTTTGATATTTTTGTGTGTAGACCCATCCCCAGCAAAGTCAACCTGCAAAAGGAAGGGAGCGTCCGCATGTCCTTCTCACTAGAAGATCACGGAGACCATTACGAAAACGCGTCATGTGGTTTAGAGTTTGGGTGAGAACGACACGTGTTACATAACCATTTGATCTTAATTTTGATATTGGTTGTTGTAGACCCACCCCCAGCAACCTGCAGAAGGAAAGGCCAGTAACACACTCGAAGGTCACGGATATCTTTACGTAAAACGTGTCATGCAGTGGTGTAGAGGTTGGGTGAGGACGGACGTTTTGCATCATTATCAATCAGCCTTACCTCAACACCCGCAAGGCTTTAGAGGTAAGGGTGAGAAAAAAAATCGTATAAAATGAGAGAAAAAAGGCGAAAGAAAGTCAGTCGAGTGAGCATCTCCGACACGGAAACATCTGCAGCGTAATCTCTGTCACCATCTGCCTTCTTCACCGTATTGCCAGTTCGCAACCATGGGTAAATATTCTGTCTTTACATTGAGTTTTGTATCAATTTTATTTATTTTTTCATGTGTTAATACTTAATATGCCTCTTAATATTTATTAATAATGTTTAAATTTAATTACTGTTGTTAATGTGTGTTAATTCTGATGCTGATGTTAATTACCGTCAAGTAAAGTGTCGTATGCTGTTGGGTGTTGTATCGTTGACGACTGGGTCGACCACTGGTGTACCGATGTCTCCTGGGTATGGCGGATGCCAAACCGCAACGCCGCCGCCTTGCTACACAACAACATACGCAACAACCGGTTCTTACACCACCAAGGCTCAAGAGTGTTACACCGCAATTCATGATGCCTCGAGCTGCTATACCGAATCCCGAAGTATAACTCTGCCCCGAGTTACATCACCAAAGAGCCGTATTACTATTACCGAGGTTCCCAAGTACTACATCACCGAGGCAGCGGATTACTACACGTATAGGCATGCTACCCCTGACTACTACACCGAGGCCTACAAGACAGAAGCGCTCAAGTACTGCCCGAGCTGCTACACCTATGTCCCGAAGTATTACTGTGCGTAAAAGGAGTTTTCTAAAAAGAAAAAGAAATCGTGCCCGAACTGCAGTGCCTTATCTGTTACCAACTGCATTCCTCATAGTGTAACCGATTCGCAATTATGGGTAAATATTCTTATTTTTACATTGATTTTTGTATCAATTTATTTTTTTATAATGTTGTTCTAATGTTTAATTTACTCCTTGTTTAGATAACTATGGCGTCGTGCTCCTGTTGGGTTTTGTATTGTTGATGCTTCGATGGTCGACCACTGGTGTACCATCTCCTTGGTATGGTGCAAACCAAACCGCAACGCCGGCGCCTTCCTACACAACTTACGCAACGACCAGTTCCTGCACTGAGGTTTTCCAGTACTACACCACTAGAGCACCGGAGTTTTATACCACAACTTACGCTGCCTCGAGCCACAACACTGACGCCCTGAAGTATTACTCTGCCTCAAGTTACTACACCATCTAGGCGACGGAGTACTACATGACTACGCATTCTGCCTGGAGTTACTATACTACCAAGGCGATGGAGCACTACATGATTACGTATGCTGCCCATCCTACTACACCGAGGTTCTAAGTATTACTCTGTTGTCATCTACCTACTGCACGTATTTTCCTAAGTACTATTCTGTTTTCAGTTGCTACACCGAGGCTCCCGCTTATTACTCCACCAAAACAGCCGAGTACTACACCGAAGTGGCAAAGTACTTCTCTACCCATCTACACAACGCAGTCCCGACCTGGTACGCAGAAGCTGCTGTTTCGTGCTAGGTTGAAGTGAAACACTACACAGATGCTCCAGTCTACTACACCACGACCTACGCTACACCTAGCTATAACACCGCAGCCCTCAGTACACCGAAGAAGCCGCCTATTACACAACCACGTACGCTGCCTGGTATACTACATCGAGGAATTTAACTATTACTCTGCTCCAAACTACTATCATCTGAGGTTCATATGTATTACACCATCAATGCTCCCGACTATGTCACCTACTTATGTTGCTTACACCTATACATGGAAGTTTTGAAGTATTTCTCTGGATGTGTTGAAAGATTGCTGAAATACAAGTTTGATTGATAAATCACAAGTGCATGTCTATTTTCTCCTCAAGTACCTTTCGTTTTGCTGATAATTGCATGATGTGAGAAATATTTCTGAGTGATGCTATGTAAACTTACAAATAATAAATCTTACAAAATACAACAATAAAAATTCAAACTCATTTGGTTTTACATTTCAAAAATAAAACGTCATAAATTCAAAGTCCCAACAATCCCAACATCCACATCAATTTTCCAAAATCCACCTCATTATTTCTGCTAAGTCCAGACTTTGTTTTTGAAAAAAAAATTTAAAAAATTCCCCTTACACGAAGTTTTCAAAATATCATCGCGAAAAATTTTTATCAAAATATTTTATTGCTTACAAAATTTATTTTTTAATATGCATACAATTATTTTTCCTATGACCCCCAGGAGGGGGGGCCTGTTGCTTTCTCTACCGCGATAATAACATGATGCAAGTAAAGTGCAAGTTATTATTTGTTTGGCGCAGAAAGCTTTTTTTATCTAGCAGTTCTCGACTGTGTCAAACCTGATATTGATCAAGTTGCCTCAGTTGTATACTGCATGATTGAATGAAAACTCAAAAGACAACAGATCAAACTATTTGAAGCCACAACACAAAATACTGGCAGGCAAACAACACAAAAATTTTCAAGTCAGGAACCCATATGGAACAGCTCAGCTACAACAGCACAGCAATTTAAGGGTAACACCAGCACAGCTACTTCTGGATTACACTGCAACCTCATGCTGCATACAACAGTTCAATCTGTCTTTGTCACACCTTTCACCATTTGGCTGCAACAAGGTGACCAACAGTGTTAAAGAAGTGTTTGTTATACCTATTCAAGAAAAGAAAATTATTTTCAAGAAACACAACTGTGTAAACATGCATACTCAATATAACAAAAAAAAATACAAAGAGTAACAGATAACTATGCAGCTCAACAAAATAACTTGGATATGTGATTCAAAATTTCTATAGTAGCAGAGTTAATTGGTCTACTCTCTAGTCATGTTAACTAAATCTGTAGTACTTTTGCAAGACATTCGATCAAAATAATTACTTTTTACTGTTGCATGGGATGAGACGTACGCCTTAGAACAGGCAGCGAGACACACGAGGCACGCCATTTCGGCAATGTTCAGGCAATTCCAAGTCTGAGATGACTTGAATGATTTGGCAAATTGGTTTCTACGTGATAAATAACCTGTAAATTTTCACATAAACATTTTACAATCAATAACAATAGGAAATTAACAATAAATACCTTTTAATTTTCATCATGAGAAACGTCACAACCAGCGACCCATCTCTGCTGCGTCTGGGATCATAATGGCCATTGGGTGATTGGGTGTCACTGCTGAAGACACTCGCGCTACCTGGTGGACATCATTTCAACCACCTATAGACAGCCATTAGATTCCTGTTCAAATGACTGAACGGCTGGATTGCTTGCTTCGAGACAGCACACAAGCTCAACTTGAATTAAACTTCGACATGCCTTACGTCTTTCAGTAGCTGGCACGAAATGAATCAAATGAGCATGAACACCAGATTACTCCAGCAGCTTTCCCTATGACACAAATACACAAATTTTTTAGTTAGCTTTTAAGACTTTTTTACTCTTTCAACATAAAAATCTATAATTTTAACAGAAAGTGTTGGGGGGTCAAGAAAAAAAATTAGACTAACAATTTTCTGGAGAAAAGAATAATTTTCCTTCCTGTGGCTGTACAGCACCAGCCTACTGCTTGAGTAACAAATTCAGATGTTGGTAGGCCTATGTGCCCTGCATCTTTTCATGCAACCCCAAAGTTGGTGCAATAAACCAGAAGATTACCCATGGCCTTGATTATGTTCCTATAGCTTCCTCTATGACAGAAATACAGTTTATGGCATCAAAAAAAAGTTAAAAATTTTTGAAGGAAGAATAATAGGCTACTAGTCTGTCAATGCATTTTTTGTAGAAAACATGTTCAGAAAAAAACAAATGTCCCATCCCAAGCTATAAACATGTTTTAAAAAATCATTGACCAAATCCAGCAGTAGGACTTCACTTTACTAGGCCAAATTGATGGATGACCGATTAACCAGATTTGAGATTCCTCAACAGTTCAATCTGAATTTTCTCCAGATGTTTACCTTTAGATGTTTACTCCCAAGTCCCTAACAGTGTGCCCTTAAGTCGAGGAAGGTTGAGGTGGCTGTACGTAGCAGCAGCTTTATCAGAAACTCAACAACTTATGCTAAACCTAGCAGTTAGGTCAGAGAATCAAAACACCCTAGAATATCAGTTTCTTAATCTCTGCTTCAGTCTAAGCACCAATAACTTGGAGGGAAGAGTTGTAAAATTATCATATTATCCTTACATGTAGCATAGATCCAAAACATTTCGGATATAAAGCTGAAGTTTGGTAGCTGATATTTTGATTATAAGAAATATTCAGCAACTGGAAGTAAAACTTGGAACAACCATGATGCAATTAACCCTTGATGAAATTACAGAGATAGTAGCAGATTATGATTAAGTATAAACTTTAGTGGTTTAAGATAGATTTACTTACATGTTATTTGTGGGTTTCATTCATTCGGCCCATAAAAATAAAAAAAAACTTAAGAACAACACACAGAATTCAACTTTGGTTGGTGTTTTATCATTTTTTGTATTATTACTGCGACACGAAATGCGATTTACATTTTACGTGCAAACTGCAGGTGCAGAAGTATTTCTGACTCTGAGACAGATATGTCCACGGTCCACCCGTCATCTACGCTACCTAGTGGAAGAACGACATCTAGCGTTAAAAATTGCACTAACATGGAATATTTTAAAATTGAATTCATTCAATTCAAGCGACTACTTAGGTGAATAAGATAAGACCACAATGAGCCTCAGATAAGATAACAGGATGAAGTAGTTGTAGTATCATAATTTTACGCTTTTTCTAATCAAGGTACATGTGATTTATACCAAATTCAACGTGAATAGATTTAGAAAAATAGAATCGTGCATATCTAACAAACTAGATGGCTTACAACATCTCTCTGCGGGAAAATGCGTATGCGCATGGAACGGTCTAACAAACAAACTCTGCTATACGCGTGTTATTTAGAGCCTTGGTAATAGAAGTAACTTTAAATTAAGAAAAATCGTCATATGAGTCACCTATTTCGTCGGAGACGTTGAACTGAGCCGGGGAAAAATTTATGACCAACTTATGGAAGACGTATAAAGTTTGAACGACTTGATAAATGAAATATGTATAAAGGTCCGCGCCTGCTCACAAACGCTGAGGTGCTGGAGATGATATGTTCGGTGATAAGAACATTTTGATAGCAACTCTCGTAAATCGATTTGCAAATTTAGGGAACCTGCCCAAGAAGCATTTATATCATAGGACCGCAGGCTTCCGGAATGTAGCGTGCGTGTTCAATATTTGCATAGTGATTCGGATTTATGATTAGCCAACTGATGGGGTTAATACCAAAAAAGATCGACTTCTCCACTATGCAGACGCACGTATCCTTCGAACCTAATACTAGTTTCCATCCAATTTCGGAAAGAAAAGAGAAAGATGACAATTTCACCAATTGTTGTAAATGGAAGCACCAATTGGGACTTGCCAACTCGACTTTATGACGAAAGTAAACTTTGTTGCAAGCCGAACGAAATTCAGTACAGCGGCAAATAAAATGAGAAACAAACAAACAGTTGGTGCTATTTTTGTTTTATTTATTATTATATCGTCATCGAGAGACATGGCATAGAATATACAGCAATACTAGCGCATCTCTAAATAGATCGAGTATTCAGCAAGATATATTATTAGCAGCCAGCCCTCGAGATATTCGTATTCCATTTAGTAATCAAATAATTAATTGATCGAATCAGCTGGATGCTGCGCTGGACAGTCTGAAATTGAACAGAAAAAGCTGTATTAAAAAAAAAATCAATGACGAATGCACATGTATGCCATGGATTAAATATTCTTAAGGTCGAGAGAGAGGCCGAGAACAAACTTTTAGCGTCCTTCCTTGCAGCAGCTCATCAGTGTGGCAATTCCATAAAAGCTTATTTATTTCCGTTCAAGTTTACACAAAGATCTCGGCTGAAGTCGCGGCTTTTCATGAACATTTCACATGGTTCCGATGAAGCGGCAAATCAACCAAAAAATAAAAAAGGTATTAAGTCGACAAGGAGACTACAGGATCTTCCAGTTCATGTAAACATTCAAAGATCAAGGACAGAAACTTTAGCCATTCTTCAGCAAATGGGAAAAAGAAATGTGAATACTGCATTGCTAATCTTATGCAGCGTTAAAAAGAAACTTGTGACTGTGTGAAAGGACCGGCGAGGAAAAGAAATTCACGAACTCTCAGTCGTTAGTCTGCCTTGGCTCTCTATGCGCGTGTCAGGCCAGATTACAATACGGTGATAGATAGTAACAAGGCCTAAAGTAAACTTTTTAGTTATGATGTCAAAACTTCGCACTGCTGCCCATCTGGGCCTAGCAGACAGTCGCCTATTATCCAGAAAGAATACTTCAATAATAAGAAAATATAGCATGCTCTTTACTGTCCTGATTCCCACTCGGTTTTCCTCTTCTGCATACAGACACGTACGTTAGATCTCGGTCCAGTCCAGTGTGATCCTTTTTTTTTTCCCTTTCTGTGTGTGTAAGTATTCCACGAGCGGTCGTCAAAGGAGAACGAGGACCAACTTACCTCTCAGCCATTCCATTCTAGCGCGTTCTTTAGCACGGAACGACGGAGCAGCGAAATGGGCCTCTCGGGAGCTATATTCAAACGATTCCAGCAGCTCTTGACGATACGGTTGAATTAGTATTCTCTACTCTGAATGTCCACACACAAAGAGGAGAATGTGAAACTGACCGACGTCAGCGAGTTTGCTACGATAACACACTGCTGTTCCTGCATAATCCGCCATAGGTGTGAGCCGGCACAATCTTTTTGTTGTTGTTGCTTTTTGGCGAATAGGAGATTGCTGGCGTTGCATTATCCAGAAGGAAATCCTTCTCTCGGTTATCCTAGACTACAAAAAAAAAACGCAAATCGCTTCTCTTTCACGCCATTCAACTTGATTCTAGTATTTGCTTAGACTAGCTCTTGTCTGGTTTTCCTTTCGATGTTTTCTTGACATTCCGTCTCAAGAGTCAAGAGTGCCGTCTCAATAGAGCTCCGGCTGCTCAGATGTTCACGCTCGCCCACGTACAAAGTCAACTTCTGATGTCGGGCAGGATCAAGAAGGATACATTGTAGCATAGTACTCGTGGTGGTGGTGGCCTAGTGGGTGGCAGATTTAGTTATTTGCAATCACTGTAAAAACAAATAGAGGCTAGCCGGATTTCTTGTTAGAGCCGACAAAATACACGAACGTTTTAACGTTTTTGACTTTTTCATTATCTTTTATTGCGCTGAAACACTGTTCACGAATTTAATAGCTTCCGACATTATAAGAGCGTTGGCAATTAAAAATGACTGCCGAATTGTACATTAAGACTTCCTTTCTTCGACCACCACTTCTATTTCGCCTCGTTAAAGTCGTCACGATTTTGGCGCAGCTAAAACTGTTAATAGTTGATTCCGAGATGCTATTTAGTTTGCATACCCCGAAATGGCACTCAAACCCCTCGCGCAAACATGCACGAAGGGGATTCTATACTTTTTTCCCGTTCATGTATTTTTAATTCGATCCGAGTTCCTTGTTTGAAAGCAACTAGAAGGACTCTTTTGACATACATTGCGCAAGAGCCCACAGCTAATAATACAGCTAACAGCAAAGCCTATTCAAAACGCATACAAGAAAAGACAGGACGAGTAATGTAGACCTAATATTGACTTTCACGTGTAAAAATTGCGTAGGCGTGTAGTATATATATAACCTACTTTGAATCATAATATTTTTTTAAAAAAAAGGTAAAGTCCCCGATGACGAAAAGTTGTTTTTCCTGAAATATTACTTTCATCTCCATCGATTTCTTTTCGCAGGATCTGTCACAGTTAAAGTTGGCTCCCTTCCAAACTTGGCTCTCTTTCTACTTTCTTAGACTCTGTTTAAAAGTGTAATGCACTCTCGTTTTTTTTCCCCCTAAAGTCGAAACCGACATTCGCTTCTGCCATACGACTTTTGCTAATGATGCCAACTTTTTTTTTTTTTTTTTTTTTAATCTCGAGCCCAAAGTAAGAAATGTTAGTGGGGCTTAGGACTTTGGCCGGTTCAACATCGTCTGAATGAACGAAACAAACTACAAGAAAGAAAATCCGTTGGCATTTATAAAAGTCGGCGGTGACAAACGACGGTCTCTTTCTCCATCTACCTACTTCCCTACTGTTTCCTCGACATTTCCACGCCGGTAGACCGAGTACTTGTTTGTTTCCTCCGCTTTATACCCCACAGGCTGACCACAGCAAATGGATCACTCATCTAGGCTGACGAATTAGTAGTCGATTGTTATCCTGTTTCTTTGTTTTTTTTACTTTTGGGGCTAGAAAGAGCGATAGACTGTCGTGTGTAGGAGCTTATACGTTACTGACCGTGACAAATGATACCTTTTTTTTTCATTAAAAGGGCGACGACACTGGAAGGATCAGAAAGACTGGAGAAACAAGCGCGAATTCGGTATCGATTGCCTTTAAGAAAAAGAAGAAAAATAATGGTTGGGAATACAAGAAACTTGCTACCTTTATACGTACCCGATGAACATGTCCAGGCGTTGGCCATTTGACCAAGAGAACGACGGAATGTGCCATTTGCACGCGGATTTCATCTCGTGCCGCGCCGCTCCGAAGCTTTCCAATTTTCTCCGTTTCGTTGATGATTGCCAGATCCACCCACGATCAGATTCCTAGTACAAACAAGCGGGGGGAGACTCGGCTCCAGAGAGCAATAACAAACAAAATTTTATAAAAAGAGGTCGACCCGGTGGTCTGGTTTTGGTACAGCGAGCACTTCCGTTAGCATTAGCTAGATGGATGATGCTGGAAAAATGTGGAGAAACAGAAAAAAAAAGAAGAAAGAACTCTTCCAACAACAATTTGTGGAGCCCGCAAGCTCCTTTTTTCTTTTCATTTTCCATTCTATGATATAAGGAATCAGACGGTGGAAGATGCCGGTAACTTCTGGTCGCTTCTCCTGCTGCGCATCAAAGAATAATGACATACAAGAAGATTGAGAGCTACCAATAAAATCTAATCTAGCCACACAGCGCCAAAGTCTGCCTGTCTAGAACAGGGATTTCCTTCAGACCCATTTTTCCTCTTTTTCCTCTCCTTTTTTTCTCTCTCTCACTCTCTCTACCCAAACTTTTGGACACATCGTTCGCTGTACAGAGTTGGAACTAGTCGATTTTTCTTCTCACCATTCGTATTCATCCGAAAAGTGGACTAATATGAAGCCCGTCATGAGCGCAGGCGGATAACACGGCCCCTTAAGTGAGTGAGTGAATGATTGAGTGAGCGAATGAGTCCAAACGAGTGGGAGAGAACTAGAGAAGAGCTAAATGATGGAAGTGTCTGAGCAATATGTAAAAAACTTATCTCACGTCTCATCCACTAGTTTTAGCCAAAATTTCTCAGAAATATATGAATAAAAAAAAAGTAGGCCTGGCTAGTTCTGGCCTGGGTACCGAAAGCTCCGACACGAATCACTTGGCATTCACTTTAGAGCCGGGCGGCAATTTATCTCTCCATATCTCCCGGAATTTTGATTTCGATGCAGATGCGGAGCAATCACAGATGGTGCATCCATTTCAAAGTTGATGCACTCGGGATTGCATCCAAGCAATTTGCACTCGGGTCGCACTTATCAACAACGATTTCAACTGTTCGTCACTCATCACACTCTACTTCCGGCACAGTTCCTCCCTATTAGGGGTATATAATCACTAAAGCTAGTTCCGGTTCCGACTCTCAATGCTGTAGGGACTTCACTTCCATGACTAGCCCTTGCATCAAATGCGGAAGAACCGGAAGTCAGACCTGAAAAATCAACAAACATTTCCATTAAGGCCGTGTATATTAGATATTATTAATCTGTTTTTTTTTGTTTTGTTTTTATCGACAGTAGAGAAACATGTCATCGAAAAAGAGGATAGAATAAACGGAAGGAAAATTCAAATAGAAGTGTACCAAAAATGGCTTCCAAATCGATTAATTAATTCTTTAAAAATTTGAAAAAAAAAGAAAGCAAATGGCCGATTGAGTTGACATCTACATTGGTACGTGGATCGATTTAGAAACATCAACTGAAGGAATAACATATTTTTTTTCACATCACTTGCAATTTACTCTTGCTTTTTGGAGGGGGGAGGGTTATTTTTTTTTTTTGGAAGCTGTATAAGGCACACAACCGAAGCCTCAAAGACCGATAAATAATAGTCTCGAATGCATTCACTTTTGCACAAATCCAAAAAACAAAAGAATTTGTGTTTAAAAAAAAAAGAAAAAAGGACTAAATATTAAGAGCTGAATTTTGGATTGTGTTTCTTTTTTTTAAGTTTAGAGCACTTCATTGCCTACGCCTCTGCAACTAGCATCAATCGAGACTCGAGTAATAGTAAACCAAGACAACAGGAGATGGAATATTGTGAGAGGAAAAAGAGAGAGAGAAAAAAAAAATGTTAAGAGGAAGTTTAAGAGAAAAATCACAGCTCCCGGACACCGGTTCCGTAGTTGGCTCCGCCTGCTTTGCAGACGGCTTCGCGGAAGAACTCGTAATTCAGCTCATCGGGCGTCTCAATCTGCAACTCGACTGCGAAATTCTGTAAAACAAAACGAACCATTTCATTTCGACGAAAAGCGAATAGCGTTTCATCTAATCAAGGTGATGTTGAGAGATCAGAATGAAGTATAGTCTAATGAAAAACGATTTCTACGGCAGTAAAAAGACGTTTCTTTTAATGAAAATTGCGCCCAATCAAGCCAAATTGATCGCGAAGAGCACCTCTTTAATGCCTCTTCCGCCTCTTGTCATAACCATCCATCGTTATCTAAAAAAAAGGGGAGGCGGGAATGGGGACTGGGAGGGCTGTGCAGGTTCGGGATTCATCTTATTCTGATTGATTAATACCATGATGATTTCTTTGACGAGGGCCTTGTCACTGCTGAGCCGGGCGCGCTTCATCGTGCTGACGTTGGGCCCCAGCCAAGTCACAAAGAGGAACTTGGTCCGCTTGCTCATTTCGTCGCCGCTCTGTAATTAAAGGCAATCAAAGAAAAATAAGTAGAACGTCAGAAAATGACTGGGAGAATGTTTGCAAACCAAATAGAAAAGAGGAAATGAATTCCTCCGGCTTGTTGCTTGTACACACAAGATCGAACCTCGATGAAATGCGTTTTTACCTGAATGCGAACGAATCCAAAGGCGCGCTCATCGTCGACGAATTGAGTTCGAAAGTCGGCGAAATCGCTGCCGACAGCCTTGCTGCAGATCTGATTGCCTTCGAATTGGAACACCGCCCTATTTGAAACGTGAAAAACAAAACAAAAAAATTGCGGTTCAATACATAATTATCCGTTACAGTCAGTCAAACAACACAGCCCCCAAAAAGTTCATTTCTCTATCCCCACCCGTTCCAGTTGGATCGATTAAGTTAGTTTTGTCGTTCGTTCCACTTGTCTCTCCTATTTCCTGTGGTTTTACATCATCCGACGCCGAACGAAATAATGCAACAACGAAAAAACCTATCGCACTCTATCAAAAGCGTCGGTGTGGAAACCGGAAAAGGAAGTGAAAATCAACGTTGGTTGGTTAGCGATAGCGACAGACACAGAGATGCAGATAGATCGTGAACTTTATACAATTTTTTTGTTTTCGTTGTCCCTGCCACTTCACAGTCTCCCTCCCTCTCCTACTTTGGTTGAAACAGGAGAATCGGATGTGCGATTTGTTATTACCTTTGACAACCACCGCCACTACATACACACAAAGTAAATAAGTTAGCCGGCTCCAGAGCGCGCGCACACACACACACATCCCACCCCAGGGAATGAACCGGAAGCGTAATGTTTTTGGCGTGTTCACGGTCGAAGAATTGTTACCACTCCCCATAGCCAACGAATTATAAAGTACCGCATAGACGACAAAATCATTCACTTCCCTAAAATTACATCAAGACTTATATACATCTAAGCGAGAGCGGAGAACGGAATAAAATCCAGATACAAATGCGCACACAAACGCCGCCGTTGAGAAAAGCGATCTCGCATAACAACAAGAGAAATTGGGGGAAATCGAAAAAAAAAATAATAATAATAAAAATTGCCAGCAGTTGGAAAAGCGATGATAGTTCAAAGGCCCCAATTGTGTGCGAGCCGATAAAGTTTTTCCCCCTCAAAAAAAAAAAGTTTCGGGTGTTACGTATACGAGAAAAGTGGGAGAAAAGGAAAGTGCGTTAGCGATCGAGGTTCGGCTCGAGTGGGTGAAGCACGTCTCTCGTTAGAACGATCATAAATGTACTTAAAAAGACGTGAATGAACCAAATAAATCGAATTAACTCTTGGGGGTTCAGTCGACCATATCGTCCCGTTTCGAACGAAAGCAGCAGAATTCAATTTGACTTTCCAGGAAGAAACCAAGCACCACCTTCTCCCTCTTGCCCTGTCGTCGTTCCTAAACGAATCCAATCATCAAATTACGACTTTGTAGGGAGCTGAAGTTTCGACTCGACTCCCCTAACCTTTTGTTTATCAAGAGAAAATCAATGCGGCAATTGAGACGAGCTATTTGAAGACGCTAACTGACGCGGGTGGCGAAACAAGGCACAAACTCTTGTCCCAGGGCTGTTGGATGTTTATGTGCGTCGAAATCAAAATGGCTAGACGCTGGAAAAATAAATAAATCAAGATCAACGTACGCAAAAGCGTCAGGCGAGCAGCCAGCCATAAAAGACGACTTGTTTTGACGTCAATCTGCAGCGGTAATTTACAATTCGTTTGTTTGCGTCAAACGGCTACAACGCCGTGAGAGAGGCAAATAGAAATATGAAATAAAAATAAAAGGGGGAACAACAGATGTTACAGCAGAGCGTTCACACCGAAGAAACCATTAAATGCTGGCTGCAAACAAAAAGGTATAAACTACTGAAGAATTTTGAAAAATAAATAAAGAAAATAAATCAGACGAGGTTCGTGTGAACAGATTTTTTGTTTACAGCCCGAAGGAAGAAGAATGCAACTCTTTCCCGATAGCGGTCGAATCAAGGCGTCAGATGTTGTGCAGATTTTATCCGATTTGAAACGGTCGAGAGATTAGCCAAGAGAAGACGATGACAATTATGTTACTTTTTCTGATATCACACTGCCTCACCGCATCTGGCAAGTGGTTCATTTAGTTACTCGTGATTTCTCGCTGTCAAGGAACATTTACGCAATTCGCAAGAAATTAAGAGGTTCGTCCCGTAAAAACCGAGTCAAACACTCGACTCGCTTCCGCTTGAATTAACATACTCGGATGGGATTCGGGAGACGTCACTACACGCACTCGACTCGCGAATGAACAGACAACCGAAAACGATATGGAAGATGCTCAACAATAACAAAAGAGAGGGTGATAAAACAGTCAGGATAAAATGAAAACTCGAATAGAATACCAATTCGTTTCGGTGAAATCCGAGCGGACGTCGTTGTAAGACTCTCGTACACTCTGCCGATCGATGTGCGTCTCCAGCGTCTGATCAAACATAAAAAGAAAAAGAAACCATCAGTTACAGTCGGGTTATGACAACGGAGGGGGTTAAAAAACAACAATAACAAAACAACAATCAACTCAGCACGTGACACTGATAGCGATAGGTTGACGAGGAAACTATGCCAGCAACCAACCAGCCATCCTCTCAAAGTGTAAACGCGTATCGAGCGCCACTGATGGATGAACGGCGAAACGAAACAATCAAATAACTGGGAAAGCAACAATTAAAACTAAATGCAATTGAGCGCGATTCGGTCTGAGTTGGGCCGATGGAACGCGACGCAGATAAAACAAATAACAAAAAAAGCCAACAGCGCGTGTGGCACGTGAATAACCGTGGCGAAATGAACGACGCAGCGGACGGAACCAGATCTGAAATGAGAATTTGAGACCGAAAATGACACGACATGAAACACACAATGAATGTGGAATGAAAATTCACACGACTGGTCGACCCGGTCGTCTTCAAAATTGATTACAACGAGGTTCCGTTTCTTTCTGGTTCTTTCTGAAAGAAACAAGCTGAGGGAAATTGGAAAATTCCTAGTTGGCTATTTGCTACAAAAAAAAAAAAAAAGGGAGCAGGTTGATGTTGGTCGTTGGTATCGTGAGTGAAAACTCACGGTCCGGAATCGATAGAAAAAGAACACGAAATCAGCCAGAAACACAAAACAATAACGACGAGAGACGAGAACAGAACAGAAAGAGCTAACGACATTTTGTTACTAAACGCATATGGCACGGATGGAAAGAGTGGCTCGTAAAAATAACACGACATTTGGTGAATAGTTGCAATTCGCCATATCCCGGCTGTTTTTCGGGAACCCCCGAGGGACACAACAGTACACTCCACTACATACCAGCAGGTTTCAAGTACGCAAAAACTTGGAAAAGAGAGCCCCGTGAATATGACTCTGCGGTTACGGTCACGCAAGCTGGTGAATAACTCAACTCGACTGTAAAGCACTACTATTCAAAGAAGAAGAAGAAGAAAGGAAAAAATAATAATCAGAATCATAAAAAACCAAACCAAAATGGCAGACATGGATGGAAAAAAATCTGTACTCCCGTTCACCTCAGTCATGAATCACACAAAAATTGACACCAGAGGGAGGCCGCCTTGTGAAAAAAAAAAAAATAGGCATCATCACATATGTACCAGCATAGTGCACGTAACGTAACAAGGTCGGCCATTGCAACGCCCTTGGCACGGAGCCGTTATATAAACCCCAGACACATTATTCTCCTTCCCGCTTCCTCCCTCCCACCTTGAACAAGCAAAAAAGAATCCCAGGTGTGCGTCTGTCTCCAATTAAATGTCTCTCCACCTCTTCTCCAGTCCCGCAAATCATTCAAAGTTAAATAAATTCACAACAAATGGACCATGCAGAGCGCGGCCAACGACTTGGCGATTTAAGAAAAACGGCACGTACGGACGATTGGTTCGAAAATAAAAAATAAAAAAAATAAAATAAATAAAACTCAGTTACCTTGTTGCGAAGACTGACTCGGCTGTTATTTTCTCTGCTGAACATGGTGGGCAAACGCAATCGAGTGTGTGCTATGCGCAACGTGGATTCTCTCGCTCTCTTTACGGACGGGCAGAGCACGCAACGACACACTGGCCACGTACAGAGCAGCAGCAGTACACTCGAGACACTGCTGTATCTCTCCCCCTTTTTTCCCGTCAACGCTCAAAGATAATCAAAAAAGGAACGGAGACTCAAAGACGCTGAATTCACGACGGTCGATCGGAATGGCGACCGTTACGGTCAAGACCGAAAGAGAACGAGGGATTCGAGAGGACAGCACAGATAGATTCGAGAGAACTGCAATCGAGTGCAGAGTGATGAGAGCGTAAAGCCAACACGCCAAACTCGATCCGTGGTCTCGGGAACGTGCCACTCGTAGGGACGAGAGAAAGAAGAAGAAACAAAAAAAAGTCAAACGCTGGTACGGTCTACTACTGGAGTGGTAGTTCTCTTTTGGCTCTGACGATTTTCCGTCTTCTCTTTCCTGTTTTTATCGACAAAATGAAATAACCTCTGGTGTTTCTCTCTCTCTACCACATCCTTTGACGAGCTCTCCGGTACTAGTGCAGACACGCAAGCTCGCAGTGGGAAAGGCAACGACTGATGAAACGCCACGCTGTGGTCATACATCCAAATCAACCCCACCCCAAATCGCCACCATTTTTCTTTTTCTTTTGGATTTTCCTTTCATCCTTTTATTATTTTAAATACCGCCCCTCTCAGTCTCTCATTGTTGCCTTTTACACATCTCACGCGATCGGGATTCGGTTCGTTCCTCATTTGTTTTTTTTATTTTCCCCCCTTCCTTCTTTTTTTGAATGCTGCTGCCTCCCGTTTCCGCTCGTCTTTCAAAATCAGGAAACCCGAGTTCTCATTTTGCATGACTTGTTTGTTGTTCGTCATCTCATTAATTCTCCATGGCAGTTCCTGTTCAACTAAATGCGGTTTTTTCTTTCTCTCTTTCTTTCTCTTTTGTTCGGATAATTATCATCATTTATTAGCAGCACAATAAAAGAGTTTCCAGCTCTCAAAAATGAGACAAATGATGTGGAAAGTAGGGCACAGCCTCAATTTCGGGCCTACGCATCGCATGGCATCGTCGCTATCGCGTTACGCAGTTCGCTAAATTAATCAATGTTTATCACAACTGGGCTGTTGCTGGATTTCAGGATCGGATATCGAACAAATGTCAGAATAGTATAACTAGAGCTCTCTAAGTATATAGTACAGTGCAGGCTTCTAATTTAATTGCAACGCGAAACTAGCGATTATGTCACAAAATGGATGCACTAACTGACAGCCAACGGACTGAGTAACGACGTAATGTCTTTTGTCATTACTATCAATGACCCGACATTCTAATAAGCGAAATTCAAACTCAGCAGAATAATAATAACAGTAATAATAATAAAAACAAAGAATCAAATGTAATGAATGAATGAAATGTGACTCTTACCAGGTAGGAAGGGAGAACGTTGTTGGCGACTGAAGTCATTGTAGTTTGCTGATCGATTTCGAGAAATAGGAAAACTTTGACTGGACGAAATAATGTGATGGACGGAGAGACTTCTTCCAAGTTGTTTTGGATGTTCCAGCGGGCCTTGTGTATACTGCGGTAGAAGACAAGGTGGTGTTCCAGTGTATAACTGCTGTGCCTGAGCGTCTGAAACTAACTGAAGCTTTGGCTCTTTTTCTCTTGCCGGTTTCGACTCTGTCAGTCCAGTTCCCAATCTCAATGTTCGTGGGATACGCCAAGTGCCGACCAGAAATCTGTTGGTTTTTTCTTTGTATTATTTTTTCTTTTCTTTTTTCATTCGCCCAGTCGCCAGTGTCCGTTCTGCTCCGGGGAAAGAATGGAATGTATCATCCCCCCCTCTCTTTGGTTCGTTTCCTCCTTTCTTTCGTTCGTTCGGTTAGGTTATTCGTGTGCTGTAGCTCCAGACTGCTTCATTTTCTTTCTTAGTCGCCCCGTTCTGCCTTATTTCAGCTCAATGCTCAAGTCTCTCTCGGTCGGAGGGTAGATGACATTGGACGGACGCAGAGAGCACAAATCGCGGGCCATCTGTTGCTTCGAGGCACGCAATCCGCTTGTCTTCTCAACGTGTACAGCAGTTAGTCCGGTTACATTTTTTGTCTGGGAAAGAGAAAAAAAAAACAAAAAACAAACGAAATAAAAAAACAATCAATTCTTGATTTTCTCGCTTCGCTTGTATCCGATTCACATAATCTGGTCTAGCTATTTTGTTTGATTTATTTCACTCTGATATTTTGAATGAGATATTCAGGTTTTCGTCGAGTTGATCTAATGATCAACTCTATCAAATCTAATGATCTCTCTCCAGAGTAGGATATGTGGCATAGCGTTGAATCATGCGCTGGCGGCTGTATAGCGCTCGGCGATCACGATCAAAACTTGGAAGACGAAAACACACGCTCCGATAGTCCTCGTGATGATGAAAGATCCGGCGTGATTTAACCACTAACGAGACTAAAACACCACGACTCATGGCCAACAGCTAGAGCGTCTCGAGTTCCTTCATTCCTTAGATGATAAAAAGCAGCAGCAAATGATTTTACAAGGACGTTGTGAGCCTATGGCCATGCGAAGTTTTTCGGGCGTTGACTAGGATATTTTTCATTACATACGCAGGCCTATGGATGCCAACTGTGGATGCCATCAGGCATCAATCACCAATTGCGACAATGATCAATTGAATTTTGCCGAATTTTGCTGTGTGACACGCCGGATCGATGGCATTGATTCCCGAATGTTTTATTGCCGTTCCGATCCTTGATCTAACCTGCCCACTGGCAAACACATCGACCGTGGGGCCGACGAGCGGAAACTAATCGGAGATCTTTGCACAGTTGCGGTGATTGCCCTCCGACACGTAACTCTCTCACGGCCGCCCAATTCCTTTTGGCAAAGAAAAACACAAGAACTCGGCAGCAAGAGCGACCGAATTTTCTTCATCTTCTTCCACGACAATCGTTAGATCTCCCCATGCGTTTCGGCCGCCCTCCCCCCCCCCCCTTCTTACGTGATTTGTCCTTGGCCGAAACGAGGGCTAAGAGATTTAGGGATAATTCTTCTCTCGTCTGTCTGCAAGGTGTTTGAGCGGTTTCACGGAGCAAATAATCACAGAGCGAGAGAGTACAACAGAAGTGTAGCAGAGAATTTTGGAAAAAAGAAAAGAAAGAGGTTCTCCATAAAAGCTGGTGGGGGGTAGATTGGTGGTACTGGTGGGGTTTTTTCTCCATCTCGTAAATTCATCTCACGCATAGCGGTTGATTCGCCTAGCTTCTTCGTTTCTTTCTTTTATTCTGCTGCCAGCAATCCGCCAACGGCCCAGTATGGTCTGATATTCTATGATATATTATCATCGTGGTAGCGGCTAGAATGTCAGGCTCCATCGAACATGGAGACGTCGGTGGTCCACAACGGCGGTCCTATACCTACTGTCCCCTCGATCCCTTTTTATTTTCTTTTGATCTTATTTTGTTTCTTTCTTCTTAACAACTCGTCCCTTTGTGATCGTTTCAAATGTAGCCCATAGACATTTAACGGCATCGTGACTCGACATTTACCGTCCAACAATGGCGGCAAGTTTGACTATTATTGACTGGAGCAGCACAGAACGCGCGGACCAATCAATGGAATGACCCAGCAGAGACCGACGTGGGCACCCACATTACACATAGACGTGTTTCCCCCCTTTTTTTCTTGTATTTTCACGGCGCATAGGAGCAACCACAACACGCACAGATAACCCACTCACACACACGAAAAAATAAAATTGGTAGAAATGAAAACAAGAGAGCTGGCAGTGGTTAGCTACATGGACACACACGTCTAGATATATCCATATATTTTAATGGTAGAATAAGAAAACTTGTTCTTCTTCTCACGGACGAATTTTTTGCCATCGTCCTATTACCTCCGATCCACTCCACTTTTGCAGCAACCAAAGGAACAAGATGCGCGCGTCCTCTTTTTTCTCTTTTTTGGGGGGTGCATCACGCGTCTGTAATACATTTATATGTACATGTAATTCCCTGAGCCAAAGTTCCGGGGCTTCTCCGACATCCATTGGATAGGACGGAGGATGGCCTCTGTCTGTCTGGCTGCTGCTGCTATGCAATTTTCCGGTCGATGCCTTGGATCGCTTTCGAGAGCTGATTGCTGCTACTCCCCCTTCATTTTTTATTGCATTGAAGATATCCTGCTCTGGGGTAGGGGTCACCTATACAGCACACAAGTCTCTCTCTACTTAAGACTTGTACCCGGAACTCAAAGAACGCACTATACGGCTGCTGTGATCTCCTCAGCACAGAATGAACCAAAAAAAGGAAAAGAGTAATACTACTAGCGGTACTTTATCTTTCTTGACCGGTTCGAAAGGCGATCAAAGACTTAAAAAAAGACCCGCTCTCCGTAAATATCCGTGAAATTTTAGATAATTAAATATGTACTACTATCTGCTGGGGGGGGGGGGGAGGGGGGTTTATCTCAAACGTCGTTACGGGGGAGAATTGAATATTTCAAGAAAAAAACCAAGAGAGAAACAGACAACATGTATAACGGACTCGAAAACTCACTTTGGTTGAAATATCTTATTCATCTTCGTGATGGAGTAGCAACAACGATGAGAGATTTAGTTGGGCTTAGTCTCTGAAGACTTGGCATTTTGCGGAGCGGTGGCGGCGGCTAATACCTTATCAATTGGTGAGGATGCCGTTCCATTGTATAAGAACTTCAATATTCTTCATCTTAATCTCCGCCTGCAGTTCGTATCAATCTTTGATGGGTACCAAAAAAAAACGGGGACCGAGAGCTGAGAACGAAACATATAGAGATATGAAGAATTTCCTATTTTCGATGTGATTAATTAAAAGATAACGAAAAAAAAAAAATGGGAGAAATGCGAGAGAGAAAGAGAGAGAGAGAGTTGCTCTTCTTTTGACGGTTGATGGGGTGTTCATCTTACATCTCCCGCGGGATGTCGTATAGTTTTCCCGGATCCCAATGATGGATGATGGATGTTACAGCATTAGTCTGCTGGTCTTGACGTCGACAGAATACGAGATGGACACATAAAATGAAGGGGGAGAGAGAAGAACCGCATGGATCCCCGGAAGCACTACCTACAGCGACTTCATCTTTCGTCGGCTATAAAGAGCATTAATGGCGGTGGAAAGCGCTCCTTCCCGCTCAACGTCATCGTGAGCGTATATGCAATCGATGGAGAGACTAGCTAGAGATGCATACACTGTTATATAAGTACATCTATGGTCTCTCCCATGTAGGGGATGGATTGAAAAACGTAGGTAGAGAGAGAGAGCAATATGAATCGTACATATATTCGTTAAGGATAAAAGCAGCGCAGATACAATAGAACCGGCGAGGCTCTCCTCATACGTCATCGCAAAGATGGATTTCATAGGAAGCAATATGGAAAGTTGAATAATTGACATCCAGTCCATTATCAAATTTGTAGCGATTGGTGTCTCTACATAGCCGCCAAGTAACAGCAGAACAAATTGCTCTGGGCTTTTTAGACGACCCGACAGGACAACAAGAGAGAGAAAAAGAGCGTAAAAATCGTGGGCCCAGAAAAAAGTCGTTTATCAGGGTGACGTGTCCGGCAGCTGTTGGCCGAGCTCTCCTTCCGTTTTCTTTTTAGTGTGTGCACACAGCCGCAATTGCGTCGTGTAGGCTGGATAGCCGTACAGCTCTATAGCTGTACGGCAATATCACATCCACTCCACTCTTGTGTCGACGAGTTGTGTGCAGCACGTTCATATAAAATTCGTCGAGCGACGGCCAAAGCCCATCTATACAGCTTCGCACTTGCCACCGCATCGATTGGCACACACCACACAAGCAAGAGTCTCTCCTGTAACCCCATTGGGAAATGAAGAGGAAGAAGAAAAAAGATATTCAGGTCCCCCCTTTTTTTCTTTGCGGAGAGACCCCTTTGCCCTTCTATTATATTTCCTTCATCAGTCCGTGTATAATATCTCTGTAACATACAATCAGACTGGCCACCGAGTCCACCCAGTTTTTGTTTTGTTTCGTTTCCAGTCGGCTGTATCGGATGACTGGAATCTATAACAAGACTCTCGTCTGTTTCTATAAATTGTCTTCCATGCACATATTTATCCATCCCAGGCGTTGCCCGGCGCTACTCGTTCTTCTTTTGGCTATTGACGGTCTTCCATTTTCTGTGAATTGACAGGACTCTCATGTTCCGGTGTATTCAATCAAGATTGTTGTTGTTTTCAGCGCCCCCTGAATGGCAGACTGCGTAGTTTTGTCGTGATCGCCCGGCTCGTGTATATAGCTTTCCCATGGGGCTGGGAATTGCGCAGCCTATGGAAAAAAAACCAGAAAAGAAAAGCTTGTAGCCGAAGAATGTTTGAACGGCGTCCGTTTTTCACCACGGTTCGCCATGACAACATTTCTTCCGTCAGAATATGAGACATTGCCGCCGTCGACATCCAATCTCATCGTGTCAGCTCCGCCGAGCTCCGCCAGGCGTGTGTGTGTGCTGCCTTGAATTAACCTAATCATTTTATTCCGTGGAAATCAACAAAGTGAACCAGAAAACAGCCGGGGAAAAGCGGGAACAAAACGCTGAATCGAGAAGAAAAGGAAAACAAAAAATACAAGACAGCGAGCAGCTCTCCGTTCTTTTGAGCTTTTTCCAGTTGAATTGACATAGCCTTCAGCAGACCCCCCCACCGCTTTTTTATTTCCTCTTCCGCTTTCCCGAGTTGGAAACAAACATATCCTTCAATGTTTAGCAGAGGAACATCACAACATTGTGATGATATTCAACTGTGGTATTTCACTAAACAGTTTTTGAACTTGGCGCGGTGTCAGCGAGTCCAATTCCCCCCTGGTAGACGAAGACAAGCATTCATCGCGCTCAAATGCCACACAGTCAAACATATTCCTGCGGTGCACATCTACATGCAATAAGGAAGAAACTAAGTAGAGTGAATTCTCTGTTGGGTTAATTCAATTTCATCGATAAGTATAACGACAGCGAGCGGTAAAGAATCAAGAACCGAAGACCTGTATATACACAGGGAACCCGGAATTGGATAAAGGGACTTGATTCACAAACGGCTTGTACAATAGGGCTCGCGAAAGAATCGATAACAACTGCCACACACACACAGAGGTATATATAGAAGCAAGCGGGTTCCTGGGGAGCTGTTTTCTAAACTTCTCCAGCCGTTTCCTGGATACTTAGACCTATGCTACTTCGCATAATATCTCTCTAGCTTGTGTGCATATTTAAATACAATGGGGGGGGGGGGAAAGCATCACCAGGCCTGCGACATAATGTAATAGGCTAGGAACATTGTCGATGATAAGGACTTGCTGTTGTATCGGGATTGAATCGGAAATGCATATAGAGTCATTCCTTTCCTGTCGCCAAGATGATTCCGGCACTCGCTTATTATAGACTTATATATACTACGGCCCGTAATGCTACATGTATTCAGCGTTACTTCGTTATTGCGCAGCATAGACCAGCTGCAATGCAGCTCGCAGGGTCGTCTATACAAGCGACAGCCGAATTCACGACGTGAGCCGCTTCGTTGCGTAATAATTGTCGTTATGATATTTATTTTTTTTTTTCGTCTCGCGTGTCTGAGGCTCGTTACATAGCCTACGACATCTTGGCGTGTTTCAGGCTTTCTAGATAAGAGAGAGAAAAAACATTTCATGATTTAGAACGCCATTCCCGTTCTGTTGCGAATATTTTTTCAGGACTTTTTAGGAACCCATTTCAAAACTTGCAGCAGCAGCTTATGTTTTTATATGAAACTCTTTTATTTTCCTTTCACTTTTAATATGTTCCGGTCGAAAAGTCCGTGTTGTCTCCAACTCTCCAATAAATAGGAGGAAAACGGACGTTGGCGTTTTCTTTTCCCTTTTTCTTTCCCATTTCCTAGACTTTAGGCGACTTGGAAACAAACAAAGCAACCGATCAATCGATCCCGGTATAGTTTCTGACCACCGCTAATGTCTCTTTGATCTTGTTCCTTCCTGGCTGTGCTGGGCCCTATACTTTGTGTCTCCATCCGGCACTTTCGCCCACTCGTTTATCCATAGTACAGACGGGCTAGATAGATATACGGGCCACTTGACTTCCATTCTACAGTGCATTACATATCAATGTAATACCGTGGGCTCTCTATAAGCCTGTTATATATATATTTATACCCTGCAATCTTCCATACATACACCTCTCTGTAGGAGTCGGTTGTAATGGGATACACGGCACGTGCCGAACTGTTCTATTAACGTCGACCGCGAGCTAGAAGAGGTTCAAAGAAGAAAACTGGGCGTCGAAGCCATTTACAATTCCAAATAAAAATATCGACTTCTCTCTCGACTGCCGCTCCTTCTGCGATGCGTCTACACAATACGCCATGAATAATTCACTTTTTTCCCCCTGAACCCCCTAGTATATTCAATCCAGCCGCTGTATCCACACACAGCACAGGGTTTTGTATTGAAAACGTCTCCGTCGTCAAACAACTCTTTAGAGGCCATGAATTGGAGGCCTTCAGAAGACTGCAGTTTGCGCCAGCAGCAAAAGACCAGCGGCAGCTAAGCTTATAACGCGACCGTGAGATGTGTTTAAGTACTGTTAACGTGGTAACATCAACTACATTTTGTATACGTACGGTACATCAAGTACACCGTTTTTTTCTTCTTTTGCGTTCGAAGGTTTAACTCTGATAATGTTGCCCGAACTGAAGCGAATCGAATCGAGAAATATGTTCATAACTGTGGCCAACAGGGCAAGGCTTTGATCCCTGTCGTCTGGCATTGATTGAGCAAACACAATTTTAGTTTTCCTTCGTCAATAGCTATTTCTTTTTTTTACGATCCTTTTTTTTAATATCGTCAAGTCCAGTTTTATGAGGGTTCATGACCAAACGCGTAATATTTCTTTTATCTTTTGGTTCGCTACATTTTTTTGGCTACTTAAAAATAAATATTGCTGCGTGTCGACATGCACTCTGCTTTTACATGACAACCGTTATGTTACACAGAATCATTCCCCCCCCCCCCTTTATTCCTCGCTAGGGAAACAACAACAACAGCAAAAAAAAAAAAAAAAAAAAAACACTTTTCTGTTTCGCTCTCCATCTTTCATTCTGGCGCCTTTGGTGATTCTTTTGGTGACGTTCAATCGTTTTTGCAACAGTTGCGCTCGACGAGCTCCCGGCGCTAAATGTACAAATCACTACTCGGTTGGACAGAATTTTTTCGTGCCGTTATTTAGTTTTTTTTTTTTGTTCGGGAATAATAACCGCTCAGCCGTCGGAGGTGGATGGAGACGGTCGAGCGATGGACCGCGGACGACCCCCCCCCCCCCCCCCCCCCATCAACAAGCTCTTGCGATTTTCGAACAAAACTCTTACAAAGGCCAAAAAACAAAAGAAGTTGACACGTTCAACAATGCCTGTCATTCTTCCACGTGCAGAGAGGATCTGAAATCGGTCTATAATCACGCAATTTCTTTTCTAACTGCGCATTAATCAGCGGAAATCGGATAACATCTAGAACGTGATTGATCGATTTGTGCGATATTATTGCTTCGAGTATCCCGATGGTATTATCCAATGACCCCTCCCCCTTCTGCTGTACAGAGGAAGTAGCATACGGAAGTATAGACAAGAGACACATTCGAGAGGATGCCTAGATATAAGTAAGGTATATATTTATAGAGCCAGAAGATGAGACGACAGGAATTCCAAGAAAAAAGAAAATAGAGAGAGAGCGAGATTCAATATTAGATTGATCTAGTTTCCGAACGCCATAATATACGTATACCTCTTCGGATAAAACATATTTTTTTTTTACGTAATATGTGTACTGTACAACGAAAAGTAGATTGGTATGTACTCAGGATGTTATTACAAAGTCATTTCCCGCTCGGCTCCTTTTAAAACAAGCGAGTAAACACGGAACGGAGAAGAAAAAAAAGAAAATCAAACAAAATCGCAATCTTTTTTTTCCTATACTGCCAAACATTATTACTCTTCGGAAGCGACAAGTCCCGCGTGACTCATCGACATCCCTCCTCCCTCCCGCAATATCCGCGAGACATGTATTTAAATTTCGCTGAATACAATGGTCTCTCGTTTAAAAGAAGAAAACAATTTTGTGTGCGGGAGTTTCTTATGTCAACTTCCCACAGGGTAACCAAGGGCACATCAACAACACGAACCGCGCACAGCCATCACATAGAGCAGAACCATATAGCACCACCAGCCGGGCCATTGGTTTTTGTGCTGTAATCGACTGAGCAGCGACTGCCCTGGTCGGACATCTCGTCGTCCTTCCATTTATGACTTCGCTTCTTCCCACACACGGCTGAGATAGTGATGATATTGACGTTACCATATATTTAAGTGTTATTATCCAATTGTTTAACGCTTGAGAAGAACGGCGCTGGCGAACGCCAGGCACCCACTGCAATATATAGACAGACTGCGGAAAATGTGGCGTCGAGGTGAGATGGAGTCAAGCGAACCAGATGAGGATAATGGGAAACAATGGCGCCGGAAGTGTTTAATGGCCGTCGCCTTTCCTCTCTCCATCACCCCATTCTACGTCCCGAAAAGTGCCGGTTCCCGCCTAGAGCCGAGGCAAGAATCTATCCTATCGTTGAAAAGTAATCGCCAAAAAAGGAAAAGAACAAAAATCTCAGCATTTCGCCGAGGAAAAAAAGCTCGGCGTGTTTTCCCTTTTTTTCTTTTTTTGGTTGCAGACGTGCAAAGACGTCACGCGGAAATTTCCGTCCTTCTCAGCCGCTTCCATTCATTTTCCTCTTCTTCTTCTTCTTTTTTTTTCGGTTCTCTATGACGACATCCCCTGGGTTCTTGTTTGTTCTGTCGGATATTTATCGCCGATCGAAATAGTGAAAATGAAACGAAATCTTAAATAAAGGATATAATAAAGAGTATTGGGGCTCGTTTCTGCTCTGCTGGGGCTTTTTCTCCCTTTCGGCAGGATTACAGCTCTTAATTGCAATGTGAGCTATACAATGCGAAAAAAAATTTTCTTTTCATCTCCAGCCCTAAGACTTTCATCCATTGGCAATGGATGGAATAAAATAAAAATAAAAAATGCTTCCCCCGTTGATTCTCAAAACATTTCCCAGTTTACGTAAACTTTTATTTTCTTTTTGTTTGTTTTTCTTTTTCTCTCTTATTTCCTAGTGCACTTCAAAAGTCATTCACCCGTGATGGGATGTGATACACACACTCTTCTGAGCTGATGGTTTTTCTTTCGCGTATTTTTTTGTTATTTTTTTCTAGAGCCATCAGGTACAAAACATAACTTTCCGGATGATTTCGCACGATGTGGGAATATAGATTGGTGTCGATAACAGATCGCTGCCTGCGGTTCGCCCATATGTCAGCACGTTTCTTTTTATTTGTTTTCCCCTCCGCCACACGGTGCGCTCTTCTTGTCTGGCCTGCGTTGTTGTTGCTTGGCATCGGTCCTACTCCGCAGGATCTGCCCAAGTCAATAATTTCTTCTTCTCCTTCTTCCGCTCTTCCTTTTCAACGACACTTTTGTCGTTTTTTTGAAGGGAGTCAAGCGGAGCTCTACATGTAAGCCCTGATCCCACACACACAAATGGCCTCTCTTTTAGTCGGCGATCAATCGAAGCATATAATTCAAGATCAACGAAGAAAGCCGCTGACACAGACTATATACACCCAGAGTGGCCTGTCGCTCTCTCTCTCTAAACCAAGGCCCTGCCATCCTGCCAATTTTCCTTCGCCTGCACACACAGTCTTTCGCGGTGTACACACACACATATTTATCGTATTAGACGTCGCTGCCGGCCTTCGGCCACAGTTAATCAGTTTAGAGGCCGGCAAAGGGGGGAAAAAGAAAGAGTCGAGCAGACTTTCACCCGTCGACTTTGTCAATTTGCCCGTTCGGGTTCTGCCTTTGCCTTGGGTATACCAACGCTAATAAAAACATAAATTCACTCTCAACTCAATAGAGATCTGCTACACACATATAAAGGAAGAAGAAGGAAAAGAAGCGCCGTCAGCGAAAAGTCAACATGATTGAATATGGAACAGCCAAAAAAGAAAGAAAAAATTCGAACGTTCAGTGCGTGAGAACGGTGTACCGAACTGATGCTCGCCATTTTCACCCAGCTCCAACAGGAAAAGAGTTGGCGAAAAAGTTGGCTGGTTTGGGGAGAGGAAACATTTTGGTATTGCTTCAATATGGGATGATGGTTTGCGTACTCTATGCATGACACGCGGGACGTGCAGTTGTTCCGTAATCGATTTTGCGGGATTTAACATTCGGCAGCTCAGCCAGACGTCACTGCTAATACCACATTTTGTACATTCATGCGAGCCACAGCATAATGGAAACAACCAAATGGCCACCGCCAAAATAGAAGAGTCCTGCATGTTGTGGCTCTAAAGAAATGATGAAGGACGAATAACTCATCCGCTTGTCAAAAGAAATCAATCGCGATCGAGGTGACGGTGGCAATGGGGACGTTGATCGATTCGCTGGAAAATTATGAATAAAAGGGGGGGAGAACAAGTCTGCCATCGTCGGATATTCTCCCACGTCGGGTTCTATATGTATAGCGACTGCATTCAAATGAGCACGTATGTATGTAAATACAATGGTCGCTGCTTCTGCGGAGGAGGAGGAAGACAAAAAGAGTTCCGATCAGCAATGCCCGAAATGTGTGTGTGTGTGTGTTATTGTCTTTGGCTGAAGAATAAAAGAATGCTAGACCGGAGTCCGAGTCAAATGAAGCGTCGGAAGCCATTGCCGGCGTCGTATAGAAATAAGTATGGACCGTGAGCGGGATCACACAAGAGTTGAGGAATACAACACTAAGAATTGATCCGTCGCCATTCCTGTTTCTCACGCAGCAGCATCGCAACAAATAAAAATAAAGAAACGGGGTGAAATACGTAGAATCGGCCGATCAAGTCTAGCGGGGCAGCGCAAAAACGAACAAACGACAACTTTTCCGTTGGGGTAGTTTAGCATGCGGAATCGGAATAGTCCTTCGTGGACCCAATCCTGTTTTCAGGATAGTCAACGGGCTGCCGACTGTATAAACAAATGACCGTCGATATAAATATAAGAAAAAGGAAAATAATAAAAAAAAGAGCAAATACTAAACCGGCATCAACTATAGGTTCATTTGGGCCGGATTGATTGCCGGCTGCGTCGGTTGCACTTTTATAGACTTACAGCGCATTCAGAGGATGTGTGTGGGTGGTGTGTGTAAAGACTGTACCCCCTGCGCTTTCAATGCCTTGCAGATTCGCTTCCACCGGACACGGCCAGACTCCACGGTCAGAGTTGCAGTGCTCAGCAATTGCCCGCAGAGCCGATATAGTCTGTCTGCTGTTGTAAATGTTCAACCCGATTGACTCGACATCAAATCAAAAAGCCTGTCGACGTAGTGCAGTATGCACAGACGCTAGATTCTACACAGCTTCGGTATAAAAACTTAACGAGCATGGAGGGAGGGATAGTTTCACTGACTTATAAACCAGGAGGGGGATAGAGAACTGTCTTGTGTGTTATATTCACTAATTAAAAACCCTTTCATCTTTACGGTACGAAGGGTTCCATGTTATAAGTCTGTTTTTCCATATAACGAGGAGGCGCCGGTGGGGTGGCAGGTCCTTCTTCGTCAAAAAATTTTCTTGAAGTGTTTAAAATTAAAATATTTTTGAATTTGATTTCAAAATTTGATTTACCCACAGACAAAGTTGTGGGGTAGAAAAACAGGCCTGATATCTTCAGTCGTTCTACAAATGAGTTATTGAATAAACTTTGACTGAGTAAAAAAAAAACGGAATCGAGAAGTCGAGCAAAACAGTAGACAAATCGAAAATCAAAATCGAGAATCGATAGAATCAATCAAGTTTCAGTTCACTGTCTAGTTCAGGAATCAGTCATACCCCGTCATACTGTTACCATTTAGTACAATCAACGCAACCAAATACTCAAAAGGAAGAATAGAGATCAATTTGCCCTACCTTTAAGCCTGGGAAATACAGCCAGACATCCACAAGGGCTCCATCCGAAGAATAGTTGAATCCACCAGGCGGGATATGGAGAAAATGACGTCCTCGTGAATACACCCACAATCACATGGGCTGCACGTGGAAAAGAAAGGGAATGAAGAAATCCGTAACTCTACTCCGACATCGGTAGTTTTTCCAATCAACCGGTATGCTGTTTATCTAAATAAAAAATAAAAAAAAGGTTACAGCGGGTAAAACCTGATTGTTCATGAAAATATCTAGCAGTAAAGGTTAATGAAAGTAAAGGAAATAATTACCCAAGTGGTGATACTGAGATTGCTGGTGATACGAAGACAATTAAGCAAAACTGGCATATATCTCTTTTGGCTACGATGGCTGGCAGTGGCCTAAATTTGCACAAAGAAAAAGGTTATGTGGTACAAACAAACTGCCATGCATCAACATAGGCTTACAAGACAAATGGTAGTCAGCAGGAACTAAAATTTCACAAATTTTAAACAGCGGTTTAACTTTTCTATTTAAGCTCCCAAAATCTTTCAATTTGTATCCTAAGTTTGAGTTACCTACTAAACAGCATGGAGTGTGTGTTAATCTATTATTCCATGAAGAGAAACGACCAGAGTTGACATGACGACCACAATTTTGTAATTTTATTTGTTCTGATAATTTTCGTGCAGCCACGCGTATGTTTCCAAAAAAAAAGTGACCGTTTCCTTTTCTTTGTAATCTTGAACTTTCGTCTCTTTGAGTCTTTGTTCCTTTGTCTTTTTCGAAACTTGTAATCGAAAACGAAGCAGACGACACTGATCTTCTAATTAATCATGCTTTTTAAGAGATCGATAGAATATTTATAATCGACCCTCCGCCACCTGAAAAACGATAACCACGACATCCGCTGTGAAGGGATCGGATTATTTCTATAAATAGTTCATCTCATCAAGTAACACTGACCTGCCCTATACCATGCAGACCAGACGAAAGTCCCCAGATATTATACTTTAAGACCGAAACCGTCACAATGGTGAATTTTCATTTGCTGTGTGTCGTCTGAAAGGGCGCTCACGCCCGAAGATACACAAAGAAGAAGCATACAACACACCCAAACACAATTCGGTAAATTCATATATAATAATGAATGCAAGTTCTATAATAACCTTTTCTACATCTCGTGGCAAAGTCGTGCCAAAGATCCGATCTTGGAAATGTCATAAATAAACTTGAATAACATGTAGAGCAAGAGAAACGCAGTCACTAGAACTCGTTATAAACTCGGTTGCACAAGAACGGCAATACTACCTATATGGGCTGCCTACTGGTGCTCATCATTTTCATTCCTTTTGTGTGTGTCGTGTCCTCTCTCGCCATTATTCGTCCCGTGCACGCACTCGTCGCGGCGCTCCATCTTGGCGGCTCATCCGCACGACATTCACAAGCCATGTTGCTATTTGTTGTGCACCGGCACAATGATACCTGGCAACATCGAAAGGGAAGAGGATGAGAAAGCAGAGCAGCAGACGACGGGCAGTCGAGAGTAAAAAACCTCAAGAAGAATCACGTTTCTCTCGTTCTGATTAATATAATTTCTCCCTGTCGTGTTCAAGTCGTGTGAAATACAAAACTTGTTTCTCGTTCTACCGTCTATTTCGTTCGCTGTGACGCGAGTAGTTCACATTTTGGTGCCGAAACCCGGGATAAACGCTAGTGAAGGAAGCCGACAACGACTCAGCAGCACGTGCTTCTTTCGGTAAGTCTCTCGTTCGGCAAGCACTTCATTTACGTATCCGAATTTCTGACAAATATGCCCAACACATCTGCCCGAGTGAATATTGTTGCCCGATTAAGTCTTTATTACCAAAAGCACTCGAAAATCAATTGTTTTTTTTTTATGTCCCTCTCATCTGATAGAGCGATTTAGCCGTATCTAACTGTATCGCACCTCGAACATCGAACATCGAACACCGCACATCGAACACCGCACATCGAACACCGAACATCGAACACCGAACATCGAACATCGAACACCCAGAACCGAACATCGACCTACGAACCCCCGACAAATAACATCAAAAAAGGGTATTTAATTTCTATCATGTCTCTCTCGTTCACAAACTAATCCGGCTCTTATAGGAGCACATTGCCTTGCCTCGTCACATCATCCGACCAATCAAGCTATCGAAGCAATGGAGGAAGACGAAAATGACTTGGCCAACGACAAGCATGTGCTATTTGCTCAACGCACCGTAGCCAAGAGATTTCACACGAAACTCATCACCCGTATTGGCAACTCTCTGAAAGAGAAGCCGAAGGCCGACGATGTAAGGAGTAATATATCCGAACTCGAAGCTGCCCTGAGAAGAGTAGTAGCGCTCCATACGCGCTACGCCAGCCGGCCAACTTTATCAGAGGAGGAAACGGCAGCTGCAATCACATGGCTCGACAACGTTCAAGATTCCAACGGGAGCTGTCTAAACCGAATGAGGTCGTACCTCTCCTCCCTGGACCAAAATTCAGCCCGGAAGGGAAAGAATACATCCAGTCAATGGAGTGTAAGCCAGCATAGAAGCCGCGCAGATGAAGGCACAACACCGGACCTAAGCATACGCTCACATCAGCCACCGCTCGATACAAATCTCAATCTAGAAGCTCAATTGCAACAAGCAAAGCAAGATCACGAGCGCACACTCGCCGAGATTAAAAAAAGAGGAGAAGAAAACTTAAGCAAAATTCAAGCGGCAATCAATCAACGGGATGGCGTCTGTCCAGAAAATCTTCTACAACCACCCCATCCATTCGCCTCTACGCCTATAACATCAGCGGTTACAACGCAAGTCAACCAGCAGCCAAGAAGATTCCTACAGTTCGATACAACCACGTCTCACACAGAGCAACAGTCGCCATCAGCGCAGTACACGCATCCATCTTCAGGGCCATCCAACTATCCGCCACCAGCTCATTGGCCAAAAATAGCGATTTCAAGATTTAATGGCGATTGCCGCCGCTGGCCGGCTTTCGCCCAGGTGATGAGAGCAACTATAGAGGAAACTGCACTACCAGACCTTTACAAAGTGCTAGCTTTGCGCGAGAACCTTACTGAAGACATCCAGAAGAGAATGGCGAATCTTTTCAACGGCTCTTACACTTATGCTCGAGCCTGGAGCGAGCTAAAGGACAAATATGGTGTGCCCGCATTGATTATTCAAGCCCACATCCAGCACTTGCAGATGGTCCAATCATTCCGTAACGGCGATTTCAAGTCCCTCGCCGACCTAGCCTCTCTCGTCCGGGATGCAGTATCTAGCGTAGCCGGAGACCCAATCATGAATGAATTCACGCACTCAACGGTCGTCAACCAGCTCGCCACTAAGTTGCCTTTCAATTTGCAACAGGACTGGGGACGTTATGCTTACAATCTACGTCCAAAGGTCTCTTCCTTAGCCGACTTTGACCGCTGGATTGACGCCATTGTAGGAGCGGAAGAGTTGCGCGGCGCCAAACTCAACAATTACGTAACACCGAAGCAAAACCCGCCACCGCGCCCTGCACTACCTTTCCCGCCAACAATTCTAAAAAATTCCGTCGCGTTCAAGATTCCAAAATCCGTCGAAAGCCCGTCCGAGAAACCCAATCGAGCAGACAACCAATGGCCTGCATGTCCAGCTTGCAGCGATAACCCTGGCCATCGTCTCGAAGCATGCGGCATATTCCGAAAAATGTTGCCGTCTCAGCGAGCAGCCCTTTGCGGAGAAAATAACCACTGTTTCAAGTGCTTGCTTCCCGGACACTATGGGCGATCCTGCAGGAACACCGACGTGGCGTGTAATGCCTGCCCCGGCAAGCACCACTCTCTCATTCATGGAGCCGAACGCGTTTTTCCTGGAAAACCTCAGCCAAAAGGTAAAGCAACCCTCCAGATTTTATTAGTTCACGCACCAAAAACGTCGCCGAAACCCGTCCTACTCGCCATAACCCCAATAGTCGTTCATAGTGACAAAGAAACCATCCTTACATTCGGCGTTCTTGATCCTGGTAGTGAAGCCACTCTTATAAAATCAAGTCTCGCACAAAGGCTTCGCCTCAAAGGAGCTAATCAGAAAATACGATTTGGGTCATTCCATAACGCCGTTCTACTCGACTCTAGCGTTGTCAACTTCGTCATTGAATCTGCCGATAAAGCCAGGACATTTCAAGTAACCGATGCCTTCACCGTCCCAGATATCCAGCTGTCACCACGTAATATCAACTGGCATACAGAAAAATTTGAATGGCCCCACCTCTCCGACTTAAATTTGCCTCCTATCGACTCATCTAAAGTAGAATTGCTTATCGGAATGGATATAGTAGACGCGCACGAAATTTTAGACTCTCGAACATCCACCCACAACGAACCACGCGCTAATTTAACAGTATTTGGTTGGGCGGTAGTAGGAAAAATTCCACCCTCTCTGATCCGCGGACCGAGCGCAAAGCGAAGTGTAAACGTCAATGGAATATCCCCCACTTTGCAGCTAATCGACCTCGTACAAAAATTCTACAGCACAGAAACGTTCGGAGTAGACCTTCAGGCGACAAAACCCAGCCCCCCCGAAGACGCTTTAGCAATCAGTATCCTAAAATCGTCAATCGTAAATATTCGTTGCGGATGGCAAGTCGATCTCTTGTTCAAATCACCAAACCCGAACATGCCAAACAACCGCGCACATGCAGTGTCGCGTTTTTACGCTGTCGAACGTCGCCTATTGTCCCAAGAAAACAAAGTCAACGCTATTCGTTATCGTGAAATCATTGAAGGTCATCTCGCAAATGGCTACGCCATCGAAGTCCCGTACGACCAGCTGCAACTCCCTTTCGGAAAGGTTTGGTATCTCCCACACCATTTCGTCACTAATCCAAATAAACCAAACAAAATCCGTGTGGTTTTTGACTGTTCAGCTAAATTCAACAACGTCTGCCTTAACGACTTTCTCCTACGTGGCCCTGTCTTACTTTCCAACTTAACCGGCGTGCTGCTCCGATCGCGGCAGTATTTAGTCGCTGTATCTGCAGATATAGAAAGCATGTATCACCGAGTCGGAGTCACCCCCAAAGACCAATCCGCATTACGCTTCGTATGGCGCACTCCAGGCAGTAACGAACCGCTCCGAACACTACAGATGACGACGCAAGTTTTTGGAGCCATCTCCTCGTCCACTTCCTCATTTTGGGTCCTGCAGCACGCAGTAAACAGTAATTCGCAATTCCCAGCCGTAGCTAAAAAACTCGTCGACAATTTCTACGCAGACAACTTAAGCGACTCGTTCGAAACCGAAGAGGAAGCCATCCTCTTCTCAAAACAGGCCGTCAAGTCTCTCGCGTCCGGAGGCTTCCGTCTAACGGCGTTTGCTTCCTCATCCCGACGCCTTTTAGCCTCCATTCCAGCTTCAGAACGATCGAACAAGTCACTCAATTTAGATTTCGACAAATTGCCGATCGAATACTTGCTCGGCCTCGTATGGGTTTGCGACGTCGATTGCTACCGTATCCGAATCCGACCAATGGAAATGGTCACATCGAAGCGTCAAATGCTGTCCGCAATGTCCCGCACTTTCGACCCATTAGGCATCCTTCTACCCGTTACCACTCAAGCAAAAATTTTGTTTCAAGCGACATGGCGAACAACCCAAGAACGCGTACCGGCCCGAAAATCAGGCTCTCGTTTAGAAGCACTAGGTTGGGACGAAACGTTGCCAGATGGAATCCTGCTGAAATGGAACTCTTGGTCCAAAGAGCTACCATCTTTAGAAAAAATTTCCATCCCACGATGTTTTAGAACGGCTGATCTCCCCCTTAAAGATAGCCAGTTCGAATTGCACCTATTCTCAGACGCGTCGTCCGACGCATTTGGCGCAGTAGCGTACCTTCGAACCATCGCCAAAGGAAAGATTCATCTGAGCTTTGTTCTTGCTAAAGGCCGATTGGCTCCTTTAAAGTTACTCTCTATCCCCCGCCTCGAGCTCCAAGGCGCAGTCACCGCTGTTCGACTAGCAAAAACGATAAAGGGCGAATTAAGATTGCCCATTGCAGAATACTATTTCTGGACGGACTCAGAAATAGTCCTTCGCTGGATCCATTCTTCCCACTGCAACTATTCCAGCTTTGTTTCACATCGCGTCGGCGAAATTCTCCGGCATTCAGAACCAGAACAATGGAGATTCATATCCGGATCAAAAAATCCCGCCGACGACTGCACGAGAGGAATGTCCCCCTCCAAGCTAGAATCTTTTTCTCAATGGTTAAGTGGACCAGCATTTCTGACGGAACCTTTGTCTCTCGAATCAGGACAGGCCGAGCTACTACCACTCGGAACTAACGACACCGAGTGGTGCCCCAAAAGAACAGTCGGCCACGTAAATGTAGAACCAATCCCGTCCCAGCAATCAGCGCCTATTAACGAAATAATTCGCCACCACGAAACTCTCAACGACTTGAAACGCAGCGTAGCCCAGCTACATCGCCCCGCCGAAGACAAAACGCCACTCCGTGCCGATGAGTTAGACCAAGCGCTTACTTTATGTCTGTCAGCAGCATGTCGCGAAGCATACCCTCAAGAATATGCCACCATATCAGCCGGAAAGTACGTAAAAAATACCTCTCCTTTACGAAAATTGAATCCGTTTATCGACAAGAATGGGCTTCTCCGAGCCGAAGGCCGCCTCAAACACGCTGAAATCTCCCCCGAGGCTCGCAATCCCGTAATTCTAGGACTTAATCACCACCTAACCACCCTCATTATAGCCGACGCCCATCAGAAGGTACACCATTCAGGTGTAGAATGGACTTTAAGTGAGCTACGATGGAAATACTGGGTGCCCCGTGGTCGACGCCAAATCCGAAAAATGCTGTACAAATGCCGCGAATGTCGCCTGTCTCGCTCCCGTCCAAAACCGCCCATTATGGCAAGCCTGCCAAAAGAACGTCTTCAAGCATTCTTACCAGCATTTACAAATGTAGGACTAGATTTCTTCGGCCCACTTTATGTTGTCATCGGGAGAAAAACGGACAAAAGATATGGTCTAATAATCACTTGTCTCGCAACACGAGCTGTTCATCTAGAGGTAGTCTGGTCACTAACAAGCGACGCTTTCATCAACGCCCTTCGCCGCTTCATAGGCGTCCGTGGAAAACCCGCCTCCATATTCAGCGACAACGGGACCAACTTAGTAGCAGGAGAAAAGGAATTAAGAGAAGGAATCGACAAACTCAATTCAGAAAAGGTCACTACGCACGCGGCCGAGCTAAACATCAAATGGAATTTTTCGCCACCGTCAGGACCGCATTTTGGTGGAGTTTGGGAGAGGATGGTGCAATCCAGTAAGCGAGCACTCCGCGCAGTCCTCCAAGATCAGTCAGTCACCGATGAAGTACTTCAAACTGTGTTCAGCGAAGTCATGTCCTTGTTGAACGGCCGTCCACTCACCAACGTCCACATGGACCCCCGCGAACCAGAAGCTCTCACGCCCAACCACTTTATTCTCGGTCGTCACGAGCCCCACATTCCACCAACCATCACAGACGACTCGCACAAACTTACTCGCCGCCGCTGGATGCAAACGCAATTCATCGTAGACCAGTATTGGGCCAGATGGATGCGCGAGTACGTTCCAAATTTAATCGAGCGCCAAAAATGGTTCCGTCCGACAAAGCGCCTCGAAGTCGGAGACGAAGTCATCATAATCGATGAAAACAACCGCCGCGGAGAATGGCCAGTTGGTGTAGTGATAAAAACCCTCCCCGACAATCAAGGCGTCGTCCGAAAGGCCGTTGTTAAAACCAAAACCGGTGAATACCTACGCCCTGTAATTAAACTTTGTGTCATTTCAGAAAGTAATCCGCAACCGGAATAATCGATCCATCGTGGCGGCCGGAGTGTTGTGCACCGGCACAATGATACCTGGCAACATCGAAAGGGAAGAGGATGAGAAAGCAGAGCAGCAGACGACGGGCAGTCGAGAGTAAAAAACCTCAAGAAGAATCACGTTTCTCTCGTTCTGATTAATATAATTTCTCCCTGTCGTGTTCAAGTCGTGTGAAATACAAAACTTGTTTCTCGTTCTACCGTCTATTTCGTTCGCTGTGACGCGAGTAGTTCACACTATTAACCCCCCCACGGTGAAATCTCAAATGCATGACGGCTAATAATGTAGACGTCGACGCTTCGTTTGCTGGGGTGCCAGTCGCCATTACACATCCAGAGAAAAACGGAGGTCGGTGCTGGCACTTTTCCCCCCCACTCTCGCTCCAGCTGATGACAAGTTAGCACAGAGGATCGTGATAACAGTTGATGACCACAGCTGGATGGATTATATAAAAGGGAAATTAAACTTTGACACATCCAAGTGCAACCATCTTTATATGTATAGCCCCTGCCGAGCTGATGCTTTGTGGCATTTATCCGACGATGTAGTTGTATACGTCATTTTGTGGTTCGTGTGTTAGTTATTTAATGAGACTCTCAATCATTCAGTGTATATATGTAGGAAGCCAGTAATGTTTTATGGCCAGTGGCCACTGTCGCCAGTCAGCTGATGAAGAGGCCATGTTTTTTTATGATTGTCACATAATAATTTGATATTAAAGCTATACGCCCACTTTGATAGTGGAACCAATTCAGCTAATCAAATGAAGTGAGCGAATGACAGCGCGCGCCGTCATCTATCAAGTTACTGATTATATGCGACGATGCATTTTATGTGAGAATATTCAAAGACAAGGCGAATTTCCGGGAAATTAGTGAAAGCTATAACTTGATGATGAACAAGGGGGAAATCGACTCCAGTTTCTCTGGTTGGAATATCCCGAAAATCGAATTACACAATGACAAAAATAATTACGTTAGACAGCAGAGAGAAAAATACAAAAGAAAGGTGAAACTGGATGTTCGAAAAAGTGCGGTTATATCATGCACGTCTGTGGATATAAGTTATATTCGGGCTGACAGTCATATTGATTTTATTATCGTGTGCGCGAAACCTTAAACCTTGTTGGATTTCACAGTAGCCTCCTGCTGCTGTCTTTCAATTTAATCTGAAATTCGAACCCGCCACTGATGAGGTACGTGGATAATACACCGTAGGTGATATCTATAATGCAAATGTCGTTGTGCAACGTCTATAGCTGCCGGGCAATATTTTTCTCTGCACCTTTCGTCGATCAGCATTTTGTTTAATGATTCATTTTTTAATCTTTCTACCCCCCGAAAAAATAGAGAACCCACCCACGAGCAGTATAATATACTGGGGCATGTCCTTTCCGGATGTAAAGGATAACAATTTGTGCATATCTCAGTATTATTCGAGCTCGCCTCAGAAAAGGCTGTATATGTAGATTGTTGGGTTTAATGTCATTCTGTAGGAATGAAATTTTCCCCTGAATTTCTGAATTGCATCGGAAATTCTTAGGCAGAGTCTTCTGTATACAGCCAAAAGAATTCGTGAGTGGGAATTAGCGCACGACCGTTAAATGCTCGATATTTCTGTCTCTTAAATCTCATCAATATTTATAGAGCATCATTCATCGCGTCGAAATAGATTTCCCGTTTAATTCCGCCCACCTATTTCATTTTTTTTTCTTTTTATGCAAAACAAAAAAATAAATTACGGGGAATCAAAATAAATTCGGGCCGACTGCGCATCTGCATAATGTCAAAAGGCGGACTGAATTTCGACGAAACAATTCGGGTGCACGTTTGGCCGGCCAAGTCAAATAGTGCCCCCCCCCCTATATTATTCCGCCTATAACCAAAAGTACAGCGAACAGCATCTTGATGTTGGCCAGCATCATTGAAACGAACAAAGTTGATTAGTTTGCCCATCCACGTATAAAATAATCCAGTCTTTCCGGTTTTCTTATTTCTTTCTAGACAAGACGTCAGTTTCCTGGATCTGGACGAGAAAAATGGGGGAAACGTTTGAATGAGGTTCATCAACTATTCAAATGTAGGTCCATTGAAATAAACGTGAATTAAAGCAGAGCAACTTTTTTTTTTCTTTTTACATGTAATACCGTCATCCTTCGTTATCTCGGCTTGTTTCCTGGGCCCGCATCAAAGGCAAGCAAGCTCTGTGCATCTTGCATACGGTAGCTCGACCGTGTTGTTGTTCGGTTGCGACAGTGTCCTGTGTACTTGATGCAGTAATCCCGCGTCGTAACAGTTGCGAGAAGATGAGTTTGGCGCACCGAAGAATCATGATGCAAGTTGAGCTTATGTTGATCGACATAGTATTTAAATACAAGGCTTAGAGAGCTCTTCTTGGGAGAGTGTCAACATTTTCTCATAAATCTTTGAATATCCCTGACAGTAAAAAAAAAATATATGTGTATGGATTATCAAATGTTATTATTTGGGACGATTCGGCATCGTCATCATCAATCTCTTTGTGGTCCTTTTTACATATATATTATACAATAAGTTAATATATTATTATTATTCCATTTTTAAAAAGCCCCGCCAGCAGCAGAGATTTGCGCTTATTCTCATCGAGGCAGCAGCCCTATAGCTTTTGATACGTAGATCGGAATTTGTAACACACACACACAAGATTGGTTTCATTCATCCAGCAGATATTTCCGCGCTGGATTTTCCCGCCGCAGCAGCGTGAAAGCCAAAATCTTCAGAACTTCCTAATCCTTACAAAAAAAAAAGGGACGGACGCTTACACACAAAAGCTGCCGCTGCTGTGTGTATAGAGCTTATAGCGGCAGCCGTATAGAGAGAGACCTATAGACATGTGTATAGTCTGAAAATCTATATGATGATACATCACAGGCAGCAGCGGATCTTTGGCGATTTCCAGTAAAATGGAAAATCAAATATTCCTCAAGTCTGAATAAAATAGACAGAGGATATAGAAAGGGACCCGAGAGATGAATAGAAGTCCATTACATTTATACTATCCAGTGAATATATATGGGGACATTACATATCATTTTCTAAACTAATAATCATGGCACGGATAAAGGAGAAGAGAAAAAAAAAAACGGATAGAGGAAAGTAGAGAGACAGGAAACTAGAAAGATATTGACTGGATGGGTATATACAAGTTTGAGGGGGGGGGGGTCGCTAGGAGATGGATTGTTAAATAAGATTGTCTCGGGCGGCTCCACCGTGATGCATTGTCTTATATTCCTTTAATCCCCAGTTTCTATATAATAGTAGTAGAGCAGCTATATATACACACTTTCGCAATCTTTCTCGCAAAGATATATAGCTCAAAGCGAAAGTCTATATATTGCGGTACTTACTCAACTAAAAGGATTCTGCTATGCAATTGGACTCATTGAATTTGAAATAAAATAACAAAACAAAAATTCCCTTGACAAATTGAATCAGTTATTACACAACTTTTCCCTATAGTATCGTGTGCTGTAGAGAAGAGAATCTCACTTCTGATGAAATCTCTAGTCACAACCAATAGGAACAAGAGCCTCGAGTGCCTGTATATTTTCTCCCACGCGCGCTCGTGATTGCGTTTGCGTTTTTATTTGTCTGTTCGGCTCGTCACGTCATTTCTTCCAATATCAAAAATGAAAAAGGAAAAAAGGCTAATAATAATAGCCGAGTAGGTGTGTGTCGATTCCGAACGAAGAAAGCAGTGGCACCTTTATACTATATTTCTTTTTCTTCCGACGAAATTGCCACCAGCCAATTTCGTCTCTGATGACGAGTGGGAGCTATAGGAAAAAGAAAAAGTTCCTTCAATAGTGTTCGTGTCGCAATCGTCACAAAAGCCGAATGAACTTTGGATTACACAAAGAGCCAAGTTCTGTCACACAAACATATAACGACCACCCATAAGTTTGAAAATCACGCCAGCAAGATCTTTTGGCTCCGACAAGAAAACTATACGGTTCTAGATGTGTATTCACAATTGTCTTGAAAAATAAATGATACGATGACGCACGGACGTCATATGTCTCCACATACATATGCAGCTGCTGAGGAATGGTGAGTTCGTCATCGACAGAATAATATATAACTATATAAGTCGGCTTTGATCCAGTATAAGAGAAACTATATAGTCTAAAGATCGACAAACTATACGACGAGCGCTGTCATCATCGGAGAAAAAAAAAAGAGTTTAGGAATAGGGTCGAGTTTGATGGCGGCACGAGAGTATTATAAATCCAACATCAATAGTTGATATCAAGTTCTTCTTGCGTCAAATTATATTGCTGACGACGAATCAAATCTTACTTACTTCCTTTTGTCCTTTTTATTCATTCATCGTTTTGGTTTTTCGTGAGTATCCCGGCCGATTTATTTCTTGTCTCGGCGATGGCTCGGTTTTTAATGAACGACACCACGGGAGGGGGTACCACCATTTGTTTGCAGCCCTTGACAATTTATGAAACTAAAAGCGTAGCCTATTCATACATATTGCCCGTCACTTTCTGCCTATTACATGTGTCTACCTAGATTACGTCATGCGTTACATCATACACTCCTTCTGCCGTATAACAATTGTGGAACTGACATTCCGCTAAATCACGAGTCCTCTTAAGGAAATCGCTCTCTGGGCGAGATACATTTAGAAATCAGCGCGACACTGATGGGCTTTCAACATGTTTGACACGCGTCGTCCTTTTCATGTCCGATTCCAAAGCAACATTATAGTTGCTGTGGTTGTAACCGTCTGCAGTGGAAGCATGGAAGCATCTTGAAGAGAGCTAGACGCCATAGCGCTGCGCTGACAGGTGAATACCTTGCCCACAAATTGCTCTTAAGATCCTCGCGGTCGCTTCCTTGACAATCCAATCTATAGTGCCGAGTACACACGTCGGCGACACAAGACCCATCAACGAATAACACAGCAGCTATACTATACACAGTGTCGTCGAAAAAGAACGTGCTCTGTCGTCGATCAAACCACTGGACGAATGAAATCGTCTGGTGGCCCTTGATCCAGCATCTTCCTTGGCGGGGTGTACTATAAATAAGAAAATAATCCATTCGAGAGATGACGTTATAATGTTAGAAAACTTTCATTATTAGATAGCATATGTATTGATCGTGCGCGATATATCATTCAACCGCTTTACAATAATCTCGACAATAATTAGACTCTATATAGTTATTAATATATGTAGATAATATAGTATAATACTAGCTAATTGTGTGTGTGTGTGTTTGGTGTGTGTGTGTATGGCGCGTGCGCCTCCCCCGCTATACGTTATAATATGTATTTATATTCAGATGAAACTCGAGATGTTATATGTTCTCTCTCCACAGCCTGGGCTCAGCAACGAGAAGAGGGAACCGGGGGAGAAATATAACGACTACACATCAGACATGACGATATAGTAGTAATAATACAGCGAGAGATATACAGTGGGGTGGGGGATTGGTGGTGGATGGGTTGTTTTACCAACGATGACATACTGACAGATGGAGAAATGGAGACAGCAGAATGATGTGTGTCTACAATATTATACAACAGCCAACTGACGGGCAGACGTATGAAACGACCACACACAACCCAGCAGTGTGTGTGTGTATACATAATATTATACCTCCACTCCGTACAGACCCTCAAACACGATCTTATAGATCTTGAGACCTGTCGAAGGGAGACATAACTACTAGACTGGATTTCATTGGCAACACGCACATCAGAGCACAGACCGAACATGGCCATGATTTTGAGACGTCGAAATCAATGAATTGGATACATCAACTCTCCTCAGTCGTTTTCTCAATCCAGCACTAATAATCATTTCAATAACAAGTTCAGATATATACTATGCGGGTTATACTTGTGCGTGTCTAATGTACGTATATACTGAACACAAATTCATATATGTATATTACCTCTCTCTCTGCTGGGATGGGATGAGTTGGCAGTCGCGCGACCGAAAACACCAAAACCATTCGCAACCCAACCGAACAAACGTTTCCTGGAAACCGAGCGCAGATTGTTCTATTTACAGACACGGGGTTTATATATATATAAACACTGGCGAATAATATCAGATTATTTTTATCAATGAAAAAAGATCTAAATGTCAAATGGTGTGCATCTCGGGAGGGGTTTTGAGTAAACGAGCTGAGACAATTCGTATTATAATGAAAGCCAAAACAACAACAAAAATTAATTATTTAGAATTGAACCGAACTGAATGGATCTCGTGACAGAAGAGATCGATGCATGGTTTCACGAGGTTGTCGTTCGTGCGCATTGGGCGAGGGATGGAGCCTATGGCATACACATCTGCTGGGAGATGGGCAAAAGCAGTGCAGCGTACAAGATGCGGAAATGTCAGTTCGTATATAACCAACCTCTGCTGTTGGAACTCTCTACGTCCTGGGAAATGATTTAGATGCGGAGGAGGGAGGGAGGAAGAGAGAATCACACTGGGCAAGGATCAGGACTGAGCAGATTGACGATAGAATGTTGCGGCGGCTGATTTTGCTGCAGCTGCGGGAGCGGCAGAACCGTCAGGGCGTTGTTCTGATTATTGATGGCCGCCGACGAGTTGGCCGGGCGGTGGTGAGCGACGTTGCTGGCCGTGGCCAGCGGAACCGACTTCCATTTGTCGAGCAAGCGCGGGCGGAAGATGCGGCTGAAAGTCTGCCGGAATTGGCGGCTCATGACGCAGTAGAGCAGGAAGTTGATGGCGCCGTTGATGAGGGCCAAGATGTCCGTCAGTTCGCCCAGGTGGCGATAGCAGTTGGTGAAGAAAGCGTCGCCCAGGATGCCGCTGAGGAGGGCCAGAATGCCCTGCGGGAATTCAGTCACCAGAAACAGAACCAAAACGGCCAACAGCATCCGGGTAGTCCGGTCGTGTTTCTCCGATCCACTTCCCGACCCTCCTGTCGCCGCCGGATGGCTGGACGTGTTGTGTCTCTCGACGGCCGACACCGAATGCTCCGGGTCGTTGCCTCCCATTGCGCTGCTGGCCAGGGCATTCTTCTTTGATGAGTGGGTGTTATTGCTCTTGAGATTCTGGCGTCGCTCCTTGGCGCTGACCAGGGCGCTGATCAGCCGGAAGCTGAAAAAGGTCAGGGCCACGCAGGGGATGAGCTTGACGACGACGCTGTACGTCCAGAAATTGATATTCTCCAGGAGACTGTCGTTGGCCCTGGCCAATTCGCTCGTGCCCAGAACGTAGAGCGTGTGGTTCTTTTGCTGCTCGTCCAGCAGCCAATGCTGCTGGCCAGTGGCGTTGGCCAGCAGCCGGGCGGCAGCGCTGCGGTTGCTGGGCGGAGGCGGCGGCACCTGGTAAGGCGTCTCCTGGATCGTGTAAGTCAGGTAGATGGGGATGCAGACCAGCGGCGAGACGACGTAGGCCAGCAGGATGGCCAGGAGGGCGCGGTCGAGTGTGCACCAGTCGCGCGAGCGCAGCGGATGGGCGACGGACAGGTAGCGCCAAACGGCCAGCAACAGGGTCAGCCAGATGGAAATGGTGTGAAAGACTTGAGTTACGTGGGCGTGAATCAGGACGTAGACGGTCCACGGATAGCTGAAGCGCTCGTAGACGGGCCGCCCGTGCAGAATGTACATGTGCATGGTGAAGGGGATGTACTCGATCATGACCAGGTTGTCGGCCAGGGCCAGGCCGGTCAAGATGGCGTTGGTGGGCGAGATGCGCTGGTCCATCCGGGTCAGGACGATGATATTGAGCGTGTTGGCCAGCATGCCGAACAGACACACCACCAGGCTGATGTAGCCGTGCATGATGAGATAGGATTTGCGGAAGGCTTCCAGCCCGTCTCCGCAGTAGAGCTTGGCCGCCGGATGGATGGAGGCCGGAGAAGTTGTCGCGGCAGTACCAATACTACTACTCGATTTGTTCATCATCATCAAGAGGAAATCTTCTTCCAGGCTGGTCCAGTCGGTTTCGTTGAGGTTGCTGGTCTGGTTCAACATGGCCATCATCTGCTCACCCCAACTGGCGCCCACTCCGACCGCCTCCGCTGGTGACACAAATAGCTGCATCTTAACTATACAAGATAACACACACGCAAGATCTTGTATCTTTTCAACTGACAAGTCAGCAGAGACGACAAACTGGGCGGGCGGGTCCGGCAAGCAGCGCACGGAAGGACAAACTGAATCAATCAATTGGGATGGACATTAAGGAAGATGAAAACAATCCGTTTCATCCTTCTCGGCCGTCAACAAAAAGATGTCGTTGGCTGAAATTGGAGACGAACTTGAGCGAATAAGACGACGGACACGATAACACGGGCAGTCCGGTGATGTGTGCACCCGACAGAAGACGCGTAACGACTGGCCTGGGCACAGGACGGAGTGGCCGTGCTCTTCTCGCATTGTCTTGCCACCACCAGCAGTTGTCCCTCTATAGGCGGTTACCTCCGACTTCAGCCTGGCAATATATCAGCGGAATTTCATCCGCTTGCGCTTGCGCATCTCAACTCTTGGGCGGCGCCCCCATCCACCTCACGGAAAGTAAAAGAGTTACGTGAGACGGCCGCGTGTGATGCCAGCACTCTCCGCAGACGGGCAAAGAAAAGAAAAAAACATGTCGCCCAGGCTATGCCGCCGTCACTCACCTTGTCACATATTGTCCACTGTATATCCAGCGCAGGCCTATAGGTCCAAACAGCCCGGAAGAAAAGGAAGACAACAGTTGGTAGGGGATGGAGGCATTCCGTGTCACGCAATCCACCCTCCCTTTTATGTGTCGATGGATAAGGCGCGGAAGGACAGGCGTATACATACCTACATATTTTAGATGAGAGAATGAGTGTGTGACCGGGTGTTTCTATTCTCACCTGGAAAGAATGGGAGGAGAGACCGCGGAACTCTATAGCCTATACGGATTCGCACCGGAACATATTCCTCTTTGCAGCAGCTCGTTTGTTTCTAGACTTGATGTCTTGCAGCAGCAAAGGCCGGCCCTGATGCTCCCCTTCTTGATTGTCGACTGGCCGATCTTGGTGGCCTTTGCTGCGCTGTTGTTGAGCACCCAACAGCCTTCGAGCGAAATGAGTGGCCCGTCCATTTCTGCGGAAAAAAAGAAAGAAAAACCCGCAAAGAGAGAGCTGCTGGCCGTTACATATCGTGTCGTGTGCATTACTTTTGTTACGGCCCGGGTGTAGTGTATATCGCTGCGCTGGATAAATCGTCAATACCTTTTCTTTCTTTTCTTTTTGGGTTGGTTTCCTGCGTGAAAAATGGGCAAATTGTATTCCCCCCTACGTCGGGTCGGCACAGCACACGGCGACGGTAGATTGTTATATCCTGCCCAGCTGTGTGTCTCTATGTAGATTACAATCTCTATAGTTTCAACTACATCATATAGGCTTGATTCATCTCAGATTGCATAGTACACACCGTATTAGTCAGTAGTAGTCCGATATAATCAATCATTGAATAATATGCACGTATAGGAAAATCATGCGGATGGGCGGAGTTCTTCATCATCTAATGGATTGCTCCGCTTCAGTGAATGTCTTCAGTCGATTTTACCGAGAATCGCTCACGTCGCTCATAAACCGGAAACGGACTGGGCCCGATGGGGAAAAATAAAAAAAATAGAAACGTTGAAAATTGATGTTGAAATGCACAGCCGGTACGCCGATATATTCAATTGCTAATCCAGCACTCAGTGCTGTGCGGACGAAGGGGGAGGGGTAGAGAGTTGATAACGTATATAATGTCTCTCGGATTACACATATCTGGTGGCGTGTCGCAAGATGAAGTTCTAGGAGCCTCCCTTCCTTCCCCATTCATCACACATTTCACGCCGAATCAAAATTGGATGCCGTCTATATAGGCTATAGGCTCCTGCCAGTAGTGCTCCTATCGGAAGCAGCAAGCTCTTTTGTCCTCCTCGTGTCACGTTTGACGCCCGTGAGAGAGAAGAGAGGCTATCAGCTATAGCCAACGGGTATAGCAACACACACACGGGGGTATTATAGCCATGGCTAGTTGCCCATCGTACTGGGCACCCGGACAACGGCGGTTATAGGAGTCATCTTTGGCCGATCCCGATTGTCACTAGGCTCTTCTTTTATATGTACTGATGATGTACAGTATCATATACAAGTGAATGTAATCGACTGTGTATATGCTCCTCCTTTTTGAACGGATAGTATAAACAGGAGTTAGTGCCGGAGTAGTTTTCTTCTACTCTCCGTCTTCCGGTCGTATTGATTCCGCTCGATCTCTCGACTTATTTCCTTTTTCAAAAATATAAAAGCTCCGATCGTGCCACATCGTCGTCGTTTGATCTCTTATATAACACAAACTGATGGCTCTTTTGATTTTCTCTTTCGTTCGGTCGGTCGCCTATGAACATTTTTGTCTTCCGCCGTCATATTATTTATAAAATATTGACGTTTCGTTTATTTGTTTGAGTTGCTCTCTCCCACATCTTCAGTTTCTTTTTTTGTTTCTTTGGGAATTGTCTTTTTGACAGTTTGGTCGAGGGGGGTTGAGGGCCAATGTGCATGTGCCGTTTAATCGTCTGGTTGACCGAGAGAGGCGTGTCCACTTTGCCTGTTTCCCCGATAAAACGTTTGAATTGTGATGCAGTTGTGCCGCATTTTCTCCCAATCGTTCCGGTCGAAACTCCGAGAAACTATAGTTTATGCCATCATGGGCTTTTGTTTGTTCTGAGCGGAACTCCATTAGATTCCTGTCGGATTTGAAGGACGAGGTTTCCTATCAAACATCGGCCACTTCCGCCCAACTCTCCCAGCCTAGCCAGATTCCGCATAATACAAATTATATAATACTGGCATCAAGTTCACAGTGATTCGCGTACACTTCTCTGAACCATTGACATTTCGCCCGGAAACTTTTTGAATTTCCCCTCAAAACAGGACAGGTGTGTAGTGCACTATGGGTGGAATAATGAGCTGATTAATATAAATAGTTAAATACCTATCATCTGTTTATAGCGAGCCATCGAAAAAAAGAGAAAGTTTGGCATTTGAAAAGTTCTAATTGCTTGATGATGACAGGCAAATCACCGGCCGACAATAATCAAGTCATCAGCGCTCGTCGAGAGACCAGACCATCGCTGCTCGCCCGTGCACTTCACCCGTCAAACGCTGCGGCGGGGGTGGGTGAGCGAAACACAATTTTCCAAGGTAGTTAATTAATGCGAAAGCAAATATATCAAAGAATGTAACGATCAATCAGCGTCACAATCTGGTAGTGCCGGTGATCGATAATGATCAAACCCCCACGCCAAAAAAAAATTGCCGACTCGTATACATGTGAATCTTTCGAGGTACAATTATCCCAAACCCAACATTAAAGACAATCAAACAACTTCAAATCTATTTTGTTTTTAAGTCTAAAAGAATTAATTTCCTTATTTGTCTTCTCTCTGAATTGTGGGGGTCGCTGTTCATCAAAAGGCCATAGCAGTAGGCCAATAGGCCAGCCAGTAGGTATCGTCATCCGTGGGTGTGCTGGGTGTATGTATAGACGCCCAGCTGCATAATATCCAACAGACGAGTGCGGTTGGGTGGGCACCGATCAAGTTATTCTTATGGGAAATCGAATCGGTAGCAACTTGAGCGCCAGTTTACTTGGGTCTCCATCAGTGCGCCACTCGGCTCTCTCTCATTCACTCGACCGTGTCTGCTATTTGCAACGCCGATAAGCGGCCAGCACGGGTGTGTCAGGCCCCGCAGCAACAGCTGCCCCCCACACAACAAGCATCACCAGAAAGAGCACTTACAGTCCACAGCCTAGAGTATATATTTTGATAAACAGTTGGAATAAGAGAAATGTGGAAAGGTCGAAGTGCGGTGCGCTCATTTGAGCCTTGCACCGATGAGTGTATGGGCCGTCTATATAAACTCCAGTCACACACATTCACAGCGTTGGTGGGTGTTACTATATACACTCTTTTTTAATATAACCGCGCAATATTTACGCTTATAAGATTCCCAATCTCGTTGAGTACAGGCCCATGTATATGCGACTTGCGGAGAAAAGGGATGGATTACAAGACGAGAGAAATGACACGAGCAATATATACACACATCAGCAGGAGCAACAAAGGAGAGAAAACGTGTATCAAAATGAACGCCGAGCTCCCAGCATATATAGACGCCTCAAAATCAACAATATCGCCCCCACGCTCATGTTCTCCTTGTCCGACCGCCATCACTAGATGAAATATTTTCATCAGCTTCCAACAACATCTATATAACATATTGTGTGTACAGCAGTCTCGAGCTTTATTAAGTGGCGAATGGCAGCCATCGCTCCTACTTCATATAATGCAGAATAAACCTCCAAAAATTTCGATTCATCAAAATCCTCGTCGGATATAAAATTCGAATTTCAATCAAATGCCACGACCAAAGCCTTTTATTTTTGTGTCTGTATCATCAGCACTAATGGAACGTCAGATATTCCTCTGCAATCAATTCTGCGCTCTAATTCTTCCTTTTAAACTATAAACACACAGACAGACAGACAAGAAATGACGGCCGTTCATCTCTAAATGCCAAAATCAAAATGGCAGTTGAGGAAAAAGAATATAAATATCTAACGCCGGCCGGGAGAGAGAGAGTTGAATAGCTGGCTTGATTTTCTCTCAAACTTGTTTTGGCTTTCGTTCCGCCACAACCCCGGTCCGCGCGAGATGTCTCAAATGAGCAACATAATTCAGTTTGATGGAGAAGAATCTCGTTGATAATGACCGACGATCTTTGGCATTTGAAACGAGAACGACTTCGATTTCCCGCAAAAAAAAACATCAAACGAAAAAAAAAAAAGATCAGGGAGAGCGGGAAAGAAGAGGATCCATCTCGATCGAGACGCGTTCTATCTAAACCTATATACGATAGACCGGCACTAAGTGAATATCTAGGGACTCGCCAGGGACTTGTGTATTCCTGGAATATAAATATACAAGCAACGCGCGTATACACACATTATTATTCTGGGTTTTTTTTTTTTTACCCCCGCCGATTTTGACTCTCAATGCCCAATTTCGAGAAATCGATCGATCATCTTTAATGGGATTACCTTATAGATTCAAAAATTGTCGACGCTAACAGGGTTGATGGCAGCAGTCTGATGTTGATGTGCTTTTCTATACCCTATATAGCTGCTAGATATAGTACTAGGAACCCAAAATGTCACGAAAGTTTGGAGTCGGTGGGAATAGATCGACATGTTTTAGACTTTTTATTTTTTTTTTCCCCAGTGTTATTTTATTATCGATCGAGCTAGCTCCCTATATATGCCGCCCGTGCTGCGGAGTTCAGCTATAGTTCTGTCACACTTTTTTAAAAAAATAAAAGACTTTGAAAGACTTTTTTGACTCGTTTCTGGTCTTCCAGTTGACTTGCGATGGCCAGCGCACGGGGGTGCGACATTTTCACGTCACGTTTTTAATCCCGAATGGCATCGTGGCTCACCGGGGTGCGCTATTTCAAGAGAGAGAGAGGCCGGCTTTGTTTTATTTGCTTGCTTTGTCTTTACGTGACTGTCCGAAATAAAAAAAAAAAAAAAACTTTTATTTTTTTTTCTTGCCCAGCGCCGTTCTGTATTTCTCTAGAGCTTTCACTTTGCTCTGCCCGCGCTGCTGAGGCGGACCGAAAGAAAAAGAAAAATAACAACAGAGCAAACACACCCACACTTGCTGTGCTATATATGGTGGCCAAAAAAAAAGAGAGTCAAACGTCCCAAGTTGAAGAAAAAGCTAAACGAGTTAAAAACAGAGTCAACGTGTACGCACTTGATGTAACTCGGTTGATATACACAGCCATTTTCTTTCTCGTCTGTCTGTCGGGATGAGGATATTGGCCATATCTAACAGAGTCTAGATATAGCAGCAGCACGACTGGGAACGATATACGAGTCGATGATGTGTAGCCGCAAAAAAAGATGTAGGCGCGCGGTGAGAGCTGAACTGGGGAATATCTAAAGAAGAAACCCGACTATAGGTTGTATATGTTGTTAGACTCTATATACCCATGTCTCTCGATGTCTAAAGGAGCCGGCGGGAGAAAACTGACAGTCTGATATGTCATCCGGGTGAATAAGAAAACAACAAGTATATAGAAGAAAGAATGAATAAGATTACAGTAAATCACGAAAAGATATCCTGCCTTCTCTCCTCACCAATTCAAAACCCTCCACAGGGAATAGCACGAATACCAACTACATCAGAAAAAAGAAAACAAGAATGTGAAACTTCTCTCCTATCAGGCCTACATCTACTGCACTTATATTTCTATTTTGAGAAGAGATGGATGAACAACGCTGCCAGTCTTTCATATATCGTACCACTTGTGGGGTCCGTTTCAATTCCAGTTTTCCTTTTTTTTTTCTCTCTTTCCAATCAGAAATCCTATCGAATCAAGGCTGCATCCACCGGGTTTCGGCAATTATTTGTGACCGAGCCTCTTATTATTTTTGATCAAAAGTCAGGAGACGGCGGTTTTCTCGTTTGTGTACTAAATTTCATTTAAATATTTATTTAAACCAGGGGAGTTCTAAATATACTTGCATTGTATATTATTATTATACTTTGTGCACAAAGTTTAAACGTCCACAAAATGGATTACAAGACAGAGAATACATGCAAATGCTTTCTGAATAATATTTCAGCAACTTATACAGTAATACTCAGACATGACCCATATCGGTGTATAGAATTTCAATGGAACATTATGAAGATTCCCTCCAATATATAAGTTGAATAATATTCGCACAGTTCAACTTTGGCAACTGCGATGCTGGTTGCCTGATATGTGATATGGCTTGGAGCACTTGTCAATAAGAAGCTCTAGGCTCCAGCTCTGATATTAATCCAATATTGGGTGAAATTGGCTGCATACATCAGCTTGAATCCGCCAGATCAAATCACGTGTCGAAAGCGCCACACACATCGGCAACAAGAGTTTCTCCGACTCATTTTCTCTGAACACTGAATATCAAGCGCCAACATTATATTAAGGGCAGCCCGTGAATTTCGTCAAAAGAACATTGGAGATATTACAGTCACATTGAATTATTGCCCCCCGAGGGATAGCCGATATATCTAGAGAGAATAGAGTCTGAGCCGCAGAGAGATTCAAATCATTCAGTGCAAGACCAGCAGCCTTAATAACCCCGGTCTCTCTATACAATAAATGCGAATATTTATACTAGACACAAAAGCGACAAGGGATATGTAAGAAAATCTATCTTGGTGATGCGACTGCTGTCAAGAGTCTGCATGCATTGTTATGGTCCAAGCGAGTTTTGTTTTCAACCCCAACCACAATTCTGTCCGGGTAGCCTATGCATTGGGTTGACATTGTTATGTCTATACATATTTACCTATAAGCCGGTTGAGACCGGGTGTTATTCTACGGCTGGGTAACTGGGTATACTCTATACACTCTCTGATGAAAGACAAGCGGACGCGCTGTCCGCCTGCTGAGGTTGTCATAGCAGCTCTGCTCTAGTTGCTATTCTCCTCTCGTTAAACTATGCTAGGCACTATAGTGCGGATTGGGCGGCGCCCACGGTTCTATTAGTCGCCACGTCTTCTAAATGCCGATCAATAGAGAGAATATACGTATACTATACTATAGACTGTTTTACGCCATTTATAAGATGATCGTATAATAAAAAGGCTGCCTCCACCCACTCTGCTGATGCGTTATCTTACTCCTAACAACCGCAGAGACACGAAATCGAGTCGTTAGATGAGCTGAGAATATCTCGCTTCCTTTTTTGTGTCAACCAAATGGGAACTATGATATAATAAAGAGCTGGCTGGGAGCTGCACATCCTAATTAACGAATCGACTTTGTTTCGCTGCGAGTTTCTGTTTTCTTCCGCTCCACCCAGTTGCGATAACATGTTGTCAAATGGAGACGAGAGAGTTGAGCAGCCCCAAACTTTTCCCCTTTATGCCATTATTCACGCAATGGCGCGCTCGTTTGAATTTACAAATTGACGTGCGTGTTTGGGTTAGGTGACGTTATCTTCTTTTTCTTTTGCGGTCCTTTGCCTTATCTCATGGCTGAATGACAACACATTACGCAGTCGAAACGCACACACGAACGGCTGTCGGCTCCCGGCAACTTGCATGTATACGGATATCATTTCCCGCTAATGATTTTAATTTTGATATTTCATTCATTCGAAGATTATGTGTATAATCCGATTGGACGACGACAGTCTTTTTTCTTCAACGAAAAAAAAAGGACGCACATCATTCAGTTCAGTTCATTCAGAGACGCACAATTTTCAATTTCACCGAAAGGAGGCAGCGAAGAAAGACGGCGTCACCTGCATCTCGGCTCTGTTCCCATCTGGGTTGTTTTTTTCTTTTTTTAATAAAGAGGCGAACGCCATTCACCCAACCACCCATCAATGTAACTTATACGATTCGCACCACAGACAGACAGCAGCAGCAGCCGGCCTCGCCCCACTCTTCTGAGAATGACAGTGGGAAAATGGCCATCTGCTGGATAAAAAGGAGAGAGAGATGAGCGATCAACAACAGAACGCCGTCCCCCAACAGCAGCAGCAAATGAATGTCCGAAATAAGAGATAAAACATATTCACACCTCTATAGTTTAGGATAGAAAAACCAACTTGCGTTGCAAATCATTTTGGGTGTATACGTTTTGCCACGACCTTTTGAAATATTGAGTCAAAAGTCCAGCGCTGGCAATCTCGGCGCACGTCTTACACTCAGCCAACCGGATTGATGATGATGACGACTTTCGCAAGTGAAACAGTCCAGATGCTAATAATGAAGGAGAGCGGGGGATGAGTTTGTGGGATTGTGGGAGCCGGCCAGGATGCTGGCCTTGTTTAGAGCCACAACACAGCACTCGGATTCATCTGTCTTCTGCTGTCCAGACATTTCTCCCCCCCTCGCAGCATCTGTGGAACGATTCAGTCGCCACCACTGTCCACCGTGTCCACTATAACCACTATAATATGGATCGGTTGGAATATACACAACCTGTGATGAAATCATATACGAAATAACTGCGGCCTCTTAATGGATTCGACCATCATAACGCCGTGTACTATGTGCACACACGTCGGTCTTCTCTTTCGTATAGTACGAATTGGAACGGAATGATTTGGCCAGCAGCAGACGGACCGGTTTTGGGGGGGTTCGTGATCGATTTCTTTTGGCTCAAATGGCGCATGCATTATGATATATTATCGGAAACAATCAGCAAAAAGGATCAAAGAAAAAACAAAACACGTTTTATACCCTGATTGTTTATCGATCTGTTTTGTTTGTTTGTTTTTTTTTTCGGTGGGAGTTTGAACTCTCGTCTGTGCTGGCCGGGCAGCGTAGAAAACATAATATAACTATAGCTATCCATGATGCGTGTTATTTCTCTTGATTTGTTTTGATTGTTTCTCAGCCGTTCTTTTGTATTCCGAATACGTAGCGCACTAACGGCCCGTTTGAGGCTCTACACAAGCAGCTCCTGTATATAAGAAGAATGGACGGACGGGGTGCATATAATATCTATAGACGATAAGCTGCCTCCAATCATATGAGTTTGAAAAGGGGCAGAAGCGTTCATCCCTGTAATCAATGCTTTCCAACTTACTTTCGGGAAAGACGACGACCGTACATACTAGATATACTAGGAAATAACAATAATAAGGGACGACCAGAGTCCGCGATGCTATTAAGGCCGACATTGATAACAGAAAGTCCTTTAGGAATCTCCCAGGATTTTCGCTTGGATTTTCGCGTTGGACTTATTCCTGGGAACAACTCACTCCACCCACCCTATTATTTCGAGTCTTATCTTGATATTCAAAAGGGCAGAGCTTGCCAGATGATAGCTGTGCGGATTGTTCTATCTCTCTCTCGCCAAAAGTTCCTTGTAACCTTTCCTTTATACAACACGCAGACGTAGAGAGTTATTATTCTTTGTTGCATGGCCAAATAAAGGCCAGGACCGCATGCACCTCAAGAAAAGAATAGCTCCGCTTCATCACCTCATATTCAATAAGAAAACAGCAACTCCATGATTCAAAATATAAAGCCAAAGTGTTGACGCCCACCCAAGGCCAGCACACACTACAGCAGGCCTTATGAAAGAGTGTAATTGATGTCAGAGAAGCAGCGTCCGCTGCTGCTGCTGTGTACGTACTCTGCTATGGGGTATTATGTACTACCAGGATGAGCCCCTATATAACTCCATTGATGCTGAAATTGTGTGTCTAGCTCCTATATATATACATACGTGGTGTTGGGCAGCGCGCGTACACTGATTTAGGATGTTCGTATAAGTCAGGGCTCATCGTGACATATATATGTTACCAGCAGCACTGCTACGTATATTAGATAATATATTTATTTCAGGAAGGGGTGAAATGATTGCCTTGTGGGCGCGGCCAGGGCGCGGCTTTTTTCGTGAAGGTATATAGGTTTGACTACTACTTACCAACACGTATACTGCATAGTAATATCTAAATAATAATATACCGTCATAATGATTTACTCGGAAATGCATCCGGGCCGGCCGGCCGGCCACTTTTCTATTGTTGACGGATGTATAGATGAGACGAGCGAGATGATTGGGATGAGCAGAGCACGAAAGGTCATTCGCCTCGAAATAAAATACAGATAATTTACTCAGTGCTGGGTGTATAGCCATAGCGGACGAGAGTTCCCCCTCGTAATACATTCATCTGCTGTCTATACAGCAAATTGAATAGGGCGCATGTAATATACGTATTATATATCAACCCTATACGGTATACTGTACATCTTATAATAAGCAGCGGACAACCCCATACAATACGAACCAGAAGAAAACACCAATGAAATTGAGCGAGAAGAAGAATGAGGAAGGAATAGGAAATTCAATAATCTTCCTATAGTAACGATGTGCTGTTGCTATTATTATGTGTGTGATGACCACTGCTGCTGCTGCTAGCTATACAAGCCCAAGTTAATATATATTGTTTGGATAGAAATCCAATGTGGATATATACACACAGGCGGCCGTGGTTTATACGTTGACAATCCTTTCTCGTTTCTTTTCCTCGCCGTGTTATATGTCTGTACACATTCTGGGGCTGATATTCACATGATTGCGTGTTGAGACGCATATAGGGTTATGTATGGTCAGCAGTTATCTTGTGTACACGCTTCGACGGGTTTCTGTTATTATTATTATTAAGGCTACATAGTAGGAGACCGGAGAAATCTTTCCATTTTGTGTATACATACAGGCCACTGTGCTGTGTGTTGCTGGCATTGTGAAGCTGTCCGGATGTCGTCATAGGCGGTTCTACATTCCCGCCAGTCTCTCTCTAAACACGTTCGTGACTTTATTACATTTGACAGCTAAACCAACTGGATGACGCTGGCGCGCTCAGTCTGGCGCCTCGTCTCTACGACCTATATCAGCTCAATGTTTGACTAAGCTCACGCACGGGATTGATATATATATGCTCAATCACAACCAGCACGTCTTATTCGTCAAGTTTAGCTGCCGCATATAGAGAGAAAAATATACCGTTACGGTTACGCCACCCAGCAGCCATCCAGCTGATGCTGTTGGGTTTTTTAGACGCCCCCGCGGCATTGTGAAAAGTCTTGGCATTGGGATTTATTATGTAAGGAAACGGAATAAAGCCAACGTATACTATAAGGGATTATATTGAAGTGAAAAACACTCACATCCAAGAATAGCATAAAGAATAAGTGAAAAGACAAAATAATATTGAAGAAGCGGAAGCATCTGCTGACGACGATTTTATTCTTCTTCGTAGACCCTGTGCACACAGCAGTGGGGGTGGATATAGCTATAGGTCTGTCTATTGTAGATAGATGCATCAAATTTGAATATTTCCATTTTAAAACAGATCGCATGTACTATATACATAGGCGGCTAGCCAGCAGAGAACTTGCGCGTCTATGCAAAAGGCCGCCATCATCGACTTTTGAACATTGACGTTTGGCACGCTATAGCTCTTTTGTTTTTGTTTGCTTTTCACAAAACGGGAAAAATAGAATCGCCAATATACCCACTACAATCCTCAATCACAATCTCTCTCCTTCTCCTTGGGCCTGGATCAAAGAATTTAATTGGATGGAAAACCAAATCGAAATCAATCCAACCGCTCACCCTAAAGTATAGCTTATACTGCTTATACATACGTAGACCATGGGGGATAAACTATGTGTAGTGTTACAGCAGCAGCACGGAGGGGGTTTCATCAGCTATTGATATTTATTCTTTTTCCCTTTTTGCCTGTGCATATCGAACAATATATACACATATAAGCCCCAGCCCTCAACAGGCAACAGCAGCTCGACGCGGATGTACATATAGGATCGATCGATCCGCTTCTTTCGGCAAGAGAAAAAGATGTGGGGCTGCTGCGCGGGAGGAACCAGAGAGACGAAGAAAAAAAAAAAGGATCGACAACAAAAGAGCGAAAAAAAAATATATTTAGTCCAGGGCGTTTCCGCATGCTCAAACGGCATCCAATCGTTTCTAATACTAGGGGACGTTTTTTTTCCCCACCCGTCTGATGCTGTGACGACAACTGTGCGAGAAGTGCCATTCGTTTCCACCAAGTGTAGAGAAGAGAAGTGAAGACACCTTTTGATGACACAGACAGACGATGAACTGGACGCCCCCCTTTTCTTTTGGGTTCGCAGCACTTGACCATCGGCGCCTGTACACACTCTATATAGGAGAGTGTGTTATGTAGAGTTTAGTGTTAGGATAAGAACTTGTGCCTGCTCTTGGTAGAGGGTTGGCAAGTTTTTTCCAGTATAGCTATAGTACGTAGAGGTTCTACACATACTATACTATACACACCTGCTGGTGATATATTGTAGGTCGTCACATAAAAGAATAATCCCATCACGACACACAGACTTGCAGCTCGCTCTAATGCTGGCGCCTTCGTGTTCCTCCTTCTTTCTAATATATATTTGATCCCCCATAGTGCCATATATATTGCAGCCAACTCTAGTAACATACAAGTACACTGGGCTGGCACTGGCTGGCTGCAAGAGTCTGTTCACCGTATATAAACATCAGGAAAGTATACGGCATAAAAGCTGAAGACATTAACGATTCATCACCTTTCCGACTTTTCTCTCCATCAATGAAGGCAATAAAATTCAAGGTGGCAAGGCACCTCTATAGTAACAGGGTTCCTGCTTCTGAGCAGAGGAATAAGGATATAACCCCAAAAGAATACAAAAGGAGCTTTGATTTTGGTTTTGGCCGCCCTCGACGTATAATCTCGTAGTCTGTACACACATCCGTACAGCTATGTATAGTGATCCGCCAGCAGTCTACTGGGCTACATAGAATAAGCCATCGCTGTATTATATGGTAGAGCGTATACAGCACGCTTCCCAGCTGAAGTTGTGATTTTGTGTGTATGTGTGTGTGCGGAGGCTGTCAACGATGGTGAAATTCAAAGTCTTTCAAGCTGAACGGATCAAAGAGGAAGGTTTGTGCTCTCTCGTCTCTCTCTTACTTCTGCAATTCAATTTCCCCGCCACCGCCAAGGCCTTATACAATATCCTTAGAGAGAGAGAGAGAGAGATAGACACCACCACCACGGATGGGGCACAGCACAGCACACACATAAGTGGTTATTTAGCCAGCGCCAGACATTTTCAAGTGGAAAGAGATGCGAAGAGATGCGCGGATGCAGGCGACTGCGTTACACGTATGACGGATCGCCGTCGAAAAGCGTTCAAAGTGTCGTCTACTTCGTTCATAGAAAACTGCTGAATTAAATTGCCCCGCGATTATTGCATTATCTATACAGGCGATCTAAATACACACAACAACCAAAAGTCTCTATACACACCACCCAAAATATAGAGTATTATAATATAACGTTGTTATAATACGGCGCATCTTACAGCATCTTTGAAGTTTTGACTTCATACTTGATCCCTTTTCTCAAACTTTTTGGTAGCTTAAGGGGTTTTCACGTCATATTGTGCGTTCCCCTGTTGCCACGTAGATACGAACAACCATACTCTTATTAGCCAGAATCTTTGCTACATAACTCTCTCGATAACTCTGTGACCTTTTTTCTTCTTGTTCGGGGATTTTGTTTTATTTCTTGTTCTTTTCCACAGGAAAAAGCCAGACGAGAGTGTGTATAGAATCTACCGTGAACGCGTCTCAAAAGAATCAACGGCGCCCTGATTTTCTGGTGTGTTGCTGCACTGCGGCGCCAAACTTTCGTTATTTCTTTCATCTATAGAGAGACCAAAAGGAGGTCGAAGAAGGAAAATCAAAGTTGGGTCTAGATATATTAGATCTTTTATATTCACTTTGATTTTTCGACGTTGCGCTGCTGCTGCTGTCTCAATCAACTTTTGTGCTGGGGCGCATTAACTGACACGGAGCTTCTCTCTATAGCTGTTGTTATTCTTGCGCTGATGGAACATGCACCGGCAATCTGCAGCAGGAAATGTATTCTGTCAAAAACTTATTTTTTTCCGCCCTCAAGACTTTTCTTTCAAATTTTGTTGAAAAAGTTTTCCCAGTATATTTAGTTTGGACTCAAAAGTAATAATGATGACCCGCATGTAGTAGATACAAGAGGTCTTCTAGAATATTCGTTGTGATATGCCAAGCCACGCAACCTTTTTCTTTTTTTTTTTCGAATCAGAATATCTATAAGGCAATCAAGTATGCCTCTGCTGCGTGCTCCTGCGCAAGAGTCTATTTATAGACATAGCCCTCTCACAAATAATGATCATCATCGCCTTTTGGCCAAAAATGAATAATGGATGACGAGAAAAAAACTACAACAAAAAACAAGTTCGGCTGACGTGCAGGTACAAGTCAACAACACAAAAGATGATTTTTCCTCATTGACTCTCACCACCAGCAGCGACGAGGATGCAAGTGTGTTTACACACAAGACGGGCTTTTGAATAAAGAAAAAAAAAAAAGAAAAAGAAAATAATAATAACAAATCGGGGAGCCATATGTCCGGAACACACACTTGATGTCTAGCAAAGTCTAGGCAAGTATTGCATATTATACGCTCTGAATGGTTCATCAATTTGAATTGGCGCCGTTTCGCCGCAAGCCGCTCGGCAACAATCCAAACACAATCACATCAAAGAAAGGAAATTTTCCAGAATGATGACGGCATCGCACGTATATGTATATAGTACCTGTACACAATATTTGACACACAACAAGGATAAGCGGCAGACTCGTGCGCAGGTGGAAATGGTATACTACATTAGATATATCCCCGTTCATTTCCTATCGTGTGACATTTCTCCGGTTAGATTTGACTGGCCTCTGGCGAACAGAAGGTGTTTTCTGGCGGCAGCAATCCAATCATCGCAGATGGAAAAGAAATAAAAACCTAAAAGCGCTCCGGCGGCCAGTCAAGCCCAGCAGCCTAGGAGCGATTCTCTGTTCCGTTTTTTTTTCTTTTAACATTGGCTCTCCTGACTTGCAACATATTCCGAAATTGCCACGTGTATCGGAATCAGACAGAACACAAACATTTATGTCACCGTCTAGAAGACAGGACACACTTTGAAAATGTTGGCGAGATAGGAGCGAGACGGAATTGGCTTCCTGTTTTTGGCGGAATTGCCCGCCATCTCGTAGTCGCACGTCTGACATATGTCTATACATGACATGTGGATGCAATCAAGATGGCGGTCTAATGCGCTCTCATATTACCAGGTGTGACATTCTGGTCTACTACCTGCTCCGGATTTTATCCTTAATAATATTGGATACAACAATTCCGCGCAGCACATATCCGTTTATAGTTGATAGTTGTTAAAAAACAAGTCGCTAAAGAATCTAGCGGTAACTTTGGTTCGCAACTCATTTCGGAAATAGAACATTTCAATAAACAATGGACTGCGCTGGATAGTTAGTTTTCTTCTCGTCACTAGAGTGTTGTATAAGAGTGGGCGGTCTATTTGTAAATACCAGGGGCCAGGAATAACACCGTGTGGCCTCACTCTCTTTTGTCTATCCATGTGCGTATATCGCTGGAGTGAAGGAGGCCGGGCTTTGTTATGTTATTTTTTTCCAGCTCTGCCATTTGGCAGCTTTGGAGTTGTTTGACCCGGTGTCCAAAATTCTGTGAAAATGCAATTTTTCATAGGACACGCAAGGGAGCCGCTATTTTGCTCTCCTTATTGTCTCAACAAAAGAAGAAAAAAGGCAGGCGCGAGCGTCAGTCAACAGCGAGTTTACTCATTGTGACGTAACATTGGCAGCTGTTGTTCTTTCCATCCAATTTTCCACTTCAGCCACAACCAAGCGCTTTTTATTCTCACTGTCCCGCTTCTGGCTTTTTTCTCATCGTACACACGTTTTAGACACTGTCTCGGCTGCTGGCATTCGTGGAAATCCGGCGGCACTACCCTACACCCAAGGTTATACGCTTGCACAATAACTTCGTTTACCCAGAATCAAATTGAAGGTTAAACAAGAGCCTGGAATAACTGCGTATCGTGCGTTCTTGTATTATACCTCAAGTGTACAACGTTATAGTCTGAACTGATGTATGACGCTTTTGATTCTTAATAATAAATGACTGGCTGCTTTTACTATTTGACTGAAAATAATAAAACGAATAACGGATCCCTTTTCACAATACAAGTACTTGTGTTTGTTGTAGCGGTGCCAACTGGGAAATGTTTCAATGGCATGTACATAAGACTATGACCCGAAATTGACGCCATCTTCCAGTTGCTGCACTGCTGGACGGCTCTCAATCAATTCACCACACATCAGTCGTACTATACACGTTTGATTCAAATCCCTGTGATGTTACATGTCCCGCAGCGTAGCCAAAATACGAGTCAGTCACGTCTAACTCTAATTCAAAGCAACGACAACGGATGGGAATTTTCAAGCCGTCTTGAATCGCACGAAACTACAAGACCGAACTTAACGGGCGTAACGTAAATTTAGCAGTATCATATTCATTCCACAGCTGAGCATGTACATCATATACGCACAGCACAATGCTGCTCAAGTGATGGGACTTGGGGCAATTGGCATATACGGAACTCGAGTAATGGCTTCCGGCTGATAAAGAATGGGGAAAAATGGCTAAATTTTTGCTGGAACAGAAGATCACGTATTCCCTTTTCCTTGGCCGGTATACTTGCAAGGCTCATGCCACTTTCAAGTGCCCATTTATTTCCACTTATGTGCGTTTCTTGTTCAACATACAAAGGAGAAGAGAAATGAAGTGTGCCCAACAGGGCGATCCATCCAGCGACCGCCTTTCAGAACTTTTGTCATTTTAGATTCTAAACGACGGGAATAAATCGTTTCCACGGTCCATTTCGATGTGGAATAGACCTAATATTCGAGGCACATTAGACTTAATCGTTTTCCCCCTTTTATATTCATGGCGATGACTTTTCAAAGACAAGATAATGGCAAAGACCTCTTTTAATAAACGAACCGACAAAATCATCTTCTACTTCAATGATTGTTCATTTGAGCTTGACAACTTAGAGAACTTTCATCCGATGAAAACATCATTTGTCAACAGAAGAAATCGAGTCTAAATTGTCGCGTCAGCTGAATCATTTCCGTTTTGATTACGTCAGCGGGAAATCAAAAAATAAGAAAACAAGCAAACGTGAGAAGATCTAAAAAGGATGACGCAGAAATGCTTTTCAGATTTTAAGAAAAGCGCGGCGTTGTTATCCCTTGATGGTTGAAGAAGCGCCCCATCACGTTCTTGTCGAAATGCACGAGTCCTCCCGACATATCCGCCAGTGAAGTTCTTCACTTCGCTCTTATTCCCATTTCGCTTTAGACGGGTTTAGATATGCCCCGAATGATTGGCGTTTGTAGAGTTGCCACTTTGGGCATAGAAGGGTGTGCGGGTGTGCCGCACATCATCAGTATTCAGGGTTCGAAATGTTTCATTCAATAATGTTTCCCTCACAAATGCGCACAAGCTGAACCAGATGAATGCAGTGCAAATGGGAAAGATGAAAAGGGACTGTCTCTCCCTCCAGTGGTTTCGACGAAGAAAGAAAAATATAAAATCACACGGCGGAGCAGAGACTGATGACCACCAGCTGGCGGTAAAAGTCCCGTATGGACTAGACTCATTCATTTAGTGATGAGACGGACGCATTCGCGGAACCGAGCCTAAGGACTCGCATCCATGCACTTCATCTTGTCGTAGGGCATCTTGGAATTCCATTGATCGCAGTGCCCATCTGCTTGTTCATCCCGACCGCGCTATAATTTTCTGCGAATAGCGGAGATGTGTCGTCCCTGGAAAAATGATAAGTAGCAAATCAAACGGGTGTATATACGTATACGTGAAAGTAGCCAAGTGGTTATCTGCATTTCCCCTTCCTTTGAAGTGTATAGACCACCGAGACCACGTAATAAAGTAATCGTGACCTCGGGTGTTGCGGGTATATACATTGCAGAACGTGAGGCGTTTGATAAATGAAAACTCCGGGCGATCTTCAGGATTCTTGATATAGTCTTGAGGCAATTTCCGCCTTCGGAATTACTGTCGACGGACGCTTTCGTCGTAGCTCATATATATAGACTCGCCCGATTCTAAACCATATCCAATCAGCTTTGCCGAGAAGTTTCGTATTATAAATGTCATCGGCTCTGAACCTTTTTGATCTAACGCTGCCCTTTACATCGTACGAGATTCCGTGGTACGTATAGACAGTAATCTGATGAGACTTTGCAACTTCTCGCACGTCTTCTATCTCTAATAATGTACGTATACATCGTCGTCCAGACTTCAGTGTAGAGGTGACGACGTTGAATGAAGTGATGATGGACGTTCGATCGATTTAGGAAAATATAGTGCGCTATAAATGGCAAATCATCTCGAATGGATGCATCAATCTTGTTATTTTCTCCCCGTTTGGCCAAGAGATTATATTATGTCAATGGAGATATTTCCGTTTGGCAACATTTGCCAAAACCAACAGATTGGCTCCGTATAGCAACGATCCGTATGTGCTAGACTAGTAGACTGTAGCATCGTTGCGGATGATCTTTTGCCAAGTTCCATCGCAATGGAAAACAAATAGACGGCCAAATGAAATAAATAAACTAACCTTCGTATATGTTGTGCTGTGTATACTGGAAACGAGAGTGAAATATGAGCTGGGTGTATGGCGATGCCATACCCATGTAAAATAATTACAAGAATTTCCTTTTCGGAATTCTTTTCGCTTCCATCACTATAGCCTATCTATACATAAGGACAACATATTTCTCTCTTATTGGAATTGTGTGCAACCAAGAGCAAAGAAAGAAGATGAGCAACGTTGTACGGGAGATGTCATTTTATACCCTCTCCAACTCTCTTTATTTCTTTTAAATCAATTTGTCTAGTCTGCTAGACCTGCGGGTACAGTAATCTTAGACTATCTCTTCTTCGCTCTTTCTCTTGACAAAATACGATCTAGACATATAAAAAATGGGGTTCCGCTGAAGCCTATATTTATACGTTGTATACGTGTAATAGCTTTCATCTTAAGATCCAGTGATTCATAGCTTATACGCCCCTCTCTTTGATGTCTGTCTTGCTGCCTTCGCAGACCCAACAAGTTCACGTTCGATAGTATTGACGAACACGCCACCGACTGCTGAGTTGAGGCCGCTCCGCCATTATTGATGAGCACACATACGCAATCGGTGATCTCTCTCGTCGAGTTTGAGTCAGCATTCCATGGCATGTCAACAAAAAGAATAGAATTAAGGAGCCTTTGACGCTGGAATGCGACTATTCGACGGGGCTTTTGGATTGAGGCCGAAGGAGAGTTAAAAAAGAGTCCCTTCTTATTCTTTATTCACCCTTCTTACATTCTTACCTCAATCATACACGCTTGACCTTTGTCCATAGACAATCTTTTTATTTTTCTTGACCTTTGACCATAGACAATCTTTTTATTTTTCTTCGTTGACATTATTTTGATCCAGATTTCAGCTACAGAAGAACAACGCTGGCTGATATCCCTTTCTTTGTCATCGATTATCGTTAAAGAAAGTCTTCCTCGAGTTCCTTTCGACGTCCAAAACCCCCTCGATCCTTCGTAGAAATTCAGCTGGTAAAAAAATCTCAATTTTTTGGCATTTGAGAGAATCGGAGAAACGTTGGACCGAAGAAAACGTTTTCGGATTACTTCCGTTGGATCGATGTAAGCGAGGTCGTGTTGTTCTCCGCCTAGAGGTTTACTTCCGCCCAGCAAGATATTCCGACATAGGTGCTCCCAAAAATCAAATGTCTTTGTTCACTCGGATGGAAGATGAAGAGTAAATCGATAATCAGTAGTACCGCCAGATTTTCTGGCAAACCTCTACTGGTAGGGGAGACCGGGGCTATGTGGGACATGGGGCTACATTGGACATCGCAGTTTTGAGCATGTTCCCGTAATTTTTTTTAAATAATTGTTTTACCCAACATGGGGCATGGTAAATGCTCAAATATAGTAAAAAAATTATTTAAAAAAAATTACGGGAACATGCTCAAAACTGCGATGTCCCATGTAGCCCCATGTCCCACATAGCCCCGGTCTCCCCTACATGCCTGTCGAAGGGATGTCAACTTTGTCAACGTTTGAACTAACGAGATATCAGATATACATTGCTTTAAGTAGTTTCGTTACCTTTGGCATTAGACTTTTCAGTTCCATACCAAAGTGCTTATGATCCATATACAGAAAATTGATTGGGCAGAAGTAAATGCTGTTTCAAGATGTTGATCGAGAATGTGATCTGGAACTCGGACCAAGTTACTTCGAAGAATATAAGAGTTAGGTAACGGACGATATCGGATGATTTGTAGTTCGAAGCTGATAGATAAATTGCGATGAGAGAACAATTATCATTTCCAAGGACAATTATTTCCAAGGATGGGATTTTCGTTTGCTTCACACGGTAAAATTACATTTGTGTTTTTCTTGTGACGTTGAAATTGCTTAAATTCGGTGAGTGAGTTAAATGTATATTTTCTAGCGCTAGATGGCGTTATTTGCTGGCAAAAAAGATTTGCTTGAGCAGACGACGCTCAAAGTATTTTTAGGATTGACTGTTGAAGTTGTGGCTGTAGTTGAAGAACCAGAAAAGACATTGTTTAAAGTTAACGTAAAGGTATCAATAACATAATATTGCCGAAAATAAAAGGTAAACACAATTATTAGTTGTTAGATGTTTGCTTATCTTGTTGTAACTTGTTTGTTCGCAAATGGTTAAAAGGTTGTTCCAGATGATTAAACTGAGTGTTATCATCTGGAAAACCGTTGGGTTTTTCCCAAATTTAATCGAAAGTTAGGGCACATTTCTCAATTTCCGGTCCATATTATAGTTAACTATAGTTATATACTTACGATTTTTACATAGTCTTTGGTATTCTATTGCTTGCCTTGAGTCTGTTTGCCTAGGTGGATTTTCGGTCTGGTTCGAAAACAGTAAAAAGTTTGCACTTTTGAGTATTGCTAAACATAAAAACAGCAAGCTTATGTATTGCCATTATCTCAAATTCCTTTGGTAGCATTCCTACACGCAGGTGCTGCACACCTGGATGGACATGCAGGCTTTAGCTGGTTTCCCCCGGTATTCCTAAGCATTGGTAGTTATTGATCCATTTGTACCATATAGCTTGCTTGCAATATGTGTAGCAATCTCTTTCAACTTTCATGTGCCAGAGACCTTGGCACGTATAGTGTAGGTTATACCAGCAACCACCCCACGAACGAACGTCTTTTCGACCACACCCTTTTTGCAGTAATTTAAATGGATAGTGCATCCGCCAATCCCTCTGGCAATGATAGGTTCGATTCACTTCCTTTTTAAAAATAGCTGTTCGCGCAAGTGTAAATGGGTACGAAAATTTTCGTCACGTGACTGGAAACAGTCAACGGGCAGTTTACTCCCGCAACGTCACGAGGATAATTTTAACCACATGGAAAGTCGCCATGAGGCACCGGCTGCGGCAACAATTTATGTTGAAAAAAAAAAAGCTGTTACTTTCTCGTCGCACGATGTATCGAACGTTTCTTTGAAGCCTGGTTTTTTTTTTTCTACCCCGACATCCGCCATGAATTAATTCGATTTTTCCTCTTTTTTTCTTTTTTTTTCTTTTTTGACATTAGATCAAATAACGATTGAGCGAAAGGCAAAGGCGGAAGCTCCCGAATTCGACCGCGCTGCTGCTTTCATCCGGGAACACTCAGTACCCGGGTGTTGTGAGCCAACAAACTGGCGTCCGCCCCTCGGGCAGAGACGGGCAGCAGTGTTGCAAGAATTTCGGGACGGCCCGCCATATTGCCTCTTCGTGCGCCGGTGAGCGGTCGTACTGGAGACGAGGTCGTCGATCGAACAAGCACGTTGGATACGTTCAAGACCGGTAAGTTTTGTAAATGCAACGCTCCCTTGAAAGCCCTCCCCCCTCCCCCACCCCACGCTCTTTCGTTCCAGCGCGCCAGCCCCAAACCAAACTCTTGATCCATTTCCGAACAGTACTACATGTGGGTTAGATAATTGTACAAGATCGCGTGGAGCTTTCTATAATTCCCCTAAACTCCTGGAAGCCTTTCACTCACGCGGTGAAACGAAAGTGGAACCGCCGTGAAGCTGTAACGATATTCTGCGGCACGCCGGAGCATTAACAATAATAACCGATTGTACGTTGATGACGTACATTCAGTAACTCAAAATAATGGGAGGTAGATGCACGTGGGAGATGTGCGAATGTGAGAGAAAACTCCTAGAAACGGCTGCCTTGTTGACCTGCGAAATGAAATTGTCGTTGCGCGCTTTCTACGGCGCAATTTCGAGGGGATGACGAGGCTCTAGAGTTTGTTACGGTTGACGATTTCTGGCTTCAGTCTTCACAGTTGGCACCGACTCTTAAGAATTTGTATTTCATTTATTTTTCGAGGGGGGGGGGGGGCTTTTCTTGGCTCCAGAGTTGTCGAAACTTTAGTTCGCGCAGGCGTCGGTCGAGTTTCTTTTTCTACTTTTTGAGTAGAAATCAACAGTCATTTGGCTTGAGATTCTTTGGCTTCACCCAATCTTTCGTGTTCTAGCCGCAGTTTTTGACACCTCCCCATTCACTCCCACCGTTTGATGTTGTTTCCCTCTTTCTTTAGATCTGCTTAGTTCAGCCTACGCGCGACCCGAGGTCGAAAAAACCATCAGCCCAGTCGAAGAGAAAATCCCGCTGTATACGCTGCGTGGTGACTCGGCCGCTGCTTTAACTGGTAAAAAAGAAAACTCGTCCACCTCGCTAGTTTTCTGTTAGTTATGTTTGTTACATTTCCACGACTGCTTCTTTTTAGTTTTTACGCCTGCAAAATTAGAAAAGGCCTTGTCCAGTCAACCTACCGTTATGTCCATGTCGATTGGCGGTCAGCAATCCGGCACGCCCTAATTGACTTGCATCAGCGGAATCGATAGTCCTTAAAAAAAATTGGAGGAGGAAAAAATAAGGAAAAGAAATAAGGTCCCATCTGTTTGGCATGCTTCAATTTAAAGAGCACACTGAACTGTCATAACCTGGTTGCGATACTAAACAAAAGAACAACAACACATTTGTGACAATTACGGCGTGTAATTAAAAAAAAAAAAAAAGAAAAAAAGCCTTCGACAATTTTCTCATGGCGGGATTTGTTGACTTTGGAGGCGGAATTCGATTTCAAGCGCGCATTTTCATCGATTTTAGTTTCATTTTTTTCCCACGCGAAACCTGATCCTCTTATAGTTCTCTCTCATCTCGGTAATCCATTATGAGCTTTTCAAATGGCATAAAGTCTCACGAACAACTTTCAAAACAGCCCGTGTGTTTTCATCTTTTCCCGTGCCTTTTCGTGATTCGAAAGCGGCGCTTTGTGTTTAACCCCTAAAGGAGGAATGACCGATTTTCATGTCTAATTAAAATCTTTTGAAGACTTGAAGGTGTTTTTGATGCTGGGTAATAGGTTGGTTTGATCACTTTTTGTGCCACACGCTTCTTTTGTTTGTGACGCTGATGTTTTTGCTAGTACGAGTTGGCAGAATAGCCCACGCCGAGTGAATCACGATTGCGCTTTAATCGTGTCCGCGTCTATTATTGTGTCTGTGTGTGTCCGACAGGTTACCAAAGTCAGAGCTGGTACATTCCTCCGCCTTCGCAAAGGATTCCTGCACCAACTGAAGATCTCCTCACGCCCGAGCAAACCAAGGAAACGTTGAATTATTTTCGTGAGTAAATAATGGCTACAACTTTTATTAGGTTGTTTTTTCGTTCTGTGTTGTTGATGTTGTTGTTTATTTTTTTGAGTTCTTGCTGCGATATTTGCCCGTTAATAGATTCCTACTGCGTCGTGTCACTTTAAGTGATAGTAGGGGGTGTACTGCGCAACCCAAACTGATTAGAGATAACCGGTTTGTCGTTAGTAACAGAAAACAACAAAGCTATTTACATAAGCATATCAAGGCGATGAACGTGTATGTGGTCACGTAGGCCCCTCGCTGGACAGGTGAGAGTCTTTGGCATTCAAAAATGCCGGAAGGTGAAAGAGAATCCAGGTGAATGGTCCCAGGTAAAACGAGTAAGGTGGAAGTCACGTCTTCACCAAGACATTCTCTCTCCCCCCTTCGCACCTCCCCTATCAAATCGAGAGAATGAGGGAGGGATTGGGGTGGTGAAAGGCAGAGGGCAAAGAGGAAGAAGAAGAAGAACAACATTTCTCCTGGAAATGGTTCCCAAGCGTCTCCTTGGTCCAAAGACACAAAGAGCCTTCCAAGAGGAGGGCGGAGAAATAACCTTGTGAGCGTGTACGTACTCGCAAGACGTTTCTGTTGCTGTTGGGATGACGGACTGGATGGATTCACGTGCCGAGACAGAAACGAAGCAGTCGGTGGTTTTCTCTGGGTCTTGGACTTTTCGGTCGATCAATCTGATTGTGTGATTTCTTGCCTCCCGTTTTCTCGTGAAGGGAAACCTCCTTCACGAAAGAGAGCCAGTGGTTTTTTGTTGTTGTTGTTGTTGCTGCTGCCGTCGTTGTCTCGGTTTTTTTTATAAATACTAAGCTAAAAGGGAGAAGGAGGTGAAAAAAGGAGAGGGACGAAGAAAAGAGACTCAGAGCCATGGGGAAAATTGGTAAGAAGAAGAATAAGAAAAACAATGGCCGCTTTGGCGGAACTAATTGCGTGCCGATACTGCCGACTGGCCGTGCGGCGCGTAGCGCGAGCGGCCCAGTACGTCCCGAGATCGCTTCCATCGAGCTCGCTTTCAAAGGGGCTTCGACAGTTCCCGCGTTTCTTGTTTTGAATTTGGCGGCCGGCCTTCGGTCGTCGCGAGTCTCCATCGTTTGTCGATGGTCTTGCAGTCGGTTCGGCGGAGCGATGTACGTCATCCACGCCGACGACGCATTGGACTCGCTCATCGCCGACGTGCACAGTCGAGGTGGGTTGTTGTTTTTCCAAAGTTGTTGTTGTTGCTGCTGCATTTCGTGTCGTCGGGTTCAATCCGGAATTTATGTGGGTCATGTTCTCGCTTTGTTTTCTCCTGGATTTATCATCGATTTCGCAACTTGCTCAGTGTTCACGTGTTCGTTTTATCACCCTCCTACTCCTCTGTGTTTATGTAATTAACTCTCTCTCTTTCTTGTTGATTGATCCACACAGTGCTATGCGGCGAGCGTGTCAGCCAAATGACGAAGACGTACAATGACGTCGAAGCGGTCACGCGCCTACTCGAAGAGGTAAAAAACACAACTAGTTTTCTTTCGTTTCTTCGTTTGTATTCCACAGATAGCTTCATTCAAGTCATTTCTAGACACCGACAAATTGGGAAATAACGTGTGCGGTATCGACGATCAACCTTGTATACCGGTATGAACGGGGAAAAAGAAATAAGTCGAGAGCGGCATTGAGATGAAGTCATCAAATTGCCTAGACGGAAAAAGTCGGCTCCTCTTCGTTGACCTCTGCCTTGGGAGAGGGGGCTAATTAAGAGTATGGAGAAGAGCGGACAAGACTTAAATGAATAACATCTAGAGCGTCAGTCACGCGGAGTAGATCGCGCCCGTTGTTGCCTGGCGTCGTAGTCTTCATTTGATTGGCCCCGGGGAGTGTGGTCGATTGGCGCCGTCGTTATCACGCTATATTGGCAATCACATTTGGGTCATCGTTTTACTACTTTTTACTATTCTTTCTTTACATTGACAAATCCCCGTGACAACAACAAATCCCCCCCCCCCCCCCGGCGTCAGCGTGATATTTAAAAAAGGTTGAAAACAATTGGGAGGACGAACCGATTGTTCAAACTTATTTCGGAGCTGGTCCCGAGCTGATCGTGTTTTTTTTTCTTCTTTCCTTTCCTTAAATGGGCTTCCATTTGAGTTATATGAGGGTGGTGGTTAAACGAGTTCTACTTAATTCCCAGCGTTAGAAATTCACGTCCCTCTTTATTTTTTACCGAGTCTTTTTTTAAATTTTATTTGTCTTAAAAAAAGCCTTAAGAATCGAAACAAAAAAGGCCAACTAACCACAAAACAATGGCTGCAACCGTACAAGTGGCAGAAAAACCCGTATGTCATTCGGCGGTTGGTCGTGGTGTCAGTGTTGGCAACTCCTTAGTTATGATGGGTGATTTGCTTGAGCAGAAGGAGAAGGATTTGGAGTTGGCGGCTCGGATTGGCCAAGGACTTTTGACGAGGAACAAGGCGCTAGAAGAGCGCTTGATTGCTGTCGAAGGAGAACTGCACAGTGCCCATGATACAGTCACCCAGTTACGGCACGATCTCCTCCTCAAGGGCGAGCTTTTGCAGATATACTCCAACGATTTCGACGACAGCAGTCCGGAGGGCGGTAAATATAAACATTTCTTTTCCCGTTCTTCATGCAAATTATTATTATTATTATTTTTTTTTTCGTTATTTATGCCGACTAATCATTTATTATTCATGAAACCAAACAGTGCGGGCTTTTACAACTGACTTACTTCAACGCAAAGTCAAAGGGCTGGAAGATGACAACCGTAAGTTGCGGGCTGAAGCCTCCCAGCTGGCCAACGAGTCGTCAGAGACGGAACTGCGCGAAGAACAACTGCTGCACCAAGTCGTCGCTCAGCTAGGTACAGTTAAACGTCAGCAGGATCACTGTTGCTTGCCGTCATCGGCCTTTACGATTCCGCTGCCAGCCGCATTCCTGTGGCTGGGTAGTAGCTACAATTAAGCTTTGGACCGTTTATTTTATCTTTGTTGCCATTTTCCATTCGTTTCTTGTTCCCGCCACCGGAATATTTCGACGCGCCAGCTGAAGCCAATAACCACATCAAGAATCTGGATGAGGAGCTAGCCAACAAGTACGATGAAGCGGGCAAACATCGCGAGGAGATCACCAGCTTGCTCGGTCAGCTGGTCAGCCAACGGCACAAAATTCGTGAGGTGAGACTGTCGACTAATAATGATTATTGATCTTGGGTGAGTCTTAACTCCTTTTTTGTTCTGATTTCCCAGCTGACGTTGGAGAACGAAGACTTGACGATGCAATTGCACGTGGTTCGAGATTGCCAGACTGAATTGGTGGCGGAGCTGTCAGAGTACAAAGACAAATACGCTGAGATCCTAGAACTTCTCCACGAGACCCAGGAGCAAGTGAAGGAGCAAAACAAACGGAGTCTTCCGACTTCTCGCGGTTTGGCAGGTGCATCTGCCCCACCCAGCAGGGCAAATTCCAACTTCCATCCGGATTCTTTAGCCTCGGAGCTGGAGCTCTCTTCCCTAGGCTCTGAGAGTTGGCCATCGGAAATTTCTACACCGCAAACCTATCCCCGGTAAGGCCTTTTCCATGCTCTGTAGGGAGGCACGTCACTTTCGTGTGTGAAAAACGCCAGGCCTTGTTTACTTTGATTTTTTTATTTTTTCCTGTTATTGTTGTTGTTGTATTTGTTACTGGAACGCTTTTTTGGCTTTGCTTTCATAGGTTCCAGTACCAGCGCGTTTTCGATACAGTCCGATGCGCATCACTAGCCGTGGAGTCCAGCATACCGCTGGCATCGACACCGACGACTGATGGTCCTCGGCTCAAGACACCTCGGCTTGTGGTCAACACTTGCACCCCGATAGCCGAAATCAGCCCTTCGTTCCAGAAAGCCGAGTCGGTGTTGAAGAAGCTGACGGCATCGTCGGAAACAGACTATCCGTAATGATTTCCTCTGCTCACTACCATTGATTGATGTCCTACATTCTCTCTCGACGACCTCAAAGAACAAACGATATCTATGCCAACAGGGCCACTTCCAAGGTGGGCGTGCCAGGAACACCGGGAACAGTTGATTTGACACACGCTCTGCGTCGCCTGACTCCCAAGACTTCAGCCACTGCTCCGTCTCACGATGGGCACGGCTGGAGGACGCCGGACAGCATCATGTCGACGGGAAGCCGTTCTGGTCTCAGCAGCCTTAATTCCATTCATTACCCAGAAAAGCTCAAGGTATGTACGATTATGATAATATAACTAGTCGTGACAATGCTACATTATTGCAGTCGACATCATTCCATTCCGAGAATCCCATTCGGCCTTCGTGCGTGCTTGATATCACGTTTGTGATGTTCTCGTGGCTTTTTGAATGCTAATTACATCCACCTGTGCATCTCGTACATTTCGTTGGTTTTTACGACGCTTCGTTCTCTATCTCTCTCTCTTTTTTTTTTTCGTACTTATCTTCTGCATTCCACAACCAGGAAAGAAAACACTAAATGGCAAATAGTGCGACGCAAAAAATAGAAGGAGGGAGTGGGAGAATTGGGATAGGGTGGTGGAAGAAATTGTTCCGATCCGATAACTTTTCCCTGGACTGCGATACCCGCGCAACAATTTCTCTATTTTTTCTCTCCCTCTCTTTTTCCATCACGTTGTTTTATCACGGCTCCGACACATTCGATCTAATCTAAGAAAACTGGACCAGATGCATTGTTTGGTAACGGACGGGTGAACACTCTTTGTTTTATAGACCAACATCTGTCGTGAGGTAGCCATCTCCGCACTGGGGAGGGGGAATGTTTTTCACGTCCCCTAGATTGTGTGCGCTGACACAATTTTTGAATGATTAGCTTGAATTCCTCTCACGGTCGATGACGTGTCATTATCTTAATTTGTTGTTTATTTCTCTTTTCTTTTATATTTGTTTGTAATAGATCATTAAACCGATGGAAGGTTCGATGACGTTGCATCATTGGTCCCGCTTGGCCACTCCACACCTGGGCACGCTGCTAGAAGAGAGGCCCGGGGTGACCACCCGTGAAACGGACTCGAAACATATGGCCGGTCATAACTACCCACGGGATTTACTAGGTAGGAAAAAAAAAAAAAAAATTATGCCGCCAACCCAAAAATATTTATTGAAAAATTTATTACTTAATTAAGAAGGAGGAAAAATAATTGTGTTCTTTTTTTTTTGTTTGTTTCAAACAGAAATGTACAGTCTTTATGACGTTGAGGAAGACGAGGAAATGGAGATGTTGCCTGGTAAAAGTTTCAACTCATCCGCATCTGTTTACACGCTGACTAATTCGACGACGGCGATTCATCCCAACAGTTTGACTCACGTCACGTCTTCGTAAGCTTCGTGGCACTTACACAATGTCGCTTTACTCACAGATGATTGCAATTTTTTGACGTTTTCCTTTTTATTTTTATCTTCTGTTTCAGGATACCAAGTGCTTACATGACTTCTTCGATCGATTATCCTAGTCTAGATCACTCAGTCAATTCTGTTGGGCCCACGCAAACTGGCAATCGATCAGATCCTGTCTCAATATGTTCTACGCAGCGAAGTCTAGCCGAAGCCTTACACGAAAGAGGAGTTGGCCATTCGATCACTGGGTGGAGCGGCTTGTCTACACCCAACAACAGTCCGGGCTGTCCGTCGCCAGATGGGTCATCCTCAAGGTTTTTTCACGAAACGTGGGGGTTGCTCACGGAAGGAGCCAAAATGATAAGGCGAACGCTAACCGGCGAGGAAACGCCCATGCCTCCCACTCCTCCTCAAGTTCCTCGCATTGCACGAAAAGAACTCGAGGTAATTGACGATGATATCCTGTTGCGATTAGACTAATGCGACACTAAACGTTTTCTGATTTCTTTCCAGATGCTCTCCCAAATGCATTTGTTGGACAAGTTGGAGAAACTTGGTCTGGATGACGTTAACCAATCGTCTACTTTTGTTTCTCCTACGACTTTGAGGGTCGCCTTAGAAAATTTGACATATGCAAACGGTGGCCATCTTGATGATATAGATGAGTCACTGACCGTAGAGTCCAACAGTCCCATGAGGAGAAATTTGTCAAATTCGAGCATGGAGGCCGTTTCCAGTCCCAAGTTGAGCCCAATGCATCGATCGTCAACGTCTTCATCCGTCGGTCTCAACATGATTTGTGATCTCGGCTCGCCTCCTTCCAGCTTAACATCTCACCTCGATATCCGTGCCAAGTTCCAAGTCGTTTGACAGACGGGGAGAGAGCCGACAAGTGTTTTGTTCTCCCCTCGGCCAGTGATCATGACGAAATGCGAAAGTCGACAGCCGGATGTCTAAGTTTTGACACTCGGGGGAACATGTAATCGCGAGTAAAGGGATGAGGAAACCGGGTTTCAGGTCTTGTAGAGAAAGAAAGAGAGAGAACCTCTCCTTGTTTTTATGAGTCGAGTTGGGAAACGAGGAAAAAGTTCCATTTAAAAAATGCGCAACAATCAGAGCTGTTGGTATTTGTAGTGGGTCACTTTACCATTTCCTTTTTAGTCATAATTATTTTGTGTTCTATTTGCACAAGAGGCAGTGAGAGAGAGAATCGATAGTGAAAGAGCCGCGTTTAATCAAATATCGGGGGAGGGGGGAATGACGTTGATATCGGTGTTTGGTTACAAATGACGTGCCATCCATTTCGGGCGAGAGAGAAAAAAATAATAATAACCACTTCACTTCTTTTTAAATTACGTCAATCGCAACACTTAAAAAAAAACAGTATACAAATTTGTCTCCTTTTTGTTTTTTTTCTTCTCCTTGTTGAACTCTGTTGGAAATTTGAGGAAATCCGTGGGTCTCGGCTGTGACCGTAGCCAACGAGATGTGCTGAGAACATGAGAACTGGGCGGGGTAAGGGTATCGTCTCGGCCGACGTTTAAAAGGGGGGCAATTTAGAAATTGCCCGAAAAGCAGCTCAAAAAAGGTCCTTAAAAACAAGTTTTGGTGCTCGGTTTATGTCGTTTACGTCATAACTGTCTAATAGAACGTCATTGCGTGTACTGCACGTTTCACCAAAAATTAACTAAAAATTCAATAAAAATGGAAAGAAAAAAAAAGAAGAAAGAAACGACAAATGGTTCAGTTGATGTATCCGGTCTGCCGGTCAGATTGCGCTCCCAATTTGTCGAGTGTCAACACCACCCAACCTGCCGGAAGGAATGTTTCTGTGAGTTTTCTTTTTGTTTTCCTTTTATGTTCGTTTTTTGGGTGCATGCCTCCCCCTTATCCCCCCAACTTGATTTTTACACCACCGAATGAAATTGAACCGAGATTGCCAATCATCCTTTCATCGAATTCAAAAAGTACGTCGTTTCGTCATATTTTGTAGCGAGTGCTTATTTTCTACTTCATTGATATTTGGACGTTTATTGTCTTGTGAAATCGTGTTTCATTTTTTCCCCCCCATTAATCTTTTTTTGTGTGTGGTCAGATGCGTCTTCGTTGTAGATCTCGCTTCGTCGTGCTGCTATAATTTAAATCATGGGCGGGGCCATAAACTGCTATTCTTATCAAATAGTAATTTAAATACCTTTTACCCCCAAACTAATACTGAATGATTAATATCCCCATTGTACATACGGCACCTCGAGCACAGGTTGATATATTTTTTACATTTCGTTCCCCCTCCCCATGTTTATTAACATACCGGTCTTATATGCGTTTGTGTTATGCTTTATACACCTCATATCCCCTCACCCATTATTCGTCCTGCCATATTAAACAACAAATACAATGAAATTTTTTGCGATTTCTTAAGAACGAAACTCAAAGTCGTCCCGTGCGGGTGCGCACGTCCTTGGTGCAATTTTAATGGCCCGCGGAATTTAAAAAAGGAAAAAGAGGTAAAAAAGCAACAGCGAAAATTCCAGCCCAGCTGCGCGGTACGTATATAAATATCCGGATTTTGTTAAGAGAAAAATCTAAAAGCGGAACGACTCGTTAACTAAACTTCCGTGACGTCCCGTACACCATTCCCGCCATCTTCATTGAGAAAAATTAAAAGGGAAATGGTATGCTAATAAAGAAAAAAGGGAAATTACGGGAGAAAAAAAAAGACATCCAAACCGACTCGTGCAATTCTTTCGACTAATCAATTTATTACTGCCAAAACATTTTTGTGGTCTTTTCATTTTAATTGGTTTCGGTCATCATATTTTTAAAAAAGAATTGGAAGAAAACAAAATACCGTACTCGGCTAGCGTGAAAAACAACAGAGAAACAAATTATGTGACAAGTCACGACTTTGATGGGTTGCGACATGGCGACGCCGCTGCCCGCCGTGTGTTACCAAATGAATTATACAGAAGCGTTGGCCCTTTTAGCTAGCCGTTCAGCGCACCGTGAAAGAGTTTTTTCGCGACTATTCATAAGCGAGTAATGGGTTCGTGTTTCGCCTTTAAGGTGAGACCGACTGGTTTGTGCTATACTGCGAGTGTCCTTAGACACACTCGGTGAAGAATAAGGAACGACGGATGGAGAGTAAAAAATAAAAGTGAAAACGAACGTGACCGTCAGTAGTTGAGTGCAAGTGTACGTGCTAGACGAATTAGAAAGTCAAAGCTAAGAAATCGGACGATCCCCTGAAAACAAAAACAAAAAAAACATGAATCATTCGAGTGGGGTCGTCCAGATGTGCTCGATGACGTTCAGACGATATTAGATCGGCAATAGAATAAGGGGGAGGCTGCACACCATCGGGAGCAGTTTTTCTTGTTGCTACACTGGCTCCATCGATCACTGACTCGCCATTTTTTTTTTTCATTTGACATTTAAGACGTTGCTGGGCGATCTTTAGAACCACGTCCATTTGGCAATCGATTCCCCACTGAATGCACACTCAACTGGCAGATAGGCGATATGGCCATGAAGTGCCTTGATATGGAAATCCGAGGAATGTGTAACTTCAAATATTGCCTCTCGGGAAGTCGAGGCGGTGACCAGCACGTGGTTATCAAAACGGCCACTGGTGGCGCCGTCGTCGCTGTCAGATTGTGTCAGTTGTTGTGAGAGGAGGCCCACAAGACGTGAGAAGAGGCAAGAGTAGGACAGAGCGTCATATCAACAATCATTGACGTTGTGTGGACTCAATAAGTCGTTGACTCGTGTCAATTGGTTTGTTGAGCCCGTCAATTCCCCTCAACGATTTTCCGAGTTCGATTACCATTCCTTCGTTTGGAGCCAGCCAACTGTACTACGTCTGAAATTCGTCGAGGTTACAGTACAAATTGTTGCATGGGTGTTACGGCTACTTCATTCCCACCGTTCGCCTACTCTTCGCCATGCATTGAACCCATTCAACAGCAGCAGCAGGTAAGAAACTACATTTGTTTGTATCTGGTTTTTACAATTGGGTACCTTTTTTGATTGGATGAGAATGGCTGGACATGTGTCTCGCCCCCTAATCGCGAAAGTGGTGAACTCGCCATGTTTTGACGTGGTGTGTGATTGTACAGTCTGCGAATTGTGGGGAAAAACAAACAAAAAACGACAATCAGTCGTTCGTTTTTTTGTACTTGAACGATTGATGTAACTCGCCTGTCCTTGTTTGTCTTCGTCGAGTTTTATATGTGTGCGGTTAAGTATGGGGCATGCGTGTCTACCGTAGTAGTACTACTACACCCCATGAAAAATCTGTTTCTAAAACAAGCCTGATTAAGTCGTAACCACCAGTTGTTCAAATACCATGACGACCATCTGTTTGGAAACTCGATACACCACCCTCGACCATTCGATGATTCTAAAAAACTGACCAAACTCGCCATAACAACAACAGAGAAAAGAACCGCACGTTTATTTTTGTTTTCAGCGAGAATTGAAAAGGTAGGAAGGAGATAATAGAGCCAAAGGTACATTATTTACCGTGATACCGTACTTTCCTCCCGTCATCATCATCATCATCATCATCACTGCTGTCATAACTTTGTGGGTAGTTCTTTTGTTGTGGATGTAAACGATCGGCTCTTTTCCTTATTTTTCCCTTTCTTTGTGAGTGGACGAACATAAACGTCAGCGTGATCAACCTGGGGGGTTCGCTCTGTCCCTGTATAGATTTGTAGAGAGCTTATGTTCACGTTCGCAGCTGATTCAACACATTTCGAGTAGCCGAATAATCTCCTCACTCCCCCCCAGTCCTCCCTTCAGGATTACTTGGACAGAGAGAGAGAGAGATTGGGGGGTATGTTCAGGTGGCAAACGCCGACGTAAGCAAACGTGCAGCCTCCGTGTACGTCGCACTTCCCAAACAGACAATTAAAGCAGGTGTTATTGTGTCAGCAAGGATTGTTCAACCTAGACTGGGAGGGGGGGGGGGGGGACCCAACTCGACAAAGAAGAAAAAAAGATGATGCCAAACCTAATAAAAAGTTCAGTTCTGCTTGATTGATCCGAGTAGTGCGTACACCTGTACGGTGTCATCAGTTTTATTCGGTGGTACGTGCGCGCGGTGCCTGGGCGTTGAACGTCATCGAGATTTTCCTCGTCGCATTGATTTTTTTATTTAATACCAACTGACTTTCGTTGCCCTTAACCGAATTAATCGATTTGTCGATTGGAAAACATGATGCGATCGTGTTGTTTGTGTTGGCTACCTCGTCCGTCGCCGACGTCCTCATCGCGCCCACTTGATCCTAGCATCATCCCCCAGGTTTGGGCCCTGTTTCCTTTTTATCATTTAGTTCGTGACATCCGTTGTTAAGTACCGCGTGATAAGTGCACGTGTACTAACCGAAATTTTATTTCTCGTACGATCGCGCTGAGAATTGAGAGAGATGTGGATAAGCCCAGGCTGCTCTGATCTCCCCTTCAATTTGTGTGTGTGTGTGTGTGTGTGTGAATTGGAGTCGTAGTAGTAGTTTAGCAGTTAAGACACACACCGACCCACAGAAACCTAATCAAAAGCAGCCATATCCGGTTAATGGGGCCAAACGTATTCACGGGGACCGCTCAAAAGTTATTTCGGCTGCCGTAACTGAAGAAATCGGGCGTGATACCTGCGAAGAATTGTTTGAAGGTGAAATATTAAAACAAAAAAAAAGTCTTAATAAAATATTAAAGTCGGCTGAAATGAGAGCATAGAATCCCCTCGTAAATCGATCGCAAAAATTAAAAATAGAAATGGAGGAGCGGATAAGCGATTTAAGAGAGAGGGGGGTTGGGGCCGCTCACGCGGTCGCACAATCTTATGTGTGCGTGTGTTTTTCGTATGTAGCTTATCCCCTGCCTGTCTCTCCTGAATTTTTATTTCATTTTTTAGTTGCGACCGTTTCTTTTTTGGAGGTCAGCATTGACGTCAGTAGTCACGTGACGGTCGCCTTGGTAACGGGGCTGGCTGCCTTCTTTTCTCTTCTCACGCCGCCTCTTTCGTGTTCGTGTTCTCTTTCTTCTTCTTTGTCGTCTCGTTTTCTTACATTTCGGATATTTCGACTATTGAAACAAACATTTGAAACTCTTTCCAACAATTATTCTCCTCTCTTTCTCTTTCGAGTATTGTCTTTTTGGTGACGACAGCAGTCAAGTTTTCATTCTTCTTTTTCTCCGCCGCCCTCTTTTTTTTGCGTAATTCTAATCGGTATCGCTATGCACGAATCCAATATCCATGTAAAGAGTGCGCCGGGTTCGGCCACGAAATTTGCGTCGCTTGTTGCGGCTTCCTGGAAAGGATTCCCGCGAGCTGTTGGGTTTGCACCAAATGAGAGCCAAACACACAAAAAAAAAACAAGCGCAGAAAGAAACCTGTTGACTGTCCCAAACTATCACATTTTGTTTTGTCCATTGCCTTTTATAAAGAGATTCCAGGGCTATACAAATTATGGACGACTTTTTCAATATTCAAAACTGTTTTCCAATTAACGCTCGATCCCGTTGCAAACAACAGCAGCTGACGACTATTTTCGAAGCGCATATTTCGTAGGAAATGTTTATCATATCAACGTGATTTGGTGGCTTCCTTTTTGGCGTGTGTTTCATACGTTAGATAGTTCAACTTGAATTTTGAAGAAATTCCTTCACGTTCGTTCGCGCAGTCTCGTCGCCTCTCTTTTTACTTGTTTTTCTTTTATTTGTAGCTCTGGGCGGACGACTGGTGCTCGCGGTCGGTTGCCGATTGACGTCAGCAAAAGCACACAGAGTGAGAGGGGGGTAGAGAGAGAGCTCCCACTTGTTGGAACTTTCTGATAAAAAAAAAGTTTTAAAAGGAGAAGAGAACGAGAGAATAATAAAAAATAAAATAAAAATAAGGCTAAGCAGAAATCATTGACGTCAATTGCAATCCAGTTGGTCCACAAAACCGGTCCACCCTTAAAAAAAAGGTTCTGGTTCGACTGTAACCTAGACGAGTTGTTCCCACCTCGCAGTAAAAATTCGGGGTAATCTTTTTGATGCTTCATTACATAATTAAAGGCTGCCATCAAACTGTTTTCAGCGCCATTTTTTAAATATTGAAAGGACAAATGATCTCGACTTCTTTCTCTTAATCTCCCTTTTGTTCTTCATTTTTTTTACTACGCCGAGAGTACAAAGACGTCATTCGGTTTGGGGGGTATGATTGTATTTGCTGTTACAGAGTCCCAGTGATAACACCCTGGTGTTTTCTCTGTGTGATTAAACGACCTCAAACCGCGTTTGCGTCAGGATCGATATGGTTCAGGACAGCTGCGATAACGAAAGCCACTTTCTCCGCATCAAAATATAACCGTAGAATTGAAACCAAAATGATGATGAAGACAGAGAGAGAGAAAGAGAAAAATGAAAAAATAGTTCCTAGAGGAGATGGAAAATGACCACATGTGGAATGTAAGAACCAATTCATTTAGCGTCAGCTGGAACCAAACTTTCGGTTTAAACAACACAAGAGCGTACCGACAAGAGAAATAATGATAATTAAAAAGAAAAAAATAAATTCTAACTGGTTTTGGGCCGATACCCCAGGCTCATAATTTCAATGTAAAGAAGTAAAAAAAAATGGAAATAAAGACAAAATGTCGAGAGAGAGAGAGAAAAAAAAGGAAAGAGGCGGTTAGTAGTAATATTAGTAGTAGTAGTAGCAGTAGCAGCAGCAACAGCAGCGGTGGCGGTGCTAGTGTATATGTGAATCGACCCGTGCAGCCCCATGAAAGCCCTAACCAAAGCTCTGCTCGTTTCAGTCCACCATTGGTTCGTCAGCTCCCGACCCGAGCGCACACGATTTTTCTTTCATTCCGCTTCGTTTATCCATTCCATTTGATTTATTATTTTGGGTTGTTTTTTGTTTGTTTGATTCTTTTTTGATCATTCACAAGTGTGTTGGCTTCGCGAGTTCTTTTCTTATCTTCTCCTCTTTTACTCTTGTTTTGTAAAAACAATTAACGTTCGATTTCATTGACCGTAATCTTGTGGGTTTCTTGGGTTTGTTCACGCAACAACGGTTTCGTCAACAAATATTTCCCCCTACAGTTCCTCCCTCCCTCTGACTTGTCCTGTGATGCAATTCCGACGTGGACACATCCGGATCCAGTGATTAAGAGCGTAAACAATTTGGGTTTTGAGCCAGTGCGCCCGCGTGTGTTGTTCTGTGAGTGTTTTGTGTGGTGTGTCAACATTTGAATGCGTCATTTCTTACCCCTACGAACTTCCGTTGGTTGCTATTCGTGAGAGCAATCATTCCCCCCCCCCCCTTGAACTGAAGAAGCGACTCATTGCCAAGAAACGAGTTTCGAATTGAAGGTGAAATTGGGCGCCCCCCACTACGAAATAGTTTGGCTCATTCTCTGTCCCGTCTCGAGACGCATCGGTCCGTCATCGTCTAGAATTTTGCGCGTCTTTCGCCACTTGGAAGACGATCCATTTTGAACAGCAGCAACAAATTACAAAAGTTATTGTCTTTGCCGCGAATGGAGGTCGAGCAACGGTTCCCAAGGATGCAGCTGGTGAGAAAAGCCGCTGAACAGTACCAGCGACTTATCATGGATTGCACTCGACCTACTCTGGCCATCCACCAGCAGCAGGTAAAAAGCGAAAAGAAAACCCAAAATTCAATTCCCTTAGAGAAAAAAATATCAATCGCAACAGATAAGAGCCGATTGAATTTCTCAAAATGTAAAGAGAAGAAAATGTGTACAAGTAAATATAATCTGAGAGCTAGAAAAGATCGAGGACAAGTTTCTGTTGGGTGTCCGTGACAGTCAATGACAATCAATTGATCTTACTCAATCTGTTAGATAACAGTTTGTCCTTCTTCTTCTTCTTATCTTTTTCTCTCTTTATACTATACAGTGCCATAAAAATCCGACCATACACAGACACTGTGGCCACTTCTTTTGACACCATTCAAAAGTATGAAACCAAAGCTCTTTGCAAGTGACAAGAAAGAACTGTGAGGGACTTTAGGGAGGACTGAAAAGCCCTTTGATTATTATCTTTGATAAGCTTGGCGTGACGTTTTTCGGGGCGTCTTCGTTTCTATTCTCCTCCTCCTCAATGCAGAAATGCGATTCGACACAGTTTTTTTTCTTCCTTTTTTCGCGAAATTCTTTTTTTCTTTTTTTTTATTGTTTGAATGTTTTATAAAGTGCGACCGGCTCCAAGAAAAATTGACAGCAGGGGGTAACGCAAAAAGTGGCGGGCCTTGTTTTGCAATGCAAATTCTTTGATGGACTGTCTGGCGAGCCAAAAATAAAAAAGGGGAAAGAAAAAAAGTAAGAACCGCAACTCTTTTTTTGGGAGTTTGTTGTATAACGACGTTTTCATTCAATACAAACTGGCGGATGTGAAGGCAAATTGCATCGTCTACGCTACGCTGCGTAGATTCTTCTTCTTCTTTTTCTCTATTTGCATCTCGTCAATGAGTTATGCACCTGCCGCAGAGCCGAAAGGTTTGCGCGGCGGCAACGACGGGTGGGCGGTTGTTGTTTTTTTTTTTTTTTTTCTTTCCTTCCTGCGTAGCTCATTCACGTTCAGATGATGATGATGATGATCGGTTTGGTGGTGATCGGATGCGAATGAATGAACGAATGAGGAAGAGAAAGGGCAACAACGTCAACAACTCGCCTGTTGGATGAGTGAATGAATGGAGTGTTTGATTCTTCTCTTTTTTCCAGGACCCTGGAACTAATCCTGGGACATCTCGCAACCCTATCTGTCCTCTATTGTTCAGAAACTTGTTGTTTTTTCTTGTCGTTCTCCTCTCTCTTTCTCAGCGTCTTTCTTGTTTTATTTGTCTTTTATCAGATGCCATCTCTTGTTCTCTCTTATGTGTTGGAATATGGGCGATCCTCTAACTGGTTATTTCCAATTCCATGGCGAATGAATGGGCTGCTGCCTCACAGGGTCGCACTCAAACGTCGCCGCTTGATTTTTGGTTTCTTCTTTTTTTTCCCCTTCATCCGTCCCTAGACCCGAGCCCATCATTCTTTATAGTGGGAGGGAAAGCTCTGAAGGAGCGATACTCGTTGCTAGACGAAAAAGAGAGAGAGAGGAAAAAACCTTATCTCTTGTGGTCTTTTGTCTGTTGGCCCTGAGTCGCCATGTTTTCGGAGACCGAGGGCGTCGTCGTCTTCTTCTTGTCGTGTCTGTGCGTCTCCATTTTCGAAAAATGTAAAAAAAAAACCTTATTTCTTTAGTCTTTTCTCGCAAAAAAGGAGGTTGATGATTGGCACGATGCCAACTGAATGTCGCACTATTTGGCCGACGCTCTTTTGTCTTTACCACGTTCTCGCGTGCTCCAAAAATGGAAGATGAGTTATTTAAAAAAATAAATAAATTGGGAAGAGGATGATTACTATTTATTTTTGTTTTTAGCTTCTCTCTCTCTCTCTTATGCGTTTGTTTCTTTTAAATGATGTTATTAAGGACAATCAAAATTAATGTCTCTCTCTGATCGTCCTTGCCCTGCTTCGGGCCCTGTCTACCGAACAATTCCGTCTATCTTATGTTTTCTATTTTCTTATTCGTTCTCCTTTTTCATCTTGTTGCCGTTATTATTATTTTCTTTTTCTTTTTCTTTGCTGAACGATGTCTTGACCAAACAGGCCATCACGTCTGCTATTTTGTCCGGGTCACGTAGAGAAAGACATTCATTCAAACATATTTTTTTGACCCTTTTTATTTTTATTTATTTGGTACCCTTCTTTTTTTGGCATTTTTTTGTTCATCGTAAACATTTTTTATAGTATAGCTTCCCATTTCATCACCGCCAACGTATATTCGTCTGCAGATAACGACGTTGATAATTTGGCTCTTTTTCCATTAACGTCATTTATTTGCAGTCATTCAAAGTTAAATAACGCCGGAATCCGTATATTCCTTATTGCCCTTTTTCGGGACTTGAATGTAAACCTTATGGATTGTAAAAAAAAAAAAAAAAAAAAAAAAGTAAAAATGGGCATTACAACAATAATACTCTTACAAACTGCTGCTGATAACCCGTCGAGATATCGGATCCTCTATCCGCACCATGTCGTTTTGGATGGTCCACTTGTTTCTCGCCGTTGGGAGACGGGTCGTGTGGTAATACTGTGTAACCTTCATTAGATGAGATAGCGAGACCAACGGATAGGGCCTCCTCTTAGACTTTTTGTAAAAATATTGATCGTTAATATCGTCAACCGCTGGAAAAGTACACAGGCGGCTTTAGAATTTATGTTGATTTTTATTTTTTATTATCATTTTTAATTGTTTTTCTTCTTTCTTATCCATTTCAAAAGTCACTGATGAAATGAGAGAAACAAATTCCATTTTGTAAATTTTTGGGTTTCGACTGTCACGGGAACCATAGTATATAGCCCACGCGATATGCTGCTTCCATTTTGACACCGAAATATCCGCTCGACACGGTTGTAATTTGGATCGACGGAATCAGGTCTCGTGATGAATCGAGATTAGCCAGTCACTAGATATCGAATATGGAAGTTGTTGGCCCCGGCCGGCCCCGGCTCTTGGCTATAGGCTGGGCGCTGGGCTACGTGCCCGGTGCACGAGAACTGGATCGCTGTGGCAACACTTTCGACACGTTTCATTGACGGTTGAAAGATTTTTGACCCTAGCTGCGACACAACGTCTGACCGGTAGGTGGAAATATGCGTCGCAAAAAAAAAAACACACAAACAAACGTGATCATATTGGGCCTCGTTTACTGCGCAGCCAGGTTTCCACACCGACGGCAGCGTCGCCGTCTCACATTGGACCCACCCAATTTTGTTTTACGGCTACACACGACAAACAAAAGAAAGAATGACGAGCCAAACAGATTTTGAAAGACTATTCTCGTCGAAATCGTGAATTGTGTGAGGAGAAAAAAAACCCGACAGGGTGGCGACGGAAGGCAGTCAGCGGACGGCGGGTGGAAGTGTCGTTGTCCCCGAACATGTGTGGAAAACACACTTTTCCCTTTCTATCCAAAATGACTGTTGCTCCTATTTTTTTTTTCTTTTTCATTCCGGCTGTTTGGTGACGTACGCAAATGTGAGCGCGCTTAGCGTACATCCGCTTATGCACATATGGCACTTGTAAATAGAAACTATGTCAGGGATGGGTGGGGGGTTATCACACCCACCCGACAATCCACTGTCAACATGTGAGCACTTGATAAGACGAAATCGATAACGTTTCAAACCAAAAAGAATGTATTTGATTTTGTTTAATATTTTTTGGGTCTTGTTTCTTTGTTGTCGTTTGCGGATGTAGACGGTCCGCGATGCGAACGGATCGACGACGAGTATCCAGCAGAACATCAAGCAGCGAGTCGCAGGAGGCAACGCCAGCAAGCACAGCATAGTCAGCCTCAGGAAATGGCGGCCGAGTAGGAACGGATTCAAATCATCATCTGGCGGCATCTCGGCCAGTGCAACGACGACCTCAACATCGACCACGCACAGCAAAGCGGAGAGCAACGGCATCGACAATCCAGCCGCTTCCGGACGTCCCACCTGTTACCACGGCGACATGACAATGTTGCAACTTCTCGCTTTCGTAATTAACTCTTTTATTTATTTTTCTCTCTCTCTTTGCTTTTCTTATTTTGGTTGGAATGTTTGTAATAGTGACGGCCACGTCAATCTTGTAATCTTTTGGGGGGGTCCGGGTCCGACTGGTTAAGTTTCATTGACGTCATTGGAGGGATCAAAATATCCACTTCTCACTGATAGGCTCATTTCCTGGACAACTGACTGACCGTTCCATTTCACTTTTCCTCTTTACGTAAATGACCGGCGGCATGCGTACATCAGCGTCATCCCGTTGCCACTGTACTTGGTCGTCAACTGACAACTGGGGGCCAGATAAAGAGTCATTTTTTTTCCCGCCTTCTAAAATTATCCTGTGGGATCGGTTGACCAGTTTAATCAGTTGCTGACCGCTTTTTGTGATTTTGGACGATACAATTTGTGCGATACGAGAGAAATCCCGGTCCCATTAATGTCCAGCATTTGCCGTTGTCGTCATTATGAGTATCCCCTTTGGTGACGTCATTGGTGTAACCGGCCCTTATCAAACAATGTCCACTCTTCTTGATGAGCGAGTGGCCATTTAGGAATTACCCCTAGCAGCAGTGCTTGGTCGTTTGTTGGGTTCATCTCGTAATAGTTGGTTGCGTCACCCCGGACGGATTATATCCTTTGTCCATCATTTTTATTACGACAAGAATAAGAAGGGGCTTGCCATGGATGGACGCCGGACGTTCCACTGCACACTCTAGCGATGCCGGTACAGTACAATCCACGGTAAAATAACAATTCTCATTGGAATCCTGAGTGAAGACGTCGCCGGACCGTGGCGAAAATGCGACAAGCCACATTTCCGCATTGTACTTTGGTAAAAAATAAAATAAAATAAAAAACTGAAGGTTTTATAGTAAAAACCCCAAAAGAAAGGAAGATAGAAAATCCAAGGGGAAGCATTTTTCAAATTGAATTGAGAAACACACACACACACAAAAAAAAAGAAAGGAAAAAGAACAAAACAAAAGAAAATGAAAGAAATAGAACGAGAATCACAAGTGTTTCGGTTTGCGGTTAACGTTCATTTTCCTTCTGCATTCTTTTCTTTCTTTTTTTTCCCGTTCTTCCTCTCGACTGGGATTGAAACGATTTGTATATAGTTTTATATTGGACCATCCCCTATTTTTCTTTGCCCCCTTCTTCTCGGGTCTGCGGTTTTTATTTCAATTTGCGGTGTATGCGCGAGTCTATACGTAAGTGCGCTATGTGTTAGTGTGTCATTTTGACGAGCCTTGTTACTGCGCCCAGAATTATATTTGTCCCATTTCTTTTCTTCTTTTTCAAATTTTTATTTGTTTTTTTGTTGGTTTTTTTATTATTTCTTCTCATGGTCTCGTTCTGGTTCTCTTTTTTGAGGTTAATTGAAAATCGGATAAGTATTTCTTTAGAGATTTCAACGATTATGATTGAATCTGAAGGTTGGAAGAAACCAGCTGAACACGAAAAAGGCGCAGTTTTTGATTGTTAATTGTTTTAAATTTTGTTTGAATGATTTAGAATGCGCTGGATCTATCGGCGCCGGCCACCGACGTCCTATTGAAGAACCGGCGCTCGTCGTGGGTTCAGCTGTCCGGCCACCCCGGTTCGTTTGCTCCGGCCGGCCTGGGCACCCTGTGGAAGAAGCAAGGGGCCGACAACAACGAACAGGTTGTTTACGAGGCGCTCATGAAGGACTCTGCCAGCGATATCGTTCCCAAGTATTACCGCGACGTCAGCTACCAAGGCGAAAGTAATTTTTTTTTTCGCAGTCTTTTTTCTCATTCTCTTTCGTCTCCTTGTACCTTATCGGCCCTGCCTCTGCACGGGGCATCCGGTCGAAACGGCAGAGCAATTAATAATGTCAAGTTTCCCCACATTCCACAAAGTAACGGTCGGGTTTTTTCCTTCTTTCTAACAAGAAACGTAAAAGGGGATAAAATAATTTGAGGAAAAACACACAAAAAGACCGACGATGTTGGTGGGCAGTTGAAATTCCTTCGCTAACGACATGATTCCGAAAGTGAATAACGTAGAATTTTTTCTCTTTTTCTTTTTGTTGTTGTCTGTCTGGAGCAGGCTTCATTGAAATGCAAGACTTGTTGCACGGCTTCACCGATCCCAACGTCATCGACATCAAAATGGGAACGCGGACATTTCTCGAATCGGAAGTGACCAACACAACAGCTCGATCGGATCTCTATCAAAAGGTACCCACACGCGCATTCCATTGGATAATACCTGAAAGCTACTGAACCATATTCACTTGAATCGAATGAATTCTTATCAAATACTAAACCCATCGATTCCCGTCTGACATGTAACTATTTTTGTTTTCTTTCTTTTCTAATTCAGATGGTGAAAGTCGACCCCAGTGCGCCGACCAAAGAGGAAAATGAATTGCAAGCCGTCACCAAGTTGCGCTACATGACGTTCCGCGAACAGCAGAGTTCTTCTTGCAGTCTCGGATTTCGCATCGAAGCCATTAAAGTAAGTCTCATTTGATTAGGTTCCATTGCGACATCATGAGAGTATCTTATGGTGGCATTGGCTAACTCGAGCCGATTGGTAATGGGAAAATTTTGTTTTTTCTTTTGTTGCCCAATTGCAGTTCCAAGGAAAACCGCCCGTCAACGATTTGAAAACGGTGCAGACCCGTGAAGCCGTCCAGTCGATGCTAGAAGTGTTTGTCGGCCGGGGTCGTCCTAGTGTCAAAAAGGAGCTTATCACTCGGCTGAAGCATATCAGACAAAAGTTTCAGGAATCATCTTATTTCCAAACGCATGAGGTAAATGCTGTACCAAATAAGCCGTGTTGTTCCAACATGGGCAAAAAAAAAAACTCTGGCCGACCATAAATCTAAAACATTCTCTCTTTCTTTTCTTCATTTTTTTCTCCTCCTCCTCCTCTCCGAAAACGCTTGTGTGGCAATGGCGGTGCCATTTATAGGTTGTCGGCAGCAGTATTCTGATCATTTACGACAGCCAACACGTTGGTGCCTGGGTGATCGATTTCGCCAAAACTCTTTCGCTGCCCGATGGTCTGACCGTCACTCACCGTCAGCCCTGGCAACAGGGCAATCACGAAGAGGGCTGGCTCACGGGTATCGATAACCTCATTCGGGTAATAAAAAAAGGGAACATGCCACCCACAAGTAGCAGCTGTTATAGAATATGCAAATGATTTTGTTTTTTGCCTTGCCTTATTATTATTATTATTGGCAATTTGTGTGTAACTAACTCGTTCAATTTTTGGTCACGTGCAGGATATCGAGGCCCTTTATTGTGATGCCAATGCAAAAGAGACGCAATTGAAACGATAAATTCGGTTTGAAGAAATTTACCAATTTGGATGGAATGAAAGACAACAAAAGTTATTTTGCAACGAAATTCTTTCTCCATTATTTTTCTCTATTTTCCCTTTTTTGTATTCCTTTTTTGTATTCCTTTTTTTTAATTATTAGTTTTCAGTTTTGTTTGATTCTGCTCCCCCCGCCCTCCCTGATTTGTTCCGTACAAGCTCTTTTAACGGTTATGTAAATTGCGTTTGAATGGATCATGTCTTGATGATTGCCAATGATTGCGCGCGTGCATGAGTGAGTGCTTGAAAAATTTAGGATCCAAATTTGGAAATTTTTGATTCTCCCTGCGTGTTATTTTTTTTTTTTTTTTTTTTTTTTTTTGGCCTAGAGGTTTTTTGGAATCACCTTAAATATCCCACACGACCTGTATTTTTTTACGTGTCTCCTACCATTGCGTGTGTGATTTGTTTCCTCTTATCTCTCTCTTGTATATCGCTTGTGCCTCGAGACGTCCTTTTCTCGCCGTAACACACCTCAAGTTTATCGCCAAGGACCAAAAAACAAAGAAAGAACAGAAGAAAAAAAAACGAAAAGAATCGAAACCAACAAAAAAATTACTAACAAAGAAAAAAAAATTCAATATCCAACAATCATAGTCCAAATAACTACTACGAAAACAAAAAAATATGTTGGAATATCTATTTCTATTACAGTGGAATATTTTGTGTTCCACATTTTCGTGTTGTATTTCTCCCACCTCACGAATGGTGTCCATCCGAGAGACGTGGCTATTCCTCTTTTTTTTTCCTTTTTTTAGTTTGTGTTTTTTTTTGTTTTGCGCGCGGCTTTAGTGTCATGAGTGGAATTGGATTGACGACGTTGACAAATAAAAAAGAAATTTCAGAAAATGTTTGAATGCTATTATGTTTATGTAGTGTAATCAATTGAATTCTTTATTTGTGCTACACGACTTGCGTCATCAGAAAAAGTACCCGACAATAGAACATGAAAATAATTAAAAAAATTATTGGAGTTCTATTCATGTCGCGTAGTGGAGTTCTACTGTCGTCGGGCACTGGAGTTCTATTGTTGGGTATTTTTAATAATATTTAAAAAAGGAGTTCTTATGTCTTTGGAGTTCTACTGTCGCATACAACGAAATTTTTAAAAACTATTTTTTAAAAATAAAAATATTTGGGTTCTATTGTCGGTAGAGTTCTTCTGTCTTTGGAGTTACGGTCGCCATACCTCCAATAGATGGTGTCTCGTCGTTTTTCATGTTATGGCTGATTGGGCTGTTTGTCAAAATGTTTCTTAATTTTTTCTACGAAATCTACCGACTAATTCATCGGTAAATTCAAGTTTATTTTTGTGCAACTTGTTTGTGATGTGATTTATTCCGTATCTGTGCTGGATCATCTTTCAAATTCCTCAATCTAACATGTAGCAAGGAACGGGAAAGGAAAGAGTAGCATACAAGTAGCCTACCAATCGCTACCACCAACTCTTTTATTAAAAATCGTCGTTCTGCTGAATTCATTATCCAGTTCATGCAGGTAAACACAAATAATAACTTTGTAACTATTTTTTTTAAACTCAGATTTAGTAAATATTTGTCTATTATTATCACCAGTTTCTATTGATCTTGGTAGGTCACTACTCGTCACTACCCCAGTGTGGGCATGTTTGTTTTTCTGAACATTCTTTTAAATAATGCATTGGCATACAAGTATTATTCTTCTTCCAGTTTTAAACTGCTGTTATCTGATGTCATAGATTGTATTTTCTGTCATAGGGAAGCTACGAAAAATATATCATCTAGGCCAAGGGTAATCTACAGGTTTATTGCAGCAGCTTAAGAGAAGAATGTGAACAAATGCAGGGCACATACCAACATGTGTTGTATTTTTCTGAATGTTGAACACAGGCAGTAGGTAACCATTAACTTTAGTTTATTGGATGAATGTTGGAATATTTATTGACATATTTTTAGATTCAACATGACTAACTGTTTGATGCCAAAGTTAGTTGCCTAGTGGAACTCAACTCACTGTACGTTCTCTAACACAGATAACTGGTGCTGTTGCCTTACAGCCAAAGGCAGGAAAATGATTCTTTTTTTCAGAAAATTGTAATTTAATTTTTTGCGTTGACCCCCAATATTCTCTTAATATTATAGATTTTTATGTTGAACAAGTTAAAAGTCTGAATTTGTATTTGTATTGTATTGTATTTGTGTCATAGGGAAAGCTGCTGGAGTAATCTGGTGTTGATGCACATTTGATTCATTTCGTGCCAGCCAGTGAAAGCCGAAAGACACGTCCAATTCAAGCTGAGCTGCTGCGTTCTGTCTGGAAGCAAGCAATCCAGCCGTTGCGCCGTTGAGTCATTTGAACAGGAATCTAATGGCTGTCAATAGGTGTCTGTCAAAAGTTGGCTGGAATGTCCACCAGGTAGCGCCAGTGTCTTCAGGGACGCATTTTGGCCATTTTGTTCCAAGACACAGCAGAAATGGTTGCTGGTTGTGACGTTTCTCACGATGAAAATTAAAAGGTAGTTATTGTTAATTTCCTATTGTTATTGATTGTAAAATATTTATGTGAAAATTTACAGGTTATTTATCACGTAGAAACCAATTTGCCAAATCATTCAACTCAAACTTGGAATTGCCTGTACATTGCCGAAATTGCGTGCCTCGTGTCTCGCTGCCTGCTCTTAGGCGTAGGGGAGACCGGGGCTGTGTGGGACATGGGGCTACATGGGACATCGCAGTTTTGAGCATGTTCCCGTAATTTTTTTTAAATAATTTTTTTTACTATATTTGAGTATTTACCATGCTTGTTGTATTTGCATGCATGTTGGGTAAAAAAATTATTTAAAAAAAATTACGGGAACATGCTCAAAACTGCGATGTCCCATGTAGCCCCATGTCCCACACAGCCCCGGTCTCCCCTACGTCTCATCCCATGCAGCAGTAAAAAGTAATTATTTTGATCAAATGTCTAGCAAAAGTACTACAGATGTAGTTAACATGACTAGAGAATTGACCAATTTGTTCTGTTACTATAGAAATTTTGAATCACATATCCAAGTTATTTTGTTGGGCTGTGTAGTTTTCTGTTACTCTTTGTTCTCTTTTTGTTATAATAAGTTTGTAAACAGTTGTGTTTCTCAGAAATAATTTTCTTTTCTTAAATGGGTATTACAAACGCTTCTTTAAAGCTGTACCTGTTACCTTGTTGCAGCCAAATGGTGAAAGGTGTGACGAAGACAGATTGAACCGTTGTATGCAGCATGAGGTTGCAGTGTGATCCAGTAGTTGCTGTGTTGGACCTGAAATTGCTGTGCTGTTGTAGCCGAGCTGTTCCATCTGGGTTTCTGACTTCAAATTTTTAAGTTGTCGTTTGTGTTTTAATCCATGCCATATGAAATTGCTCCGCCAGTGATATTTTGTGTTGCTGACTTGAAAGTGTTTGATCTGTCTTCTTTTGAGTTTTCATTCAATCATGCAGTATACGACTGAGGCAACCTGATCAATATCAGGTTTGACACAGTCGAGAACTGCTAGATTAAAGAAGCTTTCTGCGCCAAACAAATAATAACGTGCATATAACTTGCATCATGTTATTATCGCGGTAGAGAAAGCGACAGGCCTCCCCCCCTGGGGGCCACAGGAAAAATAAATGTATGTGAATATTAAATAATAAATTTTGAAACGGATGAAATTTTCTGATGAAATTTTTCGCGATAATTATTTAAAAACTTCGTGTAAGGGGAATTTTTTTGAATTTTTTTCCAAAAACAAGTCTGGACTTAGCAGAAAAATGGGTGAGCGGAAATAATGGAAGGTTGGACTTTACATTTTCAATAAAAATATTGTTGAATATTAATGTTAGAAAAATATTTAAAAGGAATATTATTAAAATGTAAACATGGTAAGTTAGAATTTTTATTGTTGTTTAGCAAGAGCAATTGTTTAGAGTTTACATGGCACTCAGAAATATTTTCTCACATCACGAAATTATCAGCAGGAGGAAAGGTACTTAAGGAGAAAATAGAGACACACGTGATTTATCGATCAATCTTGTATTTCAGCAATATTTCAACACATTCAGTAATGTACTTCAGAACTTCGATGTATAGGTAGGAGCAACATAAGTAGGTGACAGACGGGAGCATTGATGGTGTAATACATATGAACCTCAGATGATAGTAGTTTGGAGCAGAGTAATACTTAAATTCCTCGATATAGTATACCAGGCAGCGTACGTGATTGATTAATACGCGGCTTCCTTGGTGTACTGAGGGCTGCGGTGTTGTAGCTAGGTGTAGCGTAGGTCGTGGTGTAGTAGACTGGAGCATCTGTGTAGTGTTTCACTTCAACGTTGCACGAAAGAGCAGCTTCTGCGTAGCATGTCAGGACTGCGTTGTGTAGATCGGGGTAGAGAAGTACTTTGCCACTTTTGTGTAGTACTCGTCCGTTTTGGTGGAGTAATAAGCGGGAGCCTCGGTGTAGCAACTAAAAACAGAATAGTACTTAGGAAAATACGTGCAGTAAGTAGATGACAACAGAGTAATACTTAGGACCTCGGTGTAGTAGGATGGGCAGCATACGTAATCATGTAGTGCTCCATCGCCTTGGTGGTGTAGTAACTCCAGCAGCATACGTCGTCATGTAGTACTGCCGCCTGGGTGGTGTAGTAACTCCAGGCAGCATGCGTAGTCATGTAGTACTCCGTCGCCTATATGGTGTAGTAACTCGGGACAGAGTAATACTTCAGGGCGTCAGTGTAGTGGCTCGGGGCAGCGTAAGTTATGGTATAAAACTCCGGTGCTTTAGTGGTGTAGTACTGGAAGACCTCGGTGAGGAACTGGTCGTTGCGATTTGGTCTGCGCCATACCAAGGAGACATCGGTACACCAGTGGTCGACCATCAAGGCATCAACGATACAAAACCCAACAGGAGCACGACGCCATAGTTATCTAAACAAAAAATATATTTATAATTAACAAAAAAAAAACTAGAATTGATACAAAACTCCATGTAAAAATAAGAATATTTACCCATAATTGCGAATCGGTTACACGATGAGGAATGCAGTTGGTAACAGATAAGGCACTGCAGTTCGTGCACGATTTCTTTTTCTTTTTAGAAAACTCTTCTCTTTTAAAACGCACAGCAATACTTCGGGACATAGGTGTAGTAGCTCGGGGCAGCGTAGGTTGTAGTGTAGTACTTGAGCGCTTCGGTCTTGTAGGCCTCGGTGTAGTAGGCAGAGGCAGCATACATATACGTGTCGCTTTCCGGTGCCTCAGTGATGTAGTACTTGGGAACCTCGGTAATAGTAATACGGCTCTCTGGTGATGTAACTCAGGGCAGAGTTATATTCGGGGATTCGGTGTAGCAGCTCGGGGCATCATGAATTGTGGTGTAACACTCTTGAGCCTTGGTGGTGTAGGAACCGGTTGTTGCGTATGTTGTTGTGTAGTAAGGCGGCGGCGTTGCGGTTTGGCATCCGTCATACCCAGGAGACATCGGTACACCAGTGGTCGACCCAGTCGTATACAATACAACACCCAACAGCATACGACACCTTAGTTGACTAGAACGGTAAATAAATTTAAACATTATTATTAAATATTAACAGACATATTAAACACATATAAAAATAAATAAAATTAATACAAAAGTCAATGTAAAGACAGACTATTTACCCATGGTTGCGAATTGGCAATACGGTGAAGAAGGCAGATGGTGGGGATTGTTAGGCAGATTGTTTCCGTGTCGGAGATGCTCACTCGACTGACTTTCCTTCGCCTTTTCTCTCTCCTTTTATACGATTTTTTCTCATCCTCACCTCTTAAGCCTTGCGGTTATTTTACCTGCTTGATAATGATTACAACACGTCCCGTTCTCACCCAACCTCTAGACCACTGCATATATGACAAGTTTTACCTTTTATGTAATGATCTCCCTGACCTTCGAGCGTCAAGGACATGCAAACTAACCTTTCCTTCTGCAGGTAGACTGGTAGACGTTGCCGGGGATGGGTCTACAAAAACAAATATCAAAATGAATACCAAATGGTTATACGTAACACATCCCGTTCTTACCCAACCTCTACACCACTGCATGACACGTTTTAAGTTATGATCCCCGTGACCTTCGAGTGTGAAGGACATGCAGACTGACCTTTCCTTCTGCAGGTTTACCGTTTACGTTGCTGGGGATTTGAATGGGTCTACACAATCAATGTAAAAATGAATACTAAATGGTTATGGCTTAAAAGTTTTGGTTTAAAGTTTTAGTGAGTTTTTGTTAAAACTTACTTTGACACTTTATACCTTGGAATTGACATTTTAGTCATTTGACTCGTTTCTTCGGTGAATGAATAAATCTTCTATTTCGAACCATTTGAAGGACAGTCGGCTTTTATAAAAATATTCCACCATTGCAACCTTATCTAAGTTTCAAACACATGATGAATCCATATTCATTTCATGCTGTGCACACAGTTGAGCCTTGTTAGAAACCTCCTTTCTCGCTCAATAAGTTCTCAAAAGTTGCAAAAATTTTAACACTGGAACAATCTTTGTCCCATGAGCAACATCAGAAGAACTAGACAGACTTCAGACTGTAACCTGAATGTTCACTTAAACCAGCTTAAAGCTTTAAAATAGAATATAGGATAGTAATTTGGTGATAGACCAATAGTTCTTTTAACAATGGAGTTCCCATCAAATAAGACACCAATGACACCCTTCAGAAAGATCTAGAGTTTCCAAAACAAATACATCCAAACACAAGCTTAAAATTTGTAATATTTTTCCCTACTTACTACATGTCACAACACACCAATGTCTGATGTAGTCTACAACTTCTATAACAACCTGCGCCAGGAATTGAACTTGGGACTCCAGCTTAAGAAATCTAGGTGGTACCACTTAATAAAAAATCAAGTTCTTGGGAAACTCCCCAAACTAGAACTAGCCAATTGAATGTACTTTTACTGCAATTTACTTAATAAACCTAGCTTGAAATCTTGAGAACTGCATTGAAAACAAAGCTCATTCGTTAGTTTTATGTTTTATATGTGTTGTGCTTATTACCAGCAGATCTCAGCTCCTTTTCAGGATAAATCAAAACAAGTTTTCGTCAGTGGCATCTAGCGATAGGTTGAGACACTTAGATGCCCGTTAATTTTGACTTTTTTCTTGCTGTCCCTACAATCTTGTTTGAAATTATATAAGTACTCCATCCTCTTTTCAGGTTAACCCCATATCGCTGTTGTTTTAGAACGGTTTCCGTTAATCATTTTTAGATATGTGAAACAATATGAAGCATAACAAATATAATTTATGATGCTTTATTTTTCAGTTTAAGTCAGAAGTTATTCAACAAAATATTGCTCCCAAGCCCAACATACTCGAGTTAATGAAATTATGTCAGATAACATGAAAATTCAAAAATTATCCATAATTATAAACCCTCAACATGGTGGAGAGGGAGTTATTATTAGAATCCCTACCTGGGGAATTTTCTTTAGTTTTAAAACGAGTCAAATCAGCGACGGACATTTGCAACATCAGGGGCGTAGATGACATTGCCAAGCGTCAGGATACATCGCCGAGCTCTTTCTTGGCACTGGATGTAATCGCGATAAGGCGGGCAGAGAATGTCGTCCAATTTTGACATGGTCTGAAGGCAGCATTCCAACGCCCCGGCAAAGTTCCCTTGGTCGATGAGTTCATTTCCACGATTGAACGACTCCTCCGTATCTTGCAAGGCTTGGAGACTCTGCAATCATTAAGAAATTATTGACAAAATCAATCAATTTGGTACAGAACAACACAGTTCGCTGCACTATCCCTTCAACTTGAAAATCCTTACACTGACATACTAAAAAAAAAGGCACTTGTGTTTTTACTAAGACCTCGGATTTAGCTTCTTTCTCTTCAACCTTTGCAATCGTGACGCATGTCTCACAGGCACTCGTTATTTCATTTTGTTTTTGTTCTCGCTTTCTCAATAACGAATCTTGACAGTTGATCGAGTGGCGGCGGGGAATAGCAATCTATTCACGTACTTGCTAAGTACTTGCGTATTTACAATGTATATGGAGATAAAATCCCTCTCCTTTCCCCAACAAAATGACTTGCCTTGAAACGGGTTAATGACTTATTTCCTATTTTTGCAAACCGCGCGAAAAGTTTCCCAGCTTCGTGATCATTCGTCACTGCCACATGACAGGCGGGCAACGTTTATTGTCCAACGGCTTTTTTAAATGGTCGGCGAACGACTTGAACGCCCACGAATGCTTAGATAATTTCCCTCATTAATGACAGGAAATCTTGGGCAATATGGATTTATGATATTACACGACGCTAAAACCTGAATTGTGTTCATAGTAGCACACCCGGCATATGTTCTTGTGGCTCTCCCTTTCGTTGAAATTCAATTTGCTTTCCCTTGTTTTGTTTTTTTTGTAATCTTATTTGCTTTCAAGGTCCGCCCTTTTCTGTGCGGTTGGTTCCAAGTTTCAATTGACAAGGCCACATTAGATACTCAAGTTGCCCAGCTGCTTGGGCTTGAAGTACTACGCTGGATGCGTACGTGCTTACGCGTAGGCAATTTACGCATAGGTGAGCTTACCTTGAGAATGTTGTTGCTCTTCTTACACGAAGGGCAGATGATGAACGGCGTCATGGTGTCGGATTGGACGACCAGCGGTTTGCGACAACGGCGATCGGCGCAGCGGAAACGGAGAGCTTCCTCCGTCATCTCGCCGATCAGCGGCCAATTTTCCGTGCAAGGATTGCAACGACAATCGAACCAGTAGCGATCCTTGAGCGACCGCTGGCGATCCACTCGGCGCTTCTGAGTGAAAATCGGCCCGTAATTTTCGTTCACCATTTCCCCTGGCTGGAAACTCTTGATAGCCCTGAATAACAATCAATGGGTTAAGCTATTTTTATCAACGTGTTTCATTTAGAGCGAAGTTGACTTGTACCTAACCACCATGACGTCCCCGATGAAATGCCTGTTTCGTGGAAAGAAAGGACGGCAATTAGTGATAGAAAGCGAAAACTTATAGCGTAAACACGGAAAATATTATGAAGCACAAGTTGTGTTCAGTACCTGATTACACCAGGCTCGCAACTATGGTTTAAAAGCGCTACCTAAATACGCGAAACCAACAAAAAGCAGCGGGTTAATAATTGAACTTTCGACTACCGCTCAACAGGATCTCATTAGTTGCAGACAATCGAAGGGAGCACGTTGGCTCATTCTATTCCGCACCGGGATTTTAGGGATCTAAATTTATAAGAATTCGAACGTATAGCGCTCGATTGTGCGTGAAACACGGTGTAGAAGAAATCACATAATGCCAAGCATCGGATTTGATGGAAGACGGAACAATAGGTGCAACCTTGAACCGCTTATTTAACAAGGCCAACAGCGTTAACCATTACCCAAGTGCAGTGCTTTTCGCGTTGATTGTGTATGTGCGCAAATAATAAGTATACCGTCGAATAAACACCCGCTCCCAGAAAGAAGGTCTTGGCGCCTTCCATGCAGCCGGGGCGATCCATCCGCAATTCGGAAACTTCGTGCGCGTTAAATTGCAGCAGCTGAAGATGTCTTAGCAACAACGAACCGATCCATCTCTCCTGGTCTGAAAGGGCTCCTATATACGACCAACAGGAAAACGAAGGAGGTGGCCATTAGCGAAGGAAAGGCGGAAGTAAAGAAAAAGTCTGTGTGCTTGGTTGAATAAAGGAAACGGATCTCAAGCTCCTTATTCTTCCGGAAGGGTGATCATGTTTACTTCCCCTCCAATTGGCTGATTTGCCTCTTTTCAAAAGCGACAGGCACGCGTCCAAACAAGGAAAAGCTCTCAGAATCAGTTTCTTTCTTATGTGGTTCACAAGCTTCCACTCGTACACTCAAGCGCTCTGGCTGATCAAGTAAAATGTCGGCTACACTGCCTGTGCGATGTAATACCTGAAAATTTCAGATCTGTCGTATCTCTTGTTCCAAAATATCCGGCCACTTTTAAACATTTCAAGAGGAAATCGGCCATGAGTGTCACATGGAAGAAGCTCTCTTTGTTGCGAAGCGTGTCGTGGGTGACCAAATGGTACGTTTTGATGTACTTCTTTACGTCTTCGCTTAGGGCGGCTTTCTTCTGAATTGGGGAAAATTATTGTAGAAAGATCACGCCGCTATGACAAATGAATTTCTTTCAAAAAATTACCTGCAACTCGGGTTGTTCAATCACGGGTCGAACGTCCATGAAGAAACTCGGTGGGTGAATCGCAATCATACGCAACGATAAATAACCTGAAAAATAAAATAAAAGTTTTCTCATTAAATGATTTGTTTGCTGTTTGTAAACACGCGTACACTCGTATCCCGCGAGCGAAAAGGAGCCAATTATTTTCGGACAATTATTAGAAAGAGGGCGATTTATTATGAAATATTTGGTACTTGTTTTTATCTAGAGCAAACTTTGCCATTAATTGCCTCTTTTTTCTCTTGGGATATAATTATCTGAAGTAATGTTTCTTGTATGTTTTACGATACATATGATGCTGATGCCAGCCGCGTAGAGACAACTCAGAATGGGGCACTCGATGGCATGATAACTCTCCATTGCTCGACTACGGCAATTCACAGAGCAAAAAGAAACCAAATCGCAGTGGGAACACGGCAGCACTTCTCCAAGCTCCAGTCTGTAAAAAAATCCGACAAATTTTAATGCGCCATTACATACATTTCCGTGTCGAATGGCAAAATGATGATGCCAATAACTAGATTAATACACGCTCCATCAGCAAAAAATTGAATCAGGTCACTGAATTTTTATTGATCTTTGCGCGGTAGCCTCTCAAAGGAGGAAGATGATTGCACCGGCATCGTCGATGTTTGGGGGCGTGCATTTTTCCCCCATGAAACCTTTTGTGAACCCTCGATATGAAAAGGGATCGTTGGACTGTGTGCAGTGTGTGCTCCATCACTCCTAACTGACTTGAAATGCAATGGGCGGATCCGAGCGCCGCCATCTCTTCCGACGGAAAAAGACGGAAGGATATGACGAACTACTTATCCTGAAGACTTATCCGTCTTTGTCAGTCGATATATCGAAACGCCTGTTGTCGAGACTTGGTGGTCGTCAACTGAGAGGTAATGATGATGGGATGTGTTATAGGCCATAACATATTATTGATGGGCGTGAAGAATGAGTATAAACCATTACAAAGAAGAAAGAAAGCACTCACATTTGGTAGCAATGATGGCAGTGCGTTGAAAATTTTTCGGGATTCATGACCGACGCATAAGGAGCATCGACGGCAATTACGTCACCAACCCTTATCGGAGAAGCAGCCACACCGTACCGGCCCGAAACGGCATCTTCTTCCACTAGGATCTTCTTGGAAAAGGACGGATGCTCGATGTTCCTGCCACCAATGATCTCAGGCGGACATTTTTTCCCATTTTCTGTCGAGAAATTAAATGCACTCAAGTTTTCATATCAACAAAAAAAAAATTATGATTGCTATAATCTACGGCAAGTCAACAAGTCTCTCGTTTGGCTAGCAAACCCTTGAGAAACCTTTGTTGTGGTATATTCTATGCATAAACCCCGATTACATTATACTCCGTGGCCTCTATGTCATATAATGATTACTAGCCTTATGCTTTCCCCTTTTTTCTCGTACGGTTTACTGGGTTGTTGACCATCTACTACGACATACTACTTGAAAGGAGATTTTATTTGGATTTTCTCTCAAATTAAAACTTTGATTGCGAAATTACAAAAATAGAAAAACATTTCTTTAATTTTGAATTCAAAGCTACAATTGAGTGAAGATTTTAGCTGTCAAGTTTTTTTTTCATTCGTACTGATAAAATTAATTAGACTGTGCGTGATTGAATGGGTGCACATCACTTATTATCTGACGGAGTTAATTGGGTATACTGTACCTCTTTTTGGTAGTATCAGTGAAGGGGAAGCACTCTCGGGAATCTTTCTGTTTGACGACTTAGATTCCTCCATTAATAGCTTAATATCTCGCACGAAGAGATCCCGTTTGGCAAGATCCAAGCGTGATTCATTAACGTCTTTCATTGCCGACTCGCAGGCCGCAATGACTTGATCCGCTGGCTTGCCAAGAGCCATCAAACATTTAGCTTGTCTCTCGGCTAGTTTGTAACGCAACTCGGCGGGGTATCCGCTGGACAATGCTTGGTCAATATCGACTAGTGCTCTCGCGTATTCCGCCAGATGGAATAGAGCAGCCGAACGATTGGCGAACGCCATAGCGAGTTGCGGTTCTCCAGACTCTGTACAAAGACAAATTGAACAGATTAACTTCATTATTTGTTTGAGATAAAGATACATATGCATGAAAATAAATTTCTACTCGAAAGAAGTGGGTGGAGCTGCCATGCTCATTAGTTGCTATTTGCTTTGTTTTGCTTTTTAAACTTTCCCGGTCAAATACAAAAAGTAAACAGACGCGATAACGAGCAATTCTCACTAATAATAGGGGAGCACTGACAGACAAGCTGACAATCCAATAATCAATAATGATCTGTATCTACTATCTAGTTGGCTGGTTCTGATTGGCTTCAAAAAAAGAAAGCGGGAACTTTAAAAGTGTACATTGGCGAATAGATTTAAAGGCAAAAAAAATATACAGCTACTTAAGCAGCTTGTTATATTTAACTGTTGCATCAATAGCCTAAACACTGATGTTAATTGGTTTTCTACCGTTAGTAATGTTGGTTGGCGCTTTCGAAACGGCTTCCGAGTAGAGCCGTACCGCACTCGGATAGTCTTTTTTCTTGAAAAATTCATTTCCTTCCGTCCTCTTCTTTTGCGCCACGGTGGCCGATTTGCCACTTGGGAGGGAATTGCCCATTGCTGATGACATCTCATGTGGCACTTCGTGAACATACGGCAGACTGTGGACGTAAACTAACCGCTCCTCGTCGTTACGACAGGCTGACAGGCCCGCCAAGTCACCATTACAAAGCTTCTTCAGCACGGAAAGGTGGTACGTTTTGAAGAATCCATTCTTCTCGCCGAAGTTGTCGTCTTCTTCCATCTGTGATCTATTTCTAGCATACACCAATAAAATAGTTTGTTATTATTATTAATTCTTGTACGGGAAACTAAATGTACAGTCGTTCCACAGAGAGCAACAGTCTATATGTAGGTCGAATGTCGCGGAAGCTTCTTAATGTAAGTGAATCCACTCAATTGAGTTGACGTCGGTATCTGGTGCTCCTCCGTAATAAGAGCTACAACGAGTTTTGAGAAAAGGGCTTCTGATTACTTCGCTCACGCATAGCAACGTTACTAATTCACTCTTATATACAGCTAGCTCCGCTTATACCCAGAAAACAGTTAAGCTTTTTTTGTCTTCGGTGAGCTCTTTCTTCAGACCCTCGTCCTGGTATGGACAAAAAGGATTCCTTCCTCTTTGGCTTTCGCTATTTATAATACACAGCAAAAAGTAAGAAGAAGACTTTGCAAAGCCACTGGATTTGCTCTTCGGTAATTGATGCTTATTATACGAGGAGGTGCCTTTTTTTTATAAATCGTATTTTTTCTTGTTGGAATGATGATAATTGTGTTGTTACCAAAATGGATCCATGCCAATCGTATCCTTTTCAAGTAACACTATGCTCCCCATAGTTATAACCTCACATGAACTATTAACTTCTGAATACAATCCACCACATAACAGCACACACAAATGGTTGGATCATCTCTACCCCATGATATACTAATTAAATAAAGATTCAAACTGTGTCAAACCCATGAGATGAAATAGGTGTTTCGTCTTCAATGGGTTTCTCAAGAGTGGAAATTGAGTCACACAGTTTACGGGGGAATAAAATTCTAAGATTTTCATTACCTGATAGTACGAGTATGGTAGGAGTGACGTAAAAACGTTTTAGCAACAAATTATAACAAATCAAACACTTACCTGTAGCTAAAATTTTCCTGTCAACGTTCTTATCTCTTTCAAAAATCTTTCGTTTCCCATGTATGCGTACACTTCGTTTCATTTCGTAAAAAGTAATAAACTAAATCAGCAAAAACGACAAGAAAAATAATGGCAAAGCAGACGACAGTTGCTTTATTCAATACACACTTGATGAATCGATTTTCAATCTCAAAAATCGATAGTTTGCCTCTCAATCCAAACCGCTCTAAACAAGTAAACATCAATTAGCGGTTCGGCGAATAGCGAGAGCGAGAGAATTAGAATTTCCACTTTATTAACCAAACCTGTTGTGACTTTTTTCTAGGACATCGCATAAAACAGTTTCCTTTTTACATAACATGTTTCCCCGTCCTATACTCGCCTTAAATTAAACATAGAACCCACAAAACTTTATAAAAGGTAAAACATAATATTATATAACACCTAAACCAGTGAAACAGCTTATCAAAGGTCACAACCAAAACATCCATACAGTTTTTCCTCTTTAGTTGTACAACTTGAGTGAGATCGAACCTTATAGTCAACCTAGCAACCAAGTACAAAACATGTTAAAATAAAACAAACAACGCCGTCGTTTATTTACACCTCCAAAGTGATTTCAAAGTATTCTCACGATTTTTTTTTAAAGCAGGCGTGACTTGGAGATAAAATGATAAAACTCAACGGTAGCTTACAACGACGAAAAGGGATATGCAAAGTTGGGTGTTTTGAATGAAGCGCCAGAAATCTCGAGAAATCTCTTAATTAGCAATTAGCATCGCAATCAACACGGAATCTTTCTCTACTCGACCCAGAAGTGACTATGCGCAACTCAAACGTCAACATATTTTGTTTTGCTATTCTGCTGTTGAAACCGGAATCTGTATTAAGCACTAACCTCTGAGCCCTCATCATACGGTGCGTGAAATACAAAAATTGTGAACTCGGAAGGACAGAGTCAGTCAGTTCTTAAATGAACAATCAGTCTGCATATCTCCGTCTGTTTCTTGCTAATTATTAAATAACCGTTGTTATTACTCACTTTCAAGGCGGTTTGTAATTGAAAAAATTTCCCGTAAAATACAGTGTCAACACGGGAGTTTCACAGTTGCAGCCGAATTTCAGTAGCGAAGAATCTGACTGAACGGCGTCCCGAACTGGATTTGTCAGAAAACGTGAGGGAACTAAGGAAGCGGATGCACTGGAACAGCGTGAAGCTCTAGCGAAGAAAAGCGTCAATTTTATCCCGTTTTTTTGTTTTTCAGCAGACCCTTGCAGACTGATCTATTTTCGTCCGGAGTGAACGCATTCCCAATCCCGCTTGTTGGGAAAAATACGCAGCAAGTAAACCATAAGGACTGGCGCTCCATATATCTCTCGACTGCTTCAGCGCTGCTTACCCCCCCCCCCCCCCCCCCCCCAAAAGTCCGCCAGACTTTCATCCCCACTGCTCGCTCTTGTTTCCCCGCGCTGCCACTTAATATTCTATTTCAAGATGAGTTTCATTAAGTGGCTGCTGGCGGTGGGTTTTTCATTTTTCGAGGGTTCCTTCATCCGCTTTTGAATATTCCATAATAGACATAACGAGTTCCACTTTTTTGTGGGACACAATCCTCCTACTCTTTCCGCGTACTGTGTAACATGCTGTCCAACTGTCGGAAATCGGGAAGTTCAGCGCTCTAAGAGAGATCAACTATTCTAAGCCAAATATACAACAGTGGACTGGTCTTACATACATGGCAATAGTCCGGAGTGTAATCTTTTTGCTATTTTGAATTTTCATTTTTATTCTTATTACTCAGGACTATTCAATTCTTTTTTTTTTCTTTTCTTTTCGCACAGCCTTTTAGTGGAACGGATGTTGTCGGATCAAGCAAAGATTTCTTGGATTTGATAGCCACCAGGCAGCATCTATTGGTGGGAACTTTATCCCGATTCGCAACATGTGACAGCATTCCCGCGACTCGTATGAATTTCCATGCGAGTGTACCATTTTCTTTTGTGTACACTCGGCATCGATCCAAAATATTAAATATAGACATATAAGCACTATGTTTGTGTTTTTTTTAAATAACGGATACTCGATGCACCGGTGTAGTGCTCCGCTATACGCTGTCACATTTACTAAACGGAATTATGTTTATCCCTGTCAGCCTATCCGTCCGGAGCGAAGAATATAAGGATCGTAGAGGACAAATATTATTACGGGGTCAATAAGGGACGAAAAAGCAGAAAATGCAGCAGCATAAAACACTATAAAGAAGCGCAATATAGCACTCATTAAAAAGAATAACAACTTGCCCATTCGTCGATGATTCAGTAAAGAAAACATCAGTCGCTAGTGACCACTCAAGTTCGAGCACTCACCATAGCGATAAACTCCCCCCCCCAAAGAATGGGCACTGAACTAAAGATCAAGCGCTTATACGAGTAACCAGGTTACACCTTGATGCACCTTTGTCGCGCCCGTCATGTGTGTCACCGTCTTTGGTAGTCAAGCCCTCGGAGCCAACAAACTCTGGAGTATAGTAGTAACCGGATATCTCCATTTGCAACGAAGGATCTCGAGGGATATACAACATGCAATAGACAACATTTTAATGTTGGGCATACTCAATTTCACATCCTGGGGTACGCCGATGACATTGTCGCATAGATTTATCAAAATAGGCGTTATGTGGTGACATGATGTCACTCTTGACGATATTTATACCGCTCTTGACTTACTCTATTTATGAAAGTCAACTTTCCATATGCATACAAAGCGCCTTTTTGTGGCTTATTTTATGTGTTTCGCATTCACATCAAATATTACTCTTTTCCAAATGGCTGAAGAATAAATGATGACAGCGATAGATAACCAAACATGTAATCTATTCATCGCGATGCAGGACGCACAACCATACGTGGTATTGGATATTCAATAAGGTGCCACAAAGAACGGAAGCGATACCACAAAGTCCGTTATTGACATCCGACACATCTTTATTCCCCACTGTCTGCAGCGGCAGCTGTTCTATATTACAGTAAATATGCTCACGATATTGCAAGTATTTCCGCAATATTGCTCTTGGATTTCTCGAATATACATGCTGGCGTAACCGCGACTTACTTTCAACGGGAACGCCTATCAACTTGATCCTATGGAAAAAGAAAAAAACGTCGTACCCCATATAACTTTCTGATATCAAACTCTCCAAGCTAGAATTCTTTTTTTTTTTTTTTTTTTTTTTATGAGCGAATTATTTTCCGGTCCACCTAGTACTTGCTTGTTTGTTTAATTATTTTTTTTTTCTTACTTTCTTTCTCGTAACGCTAGGCAGAATTAATCCAAGATTCATCCAAGACATCAGCACAGCTTCTTGAGAATGTCCTCACGTAGTGCGCCGATCAAGTTTCGATCGTCCGGGAACCGGAACCCAAGTCTTGTTATATCTGACGGAGATTGAGGAACACGATAAAAGCTTACAGAAAGCCATGTTCCAACCTATATAGCACAGGCCTACATATATATATTTATATTCAATTTGTATATTTTCTATTTTGTTTCTACTTGGTTTTTAATCGTAACCATTGTGAACAAATATACATCGAGATTCAATATAACCTTCTATAAAATTTAAGGAGTTATAATTTGTTCGACATATTCTTTTAACTGTAGGTCGCGAAATGAAAAAAAAAAAAAAATGGTGAAGCAGAGCCAGCGATATCTTTCCGGCCGAATCAGTGAAGCAGGGCCCATCTAAACATGTCAACTTGAACATGAAAGAAGAGCCAGTTGAAAAAATGAAATCTCATTTTCAAAACTCTCAGAATTTGCCCTTGTAGTACCGCACGTGTACTGTGCGCGTTGCCTCGATGACAGCTGTTGTGCCCGTTCGAGGTACACCGCCATCATACGCCGGCAACTGATCTATTTAGGTTGATTATAATCACTGACGACGCCCACCAAAAATTGAGATTCGTTCCTCCCCATCAGCGACTGAAAAGCGTCAATTCAATTAGGAGACGAGAATAAAGGCGACTGGAAAAGAGTTTTGGCTGCCGTTCGGCTGTCGGGAGTGGTGCATTGTTACAATGCACCACCCCATCATGCAACCATCGAAAACAGGATCCCCAACTACAAAGAGCAAACAACGACTGGCAAAATGAGAAATCAACAGTCGTCCTTTGTTGACATTTTAATCAGGACGGGATAACAGCGCGCTTCCATATTGGATTGGATTTTAACAACTCAATATGTACAAAATCTGACTAGTGTAGAATTCGGATACAGTATAAATTGAGTTGCAGGAATGTTCCTTCTATATATTTTGCACATTTCTTGGGTTTTTATTCCGCATTGAAAAACACATAGCAACATAGCATCCAAGAGAAACGCTAGTCGTCGTCAGCTCTAAGCCTTTATATAATTTCAATAAGAAAATAGTTTTCTGAATTCTTTTTTTTTTTTCAATAGGAGGATGCTAGAACATATCGGTAAAAAGATAAAAAGAATTTATGAATTATTGAAGCGCCTCGAACGGATGATATGCGGGAAATTTTTCATTTCTTTATAACCTCCCCTCTTTTAAAATAATAAAGGATGAGACCATGATTTATATCTCTAAAGATCAACATTTTCGTTTTGAGAAATAAAGCTAGCGACTCACTTCGAAAAATCACCATGTTCAAAATCACCAAAGATGTTGTTGTGAATTGAGTGCAGCAACTGTTTTTACTTGTACGAATGAAATTTGTAATTGTTGAGCACGAAAATGGTGTCTGCCCGCAATCTTTTATTTTTAGCATTCCTTCATCCCTTTGTAATGCGAAACAACGCGCTACACGGTACTGTACGTAAGGTTGGATTGACCAGCATCATTATTCCTTTCTTTTGTCGATCTAATAGTCGAATCTAGTCTTGGAATAGATGGTGGTCTGCGTGCATCATTCACGGAGCCCTATCGCACGTATATACGTGTACGACCATCTCTTCTATCCAATCAATCCTCTCGCAATGTTTGAAGACCGCAAAACGAGTAACATCGATTTAGATATAGCCTTTTTGGCTGCATTCCATATCGGGATAAGAACCCACCGAAACAGAGCACGCACCAGAGCTCAGAGATTGATAAATCTACTGTTCCTTTTGTGTCGCCCATACTTGTCGGATGTTATGGATGAATGATCCTTCCGCTTTTTTGAGCAAGAGAAAACTAGCCTGGGCACTATGAAAATACGGTGTCGTGATTGAAACCATCCGAATGTCATCTGTAACTCGATGCGAATCTCTACAGTCCATTCATCACGGCCGCCGCCCGTACGTTTGTATCGGAGTCTACAAGTGTACAGTAGGGACTTTTATGACGGCCATAATGGCACTGCTACTACACGAATTCAATGCGTTTTCCTTCAGTGGCCAGAGGGGCTCTTCGAGCTCTAAACAAATATCATTTTTATACGGAGGGGGGCCTGCTGCACCAACAGGATGTCATGCCGATTTTCAATCTACTGCTGAGCCCACGTGACGTTATGCCGCTCCGGTAAATGTCTCCGCCATGGGGACGGCAGTCAAGAAGAAGAAGTGCCTTCAATCACAGTCGGTGATTCGATGTGTCCCAAGTTACTCGACAAATTCCGAATCGTTACGTCGAAAAGTGCATTTGGATTGTGACCGGATGTATAGGGCAGATTGCAAATGACTTCTCGATCGGCTATATATGTGCGGGCACACGAGCCATCGCTTGCGATCGAGCAATATCCTAAGAATCGCTCCGATTCGTTACGGCGCTAATAAAATCTCATAGCCTCTACCAAACTTTGTCTCTCGTCCCGCGCCCTCTGCCGTGCACTATACTACCTACCGCTGGTTCGAAAAGAAAAGAACGCATAAACCAAATTATTGTCCCATGAAAGGCAAAAGGTAAAGTCAAAGTACCAAACTTATTATTGACGGATTGTTACTCCACTTTTTCCGGCAGACTTTCGGGGGACCGAGGGCTAACATATGTTCGTCGCTTTGGCTGCTGCGCAACACACAACAGTAAAATAATACAATATCGCGGGCAAGTTATTGTCACAACACTTACTATACCGGCGAACAGCACATATGTAAGTTCCAGCTGCTTTATTGTGTATAGAGTCCCAGAGTCACGTTCACGTTGCCGTCGATGCGGGACAGTCTCGGATACGTCCGAATGCAAATATGTGTGCAGGCGGGCGTGAAAGCCGTGAAAGCCGTGAGAGAAGTTGGAATTGGCAAGTGAAGGAATAGTATAAACAGTGTCTCTCGCCATTCCGGCCGATTTCGCAGTCGACACGTTTACAAAGAGATGATGCGAATTTCTTTTAAATTAAACGAATCGTCTATCTGAGAGATTTCCCAGGACGGTGTCTATTCTCTCCGCTTTCTTTCACGTCTTTTCTCTTCAATCTCAGCAGCTTCCCAATGTTGAAAAAAGAAACCCCTAGAGGTTTGATTGCTCGATAAAGTTGTGTGGCTTACTCCGGGCGAGAATATTTTTCTTGTTTCCTTATGCCAGCCCCTTCAACTCCTTTCGCTCTCCGCGTCTAAACGCCCAGCCATCCATCTTGATTCAGTTCATCGGTCCTTTATATATGTGTGTGTATAACACATAAAAGAAGGAAAAATGAAACCGCGCCTAGCAGATCACACCGTTGTTGTGTATATGACGGCGGGGGGGGGGGGGGGGGGTACTACTGTGCTGAAGAATAAAAACGAGGCCTTGCCAACTTAATTGAAACTGCCTGAGCCAAAAAAGTAAGCTGAGAAGAAGGAAAAAAAAAATCAAAAATCAAAAGCCTCGGAAGTCGATATGAAAAAGTCATTTTCTAAAAATCCGTGTGCTTCAGCGCGAAATTGATAAGATTGTAAGAGCGGTTCGTATATACACAACACACAGTTAGCGCAGCTCGTTCACTATTTTCTTTTTTCCACTGAGCACTGACATACTATATACCGAGCATCTCAAAGGCCTTGTATATCCTAATTGTATTTATGATTATATATTGTAAAGAAGACGGAAAAGGAGAACAAAGTAATAATACAAAATTCTCCCTGGGTCTTCTTTTCTTAATAACGTTGTCTGGGTGACGATAGCTTGCGCCATTGCAAACTAACTTTAGATTTGGGCCAGCGTCCTCTATTCCACCCTTCATCTTTGACGTTATAGAATATCACGATTCGTCATTATTTTCCTTTTAATGTACAATGTTGTCAACATTGTACAGGAGCTCATCTGGGTCGCTGCCTAGGTCATTTCACGATAATTTTGCAGACGTCATCGACCAGAGCGGACAACATATTTTTTTCCATTTCTCTTAACATGTTTGATCGCCCATTTATTACAGTCCAAAACCCAAAACGAACCCAAAACTTTTGTTTCCCGATTATTTCTATTTCTCTTTTTGGAGTTTTGAATTGGCATCTTGCGTGGACGCCAATTAATGTGGGGCAGAGACAAAAGATGGATGCGCATACGTAATATGCATAAATTTAAACCGACAGGTTCCATACTTAATTATTCTAAGCTGATTTGTTGGCTGACTGGCTAACTGGCTGACTGACAATAAATCATGTCCAGTTCGATCAACAATTATCAATCAAGCGACAGCAATTGTTGTTGGTAGCTAACAGAAGTCAAGTCACTTGAGCTGCTGCAAAGGTCTCTGGGTTGATGAACAAACTTCAACGGGATTCGGACTTTAGCGACCACTCTTGTGTCCAACTTGCGCGTATTTATTGATATTACACATGTATAACAGTTACAAGCCTCGTTCTCAAACATTAACACACCCCCCTTGAGCCCCTCTAACCTCGAATGGGGATGCATTCGGCGGTGGTCGTTTTCTTTTGGTCATAACCCGATAGGATTTTATCGGCGGCCGAAGAACATTAAAGGCGGCAGCTACCCTCGCTCTACCCCTGTTGGTTTAGTCTTTTCACGAAGTTATTTTGTTATTTAAAGAAAAAGAAAAAAGAATGAAGACGCGCCAGCAGAGGAGATGAGAAACATGTTACGAAGAATTCGACAATATTGGCTGGCCTGGAGCCATACATCCGAGAATCGAATTCTGCTGCCTATGCCAATCGATGTCAAAGAACGAGATGAAGTTGTTTCCTACTTTAGCCCTTTATTTCAGTAATATCGGACAACAGGATTTTCTAAAAGAACAACTTTTAATATGAACCAAAAGTGGATACGGACTTCAACATGGAGGCGTTAATTGTTGCTAAAAAAATTTCATGGGCGACGAGATGGAAAAGTCAACCAAAGAGACAACAGTTCAGCAAACGCCCAACCAAAAATCGTCTTGTTATAGTTGTTACGATTACGCTAACAATCCAATCAAGAGTATTGATCTGGCGGTGAAAGGGTTCGGCTATCGGATGTCGACAAGGCACTCGACAACATCTCAAAACGAAACACTGCCACCAGCCGTTTATTTCCAGTATTTCCAGTTTCTCTCGTCGTTATTTGCTCTTCTTGGGTTTTACGGTGAGGTTGTACACCCAGCAGCTCGCCCTTCTGTCAATCCCAGCTCTCAATCGCCTCTAAAAGGGCACGAAATTGACCACCCGACACGACCCTTGTGAATTCACTCTGCAATGTGTAGACCACCAGTCTCGAATTACAGCCCCTGACTGACGCTGATGGCAAAAAAAGGGAATAGGGAAAAAGAAGGGAAAATTTAAAAGGTGGCAGAAAATGAAGAAAAGAAAGAGCTCGATCGAATTCGTCGAAAATAATATCAGCTGGGCATCGTGACGACTTCACACTTGATAAATAAAAGAGCCTGATCAAATGTCGTGAAAAAACCCTAGTCTATTGAGGACGCGACAATAAGCGCGATGGATCGGATAACTGGCGTGGTGACTGCTCAAAGAATCCAGTTAAAGGGTGTTCTACATAACACCACGCCGTATTATGTGGTGCACTGCATAACATTTAGCTCAATTATGGGTTTCACAGGACAGTGATAACAGTGGCAGAGAAAGAAAAAAAAAGAGTGCCACAGCGATGGAAGAGAGATAGGTGGACGACGAGTCAGACCCAGCCATACGGAGAAATGTTGTCTACTCTATTCGGAACAAAAGATTTGAGGACATATTTGTGAAACCAGTTGCCCCGGACGGCAACCAAAACAGCCAGCGATCCAACAACTCCTTATAAACTATTATGACTATACTGCCTTCCCTGCTGCTGGTAAACTCCCAACAAGGAAATTTCGCGTTAGAGCTGATTTGAATTCCCAATTACCCAGATTGAATTTTCCACCAAATAGGGTTTGATCGCCGAAGATGTTGTGAGCTTTTAAATAAATTGGCGGAAAAAAAGAACTTTGTCTATTTCAGAAAAAAAAAGAAGGAAAAATTAAATAAAACAAAGCAATAAGGGAAAGCCAACAGAGAGAAAAGGCGGGGCCGTGACAAACCGCGCACGTTCGTCCGTTTTTTTTTTTTTTTTTTTGCTGTACGTGTGTGTGTTTGCGGGGGCTGGGAGGACGCCTCTATTATAGCGACGCTCCGTCACCAGCGGCTTCCAGTTCATAGTCTAGCCTCTTAGCGAGCTATTCGCACTCTCTACGCTCTCCCGAGTTTTCAATATAAACAGTCCGAGTCCGCCCTTCTCTATTGTATCACAGTGTGTCGCCCATTTTCTGACCAGCAGTGATCCTTGCGATGCATTATTAAATTTTTTCCCGTCAGACATTTAAATCATCTTGTCGCCCGTTTCTTTTCCGAAAATTCAAAATGGAACAATTCCACAACGACAGCCACTGGCCAATGAATTGCAGCGCCACGTTGAACTGCACCAACTTGACTGCCGACGTGATTGAATTCGTCCGCAATGAGACGTGCACGAATGATTATTGCGAGACGGACGATGACTACATTGACCGAATCGAGGCGTACATGTTTCCATCCGTCTACGAGTGGATTCTGATTGGCCTCCACTGCATGGTCTTTATCGTCGGCCTGGTCGGCAATTTCTTGGTCTGTCTGGCTGTCTACCGCAATCACACGATGCGAACCGTCACCAATATGTTCATCGTCAATTTGGCCATCGCCGATTTTCTCGTCATATTCCTCTGCCTGCCTCCGACCGTCTTGTGGGACATCACCGAGACTTGGTTCATGGGCAGCACCCTCTGTAAAATCATCCCATACTTTCAGGTAAAAACAAAAAACTTCAACTAGCTGTTAATTAATCGCTAAGCCTTTCAATTTCCATAAGATAAAATGTATAGTCGATTATTAGTTGGCGAGTCGAAGCCAAACAACAAGTGCAGACAAATTCGCTCAATTGGTTTCGAATCGCCCCACGTCAAACGGCTACATTTAGAAAAGCCCTTGAAAGTGATATACAAGCGTGAACTACACGCATTTAACGACCTTCGAATTCCCAGCCTGTTTTTGAACGGCTTGTATCGAATAGAGCGCCGTCCTACTATAAAGCAGTGGCCACGAAGAGCGGGAGTAAATATTTATCCGAGTACCTACTATTGCATAACTTGTAAAATAGACGCAATTCGTACATAGGGGGTCGGTGCAATAGAAGCCAAACTAGTTTCTTGGCCGGCCCATGTTAGATGTTTATTACAGATAGGTTTTGTGACAGGGCATGTTATTCCAGTGAACAGAACCCTACGTTGAATCCTGTCGGTCAGCGACACCATAGTATAACACAACAATCATATCGCTCTTTCCTCGTCCATCCCCCCCCCCCCCCCAGCATCCGCACAACCTCATCCGGTTTTCCCTTCCTGAAGACGAGAAGGACGTGGTTTTGTTATCAAAAGGCGCTCAGCTTGGTGGGATCGCCGCTCCGGCTGACAGGCTGATCTTCTTCATTTTCACCGCACGGCTGAACGCGCCGACTGCTGCTGCTGCTGCTACCGCACATCACAACACCGAGAGCTACGCTACGACGCTGTAATTGCGTCGACACCAACGGCCACGGCTGGAGGAGTCCCCGATATATTCACGGTTCTACCGTACCGTAGTCAGCTACTCTGTCTAATCAAAAGACGGTCAAGTCGATTTCCTGTCGGTTGATCGAGGCCACCGTATAGTAAGCTACACACTAACGAGATTGAACACGCCACCGTCGACGTAACAATCTCGACGCGCGGTCAGTGGGTCACTCAAATGATGACCGTTCGATCGCCGGCGAAGAATTCCAACGATTCCGTATAGACAACTTTCATTTCAACTTGAATGAACAGCCCCTGCTGCTGCCCACGTTCTGCATCAGTGTTGCGCTGCCAAATAATAAAATGGGCATTTTTATTACGACATTTATTCGCGAGTCAACTTGGCAGCTCGAGTAGTTTGCCTATACAAGAGAATTCGTCATCGTGTAAATGTAAATCTACCAACTACGATCCCCGGCTGTAATCTAAATGATTTTTTTCTTTCCCCGTTACCCTAATTGAATTATAGCCCACCCGTTCCTTTTAGACGAGTAGTACATACATGTGTTGTACTTTTCAGTCTTTGACTACATCAGACGTAAGAAGATGAACAACTCTTTACTAGCTCAATCCGATCACGTTCTTTCTTTAATTGCAACCTGGCTTTCAATCGCCCGCCTATCTGTCATCTTATGTCTTACTTCTATATAGACTTGTAAGCTCAAATAGGTCTGCGCGTCTCTCAGAAAATCGTGACTAAAGCTGATTGGGCTCGTTGACATGACGACCGATTTTCCCCTCCATTTTCCCCCATTACCAAGTGCGACTGTCAGCCAACTTTATTACTGTATCAACTCAACATTGGTGTGTCACGCTACAAAAAGAAAAACAGAGTTTCGAGTTTCCCCGAAAGACTTGGAATAACAAACAGCGTATTAGCTCCATAGCCAGTCCAAATAATCACACTCGAGCAATAGAAAACATCTGTGAACGAAAAGTAATATATACGCGCCCTGCCAAGCTGAATAGACCCCCTAGCAAAGGTTATATAGAGGATTGGATTGGATTGGGAGAGTGAATAAGGGCGATATATCTCCAAGAAGTGGCTGGAAGGAAGAAGGATATATTCACTGACGTGATTGATAATATGGCTGCCCCAGTTATCAGCATGATGTCGTCCCATTTGGCCAAGAGAGAGAGAGAGAGAGGAGGGGATATTGTAATATGCTGCCGCGATTTCAATGAGAAGAAGAAAAAATACCAGGGAATGTGTGGAGAGCTGAAGAAATATTTAGTTTGGGGGTCCCATTGGTCATGGACTGTTATTCTGTCGATCTAAACTACTCCAGCTCAATGTTTACTTATGAGCTCACGAGTACCATCTGAATACGATGAAGTCAGGGCCTTTCAGATAAATATATATACGTATATATATTCCTCTGTAACGAAACTTGTGGATTACTTTTCTGTATACGGCAAATCTTGGCATTTCCAGTCATTTCTCCACCGAGTTCCGAGTACCGCGATAAAAAAAAAGCCAAGATGGGACTTTGCAACAGTGGTACGCATGTGTCATAACCGTTCCCTGGCAATTCACTCTATTCCATTTACATTCTTGGTCCTGTGTAGTATTCGCATACGAGTTATCTCCCTATCTTCGCTCTGTAGCAAAAATCCTGAATGACCTTTCTCTCTCTCTCACCAATCAAATGGCACACAAATGAAAGGAATGGTGGGACCGCATATGCGCTAAGAGAAAATCTAACTCGATGTCGGGAGTATCTAGTGCTGCTACGCATATACAAGTTTATGCTTATCGAGATTTTCCCGCCAATAATGGGCAGCGCAGCATCGATTCATCCGCGCGATTTGCGAAAGTATTTGGGATGTCCCCGAGATGTCCAAATATAGGTTGACGGTCGCGATTTTCCCACACCATCTGGTGCTGCCGATTCTCGGTGACAATTACTCGCATTGATCTTTTATACAGAGAAACGCCAGTACGCCCTTGGCTGGTGCAAGATCAGATCGGCCGTAATAAAACACACACGCACACGCAGCATCGCAAGATATCGTTGACTTTCCCAGTGGGAACTCGCCACTTGGCTGAATGATTTCTCTGTAGTCTATCTGCAAACAAGATAGCGGCCCCCACTGTTTGTCACGTCGGTCCAACGATCTTCCTTTATAAAGAAATTTGCTGTTGGACCTGCCAATGATGCTGGACATTGGAAACAGCTGACAGTGCCAAAGAACGAAAGAAAGAAGAAGGAAAAGAAGAAAACTTTGGGGTTCAAAGCAATATATGAAGCGAAGCAAAATGGGCATAGAGTTCGTTTCACAATTTCAACAGAGCCTTCGCACTATTGTCAAAACAGTATTGTCAGACGATTTGAATTCTCTACGGGCCAGAAAAAAAAGTTTTTACCAGGCAAGTCGAAAGAGACTTATGAAAATTACAGAAATTCAAAGTGAAACAAAGTTACTTCTCTATACACTCGGCAGTCCCAGTAACTCGAAGGAGACTTTCTCTTTGCCAAATGCTGCTGTCAGAAGGAGATAAGAAACATTTCTCGGAGAAGAAGAAGAAGAAAGGCATGGCAATAACTTGCATGCAGTCATTCAATTCTGAATAACTTTTAATCGAATTGAATTTGTTGAGCGAAACTTTACGTATACTGGCCTTTGCGCATTTGGGCGAATATAGTCGAAAAAGAACAAAACGCGTTGCCAGACACAAAAGGACGCGTTGTCTGCGCACGACTTCTGGTCAAATAAAGCCACTTGCATAATAATGCGGGATCGAAGGGAAAGTGTCATGTATCGATGAGTGCAAACTCCATTGTCGGCTCTCTTTTCACCCAGTCTATCGTTTCTCACTGCACGTACTCCACGTCCCCAATTTTTTTCGCCTTGTTTTTGGAATTCAGACACTTATATAGCTGCTACTGCCATGTAAAGGTTATAGTGTGACCGATAAATATGATCCATTCAACCTTGGCTGCAGCACAATTTTTTTTTTCTTTTCCTTCATTGAATATTTTCGTTTTGAATTATTTATGCGGCGCATAAACGGTGGCCAATGTTGTACGCAAAATGTTAAAAATGAATCACACGTCCTCATGAAAAAAAAAAAAACAGGTTTTTACGTGTACGAGGAAGTGCCGGTGTGGTGGCAGGTCCCTCTTCGTCAAAAAGTTTTCTAGTTCCGTTGGACTTTGCTTGAAGTGTTTAAAATTAAAATATTTTCAAATTTGAACACTTACAGACAAAGTTGTGAGGTACAAAACAAGCCTGATCTGCAGTCGTTCCACAAATGGGGGTTATTTAACGAACCCTTACTTCAAGTTAAAAAAAAACCGAAATCGGGAAATCGAGCAAAACAGTAGACAAATCGAAAATAAAAATCGAGAATCGACAGAAACAATCGAGAAAACAATTCCAGTTAAAAGCGCTTAGCTCAAGAATAATCGTGCTCCGTACTATGTCACGATTTATGATCTACGCCACCAAATAGTCATAAGGAAGAATCAAGATAGATTTTTCCTACCTTTAAGCCTGGGAAATACAGCCAGGCATCCGCATGTGTTCCATCTGAAGAATAATCCACCAGGCGAGATGGGGAAAGGGACGTCCTCGTGAATACACCCACGTACTCACATGGGTGTACACGAAGACATTTAAAGAAAGAAGAAGAAGGGATCCGTACCTCGACCTATATCGGCAGATTCTCCAAACAAATCGGATGCTGTTTACACCTAAACAAATAATTAAAATTGGTTACGAAAATATTAACAGAAACAACAAGCATAGAAGAGTTGAAAATGAGACAGTGGGTAACACTGATTGTCAATAAACCAGAGAATTCAAGGTTTACACTCAATCCACTACATTTTTCATATCTTGTGGTAGTGATGGCTTGCTCGTGCTTTAAAACCTGCACAAAGGAAATATAAGGTTGCATAGTGCAAACAAACTGCCATGCATTGACAGGGGGGCTTAAATGATAAATGCAGCATTTCACAAATTTGAAATAGGTTAAACTCGTCTATTCAAGCTCCCATGATCATTCTGTTTGTATTATTAGTTCTATTTACCCGCCAATACAGCATGGAGTGTCTTTTCAGCTAATTCTCTCGAAGAAACGCCATCCGAGTTGACGAGTTGACGACCACTTTTAATGTAGTTTTATTTGTTGGGCTATTTTTCGTACAGCCTCCTGTACTTTTTCCAATAATGTGATCGTTATGTTTTCTTACCTAATCTGGAACTTTGTCTCTTTGTCTTCTTGAAAATGGAAACTGTGAGACAGATCAGATGAGCAGACGACACTAATCTTCTAATTATTCATGATTAAGATATCGATAGAAATTCTTAAAAATCGGACATCTATTTGATAATATCTAATTAATAGTTCGTCTGTTAAACTGAGTCCCCAACCACAGTCAAGAACTCAAGATAAAAGAAAAAAATTTGTAAGAAACCAGGAGATAATAACTTTAAGACTGAAACCACCAAAATAAGTCCCTCCAACTGGGAATCATGTTTTACAAACATAATATGACTGTATAACAATGACAGACAGCGGTCCACAGGAGGATCCGTTAAGCCACGTCATTCCAGTTGAGCTTATCGGGTCCATTTAAGCCGCGGGATTTTGAGGTCGGCGCGTAAACACGAGAGAGTAACGTACACACAGCAATGGCCGTGCAGTCTTTTCAGTAGCGTGGTGGAGCCCATTTGCTAGAGCCCCATCAGATAAAGCTCTCTTAATGCGATGCCCGATTCCGCCGAAAGCCGTGACATGGCCAGCAATTTATAAGCGCAATAAAAGAAAATGATAAACAAAATAACTAAAACCAAAACAACAGAGGAAGAAATAACTTGTTCCACACCTCTAGCATAAAATACTCAATGCGGTCGTCATTAACCGTCAAGTTTATTGATGTAGACACACGTATTGTATATATCTACTTTACCTTTCAGTTGAAGGGTGATTTATTAGCGCAAGCATTATCGCTACCATACCATGTTTCCTTTGTTAACGACGAAATTTATAATGTTTTACTTTAACCTGCGTATAATTTTTTAACTCCGTCTAGTAACACGATCATGTGATGGACCTAAAAATAAACGAGAATTGCTACATTGCCATGAGCTGTCAGCCAAGAACGGGACCCTTACTTGTATTGTCTTCGTCTTTCCATGGCTGTCCATGGCTTGTCCAACTTTATACCATCGATTCCACAGAACTGCTGGGAGGGTTTTGATGATGCTGATCATGATGGAACGTAGTCTACTCTTTGTCCTTCCGAGCGTGTTTCTTCCGGGGTCTGTCCCAACAAAGTCGGCTGTCATTCATTAAATATCAGTCCCCACTTGATTGAAAACTTGGCCGGACGAACTTCCACTTTCTGGCGAATCAATTTTCTTTTTTCTTTTTGCCACCTCACGTCATTGTCCGGAAGGAATCCTATCAGCGTACGCGTCCGTAAATCAGAGAAAATATTAGACTTTATCTTTAGCGACCATACGGCCCTCGCGGTTCCGCCGGATGAGTTTCTTGGATGGAGAAGAAAAACAAAACCTTTAGTGGCCAAAGGGGAAAAATAAAACTTAACATGGAGAAAGAGAGAATTAAAAAAGTTCAATACAGCCAAGAGGGAAACCATTATGAGGAGCTGGAACGATGTCGTGTTCCTCTGACTTGCATGGTGCAATATCCGTTGGGTTTCTTCAAATTTGACTTTTATTCTCGCGCTTTTAGTCAGGCGCATCGAGCCGGCCCTGATGAGAAACGTGCTTTGACTAGCTAATAACAACGATGCAGAATAACTCTTGACGAAGTCGAGGACCTTTTTTTTTCTCTTTTTCATTCAAGGCTTTCCGGTCTGAATGTCCAATAAGACTCCACCGCCACGTCCGATATAGCTGCCATTTTTCTCCGTTAATACCCGCAGTCACGATTCAGTTTCGACACACAACATTTTTCGTCCCTTTTTCCATCTCTGTCGTCGTTTACTCTCTAGTATATCTACTCTGCCACAGACATTGTTTTCTCGCCCATCAGCAGCACATTGATCCCAGCGCCCTGTTCCATCTATCTGATAGATCCAGCTGCAATTCGCTTCTCTAGAAAGCCAATGCACTCGACATATTGAATCGCAGATGGCCAACATCATCCGCGACGTTGTGTTCCGTGTGCAACCCAAAATCAATTTCTGGTTTATTGGTCCTTTATCTCAAGTCCTTTTCGAGATTGCCATCAAACAGGCCACAGATCTCTACTTATACGCTGAGATACAGGACAAGGTTCCGAGAAACCCAAATCAACCTATTAGGCTATATACGTACAGATATGAAATGATGTATTTTGTTTTGTTTTGCTTTTTGGTCTCCCATAAATCGTCTGTTTGGTTTATTTTTCCGCAGCATCAAAAAAGAATACGTCATTATTTTTTGATACTTTTTTCCACTGCATTAAACAGAGAGAAAAGTCATTTGGCGTGCGAGTCCATTGAAGCGGAAACACGGTTTGTCGCACAACCATTGCCAACGGAGAATATCGAGGAATAATAATAATACAAGTTCAGCTCACGCTGAGTAAACAATATGCGCGCGTATAGTACATACAAAACCGAATGTCGTATTGACTGATTACATTGAAGACCAGCAGCTACCAAATGAGTTGCCATCGGCGTTTGTTCGTACAGAGTAATAGCTTTACTGCTATTTCCAGAAACTAATGATAGAAATTGATTTTTGCCAAGATGAGAAATGGACGTCATAATAATGTGTGTCATTTCTAAAAATAAGTTATAGACATTATTCTATTTTGCATTTGACACAGACCGTTTCGGTATCCGTCTCGGTATTGACGCTGACTTTCATCTCGGTGGACCGCTGGTACGCCATATGCCACCCACTCAAGTTCCGGTCAACAATCGGACGTGCCAAAACCGCCATCGCCGCTATTTGGATCATCTCGCTGCTCATAGGTAATAGATTTCAAAAGAAACCGCGTCTTATATATTTATGTGACGTCGTCGAAGGGGTATATTTTGCCAATCATTGGCGCAGCTCACCTTATTTTGACTTGTACGTCACAGCAGAGGAGAGCGACGATTCACGCGTGAGGGCGGAGACGAACGCGTCTTGACATTCAGTGACACTGGTAGAGTTTCACTTTACACACGGCGAATTGAGTCACTGCGAAAAGGAACTTTTTTTTTGAAGCAATTACTCTTCTCTCGCCGGGGGGATTTCGCTATCTAGCCAGCCATTTTGTTGTCCTATTTCCTTTTGGTATAGCATGAACCTCCTGGAATTCCAAAGGGGACCCTTTCACCAGAGTCTTAAGTGGCATAGGAAGGCAAATACGAGGAGGGTATTACTGGAATTGACAATTTCAATAATACTCTCCTCTTTTTTTTTCGAGTTCGTTCGTTTTTTTTCTTTTCTTTTCTTCCCTTTTGGCTGGGAATAAAATGCGCGTGCTACTTCAGAGTTGTTGCTGGCTGGCGCTGCCGTCACGCGAAGAAAACAAACTATTGTTCAGCTTTTTTCTTCAGCTCGAATGTAGAAGTAGTAGTAGTATAACTCGTTTTTAACGTGCACACTAAACATGATTCCGTTAGAAAGCATTCCGGCGGATGTTGTGTGTTTCCCAATCAAATTCCTGACTGAAGAAATATGGCTGGGCATTCTTTCCGTGTATGATGCATCGTATCATCAAATTTTTTTGAAGATTGCACTACATTCGACCCGAGAGGAATTGCAATCAAATGTGTAATCCATTGCCATTTTTGGGGGAGAAACGATAGGGAAATTTATTGCGTGGTTTTCCCACCAGACGTTCTAACGACACACTAACGATTATAAAAAGCAACTATATACGAATGTGATTAAATTTTCTGTTATATACCTTTCTATAAAGATATCCCTGAATTGGTGGTGCTGGAAACTCGGCAAGGGCGCAACCTGTCGATTAGCACCGTGTATTTCACACAGTGTCAACCGAGCTGGGATGACGAGACGGACCTTTACAGCCAGCTGGTCAAATTCGCTCTGCTCTACGCTCTGCCGCTCCTATTCATCTCCGTCACTTATTACCAGATTGCCAGGGTCTTGTGGCGCTCGGCCCGGCTGGCCATCACCGGCGGCAACCGTTCCAACACGGGCGACAGCACAGACGATCACAACAGCACAACAGGTTAGTGTAAGAATTAATTAGACGTCCGCATTTTAATTATCTGCGCATCCATTTCTTTTTTTTTCTTCGTTCCAATTTTCGGTAGATATTAGATTAAAATTTGGTGGAATCTAGTTATTAATGTTTGTTGTCTCATCGTCTAGCTTTTTTAAAAAAATGGCCATGTTGTTCTTGGCGCCAGACAACGTAAACAGAAAAGAAAAAACTGTTAAACTAAAATTCTCGTTTTCTTTTAGTCTCGAATGTGTTTAATGTTTTCTTAGATGACAAAATCTCATCATTTTATTTATTTTCGTTGAACTCTAAACAAAACAAAACAAGTTCCCGTGAAGAAAATTGGGTTATTATACGTTTTCAACCTAATCGTGCGTTATCATCGCCATCGATTTACCAAATCGGATAGAAATATTAGCATTTGCTGTGTGCAATTCGATTTGCAATGTAAACTATTTCGCTTCCCTCTGGGCTTTTCCAAGAAAAATTAGAAGAAGGCAACGATTTGCCGCGTAGTAAACAACTTGATCCTAAATCTATGAAAACTGGGTTATTTCATTTTGATTGGATTACGGATACTTTCTCTGCTTACGCATTCGATTCTATTTCGGTCCGTGTCGAAGAAAGAGATGACGAGGGCAGCAAACGGACAAGAGGGGCTTTGGAAATGCATTATACACCATCACTCGACCGTAGATTACGACGCCTCCGCTGGCGCCACAGACGGGATTAGTGCCCGCGCCGAATGAATGATGGTGTCGTTTAGGGTCCGAGCGTCTTCTTTTCTCTCCCTTTATACTTTTTAATGGTCACCACTAGTGTTGGTCGACAGCAGCGAGAGTTGCTGAGATTAACCCGTGTGGGCTGACAGCGAGTGTACAAACAGCACAGCGGAGAGTTTTCGGCATTCGACAATCGCCGAGGCGATGATAGATGAGCCGATCGTCCCCCATCACGTATTCGAAGATGATGAACGACCGTTGAGTGGGCGACATATCACACCCAAATAGGGGCCACCGCCCTCATTGTTGTATTCGAATTCATTAAATATATCTCCCTGAGAAGACGACGCGGGAATATTTGAATTAAGTTAATAAGAAACACTTTGAACACAAAGAAGCTTCTCCCTCTTGAAATGAAATCGCCAATGGATGGGTGTAGATATTTATTTATATCAAGAGGAATGTTTATGGGTGGACACAAACGTATGTGATATAACATTTGATCGCCACCGAAATGGGCCTTCTGCTGTTTTATATTAAAACCCGGAAATTGACCGTTATTGCGCTCTTGTCTTTTTTTTTTTTTCTTTTTTCTTTGCTGGGCAATATGTTGCCGCACAGTTCGTCTCTTCCCCAAGCAACCGAGCAACAATCATCACCACCACCACGGCCACCATGGAGGCAACGGCGGCAACGGTGCCGGTGGTGCCAGCAGCAACAAGGATATGCTCACCGTCAATTCCAACGCTTCGATCGAATTGCAATTGCGTTCCAGGAGGAAAGCGGCCAAGATGTTGGTCGTTGTCGTCATCGTCTTCGCCGTCTGCTATTTCCCCGTTCATCTAGTCAGCATTCTCAGGTGAGTGAGTGATGTGCCATATTACAATTATATACGAGCGCACATTCTTGGTAAATGATTGGTATAATTATGACGGCTGCGGGGGCATTCCCCGCGTTAATATTACGCCACTCAATTATCTTAATTAATTCACGGCTAGACGTTGCGCAGTATTTGAAAGTTCTCTCTCTCTCTCTCTCTCTTGATTATGTGATTTGGACATTGGCACATACATACGTGGGAGAGCAGATACACAATCAAATTGACGCAAAATGATTACACGGTGGCGGCCGCCCTCGTCTCCCACTGGCTCTGCTATTTCAACAGCGCCATCAACCCCGTCATTTACAACTTCATGAGCGGTAAGTAACAAAGGCCAACACTTTCGTATAAATATAGACCCAAAATCTATACATACTCCACTGGTAGCTGCGCAACTTTGCATCCCCCCCCCCCCACTCCTTGTGATATGCACCCAAACAAAAGTTTCCGACCAATGATGAACGCCCCGCAGAGGATTGTGTCTGACGGGTATAATAATTGCAGCAACCGCCCAGCAGCAGCCGAGACTGTGGTGGTAGAATCTAGACTTTTGGTAGTATTGTATAGGCGACGACTGGTTGATCGCTGCTGTTTTCCAAGTTACAACAAACTTGTATAGTTTATACACACACGCGGACAGACGAAATTCGATTATGAGAAGGAAGAACACTGCGTGCTGTAATAAAAAAGAAAAGAAAGGTCTACTATATATACTGCTGGGCTATATACGTGCGCGTACTCTTCTTCTCTGACGTCTTTATTCTCCAGGAAAATTCCAAACAAAACGAGTGGCTTCTTTTTTTTCCATCGCCGTAAAAGAACTTGGCTTCTAGCCCAACGGTTGCAACGCGCTATTGGGAGTGATGCACACGCCCCAATATCCGCCTATATAACGGATGCGACTGGGCTATACCAGAGATAGAGGCTGCTGCTCCGTATAACGTGTCAAAAGAAATCAGATTTGTCTGTCATTTTCGTCAGCTTTTAACAAAGATTGTTGGTTCGTTTTTCTTTCTGCCTTCCAATCGAATCTAATAATCGGATCTAGAAAATAGGAGAAGATAGCGACATTCGCCAGAATTTTCCATTTGTTTCTCACAATCGATTGTAAACAACATTTCATCGGTATTATGGTTTTTGAAGGTGTGCGTCAATCGGTGACACAGGTATTTTATACAGGACTTCAAAAAAAGCGCAAAATAATTGTTTAGCGCTTTCAATTCTTGATGCAACCAAAAAGTGTTGCCATCTTTCGACGAGTCCCGAAAGCGAAATAAGTTGCGTCCAAACCCCTGCAGGGCGTTACGTAAGCGCACCATAATCACATACATACCAACCTGCGTATAACGAAAGGTCGATGTCGCCCGACATGCGCACTCGGATTGCGTCCATCAATATGGCACCAGGTTACTTCTTTTCAGACACACGCGTAACAAAAATTGGGACAAGTACAAAAAATAAAATAATTATACAGGGCTAGTTTGCAAATATAGGCACACGTCCTCTCCTGTATGTGTGCTGTGTGTCGTGTGTTATTTGACGAGCTTATTTCTTATTTTGATTGAAAAAAAAAAAGAAAAAAGAGAAAATCTTGCATTTTTGCACTTGTACGTGACATGTGTGTGTTGTGTGTGTCTCATATACTTAGGCAAGTTTCGTAAGGAGTTTCGGCGCACGTTTCGCTGCCGTTGTCGCTGGCTGACTGACCACCTGCCCGGCGGGGGACGCAGCCGTAGTTCCGTGTCCATGTGCGGCGCTGGCGGAACTCGGCTGAATCAGTCCATGGTCGCGGTCGTCCGCGTGCCGACCGGGGCGACGGCTTTCGCAGCGGCGCTGGCTTCGACGGCGCCGGCCTCGACTGCCGTCGCCACCGACCGGCTGATGGCCAGCAACGTGCCGCCACCGTCGGCCGCCGCCTGCTATCCGCTCAGACAATGCCGCTCCAATCACCCTACCGCACGCTCCATCAGAACGCTCACCTCAACCACGTAAAAAGCAAATTCATCGTCACCACCACCACCATACCATCCCCTGATTGCCTATGATTTTCACTATATCATTTCAAATCTACCGCCAAGTTGATTCGACCCCCGTCTCATCTTAGTACCCCCTATAATGAAGTTCTTTTTAATTTTTTTACAATTACGTTTGGTTTATTTGATTTGTTTTCTCTTTTTCTTTTTATCTCCAGTTGAACGGCTCGAATCCATCTCGTTGATTAGTTCGTCACGTTTAAGGAATATTGTATAAGGAAGTGCTAGGCGAAATAGCCAAGGGGGAGGTCGCAAGTTGGGACAACTCGTTGGATCATTGTATACTATATACATTTCCGTATAGAGGTGGATGGAGTATATATCCATCAATCAGATAAATGGTGTGTAAACTCTCTTTTGTGTTCGGTGGAAAAGTCGACAAAGTCTCTTCTGCTGCCATAGCGTCTCCGATAAAATGGCGAGAATGATGATTTTGTTGTGACGACAAAGTGATGGGGATTATTATCATTTGGAGGGTCTAGGGGACATTTTCCATTGGCTCAGTGTATAATACTAGTCATGTTATAAAGAATATAGACCGGCGACTATATTAAAGGTTATCCCAAAATCACTCACTGCCGGCCCACCCGAGATTGAACGTAGAAACTCATCAAACGCTTTGGGATTTAATTTCCAATCAGAAAAACTCAGAAAAACTCAGAAAAAAATGTAAAATGATGAGAGTTTTCAACATTCCCTCGGTGGCTTATTTAAATTTGAAACCCATCAACACGATCGTGTGATTCATGTTTGATTTTGTTTATCACCCACTCTCACACTTTTGTATCGATACGCTTAAACTGTATCGCCGCTAATTATTGATTTATCGGTGCACAAATGAATTCGGAATTTATTTTGCGACAACCATTTTCGATCCAACCAATCGAGGACAAAGAAAATTTGTAGATATGCGCTATGATATCGTTATCACATCCGATCTCATGAATCGTGTCCAGCATATCATATATATTCAGTTATTCTCTTTATTAGTCGTTCGCAAATCAAAATCTTTCACGGCCAATCATCTTCTCCCGCATTCAGAAATTTTCAAAAGATGTAAAGGGTATCGATTAATTAAGCTAATTATTACATCATTTCGTTTTTTTTTTTTCCTCAGGACAAAAAGTTCTGTTGCAAACCATTTTTTGGCTAATGATATTAACCCAGTAGTAACGTTAAGAGCCCCAGAGGAATCCAGTTGTTTATTGCTGTTCATTTGTTCTTCATCTCTTTGATATTACTGGTGGTTGCATGCTTTTTGTCCGGTGTTGTTCCATCCACGCCACACATCACACACTCTCTAACCTCATTCCATCACTTTTTTTCAATTAATTAACCCGGCGTTATCACATCATTTCCTTATTCCCATACCATGTGTGTAAACTATAAATACATATATAACCCGAGCATTGTAATAGCGCTCACGCTCACTTTTGGCTTTTCATGTTCTGTTTTTGTTTTAATCCCTCCCGTTTCTTTTATTTCTTTTCTCCCACCACCCACTATCATTCCAACCTCCCCTGCTGGTTGTTTCCTAACACTATATACATATTTGTCAAAATAAAAAAAAGAAACCAAAAAACGCCAAAGCCAAAGACATATGAAAGCCAATAAAGAAAACCTGTCCGACGATATTTAACAAAACCAAAACCGGTGCGGAATTCTTTTCAACAACAAAAAAATACACGTTTAACGAGTTATTTCTCTCTATTGATTTCAATTAATGCATTCTCCATCATCCTGTACACGGCATCGCTCACTTACCTCACCACATAACATGATCACACACATATGTCCTGCTATAATAACAATGAATAACATTTCTATTTTGCTAGATTGCGGTCCATTAATCCCGCCCCGCGCTAATTCAAATTTCCACGACAAAAAAAACAAAACAAAAAAACAGCAGACTAGTTTTCATTGCTACTGGCTAAACTGCTAGGGCATATTGTATTAAATAGGGACCCTCCTTTTTGACATCCAGCATTCGTATAGCAGAGAACGTCAAAAACCAGGAAAGAATAATCGTTTAAAGCAGAATTTCCATATTAACAATTAATGGCGATCTCAACTGTATCATTTGAAATATTTAATAAGAAATTCTGAGACCTGATCTCAGCAGAAAAGAGTTAATTCGGTAACATCGGCACATTTCTCAGCACTTTTTAAATTTAAAATTCTCAAATTCAAAATTTATGAAAATGTTTCTATGTTCTTGAATGAAAGCGACAAAATAGTCACGGTCGTCGCCACTGGAATAAAGTTCCTAACGGATTTTATTGCCGTATTGGTCTGCGTCTAGTTCTTGGAACCGTGTGTGTGTCAGTGAACCTGAACATTCTTTCTCCTTTCAAAAAAAAAATGTCAGCTACTATCTCAGCAGTGAATCTCAGACCTATTGTAAATGTTATAAAAGTTCCTTTTTTTTTTCGTTTGATTTTTTCGATTTTTTGTTTTTGTTTTTTTTCCTTTTTCGGTTTGGTTTTTCTTTTTGGTTGGTTCCATTTCCGTATGCCCCCAAAAGAGAAATTCCGTCGAGAATTCGGCATTGCCATGAAATGCTGCTCGGCCGATGAGGACGGACGTCGGCGCCGACAGAATCGGACGACTCACAATTTGAGTCCCTCGCCCAGCGTCGTCACCAGTTTGACGCGGACGCCCAAACAGCAGCACCAGCAGCAGAGACAGTCAGCGCAGCAGTTGGGATTGTTTGGCGGCAGCAGCAGCCAGCAGCCGAGGAGATCGTCGACCAAAAGCGGCAACAGTTCGCCCATTTTCAAAAGCGGCAAAAACGGATCGACGCCATCGGAAGCCGAGACTATTTTACTTTGCACGATGAACTCCTCGGCCTACACCCACGTCAGCACAGTTGACGAGTAGTTATATCCCTTTTGTTTTGGAGACATTTTCTGTGAATAGGACGGGATTATAATTAGCTAGACGACCAGCCACAGCGATGCCGTTATTATATTATTCATTATTGACGAGTCAAAAGTTAGCCCTTCTCTCTTTTATATTTGCCGTGTTCTACCTTTTTAATCGTCCATACTTATATCTCCCGTTCCAATCGACGTCTCGATGTCTTTATTAAATAATTGTTTGCGATGTTTTTTTTATTATTATAACAAACGCTGTGTGTAGGCAATATACGGCCTGTTGAGTTATTATACTCTCATTTGATTCAACCCCGAGAGCACTCGACAATATTAGTTTGCCATCAAATTTATTGGCCAGGCCAGCGGCAACTGTTGACCTATATAAGGGCAGCAGTCAACACCAAGTGCCAAGGGCTCCACCGTTAATTGTTATTTTCCGTTTAACCATTCACAGTTGTACGAGTCAATTGGCATTACAATAAATATACACGTATATACATTCTACCGGCCATTCATTTGTGTCGTGGTTTTGACATTGTGAAGCGAATAATAAGAGAAACGTATAGTATGCTAGTGTATGTAAAAATAGAGATCAATAATTGCACATATGCGGCTGACGTCAGACTATATTATACATCTCTATATGTTATTACTGTGTAAAACAGTAGTCTACTATAATATACACACACAGAAATTGCGAGGCTTTTTTTTTTTCATCTAAATATCGTCCGGATGCCTTTGGCTACGTTGGCCAGCATTACTTCTGGGGCTTTTCCCAGCACACGTCGGGCCAAATCATCAATCACTTGTCTATGAGGCACGTACGCTTATTGCGCAAGTGCACGTCACTCCGATTGCGTGTGTAATAACGTGCCATTCATTACTATACCAAGAAGTCAATTGCTAACCGACTAACGGGACGCGGGTGATTATTTTTATCTAGCCAAACCGGTCGCGGTCATTCACTCGTCTTTTTTTGTCGTAAGTTTATCATACACAACGAAAATATTGAATTTCTCCAAACAAAAAAAGAGCGCATGACAAATCAAAATTGGCAGAGCCATGACACGAAATGCCCTTAAGGAGATGCGCAGCAGTTCCAAGTTAAATTCGATAACGTCTAAAAAGAGTCAATCGAGTGACGGTCCGAGCCGTATAAGACGATTGGTCAACATCCGCTTGCTGCTGGTAAACAGCTCCGGGGCTCTCACAGTCTTATGGATGGTGGGCAGCACACGTTTCTGGCTCTTTCCAGTGAACGAGAGAGTGCGACGTGACCGGACGACCGCCAAACAAGTTGCTGCCCCCCTCCCGACAGTCAAAGCCATCTCTCACCTGAGGGTTTCGTCAGTTTGTCAATCTGTGTCTTTTTTCTATTTGGCCTCCAGTCGTCGCAAAGCCATACCAGTTAAATAGACACAGCACCAGTTGTTGTAGCTTAAACTAGTCAATAAAATAAAAATAAAATGAAAAAAAGTGTTTCCTGGTGGTGACGCATGCAGTGCGTTATTTAGCCAACTTTAACACTCGATCGATTACGGAACAATGCTCAGACGCGCTTGTATGCAAGCGGCGAAATCAATTTGTATTTCTACCGAGGTCAGAAGCCATGGATATATAAAAAATCAAACATTTCCGTAAACCAAAAAATTCCGACATTCCAAGGAGTTGCACTTGAAATATCCACCTTGAAGTGTTTCTTTTCTTTCGATTTCGAAATTTAGTTCTGCCACGCACGCCATGAAACGCGCATTAAAAAAAATGGGCGGACGTTAATTTCAAAAAGCCCAACGCAACAGAATTAAAAGTGCTGGGAAAAACTCCGGTAGGACGAGAGATGTTAAAGGTCTGATAGTAGTACTAATTTCAGTTCTCGCCGCACTATAAGGACACACGTCCTGCGGACACGAGAGCCATCCGAGGAAATAGGATGGCCAGCCACACGAAAAGCGGCGACGCCCAGCAGCAGCTGAGAGGGCAGCAGCTATAGCAACAGCAACAGCATAAAGCCAAAAAAACCCATCCTATATCAACGCTGCGCATTGCGCTCTCATTGATGATGCACTAATTCAAGTTTTTGGAATGCGTGTGGTGCTCTTATTTTTTTCACTCTGCGGCGTGCAACATTTGACGGTCATTCCTGGCGCTGGGAAAATCCCAGCGTCCTTGCCTCGTCTAATGGAAAAGATCTTGTTTTATGGTGATTCAAAAGAGCCAAGCGACCCTTGTTGTTGTTGTTGCCCTGCTAAAAAAGAAGAAGAAGAGTCTCGCTGCGTTTTGAAACTTCCGCGGGGTATATAAAGCGAGCAAAAACGCTGGCATTCCACACAAAGCAGTCGCATTGATCGAAGAGTGAAGACCTGGAGAGAGGCGAAACTCGAGACATTTCACCATGAACAAGGTTAGCTTTTTTTAAAAAATGTGTTTCAATAGTGAATTATGTTGTTACCTGCATGAGCATTTTAAGACTAATTGATTTCCTTATTTTAACAATGGTATTAATGTCGATTTCAAATATTGTGATTGGACATGTAGGGAATTCTTATGCTGTTGATATTCGCTGTCGTCTGCGTCCTGGTGACGTCGTCCGCAAAGACCGAAGCTGTCGCCGCCGTGGAGACCGGAGTAGCCGCTAACGTCGACGATGTGGTGGACGACTTGGACGGCGAAGCCTCTCGTCGCCGTCGGATGCGCCAATTTCGCCCTAGCCGCAGGAGAGGCGGATATTTCCCCCGTTGGCTTTTCGGTGGTTAGAAATTGAATATGAGCAGCAAACGAAATTTGTTATTTCCGGCTAAGTTCCAGCGCAATTTGCAATAATACCCGGTATAGTCGGTTATCGAAAATATCTGAAATGTTGACTACGTGACCCTTTTGATTTGTTATCATTTTTACCTCGCTGCATTTGTCTTTGTGATATTCAGTACGTTTGTTCAACATTACATAACCATCGTTCTTTTGCCATCAATAGCTGACTTTATTTATAAATCCAATAAAATGAAAACGTTAGTAGATTATCTACGTGACTTTGGCCAAGGTTGGTTAGATGAACACACGTGACTGCATACCTGTTGTTATGTGAAAACGACCGCACCTAGTCACTTAATTCCATTTACCCGATGACTGCATGATGTTGTATTCATCGTCAACTTTCTTTATAACCCAAAATAAAGATTGATAGCAACAAATGTGGTGTTATCTATACATCATTAGAAATGAGCGGAGAGCGCAAGTCTTGTGATGTAAAGTCCATCCTCCTCGGAGCTGATATATCGACAGATCGATCGGATTGAATTATCACGGACAATGTATAACATTATCCAGCATATCTAACACTGGCAAAAAAACGTGACGCTCTAATAAACCATATAGGGTGTTATCGTTCTTACGTACAAATTCCTACGCATTGCGGCATTGGTGAGAAATGAGAATCCCGAAATAGCTACAACAAGAGCAAGGCAAAGGGTCTCGTCGAAATTTACCCAATCGACCTTCACGTTCAAGGTCCAACGTCCTCTTCATTAATATTGGCTACGTGAGTTGAGGTAGTGTGAGGGGCCCCACCTTTCGTGTCCTCGCTCTTCACTTGTTGCGTTTTTGGCAGGAAACTGCTGGGATGCAACCTGATTGTCTCTTTTGATTTTCGCTTCACTTCTTATTTAATATCTGAATGCCATCGGGATGAACCGTCATCGGTGCGGTGACCGCGTTCAGGGTCACGAAAAATCATACGGAGTGCCCCCAGAGAAACTGTCCGACCAATTACAAACTTACTTTGTCATATTATGTGCACGCATGAACAAAAGCAAAGCAACGATAGAAAAACAATAGCTACAAATTTTCGCAGAAAATCGGTGGGAATGACTTAAAATGTTCAATGGCAAACTCTAATAGCGTGATAATTTGTAACGTATAGTAAAAACAAAAACAAAATAAAGCTAGAACAGCAAGTCAAATGTGGATCCATCACCGTTTATTTTTGATTAGGTTATACGCATATAGCTTAGAAATTCGGCGGAAACCGCTGAGAGTATTAGAAAATCATGCCATTCAATCGAACAAATTTTAGCCATTGGTAACTGTTGAGAGGCAAGGCTGCTGAGTGTAAGTCAAGCAAAATCCATAATTTTCTGCATCTGCCGCGGTTACGAGAAACTCCTTGGAATCAGTGTAGAAGCGAACTTCGAAAGGTCTTCTGTAGCCTGTTGTGGGGTAATAAGACACAAATTCCGTTATTGAGTCATGACTTTATGTAAGTAATTAAAATTAAGTATGAGGCGAGTTATGGACGATTTCCAATGTTGGTGATCACTTACTGTACAAAGATGTTGTCGCAAGAACAGCATCAGCTGTTACGGTGAAACCCTTAATGCCGCAGAGCTTACTGGCGCAACCGACCGCTGCTCCTACCGAGGTAACGATAGAATTGGCTTGATCAGAAACGCAAGGGATCTGGAGCCAGTCGAAAGCGCAAGCTGAATCCATCAGCGTCCCGGTAGCAACGGTTCCAGCAGCTACAGTTGAAATCCCATAAGGATTACTTGCAGTGGGCGTACACAAGGCGTATTTAACGCCACAGAAACCCTAAATTGGTAAATTATGGTTGATTTGTATTAATTTGTGTGTCACAATTTTGACTGATTTTGCATGATTTCTATTCACTTGGTTCGTTCGAATGCACATGGTGTAGTCCTGATACGCCAAGTGTTGGACAACCGGAGAAGCCGCGTACTGGTAATTAAACGAGACCAAAGTTCCCGAAGCTTCGGTGAACCACTGGAGACAATTGTCTGGGGCTGCATTTTGTATGGGCGAATTATTAACAAGAATATTATTACGAATAAAAAATTTGTGTTATCGCAAACATAATTTCCTATCCGTTTGACACTTACCGGTGTAATCTGTGTTTTGTGGGATCTGCAATTATTAGAAAGATTAATCAGAATTATTATTGCCAATTTAATTATTTCTTTATTAAATTATTAAATCCTTTCAAACCTGAATGACTCTGATGTTCCAGTAGCGAGACGTGGTGGTTCCCGATGTGATGATGCTGAGAGTCACTGTACTCGTCCCAGGGCCGATATTTACGTACACTATTTGAAAGGAAAAAAATTACTCGTGAATTTTATTGCGTAATAATTAAGTGACTTACTGTGTTGATTGGCGTTGCTACCACAAATGGCGGGAACTATGTTAGCGGAACCGGAGACGGTGAAAGAATCTGTGATGCATTGCCCAGTCGTACTGAGGGTTGCCGAGTCTGGCTGCGCCAAGGTGAAGGTTAAAAATTCGAGGCTATTTTGTTGTCGAAAAAGGGAATTAATCAAATCGGCATGTAAGATGCAACAGTTTAATAATTAAATTAATTCGTTATTAAATGAATACCGAAGTTGATCGACATCGCTAGAAGCTCGACTGACAAATAGAGAACATTGGCCAGCTGTGGTGTAGGCCGAACTGAATCCGCTGCTTTGCCAGTACGTGTTGTTTAGGCTGGTTGACGAACCACATGTCTGGATCGTTACTAGACACCCAAATATCGTTTGTATCATAGCCATTCATTTCAAGGTAATTTTTTAAAACAAAAGAAATTACCAACGCAACATACGCCAAATCCTGAAGCACAGGTTCCAGAAGCGGTTCCTCCATTTGTCGTGCATTCAGCACTAGTTAAACACGTTCCTAAACAGATAATAGTCGTTAGTTATTAGTATACAAATTTATGCTAATATTTGTTTTCTTCAGAAATATACCGTTGTAAGAGTTAGTAGCGGTGCACACCACGTTCGGAAAGCGGACGATTGAAAACAATGACAAAACTGTAAGTTAAAATAATTATTTATATAAATCTAAAAAGGAAAACTCATAAACCTCGATAAGAGAATAATTAAGGATACTTATTAGATATAGTCTTGAATACGCGCTGAACTATTTAGATGTTGACTTACATTTCTCTTCCCGTGTGCCTTCCGACTCCGTGTTGTTATTGGCCAATTTTTCCGACAACTTTGCATCTCCTGGTTTTGCCAATTGAATAAAAACCAATAATACTACAATCAAAACCTGATTACTTTTGTCTGAGCCCATTTTTCACCCACTACAAAAATAGAATTGTAATATTATTGAAGAAAGCTTGTCTTCAACTGTCCTATGGTAGTTACATGTTGGTCGCTTTTATAGGAACAACACACGGAAGAGGCGACGCACTGAAAACTAGGATAACACAAAGACTTCATTTGGCGAAACGCTATGCGGTCTACAGGTAGTAATTTATTGAAATAAACAAATAAAACCCGTCTGTTGCGTACTATATAATTATACCCTGGACTAAATCGTGCAAACTGATGCATAACTAATTTAAAAAAAAATTACAAAATGTTTGTCTGTATCAGACTGCATTCACTGCTTTGCTGAAACAAACTCAATTTAACATATTTAGCAAGGACAAAGTAAAAATGTTGATCTCGTATTTGCGTCGCAAGATATCGCCAAAAGAATTTTGATATTGGAAGGAATATCCGAATAAAGTTTATTTATTCTGTTGGATGTTCTTCAGAGGTATCGGTTCACTGACGAGACGATAAGACCTCGATGAATTTCTCATGAATATCCCCGTTTTCCTTGTGCAGCATTCATCATGCACCATAAATATCCAGCGGATGAGGAAATTGAAGTAAGCATAATTCTTAGTGGATCGTGTATCTCTGCCACCAGACAATAAGAAACGGACTAACAACTAATTAAGCTAACAGTCCATTGAAAAAGAAGGCACAAACATATAGTAAAACGTTATATGGTCTTTTTGTGCTTATTAAATCAACAACCTCATTTCGATCCTGGAAAACTTTCACTTTTTTAATTCAGTGCTTCTGTTTTTTCAGCGTTATCAGAGTTTAAAGCCTTCTCTCATGATCAACTGTTTTTAAATTCTGATAGCTTTCAGCATTATGATGGGAGTAGATTTCATAAACAAACTGGACTTTACTTTCAGTTTGCAATTTCATTGGCTTCTCTGGCACTAAAAATACGGTCATATGAAATTCAATGAAAATTAAGACATATTTTAGTTTACGTATGAATTTGTTCCTTTTTATGTCCGCTTTTTGATAGCCTAATTCATGATGTGAAAGCTTCTTTGATTGAGAAATAAAATGGCTATAATAATAACGTGACATTTCAGCTTAGAGATTTTGCCAATCTTGCCTGGTTACAAAATATATCATTCGCTTTTGAAAAATGATGCTTGAATATAACCAAGTTTCATTGTTCAAATTACGTTCTTGATGCAAAAAAAAAAACATCATTGAAATTATAAATAAAAGCTTATCCGAAAATTTTCGACATGTTTGAATTAATTTTTATTTTCATCGTACAATTATTAGGTCAAAGAAATGTCATGTCATATGTGCCCCCGAGAAAAACTCTCTGACGAATTAAAAACTTGCATTGCCATACAATATGCAAAAAGAAACGAAGTATACAAATAATTTCAATGAAAATGGGTGGGATTGATTTTTTAAAATTTTCCAATGCGAACTATAATAGCGTGACAAATTGATCTGTAGAAAACGAAAACAATCTTGAAAATAATATAGAATAGCCCGTCAAATGTAGATCCACCACCGTTTATTTTAAAACTGGGTTATAGGACGCAAAACTTAGAAATTATGTATAAGTTGTTATAATGTTATGTTGTTATGTAATGTTATAATAAAGTATAATAGCAAATTATGTCATTCAATCACAACATTTTTAGCCATTGGTAATAGTTGAGAGGCAAGGCTGCTGAGTATAAGTCAAGCAAAATCCATAATTTTCTGCATCTGCCGCGGTTACGAGAAACTCCTTAGAATCAGTGTAGAAGCGAACTTCGAAAGGTCTTCTGTAGCCTGTTGTGAGGTAATAAGACACAAATTCCGTTATTGAGTCATGACTTTATGTAAGTAATTAAAATTAAGTATGAGGCGAGTTATGGACGATTTCCAATGTTGGTGATCACTTACTGTACAAAGATGTTGTCGCAAGAACAGCATCAGTTGTTACGGTGAAACCCTTAATGCCGCAGAGCTTACTGGCGCAACCGACCGCTGCTCCTACCGAGGTAACGATAGAATTGGCTTGATCAGTAACGCAAGGGATCTGGAGCCAATCGTAAGCGCAAGATGAGTCCATAACCGTCCCCGTAGCAACAGCGCCGTCATCTAAAGTGGAGATCCCATAAGGATAACTTGCAGTGGGCGTACACAAGGCATATTTAACGCCACAGAAACCCTAAATTGGTAAATTATTGTTGATTTGTATTAATTTGTGCGTCACAATTTTGACTAATTTTGGATGATTTCTATTCACTTGGTTCGTTCGAATGCACATGGTGTAGTCCTGATACGCCAAGTGTTGGACAACCGGAGAAGCCGCGTACTGGTAATTAAACGATACCAAAGTTCCCGAAGCTTCGGTGAACCACTGGAGACAATTGTCTGGGGCTGCATTTTGTATGGGCGAATTATTAACAAGAATATAATTACAAATAACAATGTATTGGTATTACAAACATAATTTCCTATCCGTTTGACACTTACCGGTGTAATCTGTGTTTTGTGGGATCTGCAATTATTAGAAAGATTAATCAGAATTATTATTGCCAATTTAGTTATTCCTTTATTAAATTATTAAATCTTTCCAAACCTGAATGACTCTGATGTTCCAGTAGCGAGACGTGGTGGTTCCCGATGTGATGACGCTGAGAGTCACTGTAGTCGTCCCAGGGCCGATATTTACGTACACTATTTGAAAGGAAAAAAATTACTCGTGAATTTTATTGCGTAATAATTAAGTGACTTACTGTGTTGATTGGCGTTGCTACCACAAATGGCGGGAACTATGTTAGCGGAACCGGAGACGGTGAAAGAATCTGTGATGCATTGCCCAGTCGTACTGAGGGTTGCCGAGTCTGGCTGCGCCAAGGTGAAGGTTAAAAATTCGAGGCTATTTTGTTGTCGAAAAAGGGAATTAATCAAATCGGCATGTAAGATGCAACAGTTTAATAATTAAATTAATTCGTTATTAAATGAATACCGAAGTTGATCGACATCGCTAGAAGCTCGACTGACAAATAGAGAACATTGGCCAGCTGTGGTGTAGGCCGAACTGAATCCGCTGCTTTGCCAGTACGTGTTGTTTAGGCTGGTTGACGAACCACATGTCTGGATCGTTACTAGACACCCAAATATCGTTTGTATCATAGCCATTCATTTCAAGGTAATTTTTTAAAACAAAAGAAATTACCAACGCAACATACGCCAAATCCTGACGCACAGGTTCCAGAAGCGGTTCCCCCATTTGTCGTGCATTCAGCACTGGTTAAACACGTTCCTTAACAGATAAAAGTCGTTAGTTATTAGTATACAAATTTATGCTAATATTTTTTTTCAAATATAAAATATACCGTTGTAAGAGTTAGTAGCGGTGCAAACCACGTTCGGAAAGCGGACGATTGAAAACAATGACAAAACTGTAAATTAAATATCAATCATTTATTATGAAATAGATTGAATCAAGGAACAATATTAACTTACATTTCTCTTCCCGTGTGCCTTCCGGTTCCGTGTTGTTATGGGCCAATTTTTCCGACAATTTTGCATCTCCTGGTTTTGCCAATTGAATAAAAACCAACAATACTACAATCAAAACCTTATTACTTTTGTCTGAGCCCATTTTTTACTCACTACAAAATTCAAATTGTAATATGATTGAAGAAAGCTTGTCTTCAACTGTCCTATGGTAGTTACATGTTGGTCGCTTTTATATGAAAAAAAAACATGGAAGAGGCGGCATGCTGCAATCAAGAATAACACAATGCTTAACTTGGCGAGACGCTATGTGGTTTGTAAGCAGTAATTTATTGAAATGAACAAAGAAAACCAGCCTGTTGCCTACTACACCTGTACCTTGAAGTAAATCTTGCAAACTGATGCCTATAGCTATTCAATTACTTTAATTTCTACAAAATAGTTGTCTGTGTCGGTCTGTAGTTTTCACTGTCTTGTTAAAATAAACAATTTAACATGTTTAGCAAGTGAAAATCTAAAGTTATGCATACAACATCGCGTGACATCACCAAGCGGATTTTGGTATTCGGGGGAAACCTAATTAAGTTTATTTATCCTGTTTGACGTTATAGGTATCGGTTCACTCTTCACTGACGAGGCGATAAGACCTAGCTATAAATTTGTCATGGAAAACCTCTTTTTCCTGGTGCAGCAATCATCATCATGCACCATAAATATCCAGCGGATGAGGAAATTAAAGTAGGCCTCATCATCCTCAGTGAATCGTGATGTATCTACCACAAGACAATAAGACATGACTGACAAGTAATTAAACGTACAGTCCAGTGAAAAAGAAGGCACAAATTTAGTAAAGTAAGGGCCATTGGTGCTTTATAAGTCAGCAACCAAATTCAAATACTTGTTTGAATTCATTCGATCCTGCAGCGTACTATTTTAATTCAGTGATTCTGTTATCAGTGTTATCGAGTTCAAACTTCAAAGCGTACTTTCATGATAACCGTCTCTAAATCGTGTCAGTGGCTGCATTTTTATTGGATTAGATTTCATAAACAACGCAGAATTTACTTTCAGCTTGCCATTTCATTGGCTTTTGGCACTAGTAATATTAAGAAAACTTACCATATGAAATAAAACATGTTGAATTTAATTTGTTCTCTTTTCTATACGTCCTCGTTTCGTTAAAAATTCTCATAGTCTGATTCATCTAACGTGTAAGCTAAGTATGAAGTGACATAACGAGGAATTAGAGATTTGCCTGGTTGGAATTTTTTTTTTACATTTTTGAATTAATTTGAATAATTTCTTGTTCGTCGGTCATTCATGGGTTTCATTAGGATTGCTCTGGTCCAAGTTCCATACCCCTGGCGGAAAGTTACATAAGAAAAACGAGAAAAACTAGTTTTGTGCGCTTAGTAGATTTTAAAGAATGATCTGGCAACGCACAGGGAACTGGGATAGGTGTATGTAGTTGGTAAAATTTCCTCTTGTTAGGCGAAAGGCGTGCTCTGTAAGCTCTCGTGTGTGATTCTCTTCTGTTCGTTTTCTACATAGTTTTGAACTTTTGGCTGGAATCTAAATATTCCAGCCATACCTTAAAGCAATTTCCAGTAAGTAAAAACAAAATTGGCCTTATTTTTCCACATCTAATATTCTTAATGTGTTGGAGAAAACGTGTAGAGGAATTCTGAGGCTCATAATCGAAGTTGTCATGAATATTTTAAGACAACTAAGAACTAACTTGGGTCATTATCCAACTTTTAGCTGGTTGGTATGCAAAATCTAATTTTCACAACCACGCTTCTTTAATTACTTTATTACCACATTTAAAATAATTGCCATCAGTTTTTGTGAGCGACGGTTTTTTCCAACTCATCACGCCACTTTCTTATCTTTATCACAGAAGAGAAGATAACCCGTGCAAACAGTCGTAAAGCATACATTTTCTAGTTTCTTTTTCTTTTTGTGATGCACCCTCGAGCGTTATTCCCCAAGTAGGCTTGAAATAGTTCGACTTGTATGGTCGTCCAGAGCATACATTTTCGACTAACCGTTCTGCTTAGATTACTGCTGCTCTCATAATCCGTAGAAATTAAAGACCCAGAATAGGAACTAGCTGCATGATTGTTTACAAAAAAAAAAGGTTCAAAACATAGAGATTAATATATATTGTTTACTTCTCAGGTACATTTAGAGACAAAGGGCACATTGAGAAGCATATTATCAATATGACCTGAAAAAAAAATGTAGCGCACCTGTTGCGCTACTCATCCATAACTTTGTTTTCCATGGTTTTTTTTTGACGTAAACAGAAACTCACGTGGTCGGGTAAACAACATTTCCAATTGGGTTTCCCTTTTTTGGATGATTTCCCTTAGCGATCACCTCCCCCTCGCCCCTTGGCCAAGGTTTATATAGTAGTGTTGTAGTGTTTCTGAATTCTTTCTTAGAAAATCTAAATAACTGCATTTAAAAATGCTAACCTATAGAAAAATCCCTATACTTTTTTTCTTGAGGAAGGGAAAGTTTTATTTTGTATTTTGGAAAACTTTCTCTTTTGTCTGGTGTTATCACTCGCCTTCCTCGTACCCCAGGCCGCTACTTTTTGCTTTAAATGCTTTTTCCGCAGATAGCTTTCTTCAAGTCTCTGCTTTCTTCTACAGGTCTTCGAACCCCGCAGCTGGTCGAGTACGTCGCCTTCCAACCATATCTTCTTTAATATTCTTCGTCGAAAGTAGCACCTCCGAAGATAAAAATGAATCGAGGAGCTTTCTACGGCGTCATTGCGTCGCTGCTGTGGTTCCGACTACAATTTCCGATCTGGCTCATCTTGTTGATATTGCTAGCACTCTATGCCATCATGGGTGGATACAGCTATCTAAGTGTGGTAGCTCGAACTATCAAACGTGATGTAACGTAAGTATTCAATTGTCATGAGTTATTTATCACAAAGATGTTATGATTTTACTCATTCCTATACTTATCTGTTTGTTTCAGTGGCTTGTCAAGATACCTTCAAGTTTTGTTGAGAGTGCGAAGTTTCCAAAAGAAAAATTGGACTGTCCCAACAGTCTTTGAATCTTATGTTAAAGCTCACCCCAATAAAATAGCTTTCATTTTTGAAGGAAGAGAGTGGACATTTAAAGAGGTGAGAATGAACTCATATTTTACTAATACCTGATATTTCATTTTCAGTTGCTCGATAGATTGATGATTTCAGCAACAGAGTTGCTCATGTTTTCGAGGATGCTGGTTTCCTACCAGGTGACACTGTAGCTCTGTTGTTGGATAACAGGCCAGAATATGTTGCCATCTGGATCGGTCTTGCTAAAGCTGGCCTTGTTACTGCTTTAATAAACAGTAATCTTCGGGATAAGCCTCTATCACATTGTATACAAATTGCTGAATGCAAGGCTGTTATATACGGAGCTGATTTCTGTGAAGGTTTGTTCATTAAAAAAAAAAAGACTTTCAATTGAAACATTTTAAATATTTGTTTGATTCATTAGCTTTTGTTGCTGTCCGTGATCAGTTGGCTCCCTCAGTCAAACAATATGCTTTTGACTTCAAGAAAGATGCCTCAATTCCCTTTGGATCCCTCAATTTGGACACCTTAATGGGAGAAGCTTCCACAAGTCCTTTATCTGGCCCACAACGCGCAAATTACAACGATAAAATGCTCTATATTTACACGTCAGGCACAACTGGACTCCCAAAAGCTGTAAGTGGTGGTGCTGTGAAATTTAGCTTCGTTAAAAATGCTCATATTTTACATATGTATATTTCAGGCTGTTATTCGCCATTCTCGGTAAGTAACCAAATCACCGTATCTTTATCCTAGTATCTAAACTAAGAAACCTCTTTCCTTAAACCCCTTCATTAGCCCTTTGCACATTTGAAAGCTTGGATATTTGTATTTAAAAAATTCACATTTGCAATTGTCAGACCTTCAAGGTCTTTTAAATACTGCCGTTTACAGTTTACCCCACAAGTTATTTTTCTTTTTCCGTAGAACTTTTGCTTTTTTTTTAAATCGACATAATCAAACTTGTATGTTTTTTATTATATCGTAAACCACCTGCCACTAGTTACATATTTGCCTCATTTGGGGGTTTCTATGCGTGCGGTATTGTGAAGAAAGATACTATCTACGTCCCTATGCCTTTGCACCACATGTCCGGTGGGTGCATGGGCGCCGGGATGACCCTACTGTTTGGCCTCACCGCAGTTCTGCGAAAAAAGTTCAGTGTAACGAATTTTTGGAGCGACTGCAACAAATACGGATGCACGGTAGTATTTGGTGTACACTTGAATTTCATTGGTAGAAAATCTGTAAAAATAGCAATAGTAAAACATAGTTATTCGGCTCTAGACGACGAGTAATGCATAGTGTTGAAACAGCAACATCATCCATGTCTTGCATTCAAGTCCTAAGATTATAGTTGGGGAAGGGACTTCGGCAATCGCGCCTAATTTAAATAGTGACAGGGACAGATAAATCCAACATTCTTATCGCTTTCGTTTTCCTGCATGTTAGCATAATTCAATTAACTGCAGTTGAGTTCTGATAACATTCAGTTTTCCGTTACTTTAATCGATAAATTTAACGTATAATCATAACCTCAATTCGTTCGACCTCCCTTCGACTTCCGCTTCTTCTACTCTCAGAAGCTTTATGAATGAGAGGTTTCTATCCTCAAAAGTTCTATTATCCTTTAAATTAAACTAATTCAAATCCATAATTAATTGCCTGTTTTGTAACGAAGGCATTTTTCTGATAGTTTTGACTTGGCATGATTCAACGTAACGTAATTATTTATTTGCTAATCCCCCCGAAATTAGCTTCACGTTCTTCGTAAGCGCAACATACTTCATGAGCCCGATGATGAGCGACGACATTGTGTATGACCCTCTACCTCTATATCACACGGCCGGTGGAATGGTTGGCGCCGGACAAGTCCTTTTGTTCGGCTGTACGGCAGTTTTGCGCAAGAAGTTTTCAGCCTCGGCTTTTTGGAAGGAAGCCATTCAGCACCAGTGCACGGTTGGTCTTATGCACCCTCCATTTAGTCTCTTGCATTATTTCTACAATCTTACCTTTCTTCGTAACATTTTTCCTTAATACGATTCCCTCGTTTACTATTAATTGTTAAATCCCAAACATTTCGACCAAAGACCGAACAAAGACAAATTAAACTCACGGTACACATACAGTTAAATATTTCGAATGAAATATTGACTTTTCGTGGCGATTACCATAACATTTTTGAATTTCCCAACGTGCGAGTCATTACATGACATCGATCGAAGCGCGAGTCTCAACGCCTTTTTTTTTTTTTTTTTTTTTTTAACTTGATGTCATTACATGACATCAATCGATTCGATTTGCCGATCCTATTGCACTCGCAAGCTATTTCTCCCGGCATCGTTGAAGATTTGCTTCCCTCTTTGATTGTACAAAATTAGTAAAAAAGAAAAACACGATTAAAAATGGTTGTTCAAGTTGGTCGAAATTGTTTAAGCGTTTTGGGTGTTGGTTTGTACAGATAATGGATGATTTTGCTTTCGTTTTCATCTGAAAAACATAACCGTGTGTTACGTTATTAACGGTGAAACCGGAAAGTGACACCTGTTTTGTTACGAAAGTTAGAAAATGCGTCGCATGCCGTCTTCGAGCCGAGTTTGACCGAATGACTTGACAATTTTTCATTTTGTTTGTCATAGTTATGTACGACTCACTGTATGATTGCTTAGGGTTTTTTTATTTTGCTGAGCACGGACGAAGCTTAGACAACAATTTCAATGAATTTAACGTAAAATAATCGATAAACAGGTTGCCCAGTATATCGGAGAGACCTGTCGCTATCTTCTAGCCGCCGAAGCCCGACCTGATGACAAAAACCACAAGGTCCGTCTTATGTTTGGAAATGGATTGCGTCCGCAAATTTGGGAAGAGTTTGTTAACCGTTTTAGCAGTCCAACAAATCGCGTACAAATCGCTGAATTCTACGGAGCCACTGAAGGCAACGCAAATATTAGTAAGACAATATTTTTTCTATTGCTGATTTGAGTTATAACTAATTTTCTTTTTATTTCTCAAGTCAATTTTGATGGCACTGTTGGCGCTGTTGGTTTTGTGTCAATGATTGCTCCGTCTGTCTACCCGGTGGCTTTAATCAAGGTTACTGAAGATGGTGAACCAATTCGTGGCGAAGATGGTCTTTGTATTCGCTGCAAACCTCGAGAGCCGGGCATGTTTGTTGGCATGATTCTAAAGAACCATCCTATTCGCGATTTCCATGGTTATGCCGACCCCAATGCCACAAAGAAGAAAGTTGCGGTGGACGTGTTCAAGCGCGGTGATGCCGCTTTCCTTTCCGGTGACATTCTCGAAATGGATGAATTAGGCTATCTTTTCTTCAAGGATCGAACCGGTGATACGTTCCGATGGCGTGGAGAGAATGTCAGCACTTCTGAAGTGGAGGCAGTAATCAGCAACGAAGCTGCCTTGAAAGACTGTTGTGTTTACGGAGTCGAGGTACTTTATCAGATTTAGTCAACACGCTTCCATGCAAATAACATTTATGGATTATCCATTTCTGAATATGAAGGTCCCGGGTGCTGAAGGTCGTGCAGGCATGGCAGCCATTCTGGATCCAGAGAGGGCTTTGGACTTGAATGACTTGCATACCAAAATGAGCAAAGTCTTGCCGTCGTATGCCCGACCGCTATTCATCCGAATTGTCAACGTCATCGACTTAACTGGCACATACAAGTTGAGAAAAGTCGATTATCAAAAAGAAGGAATCGACGTTAGTAAGATAAAAGACCAGATTTACTTCTTTGAAGCTTCTAGCCAATCTTATGTGCCCTTTACTAGTGCCCTTCTCGAGCAATTAAAGTCAGGGAAGATTCGAGTTTAAATACATAAAAGTGAATTTTTTTAAATTTTTTAATGCCATTTTCACCCATTTTCTGTCAGAAATGTTCACGAGCTACATACTCTTTTCTGTTATCTTTTTTTTTTATTATTAAAACTTTTGTGGATTCTACAGTTTATGTTTCCTAGGGGGGAATGTCCAAACGTCCATGTAGAAACGGGGAAGGAAAGGGTAAATATGGAAAATTGACCTTTTTTTTAAAAATTAGTTTCTGAAATGTTAAAAGTAGTCAATACTTTGGCAGTTAAAAATGGGACCATAGATTTATCAAAGAAAATTGTTTTGAGATACTTGAAATAAACTGAAAATGCTACAATATGATGGTGTTTTTTCAAATAAGACAAAGTGAAATACAAATGAATCAACAAACTTTTAGAGTTGCAATCTTATTTCATAGCTTATTTTCTTTTCAAATGTGCGCGCGCGGTCGGCGTTCGTCTCTTGTTTCTCCCCTCTACGCTCGCCTTTGTGAAACTATTCTGTGTCTTCGTCTCGTTTTTATATGGTGACTTCCCCTGCCGTGTAAATAACCGAATAAGGCTGTGTACAGTGGTTTTATCCGTTTGCATCCTGGTAAGTTTTCAACGAGAAAATGTCTAAAGATGACAATCGAATGCCTTTGGAAAGCTCTTGCATTTTATAAAGATAAATGAGGCTTAATATTTGCTACGACATTTCAAACTGTCACCTCTCGTACTCGAACGCGTCCTCTCTGGCTGGTACACGCGCGTTCGTTTTCACCAATCAAAACAAAGACGTCTCACTCATTTCGTGGCATTATTTTCCACTTTTAGCTTGTATTTGTGATTCATAAAATGAGAAGCTTTCTAGGCGTTTGAGTGTCTTCGGTTGTCAATCTGGCGGTTAAATAGTCTTACAGATTGTGTTTGTTTTGATTCTTCCAGATTATACATACATATATATAGACGTGTAAAAACCAGTCCTGGAGACGCTTTGGACTGACCAATTTCGATACGAGTCACATAAATGCATGTGAACAAAAGGCCGTAACATATCTTCCCTACAAGAAATCAGTTTTTCTCAGTGTTTTTATGTGTAATGAAGTGGGTGGGAGGTGATTCTCAAGAAACTCCTGCTTCTGGTTTGGGAATGCTGGGCAACGGAAGTCATGTCCCACTGCAAACTGTAAGTATTGATAATATGTGATGTTTCGTGTAAGGTTGTTGCTAATGTTCGACATTGCTTTTATTGCAGGTGCCTGAAATGGCTCGCCCAGTATCTTCACGTTCTCAAGATGATGCTATGGTATCCTACATCTTTCAAAGACCTCAGACTGATGGCAACTTTCAAGCCTTCAGCAAGCATCAGTCTAGATGGTTGGGCGATGAGAGTATAGCAGAGGTAATTCAAACTAGTGTTCGTAACATGGCAACATACAATATACTACAATATACTCTTTTGACAGGTCAAGCCAGGTCTTGCCAATGATGCCGCACAGGCATCAGCTTCTCAGCCAAGCACAGTCAACAGCCAGCAACGGAGCCAGTTTGATCAGGTACATGAAAAACCCTTTATCAGTATTGTCAAAACAACTCTTTGTAAGTTTCGTAAAAGTCATTCCAAACAATTGTTATTGATTTGATAAGTGTTTCCTGTAGACTGTTCATTTTACTTGTCAGAGAAATGAGTGTACTTGAAATGTCAAAATCAGTGTCATGTATTTAGATTTAATGATAGCTCAGAATATGGTCAGTTTTTGCACATTAAAAGAATAAGAAAAGAAGCTTTTGTAAGTAGCAAATAGATGGTATCATATGTGACTGGGATTCTCGTTAGTCGCCACGCTGGAGCAATCCCATCATCTTCAGGCTGTGTTGGAATCGGATCTTTTTTCGAGTGTTGTCTCTCTTCCCCTCATGGATACACCACCCTATACTCTTCTTTTCCCCCCCCCCCCCCCCCCCCCCCTTCTCGAATAGGAAGGGTACCGCGAAGAGTAGGTAGAGCGAACGAAAGAGAGGGAGAGAGAGAAAAAATAGGGAAGAGGAAGAGAGTGGAAAAGGGGAGGAGGAGGAAGAGGTTGGGTAGGAGAGGTAGGGAAAGTGCTTCCAGCGTTGCCTTGCAGCCGTAGGTTCTCTACTCTTTTGTTCGATGCGACGCTCTGTGTGTGTGTGTGTTGAGGCAGCGAGTGTAAAGCTTGTATAGCTGAGTTCAGCGTGTGTTGTGCGCCGTCTCTTTAGAGTCTCACTCTCAGCGTTCCGACATTTCTTTGTACAAATTCTGATTGAAATCCATCGACGAAAAGTTTTCTTAGCCAGTACTTTAATTATTGTGAGGTAGAAAAAAAATACCATCGTTTGACGTGTGGTGTAGTGTCAGAACTTTTTTAAAGTTGATCTCCTGTCATAATGCCTGCGGATTCCTAACAAGCCAACTAACATGAAGGACACGAGCGCAGACTTAGTAAGTTACAGACGGCAAGGTTCTTTTTCTTTCTCGTGTGTTCGGCCATGATTGAATTTTTAGAAACTTAGCTCAACAAATGTTGTAACCTGTCAAGTTTTTTGAAGATGCGTTTGGGGCGTATGTTTAAGGCTGTGTTTTTCTATTTCGGCTATCTTGTGTAGCTTCGCTGTATTCCTCTTCTTATTTTATGGCTACGTCTTTGTTGCTCGGGGCTAGTGAACAAAACGGAAAGCATACAGGTGGCCTTGTGGTCAGCCGACCGAGAGGCCTTGATTTCATGGAGAGAGTCAAAGAGCTTAGAAACAACGCGGAAAACTGGAAAAAATAAAATTATTCTTACCTGTTTGAACGTATTATAAACAATGTCACTATAAAATACCATCTTTTTGATGATACTTTTATTGACGCCCACTTTCTCTCGAGTCTTCGTTTTCAATTTCGCAGCCGAAAGATTCTAGAGTGGCATTCTTTTGTGATAATACGTGACGCAGTCGCGTAATCTCCGGCTTTTTCATTATACGTTGTCAACCGTGAAGCCCTCAACATCAACAACATTCCTGCATACGGAATTGCTCTTTTGTGTTACTTAAATATTCTAAATAAGCTCATCAGCGAATCTTTAAAATTGTATAATGACGATTATCTTTTGTTTTCAGATTGCACCTTCGGCCAAGAAGCTGTGGGGAGTCGAAGAGCAGAAGGAAGACACTAAAAGTAGCTTGTTTAACATCAGTGATCAAACTTGGAGAGACTCAACGTGGAGCAACTCGACTATCGGTTAGTTGTTGTTTTAAATTATTTATGACAGCTAGTTCATAATTTTTAATGGATGTCTTTGTTGTTTGAACAGATCATGCTGTTTCACAGCCCATCTCGATGGGTCACGGTCCCAGACGTTCTGGCAGCTTTCCCGGCAGCGAGGTGGCCAATGTTTTGTCACCTCGATCTTCTGAAACGGGTGGTCTTGGCGTCAAGATGGTCGAGTACGTCCTCGGCACATCGCCCACCAACAAAGATCTAGAGAGTCGAATGAGAGGGTTGGTCCTCGTAAGTTTGCCCCGTATTTTATACTCTTATACATTGTCGATAATTAGAATCGGCTCGTTTTTATCGGTTTACTTTATTGATCATTGTCTTTTCTTTTAACTCAGAATCCGACCGAGGATAAAGATAAGAAGGAGAAAGCCTCATCGCCTTCTCCTCTTCAAGACATGGAGGGTAACACCAATGGTGGGCCAGCTCATTCTCATGCGATGATGTTGTCAAATGGCCTGGCTTCAGACGATGACGCCAAGGCTTTCAAATATGCATCGGAAGCGGCTACCAATGGTTTGCCCTATCACATGAACGTGGACGCGTATAGCCGAACACCGGGAAGCAGACAACCTTCGCCATCTGAAGAGGATTTGACCAAGAATCACAGCCCGGGATTGCCGATTTCACACTCAGGACCCATTAAACCTGGAGACGGTATGGGCCTGCCTCCTAATAATTCTCATAACACCATGGTTGGATCATTGACGGGGCCTATCCAAGGATCAGGAATGTCTAACGGTATTGGTCCCATGAGTGGACTTGTCAATGGAGGAGGACCACCTGGTAAGTGCATCCAATTTTTTTCTTTCGTAAATTTATTCGAATCAAATTGTTAATCCACTCCTGCGAGAGAATCGAAATGTTAATGCATCATTGATTTTATGTAAAGGATTGGGGCTATCGTCCAGCGGAACAGTCGATGGACATAACAACCATTACGAACCGGTGATGATGGAGCAGCCGGGAGTGCACTTTGACAGCAGTTATTCAGTGCTCTCTACCATGGATACTCAATCCTCAGGAATGCTCCAGCAGAATTTTGACGCTCACGTATGTTTTACTTTTCACTCATCTCTCTCCTCCTTCTTTCCGCTTCGCGGCGCATGTAAAGCATCGCAAACTTGAGCGAGTCTTATTTACAGGGAATTTCACTTTGCTAGTTACACACTTAACCTAGACGAAAGGCATAGGATAGGGCTGGTACTTTTCGATTCGAAAAGAGATGTTGATAATTGGAAAGCGTCGAATTTGTTTCAAGCCGTAACGTGTTTACGATCCGTCTAGAAGGTCTTTAATCTTTCCTTTGCTGAATGTAACTGCCTTGTTTTTTTTGTGTCGAGCGCCGATTGAGAGGTGCCAGTCAACACCATATGGTCAATGTCTTGTCCCAGCTCCACCCACCCTTTCTTGACTACCGTTAGGGGGGGAAAGCTAGCTGCTTCTGCCGATTCTGGCCTAATTTTATCAACTCTGTTGTTGTTGTCGTCGTCGTCTTCGACAACTACAACTGCGACGATGTTCTAGTTACTCCTTTTCCGTCTTCTTTGATTGCTACATTCCAAGTGCTCACTCTGAGCTTAATGATGGACTAGTATACTTTTTACTTTATTTTTCCCGGTCTTGTTGCTACTGCCGATGCTTCCTTTTATTTGTCCGCCTTTTCCGTCAACGTAATCCACGCACTGGTGGTTGGCTTCCCAACTTGCCCTGCGCCCCACGCAGTTAGTCACCAGCGGTTCGGCCGTGTGCCAGTGTTCCTTGTTCGTTGCCCGTCACAGCTTTTCTGTTAGATTAATTGACCAGTTACAGCTACGACCAGTCGTTCACTTGCCACCGCTCCGATCTCTTCTACCAGTTTTCAATCAGCTAAACGTTTCGATACTGATTGCGTTTTTTCTTCCAGTGTGATTGCGTGTGTGTGTTCAGTATACAGTCAGGTTCATTAGGTACACCACAAGCGGTTTACCCTTCACGGTTCACTTCTTGGTCTAACTCCCGTCGGTTCGTTGTAGACGTCGCCAGGAGTTTTTGTTGCGGGAAAAAACCGAAGGATCGATTCAGTGTTTGCAAACTGATTCATTTTTTATTCATTTTTAAGTGACAGGGCAAGTGCTCCGTCAAGAGTATCGCATCATTAATGTCAAGATTTTTCTGGGTTGTGGGGAAACAAAAAACGCAGCGCGAACGATAAGTGAAAAAAGGAGGAACTGATAAAAGGTGTCCGTTTGGGCGGTTTCTAGTTAAACACTTTGGGAAGACTGAAAGGGGTTGGGGAATAGATGATGTGCCATTGCCTGACGGCCGTGTGTGATTGTTCTGCTCAGTCGATCCTGTAAAGCGCGAAAGGGTGTGGTGGATAGTTGCACAGCTGCTCTGCTCCCGGCATTGCTGCCAAGCTAGAAGGCGGAAAAAAAGGAGATTGTTGCCACTGTCGCCTGGCAGTCGATGAGAAGACGGCGGTGAAAAATGAAAGTGTTGTGGCCGCTGCCGTCGCCATTCCCGAATGCGTTAGGCATGGGACAACCAACGGCAGTCGGCGGAACTTCTTCTACATCGTCCCAAGCACTGCTAAGTCTCTGTTTGTCCATCTATTCGTCTGGCTGTGTACGCAAAACTTCCAAAAGGCTCGCCAAGAATGAAATCGTCCTGCCCAAGAGTTTCGATGTGGAAGAGGTTTGACTCTACGCCCAAACTATTCTTATTTTGATTCTTGTCGCATTGCCCTAGCGCTGAAAGATATCTACCGATCCGACTATACCCAGTCTATCTATCCCGGTTCTAATTGAGGTTTGCTTTCCTCCTCTGCAGTCTCCAGAGTAATGACAGATTCTGTGTGGAGACCGTCGAAAGAATTTGTTGACTTTCGTTCCTCTCCCTTTTCTTTTCTTTATTTCTTTTTCGTCTGCATTTTCCTATCGCATGGAAATCAGATGCATAGAACCGCCTCTGATGGATTATTCCAGTCGAGTATTTCCGCTAGTTAGTTATTGTAACGGTTGCGTCTTTCGAATATCTTCGGGCCGACCTACTTGAGACCACAGGATATCTACAAATAAATCCGATCGTTTAATTCAATACAAGATTGTTCGCCAACTTCCAATTAGATTGTGTCGAGACATGGCGTGCGGAGGGAGACGGGCCCAATCGATTGTTTTCTTTTCTTTCTTTCTTTTACCCCCCTCTACAATTATTGTGGAAGAAAACGAGGAAAAAAGAGACTGGAATAAGATAGCGTGCTGCAGTTGACAATGCTTTATGGTTTAGCCGATGCAATCCATCAAGCTTTACCGTAGTAAAAGTGTAGACTTAGTAATTTATTTGATCCCGTTACTGATTTTAGATGTTCCGAGCGCATCATCACCAGCAGCAACAACAACATCAGGCCCAACAGCATCAGCAGCAACAACAACAACAGCAACAACCTCCGCTTCCACCGCCGCCACAGCAACAACATCAGCAGCCGCAGCAGGTCCAGCTTCTTGCCCAACAACAATTTCTAGCAGCTCAGCAACAACAACTTGGTATTGCTTTTCGTTGCTTCATTTCTGCTCTAATACGGTGAATTAATTAGTCCGTTTGTTTGTTTCAGGACTAGCAGGTCCAGCAGGTGGCCCAGCTTACCCAAATGCACCGTACGTTATCAATCAAGAGCCGTACATGCAAACTTTGATTGCAGGTAAGCCATTCGTGTTTGTTGTGGCTATGTTCAGTGTTTCCTCGTCATGCTACAGATTAAGCCTTTTTTCGACAGCTCTTGTTAATTATGGATATTTTCGATAGGTCACGCAGCAATGATGCCACAGTACTATGGCATGGCGCCATGGGGGATGTACCCAGGAGTCATCCCGCAAGGGCCTGGTGCTCCTGGTCAAGTAGCACCCGGTCAACATCAACAGGGCCAACCAAGACGGCCGATGTCACCCAATTCGCTTACTGATCATCCGCCTGTCCACCAACCAGGTCAATATCAGGTCATCCCAGCGTATTATGACCAAAATGGATCACTGGTGATGGGTAACATGAGAGGGATCGGAAATGGTGGCATGAACGGTCCCGTTCGCTTGATGTCGCCCGCTCCAATGGTAATGCAAAATCCAAGTGGTCCAAATTCGGGCAATATGAGACTGTTGGGCAATCAAGGACAACAAATGTCTGCAGCAGCCCAACAGCAACAACAGCAGCAGCAACAACAACAACAACAACAACAGCAGCAACAACAGCCATCGCTTTACAATAATGGCCAGCAGCAATCTCTGTACAGCAACACCCCGGGTCCGTCGGCTTCGCACTCTCACAACGGTCCCAACAATCCAGGCCTTGGCGGCCTGCAGAACATGCAACCAAACTCTGGGTTGGGAAGTAATTTTGGAGCCTTGGGATTGCAGCAAAGCAACAGCCTGGGATTCGGTAATAGCGCTTTGGGATCGATTGGTTCCCCGTCATTAGGCCTTGCGAATGGACAAGGGAGACGCGACTCTTTTGATCGGAATTCAACGTCAACTTTCTCACCGTCTTTGGGTGAATATGGCAGAGGAAAGTGGCCCCAAAATTACGGTGCCCTCGGAACCGTCACTGCTTCTCCTGGCCCGCTAGGCTTATCGTCTGGCTCGTTGACTCCGCCGCCTAACATGAGTGGAGCCTCCTCTGGGCTTCAACTCGGTTTAGGTCCGTTTGTTTCTGGCGGGCGGCTCATGTCGGCTGCTCCAGGATCAGAGATGATGAAGTTCCGCAACGGAGCTACCACGCCCAGCAGCGTTGGAGCCGGAGGTCTGTTTGGAGCGGGGGCGGGCGGTTCACTATTTGCCAAGATGGGAGGTGCTGGCCGCCAGCCACAACATCCTCACAACGGAGTCATTGGCGTCGGCCTCGACAAGATGACGGGACGATCAAGGCTACTGGAAGACTTCCGGAACAACCGCTTCCCCAATCTCCAATTGCGCGACATTGCCAACCACATTGTAGAGTTCTCTCAAGACCAGCACGGATCGCGCTTCATTCAGCAGAAATTGGAACGAGCTACGCCAGCCGAAAAGCAGATGGTCTTCACTGAGATCATAGTCGGCACGTACGCGCTCATGACGGACGTCTTCGGCAATTACGTCATTCAAAAATTCTTTGAATTTGGCTCGCCAGAGCAGAAGAGTACACTGGCACAGAAGATTCGTGGCCACGTTCTGCCATTGGCCCTCCAAATGTACGGCTGTCGTGTCATTCAGAAAGCACTTGAATCAGTGCCATCGGATCAACAAAAAGAAATCGTTCGCGAGCTAGACGGACACGTTCTCAAATGTGTCAAGGATCAGAATGGTAACCACGTGGTGCAGAAGTGCATCGAATGCGTCGACCCCATGCAGCTTCAATTCATAATAGACGCATTTGAAGGGCAGGTAAAGAGAGACATTTCATATCACGGTTAACACCTTTCATTAATGTTAATTTACCGTTTTATTTCGTTTCAATAGGTTCTTTCGCTGTCCACGCATCCTTACGGATGCCGCGTCATTCAACGCATACTTGAGCATTGCACTCCAGAGCAGACATCTCCGGTATTGAACGAGCTGCATCACAATACGGAAACCCTTATCCAAGATCAATACGGAAACTATGTGATCCAACACGTTTTAGGTACGGATCTGCTAAGTTTAATATGCAGGCATAGTTGCACCGTTACTCACTCTTTTTTTTTATGTCGGTGTTTGTAACTTTAGAACACGGCAAGCCCGAGGACAAATTGCGGATCGTCACAGCCGTGAAGGGCAAGGTGCTGTCGTTGTCGCAGCACAAGTTCGCCTCCAACGTGGTGGAGAAATGCGTCTCGCACGCCACTCGATCCGAGAGAGCAAGTCTCATTGACGAGGTGATCAGCTTCAACGACGCGAGTCCGCACAGTCCCCTACACACCATGATGAAGGATCAGGTTCGTGTGCGAATTAGTGACGAAATCTCATCGCTGACAACTCAAGAGCTCTAACCGTCTTATCTAATTTTTCTTTTTCACAGTATGCCAACTACGTCGTGCAGAAAATGATTGATGTGGCCGAGCCGTCGCAGCGCAAACTGCTCATGCACAAAATCCGACCGCACGTCTCCACGCTCCGCAAGTATACTTACGGCAAACACATTCTCGCCAAACTGGAAAAATATTTCCTCAAGAATAACGTCGATTTGGGACCTATTGGACCCCCGTCGAATGGAGTCATCGGATGAAGCAAAAGCAGCAACACCACCGCTACAAACAGCCAACGACAACATTATTAAAAACTACGACAGTTAACAACAACAAGACAAAAAAAAAACACATCTTGGTTTAAAAATTCTCAACTTTTGGTTCTCTTTTTCCTCCCTCTCCCATCTTCTCATAAAAATGCGTTGTTTTGATTGGGAAGCCAACACCATTTTTGTTATTATTAATTTTTTTTCTTTTTTTAAGTTGACGGATATAAATCAATTTTTTGTGGGTAGGGAAAGGAAACGGGCAAGTTCTTTCTGGTTTTGTCAAGGGTAAAAAGTAACGTTCAAAACTTTCTTGGATTTCTCAACTGACCATTTGTACCATACGTTGTGGTAGTGTACATTGTACAGCTTTTTCCTTACATGTGTACATTGTACAGGAAATTTCCCTTCGTATTTTTTTACTTTAAACCTTTTTTTTTCGACTTCATCTATCCTCATTCAATCGACTGGTCCGCATCCTCCCCTCACCATCCTCCAACTCTGCATGATATTACGTTATAAAGTCGGAAGGGGGAAGAAATAACTTTTCTCTTCCACCGTCTCATTCGAGTTTCTCTTGGATTCTCGATCGGTATTTGATGGATTGTGTCGATAAGTTTCGCGGCTGTGAATCATCAATCCACCGAAAATGAAAACAGCTCTGTGTTTGATTCTTTTCCTCTCTCCCAGATGTTCACTTCAATTCGCTAGATTTAAAGGGGTCGGTTTAGATCGCCATCTTGGTGGTCCATTATTTGATCACTTCCTTTTTACCCACTTCGTGTCTACGCTGAGTTGCGCTTGCTTATTGATTTTGTTTTCTCTGCTTCTGTGTTTCTTCGTAAATTTCTACAAGCTACACACTCCGTTTGGGAGATTGGAGGTGCCGTTGCCAATCAAGAAAAACGAAACAACTCCCTTCACCACGATTTGTTTATTTCATTTTTTTTTTGTTCCTTGTTTTGTTCATTGCTTCTCCCTTCCTTCATTGACTTGAGAAATGACATCAATTTCCCCTTACTTGATCCCAAAACAGAATTTCCCATCCTCAATTAGCGTTTTGGTTTTCTGTAAAGTGTACAGCGGCAAAAGTGAAAAGAGCGAACCTTTTCCATTATTTTACATAACAAAAACCAAGCGAAGTAAAAACAGTGGAAAGATTTTTGAAGAAAAATGCTCTTTTCTCTCCTTTTTCTCCACCCATCGACTGTAAATTTACGTTGTGTGCGGCAGTCAAGCTGTGTGGTGTGACCCCCACACACTCATTCGCTACGATACGTCACCAACTTTGTGGGTCCTTTTTTTGCGGATTTCTCCAAAACTTTCAACTCCTCGATTTCCTATTGTTTTTTTTCTTTTTCAGTTGTAGAACGCCGGTCCGCTTCGTAGATTTCCTTTATTGCTGACGCTACTTGGTTTATTTCAAATTCTTTGCTCTTTATCCCGTGGATTCTTCTCACACGGACCAATATTTTGTGAATTGTTTCTTTTTTTCTCTTTAATTCTCACCAACTTCCTTTTGGACATTTGTCCCTTCTTTTCTTGTGTAGCTCTCCCCTTCCTACAATCCCTTGGTTTTTGCGTCAGTTATTTCCTGATTTTGGCTTTTATTTCGACCTTTATTATTAGAATGTATCCTTGTAACCGCTGGTGTTATGTATTGAAATTACGAAATGCTGTAAAAAATATCACTAGTGCTCTTTCCTCCCCTATCCCACCCCCCTTGTAAACATGATTCATGTACAAAAAATCGTCCCCTCCAGAATTCGCTCTTCGACATCCCACATCCGCTTCCTTCCTCAAATCCTTTTTTTCTGGAAAATCAACGCTTCTCTCTTTCAATCTCTCCATCGAAAAGACAGTTTTCCTTTTTTTTAATATTAAATTCTGTGGTTGGAAAAAAGACAACACCTCCATATGTATTTCCGTAATAGCACACACTCTTTGTGCAACCGACTTTACCCTCTTTCATTTTTGAAAAAAATACATCCCGAATATATGCGTTGGAATTTTTTCTTTTTGAATCTTATTTGATGGGCTGAAATAAATTGTGATTAAGACGAATAACTCAGGAAAATCAACAAAAATAGGTAAATGAAAAAAGGAGTGTATTTTTTTAAATTGGGCCAATTGCGCAAAATTTAACAAAGGCAGGGAGTGAAATCGGAGTATCGAAAACTAATCAGACGAGCTTTTGCTTTTACTTCTGTCCCTCTTTGAGCGCTTGGAGGAACGCTTATGAGAAGTGGGACTCCGACTCCGACTTTTACTGCCTCTGTGACGACGTCTACGATCACTACGGTCTCTTTCTCCTCGGTCACGATCACGATCTCTTTCCCGGTCACGGCCACTTACACGCTCTTTGTCCTTATCCGAGCGTCGATCCCTGTGTAAGTTGAACGAAATATATCAATTGCATTTTCAGTAGAAGCTCGTCAACGTTTAATTTTCCTCTTACCGTTTGTCGCGATCTCGGTCTCTATCGCGGTCACGATCCCTTTCTCTGTCTTTGCCTCGGTCCTTTTCCACTTCTTTTTCTTTTTCTCGGTCGTCTTTAGGGGAGCGACTGCGCGAGCTACGGCGCCTTCGACTGCTGCTGCTTATCCTATTTGCAAGGAAGAGCTAATCAAATGCTGTACGGAGATCGAGTACCACTTATATACAGTACCGAGATTCTTCTCCAGGAACAGGAGGGGTCCCTAGGCTCTCTCTTCTTTGCTTTCCCGGTGGGTTCATTCCCATTGGTAGTGGTATTCCCATAGGTGGTGGTCCTCTCCAGTCCTAAGAGGAAAAAGTTATTTTTATTTTGTTTTGTTTTCCGTTATGGTCTTTAAAATCCTTACCGAAGATCCCCACTGTGAATCCTGAGTAGGTTCGTATTGGTAATAATCGTCGCCAGGAGCTCCTGGGCCAGCCATGAACTCATTGGCATAGGGATCAGGTACTATAGGTGGTGGTGGTAACATCATTGGTGGTGGAATTACTGGTGGCGGCATACCAAATGGAGGAGGTAGGGCCATATTTGGAAAACCAGGAGGAGGACGTGAGAAATCGATCGATACGGGAGGTTTCTCCACAGGAGCTTCAGGCTGATATGAAAATTAAATTCAAATGATAAACTTTTACGTTTTTCGGTTGACTTTGGATGAATATTTGATTAAGGATACTTACCACTTCGGGAGGTTGCTCCTCCATAGAAGGAGCAGGTGAAACGCCTGATTCTGGACGGCGTGAAGATAGATTCCCTCCACCAATGACATCAATGGCACCAGCCATTTTGCGTGCTGGCGGAGGGCCTGCTTTTTTCACAACCACTGACCCCGCATATTTTGAATTTTCGTTAACCACTGATATCGGAATCGCTTGGGCCGGGGTCGCCATCATCTGAATCAAAAAATAATAATATCGTCTTTGAGCTTCATTTGTTTACGTATTTTATTACCTTGGGTGGGGGTCCTAATCCAAGGCTAGCCGGAACACCAGCCCCAGACTCCATACGGGATCGCCTTTGTCTCTCACAATATGCTTGCCACGTTATTTCATTGAAACCGTAATTAAAATAATCAGTGATATCAGCACCAGGCTTCCTCCAAGGTTTATCTTCCAGCGAATCCAAACTAAATTCATGTGCTGGTACACCGTTAATCGCCATTGAGCCTTCGAACTCTTCCACAGTGAACTTAAGATAAGATACATATGTTAAAAACAAACTCTTGCATCAAACATGATGTAGCTCAATGTATACTTTGCTCTTTTCCCCCAATCCTTGTGCCGTTGTTCCAGCTGTTCCTCTTTTGACATTAAAACCAGCATAAGCTGCTGGGCCAGATTTTATGTCACCAATCGTGATTTGTACGTCATCATCACTTTCATCATCCTCATCGTCATCATTGTCTTGATCTTCATCTTGTCTCTCATCCTTTTCTTCATTAGTCTCTGCAGCTTCTTCTGGATCTTTTACAATAGAAAATACAGGATGTTAAAACTGTTATGGGAAAACCATACAAGCGATACAACACAGTGAAAGATACAAGGGAACTTTTCCATAATTAATAATGTACATGAACTTACCATAGCCTTCTCCAGCGTATTCCGTATTTCCGTCATTTCTGTCTATGGCAATGTGATCTTCATTTTCGATTTCGTACATTTCTCCATTACCGGTGATGTCTTGGTCGATTTTTCCATCATCGCCCTGAAAAAAAGAGACAAGTATCAATTTCAGTTGACGAACAATAAACATTTTTTTACACTCACGTATTCATCTGGTAACTGTTCCGAGGAATAAGGGAATTGTGAATTAGAATTATCTGCCTCATCTGGGTGCCGGACAGTGTCGGCCATATTCGGTTGTAAACAGCAGAAGACCCCACTTCAATTTAGGCCTGAGGGGACAAACAACAGCGAGTAAACGCTTGTCGGCTGTCGCTGTTTCACATCAAACGCAAAAATAAGTATTTTTGCTCTAAAAACTTGTGATAATCCATTTTTATAATGATCTCGTTATATAAAAAGACGCTATTAGGGACAAAATTCAACTTTAATTTAGGTTAGACGTAAGTGTGCAACTTGGCAACACTTCACCCGGCAGACGTGCATTTACGTTTGGTTCGTAAATTTATTTGTTAAATTTTATTTGAGCCGAGTGGCTGCGAGAAAATTCATAAACAAAATGGATAAAAGTATAGGGAAGAAAACTGGAGACATTGTTTTGGTAATAATACATTGTTTTATATTGAAGTTGACTAACAGGTTTTAACAATACGTCTTCTGTCTTTAAAGTGTGAAGAAGATTTAGCGTATGAAGAGGAGATTCTACGGAACCCTTACTCTGTCAAACATTGGCTTCGCTATTGCGAGTTCAAAAAGGATGCCCCTCCTGTTGTTGTCAATTTGATTTATGAGAGAGCTTTGAAGGAAATGCCTGGCAGGTTCGTTTGATTGGTTCTTGTAGTAGTACATAGTATATAAGTTTGTACTCATTTTCAACTATCCCCATGTTTGTCTCTTCGCAGTTACAAACTATGGTACAGTTATCTCTGCCTAAGAAGGAAGCAAACTAAAGGTCGCTGTATAACAGATCCACTGTATGAAGATGCCAACAACACTTTTGAAAGAGCATTGGTATTCATGCACAAGGTATCTTAAATGCCAATTATATTATTATCACACATTATTAAATACCATTTATTTAATGAATACCATAGATGCCAAGGATTTGGATGGACTATTGCAAGTTTCTGACTCTTCAACAGAAGATTACCACTACAAGAAAGGTCTTTGACCGTGCTCTAAGAGCCTTGCCAATCACCCAGCATTCCAGAATTTGGCCCCTCTACTTGAAGTTTGTTAAGATGCATCCAATACCCGAAACAGCTGTTCGAGTTTTCCGTCGTTTTCTTAAACTATCGACCGAAGATGCAGAGGAATTTGTCGATTACTTAAAATCTATTGACAGACTTGATGAGGCAGCTGTTAAACTTGCCCAGATTGTGAACAAGGACAGCTTTGTTTCGAAGACAGGAAAATCAAACCACCAACTTTGGAATGAACTGTGCGAACTTAATTCGAAAAATCCTAAGCAAATTAAAAGTCTTAACGTGGATGCAATCATTCGAGGAGGTCTTCGACGGTGAGTGTCTGGAAAAAAATTAAATGCAAATATTTTTACAAACATAGGAATAATTTACTGGATTCTTATGTAGGTACACTGATCAACTTGGCCAGCTTTGGAATTCCCTTGCCGATTACTATATTAGAAGTGGTTTGTTTGAAAGAGCAAGAGATATTTACGAAGAAGCGATTCAGACAGTTACTACAGTACGAGACTTCACACAGGTAAAATACTTTGTGGTCGTCTTATTTAATGCGAATCAAGTTAACGTTTTTCTGATTTACGACAGGTGTTTGATGCCTATGCCCAGTTTGAAGAGTTGAATTTGAATCACATGATGGAAGAGATTGGTCAGAAACCTAATCCTTCAGAAGACGATGATATTGAAGTTGAGTTGAGGATGGCCCGCTTTGAGGATTTAATGGATCGCCGGCCCTTGCTGTTGAATTCTGTTCTTTTACGTCAAAACCCCCATAATGTCGCCGAGTGGCATAAACGAGTCCAGCTTTATGAGGGCAAACCTCATGAAGTTATCAATACTTTTACCGAGGCTGTCCAGACAGTCGATCCAAAGCAGGCCATTGGAAAGGTGCACACGCTGTGGGTCGACTTTGCCAAATTTTATGAGAAAAATGATCAGATTGACGATTCACGGATAGTTTTCGAAAAAGCTACGCATGTAAGTTGTTTTTGCAGTGCATTAAAAATCTTTGATCCACTCATCATTTTTGTGTCACTTTAAAGGTGAAATACGTGAAAGTTGATGAACTGGCGACTGTTTGGTGCGAGTGGGCCGAGATGGAGATCCGAAATTCTCATTTCCAAGAAGCTCTCAAATTAATGCACCGTGTTACAACTCCTCCTGCACGCAAAATTAATTACCATGATGACGCCGAACAAGTGCAAACGCGTGTTCACAAGTCACTGAAGGTATTTTATATTTTTAGCCAGTTCCATTCTAATGATCTCTCTACGATTGTCACATTTTTATTTTCTAGATTTGGGGTTTGTACGCTGATCTTGAAGAAAGCTTTGGTACTTTCAAAACATGCAAGGCCGTGTATGACCGTATCCTCGAGTTGAAAATTGCAACACCGCAAATCATTATGAACTATGCCATCTTTTTGGAGGAAAATAACTACTTTGAAGAAGCTTTTAAAGCTTACGAACGTGGCGTTGCTCTTTTCAAATGGCCCAACGTGTACGACATCTGGAACACCTATCTCTCAAAGTTTTTGAAACGCTACGGCGGCTCAAAATTAGAACGAGCTCGAGATCTCTTTGAACAGTGTCTTGAGGGATGTCCGAATAAGTTTGCCAAGACTTTCTTTATGCTCTACGCTAAACTCGAAGAGGAACACGGCTTAGCCCGTCACGCTATGAACGTTTACGAGAGAGCCACCAAAGCTGTGCCAGCAAATGAGCGCTTTGACATGTACAATATGTACATAAAGAAGGCATCCGAGATTTATGGTGTGACCAAGACGCGCCACATCTATGAACGATCCATCGAAGAGCTACCCGATCACCAGGCTAGGGAAATGTGTTTGCGATTTGCCGATTTGGAGCGCAAATTGGGAGAAATTGACAGAGCCCGTGCTGTATACGGACATTGCAGCCAAATGTGCGACCCCAGAGTTGCGCCTGAATTTTGGAAGGTATCTCAACTTTTATTCAATTCCGTCCTAGAAAGTTATTCACCCATCATTTTTCTTTAGGTTTGGAAAGAGTTTGAAATTCGCCATGGCAACGAAGATACGATGCGGGAAATGCTTCGAATCAAACGCAGCGTGCAGGCAACATATAATACACAGGTAAAATCTCAACCTGATGAGTTTGAAGCCGATCTTAATTTTCTTGTTACATTTTTCGCTTTTAGATCAATATGATGTCAGCTCAAATGTTAGCTGCTGCAACCAACACTGCCGAAGCGGCGGCTGCTTCTCATGATAGCATGAAAATGCTAGATGCAGAAGCTGAAGAATCTCGCCCTCCAGTGGTAATGAAACTCGTTACATTTCTCTTTATCTTCTTTTAATGCAATTGAAAATTTTCTCAAATTATTAGCCTGTTGCCAAGCCTCTGGCGCGAGCTGGGAGCAACATCATGTTCGTCCGGAGTGAAACTCAGCCTGGTTCCGCAACCGAGGACATCCCTGCTGCTGCTGCTAACCCTGACGAAATCGACATTGATCAAGATGGAGACGATGACGAGGAAGAAGAGGAAGCTACCATTGAAGAACAGCAAGTTCCACGTCAAGTCTTTGGTAGCTTGAAAAAGGATGAAGAAGATGAAGAAGAAGCCCAATAACGAGTAACGTAAAAGAAGTTTTGAACGTATTCCATCGCTCAATACATGAGTTTTCTTTACAGAAAAGGTACTGTGCATTTTAATTTCACTAGTAATTACTGATAAACGTTTATTAAGACATTAATTTAAGGCTGCGTTCACGACAACGCAAACAAATAATTACAACATCCACGATCTTTCTGCCAAGGCATAAACTTTTGTCGGGGGCGTTACGTAATATCAAGTAAATAGAATTGAGCTGAGCCAATTACGTCGTACGAAGAAGTGCGAAACAGAAGAACATGATAGTTGGATCACGTAGCAATTTATCCTCGAGGCATACCGCGACCGGACGTTCTTGAACGAGTGCGGCTACCGGTGTAATATCTCCGGCCGGGTATGGCTTCAGCAGTGTCTAGATCAGCAATATTAGCATGCACGTTGGCGATATTTGCATATATGCTGGGGTTGGCTTCATAGTTTTGGGGTGCTGCGATGATCACCGAACAAGAAATGGCGAAAACGAAGAGTAGGGAAACAACCTAATTATAACAAAACAATTATAACTTATTGTTACATAAATGTTTAACATGTGACATTTACGTTACAATGCGGTTATCAAATATTGCAGTGATAACTAAAATAGTTTTCTTTGAATTTTTGTGTTTTACATACCTTCATTGCGATTGAGTGAGAGATTTCTTTTTAGCTAGTGTTCGTTCAACAGCTTTGACTTTCTATATGACACGCTTAAGACCCTCCACGGCTTATTTATCCTCGACAGAGTTCCCGGAGGGGAAATCTTTCAGGTGTAGAAGGAGTTTCCTTTCGTCTGGACCGGATTGTGCTAAGATGGGCCTAACTATAAAACGTTATTAGGTGTATTGTGAAACACGTACAGTAAACAATATGAGACCTTCTAAACAGATCAAGGGCATTATCATAAAGTCATAAACGGTCTTGTCCTTCATAATGACGCGCGGTAAATGTTTCGACCATTTTGTGCGAAAATCCCATCGTTTCGAGCTTTTACCTTGACACTGTACGACGGATGGCTAACATGTGTAATTATTTGTCGGAATTGAATCACCGATGTACCAGGAATAGTGGGAAAGCGTAAAGATTTATCGGGAATTTAATGATTATTCATTGGTTATTGGATTTTTTTTTTCGCCTATAAAATGTGTCGATTTTTTTCGTCGTCTGTCCTACTTTTGATTTGTAGGATTTTACTTCTCAGGAAAACACCAAACTCTAAAGAATAGGAAACGACTGTACGTCTTTACCACACATTCTGTTTTACTCAGCGATTAAAATGTACGAAAGGTTAGCTAGTCCTTCCACTCCCGGGGAAACTTGGCGCAATAAAAGCAGGTGTCAATGCAGGAAGTGTATATTTAATGCACAATATCGTATTACATGCCGATTAATACTGGATCACCCTGGAGTTACCCTTGAAAGGCTTTCAATTGGGAATACGCAATTCGTATAACATTTTATCGTGGTTTCAAGTCCGAATACATTTTTCGCAGGTTTCACGATATAAACGTTAGCACATGAAAAAAAAAAAAAATGAACCGTGAAGATAAAAAGTACATTTCAGTACGTATCTTCGTGAGTCATTAAAATTGTTGCGTTTCAAAGATTCAGGACACCAAAATAAGGTCAGTAAATTTCCCTGCAACTATGAGTTAAATCAGGTTTGTCCAGAAAGATTATCACTCTCATCAAATTGGAGAAACTTGTCGCATCATCCGACAACGCGATGGTGCGTGTGCCTTGTCCCGAGGTAAGGATGGCCGCGGTTGCGACTTGGATATCTTCCGTATGGTATCGATTCAGAACCCTCGAGATCAGTTTGTATGATGGGATTTGATTCAAGTCTAGCTGCTTCAATTAACACGTTAAAGCAGATGGCGAAGAGAACGAAGAGAAGTGAAAATATCTGCGAGCAATGCGAAGCAATTAGAACAAATAGTAAAAATTAACAAAAAAATATTATCTATTTTCGCAATGCTATAATAATATCTTTTTGGAAATTTGTATGTAGCACTATCTTTATAATCAAACTATTTTACTGCCTACCTTCATTGCGATGAACAGAAGAGGATTTCTCCACTCGAACTGAGATTTCTTTTATGATCAAAAGTAACCTCAACAATGCTTATATAGCTGCTGATATAACAGGTAGTCTAGCTTCAAGCCTCAATCGAGTTTGTGAAATTCGGGAATCTGGAAGACCGGCTAGAAGGTGTAAAAGTTGATTTCGAAATTGTTCAGTGAGAGGAGGGATGAGAAAAAGTGTAGTCATAGCTGCGAGAGGAGAGAAAGTTAAAAGCTCACATTGCGTACGTCATGGCACCGTTTTTACAAGAAAAGGCATTGACCGGCTACAAAACTCGCAGACTATGTAAATTCCCTGTGGTTGTTATACGGTGATTCTAGAACCCAATTTGGACACGGACTTTTTTCCAGGTCATTTTTCTTACAATAAGCAAAAAGCCAATCAACAAAAAAAACAATCAACAGATTTTTATGATTGAACGTTAATTCCTGTTCTTGTGAGATTTTTCTAGAAATAACTTAACAGAAGGAATCGTAGTCATACTGTCTACGAGAATCCTGTATCCAAGCCAGCTGACCATGTAAACACAATGGCGTATGCTGTCGTCATTTTTTAAATGGTATATTCTGATGTAGACGGAACTCGATCGCCTTGATTCCGTTGCCCTTGCAGCACCATTTTTTAGTCTTTGATAATTAATTGGCATGATTTTTTTTGCAATGCATTGCTCATTCATTCACTCTAGTGTGAATGTGGTTTTGACGGAGTAATAACTCGCAAATTGCCGAGACAAATATGAATGAGAAAAAGTCGGTCGGTGAATTAATTGGTTGGCTTGCAATTGAAAATGTTTTGCCGACTTTTAATCAAATCTGTCAACTACTAGTTAGAAGTTTTTAGTGTGTGAAGGGCATTGATATAAGATAAGCCATCGTATCGGATGTCATCCAGTAATGCGGTAGGGATTTCTTGTTTCACTGCATACGGAAAAATACGACGGTAGCGCCCCAGGACTGTGTCTATAGTAAAAGCGGTTACATAATATAAACTTACCTAAAAAGTGAGACCCTGAAAACGACTCAACATGTAGGTCAAAAACGTACGGTATAGCTTCCGCAGTGTCGGTATCAGGAAGGTCACTTGCATTGATGGTGGGCTTAGCCTGGAGTTGTGCTGCCGCGACTAGCATCAAACAGGCAAAAATGAAAAGGAAGAAAAGTGCCTTTGTCAATGACGAAAACAAAAAAGGAATAAGCCATCAGGTTTTCAAATCTATTGTGCTATCCTTGTCGTTTTTGTAACACAATGTACGAAAATGGAAACTGGGATGCATGTAATAAGTTGTCCCGTCTGTGAGCCAACCAATCAATTTGTCGTTAAGCTGGTTATAGTTGAAATAGAAAGTACTGCTATCAGCTGTTTTATAATTGAGAACTTGGGGTTTTCCAAGTACTTCTCCGAGCTATTGTTCCAGAATATGTGTGCCGTAAGCTTATATATTGTTAACTAGGTTCAGTTGCTGATAATATGTTTTATACTCATTTACGCATATGATTATGACGCAGGGAAAAGGTAAAACTTTTACATGGGGAAAACCAGCCCAATTTGATTGTAGGTTAACAACAAACAAGGACGCTACAGACGCCGAGCTATAGGCTATAGGGGAGGGGGGGGGGTGGGTGGTCATTCATCTCCCGACTTTTCCGTAATGCAAATGATTTTCTTCGTCTTTCCTAGTGCTATCTACCTTTTCTACAAACAAACATGCGTTTGTACAATCACTAGAAAAAAACTTGTCTTCGCTCTCTTCAGAAACTCATCTAAATTTTCAGGACGTTCAATCCCCTAAGAACCACGGTTTTTGCGCCGGACGAAGAGAGAAAAGGAGAAAGGAGAAGAAATACAGATTTTATGAGAAAGTCGGCCATTTTTGTTTTCTTCTGCTTCTGTATAGCTGAAATAAAAAAAAAATGTTTTCAATGGATACGACAAGGAAACTTTTTTGATCTCGATATTATTTTTCGATTTTTCCTCTTGACACGGTAAACGAATTCCGGTGAACTAAATCTAGACGTTTATAGTGTGTATTTTCAATAAGCAAACATGGCAAGTCCCGTTCCAGGATACAATAGTGGTGTGGTCGATACGATTGCGGCATCAAGGTTTCCAATATAAACTCTCCGGGGCGTCTAGTCAATGGCATATGTTGACGGAGCACGACACGGATCAGCTACGAACTGACCAGTAGGCCATTACAAAATGGGAAAATTTACGGTAAGTTGGGAAATTTGGAGTAAATTTTTTTTCGTAAAAATTTCCAGTAATTTTAAATTGGTTTCAAAGACACTTTTGTATGTCATGGGGATCTTGGTGATCCTGACCTGTCACAAAGTCAACTCCGGACCGATCGGATTAGAATACGACGTTGAAGGCGATCTTAGTGCGCCATTGACGCAACGAGATGCTCGTTTCTTCGGATTTGGAAACAGAATTGCAGACTACAGCCCATACAATTACTACGGCTATGGCTACCGTCCGTTCTGGGGGAATTTTGGAGGCTATCTGGGTTTCTTTGGAAGATAGTTAACAGGAGGGAACGGCTTTGACCTCGAAAATAAATTATTTGAGAAATAATTATTTAACGAATTCTGAATAAACAACTTTTTTAATGCCTGTTGAAGGTTTTCATTTAAAGAACTAGTGTACTCATAATATAACAGAAAATATTTTGACTACAGCGTATGCATTTTTTAAAGTAAATATTACGTTGTTTATATTTATAAGTGCTACGCCGTCCTTTATGTTTTCTACTTTCAAATTTCTTTTTTCAGATTGACTCGTAGGTTATTTATGGTTTCACACGTCTTGCAAGTCACTAATCTTATATTTTTTTTAAAGATTTATCGGAGAAATTCATTCCTTTTCAGTTTTGACTCGATAATATTCCTTTAGTCGTACTGCGTGAGCTCGGATAAAACCTCCTGCATCCACCGGATCATAGCCTCCATGTTCATCCATTGAAACTAGTTCTTGGTTGTACAATGAATTTTGGCTTCGTCGTCCCAAAATTCTGACTGCATGTCAAATTTGTAATTGGTTACAGCGATAGTACAGAATGTTCTTTCAACAAACCTTGTCCTTTGAAAAGCGATACACGGACAGTCCCGTCAACACACTTCTGGGATGCATCAACGCATTGACGAACGAAATCGAATTCAGGGCTGAACCAAAATCCTGATTTTAAAATGATCTTATGTTATCGCATTAGGTTTTTTAAAGTCAATAATACTGTAGATGTACCACAGTAAACCAGGTCGGCCATTTTCTGCTGCAAATTTTGTTTAATCTTTCGAACTTCGCGGTCCATTGTCAAGGCTTCAAGATCAAGATGGGCCTGGTACAAAACAGTTCCGGCTGGGGTTTCGTAGATCCCTCGGGACTATTTTAAGACGATGTCACACTCACTTATGTATCTGAAATAGAATTTCGTTTATTTGTTTTACCTTAAGGCCAAGGAATCTGTTTTCTACTATGTCAATACGGCCGACTCCGTGTCGCCCAGCTATTTCGTTTAAACGCGTGAAAAGGGCCAACGGTTCCGTCACTACTTCGTTCGTTTCAGTGTTCCTCAAACTAACTGGGTTGCCTGAAAATAGAAGTAATAATAAAAAACCAGAAAAAATTAAGAGTTTCCTTTTTTTTTAAATTTTAACCCTTATCGAAAGTAATCTCCAAAACGGTGGGATCGTTAGGGGATGTCTCAAGAGCCGAAGTCATTTGGTACAGGGTTTCCGGAGCTTCTTGATCGGGATTCTCCAAAATCCCAGATTCATAACTTGTTTAAATAAAGCGATGAAAAGGTAAACCAATAAAAACACAATTGCTTAGGTAATGGAACAATGTTAATAAAAATATGTTAACATTTTTTATTTTATTTTTTAGTTTCGAAGAAAACCTGATATGCATTAAGTTTGCATCGCAGCTCCATGGATTTTTCGGAGTAACTGGTAGTGGGATATTGTTGGCAGCAGCAAATTCAAAAAGAGCCTGCCGGCCGGCAAATCGTGAGAAAAATTCGGGGAGGCGCCAAGGTGCGATAATCTGGAAAATCCACAAATTGTCAAATAGTAAATCCCGTTGTCATTTTTTCAAATAAGGAAAGTAAGTTGATCATGTGAGCATGATGACATGGGGAATGGAAGAAAAAAAAGAGAAAGTTGCAATGCCTGGACTGTAGGGTGGAGTGAATAGCAGGCCAGCTCAAATCGGACTTGATCGTTTCCTTTCCCGGTAGCTCCATGTGAGATGAAATTAGCATTCTCACGAATTGCTGCGCGAACGAGGCCGGAGGCGATGCAAGGACGCGCAAGACTTGTTCCCAATAGATATCGGTCTTCGTAAATCAATCCGCCTCTAATGGAAGGCCAAACGTAGTCGTCGATAAAATTTTCGCGCAAATCCTCAATTATAATCTGGAAAACGCAAAAGAAAGAGAGTGTGCCAAAAAACGAGGACAAGTTCAGCAACGAAAAAGGTATTATGTATGTGCGCAAAAAGTATCAAAGGCAATCGCCAGCTAGTGTCAATCATTTTCAAATGTCAACTTTTCTTCCGCGGATAAAACAAAAAAAAAAATAATAATCATTCATTTTCGTCCCGGTGGATCGCTCAAGCAAATTCTGCATCGCGTTAACAAACAGGTTTTGAATCGGTTCCAATACCCTTATCTTATTGGTCAAGTATGACCTGAATTTCTAACACGCATCACTAGAATTCTAAAGAATCCAAAAGGAAAATGGAAATGGGTATGCAGAGTATGCTTGACACACCTTTTTGGCTCCTAAACACATCGCTTTCGCTTCTGCGGTGCCAAAGTCTTCGTTTTGTCCTATATTAGCCTAGTAAATATTTACAAAATGTTATCATTAACAAAAATATCATGTCAACAAACAATTTTTTATTTTTTTACGTGCCGGATGTTACTTTAAACAGAAATTATCAAAGTAGAATGTAAGTTTAATTCTACATAATTACCAAATAGCAAATGACATCATATCCTTCCTGAATTAGCCAAACTAAAATGCAGGAAGTGTCTAGTCCTCCACTGTAAGCCAAGATCACACGCTCATTTTTAGACATTTCTGGAAAATGAATGCTGCTGAAGGATTGAATGTTATTGACAAACTAGAAATTTCTGAGAATTGGCGAGCTCTGTTACTGTGGTTCGTTTTCACTGAAAAATGTTACTTGCTCTGTGGAATATTTACGTCTAGTAATCAATCTACGCATGTCTCGGCTATGATAGTCGTAACTATGTTCTATTGTTTTGAAACTCAATCGAAAGACTTTGGCTCTCTGCTTTTCTTTTTTTAAATTTTACACCGCACATTATTATTTCTGCCCTGCTTACCTCTAGATTCACAATAGATACCTTTGTTTTTTATTTTTTTATCCCCACATAAGTAGTGTATTGTACAATAAACCTTTTTCTATGCATTGTTTGATCTTTCATTTGTTACTTTTCTGTTTTACGGCGTACAACTTTTTAAAAAATTTGAACATTATGGGCAACAACATAGTTTGACATACTGCTTGTAGATGGAGTTCCATGCACATTTTTGACGTCTGTGTCTGCTGTAGCTGTCCTGTCACAGCGCCTGAAAACATGTGTGAGCTCTCGTAGCTACTGTGACTAGAGACACTGTTTATGAATCTTTTGAGTAGTTGATGAGGGTGTTTTTACAGTTCTTTACAAAAAATCAGGAAAAATTTTTGCCTTGTAACTCAAAAAGTTTGAAAGTCTTAGTCACACACAAGTTGGGGTCAAATTTGTTGTATCATATATTATTGGATCAACATTAGGACCCATTCACATATTTCTATTATTTTTCAATATGAGGTAAATTTTTTGAAATGTATACTAATGCATGTTTTGTGTAGTTCAACTTTGCTAAATCTGTCTCTTTGTTTTTGTTTTGTTAATTTCTATCATTTGCTCACAACTGTTTGTGTTTCACTAACATTACAGAGAAACATGAAGATCTGCAAGAACACAAATAAAAGAATATGAATGATAAACTGAAACCCTCTAAGAGAGTCATCGTGTATGAAGAATTTTTTGATGACTGCATTGACGTTTCAGAAAATGGTAAAGTTATGCTTCCATCTCACCATTATTTTTAAATACTATTATGTTATTAGCAAGATTAATGGCAAGTTAGTTTGCATGAAAATGTCATTGATTTGGTTGAGTTGAATGAATTTCCGTTTAAAAAATTTAATTTGCATAAAGACTCTTGGTTTAGTATGCAATTCGTACCAGTTATCGATGTGTTGGAATAAGTAATAGCACCGAATCACGAAATTTTTTATCTCGGTGCTGGTACTATTACTTCAGTTTAACCACCGTCTAAATTGTCCTAGAGTCTATTACTTAGACCTGCAAATCTCGTTATCTTATCCCATTCCTGGAAAACTATTCCGTTCATTATTTTAATTACAAGCAGCCGTGTTACTGTTACCGATTTGTAGTGAGCGACGCTCTCAATGGCGTATGTAATGTATGAACCGAAAGAAAATGAAAAAGCTTCATTAAAGATTTCGCTACCCATATCCTTCCGACGCGAAGCGCTGATTAAAGTTTTACTGTTACATTCGTAAATAATATAATTTGTATTAGTATTTAACTTTGTAATCAAGAAATTGTTATATTTTGTATGTTTCTGTAGTTTGTGGTAATTCAGTTATACTTTGAATGAGTTTTTTTTTTGGGGGGGGGGGGGATTTGGTGTTAGGTCTGTCGAAAAGAAGGGTCCCCATAAGTCTGTCTAACACGAGTTCGGACTCCATCCCGGTTATTTCTGTTCAGTATTGTCTCTTTTTATTAGTATTCGACAGTCGCGTGACCACATAGCTTTTTTTTTTTTACATTTTATGATGAAATTGATCTATCCCAGTCAACCGCCCTGTACTCATCTGTGATAGTACGCGAACGTGCCTTATTCCATCCACTCGCACCTTCCCCTCGCGCGAAGCTTCCGTTCACGCGACCTCCGCATGACCAATGCGTTTATGGCCACTGCTTTTTGTGAATGTGTCAACCTTATCGTTGTGCTGACTGCTCGTTCCTATCCCCTTTCTAAAAAAAAATGCGAACTATTTTTTATTAGATGAGTATGAAAAATATTCCTAGAGTAATCCTTAGTCTTCTGGCGATTATGCAGCTGCGAATTCGTTTCCGGGTATTATGTCTATATAACTTTGCCATCAGTAAAGAACTGTGGGCTGATGTGATGCTGGTCACGCCATGTAGTCTGTCTGCTAAATCCAACCGTCTGTTGGCAGTTGCAGAGTGTTGCTCAATCCGAAAACTCGCATGCTACTGACTCATTTAACCTGCGTTGTACTGTTGCTAGAATTTTCCCAGACTTTGAAGGCCAGGGTTGGCCTTAGCTAGCACAATCGAAAGCTTTTCCCAGGGTTCACGGTGATGACGGATGAGCAGGGTACCGGCTCATTAATGAGGAGTGGGGTAGAAGCAGAAGGGTAGAGCGCGGATGGAGCCAGCAGTAACGGCCAAAATAGGAAGGGGAGATGAGCGTGCTGCACTGCACTGCTGCTGATGGTGTTTAACCTCCGTTGTTGATAAGCACCGGATGTGAAGTCACGTGGCCTGCTGTGCGATTCGCGTGCATCACCTCGTTTTAGGTTACCCTTATTATCCCAAATGAAAAAAAAAAAAAAAAAAAAAATTGTATGGACACTGCTAAGCTTTTATGTACACTAGGGAAAAAAAACTATTGCCAACGAACAAACAAACAATAAGGTGTTTTGTGTGTGTATTTTGGCGCGTTTATTGATTCATTCCGTTCGTGTTTGCAGATATTAAAGAATACAGTCAACGTTTAGGAATTGACCTTTCAGTTAATCCGACACTAGCGACCTCGGTAAGAGATTGGATCCTACAACCTCTGCCCCGCTATTGGTTTCCATGGTAATTCAATTATTTATTATTTAAAAATGTAATCAAATTGTAGTTTCATGTTCGGTGTTTTTGTTTTGGTAGTCTTGATACTCAAACGGGTCACTGGTTTTATTCAAATACCCTGAACGGCCAATCAACTTGGCATCATCCTTTGGAAGAAATCCACCGAAATTTGGCAAAAGAGTATTTTTCCTACCCAACGATTTTAGGCGCTGGTAATGTAGTATTTATGTTGCAAAGACTGAGTTGGAATTTAAATTTATTCTAGCATATTCTTGAATGTAGAAAGGGAAAATCCTGAAGGAGAATCAGCGGAACAATCCATGGAAAGTGGCTTCAGCACAAAGGGATTTGGGAGCCTCTCTTCTTCCATTTCGGGAGGCATTTCACCAGTCCGAAATCCCCTTCCTAGAGCATTAGTAAAACTTCACTTCAAAACATCAAAACAAAATTTTGCATTAATTCTCTTCCTTTTTTTTATGTAGGCACCATTAAAGCGAATTCCACCAACGGCGAATCCTTTAGGAACGCTATCAAATCCCCTCCCTACTTTTCGTTCGTCCAACTTGCACAATGAACATGTCAGAGAAGTGTCCTTTTCAACATTCAAATCCAGCGACCCAATATCTTCGCTTTTGCCTGGTGATATTCTGTTTGAAAATCGAGACCGCCCAACTACAATTGTAGCGCCTTTCAACCATTCCGTCATACCACTTTCCAGTAGTGTAATTGATTCCAAAGAAGATGATAGTCACCGTCTATCTACATCACAAGTGAAACAACCTCCACGTTACTCTTCAGCTGGAAAGAGAGCCATCAGTCCGTTAACGATTGATCAAAGTACGGGGAAAGAAGTCACTGCAAGTTCCATCTCCAAGTCTGAACAAGAGCCTTTGGTTCAGCAATCAAAGCCTAGAGTAAGTTTTACTGAGCGACTAGCAGCGAAAAAAGCATCACAGAGACTCAAAAGTAATGAGTCATCCGAATCCTGTCTCTCGAATCCAATCGAATCAGATCAAACCAGTGCCATCAATTCAGAAAAGAAACATGTTCACTTTGATTTAGAACCGAATCAATTTCGACAGTACACCCCGGAATGTTCCGAAGAAACTAAAGGGGTCGACAAATCAGAATCTTCCAGTTCAGAAGATATTCTGGACTTGGTTGGCGATCCCGAATTCTTGAAACCGCTCACTGATGTCAACTGCTATCCCACGACGTACGAAGAAAAAAGATGGGAGGTGTCTTTCACGTCGTTTGGACTGAATTCTGCGAGTGGATCGCCTGTCAAAGTTTCAACTGGGTTCGTTGATAATGAGGACACTAATGAAATGGTGACGTGTTTTAATTCTGAATACTGCCCGAGTCCCTTGCCTGTCTTTGAAAAGAGAGAAGACGTTGGCATTGAAGAAAATGAAACTGCCATACCAATTAATCATTTCCAAGACCAGGCGGAAGATGAAGCTAAAATGAATTCCCCAGTATCGGAATCGATTGTCGAGTCTAACGCTGTGCCTGAAGCACTGCCAGTAATTGAAACGGATGTGCCAACGTTTTGTGAAAATACTTCAGCCCAAGCCTTCATCTTGCCCATCCAAGATGAAATAAAGGAAAGTGACTTGACAGCCGTTAACCCATCTGAATTAGATTTGCCAGAAGTTCAAAAATCAGTTCCTTCCACAGAAGATAATGCAAAAGCAGTTCAAGAAATCAGTGTACAATCACAAATAATGTCAAAGTTAACAGTTGAACCTCAAGTAGTTGAGGACGCACAGTTTAAAAATTTGGCAACGAAAAGTCGACCTCCGAAATTAACTCGCAGCTCGACTCGTTCCGAATCGCTAGAAACATTTATTTTGCCAGAAGAATTCAACCCAAAAACCGTCCCCAAAGTCCCAGTATGTCTGGATCCATTTGAATTCGTCACACCCGAATTAAAGTCGGTCGAACCGCAAAATCATCTCGTCCAGTCAGATGGTGAGCTCAATTTGAACACAACACAAGAACCTAGTCAATTCCATTTACTACTACCTCCAGCGCCTTTCTCCCAGTTAAGTCCCCAAACTGCCATGTGTACTGAAGAAACCGTAACGAATTCCATCCATATAAAAGATGATGTAATATTGGATGCACCAAATGCAAGCGAAAAGAAGAATCCACCCCTAGAAGATTGGCTAACGATGAAGAGAGAAATGGAATCAGCATTAGAAAACGAGAAGAAAAAACTAGAAAACTGGTTCAGCACTGAAATTGCTCAAATAAAAAAGCAATTCGAAAACGAGTTAGCCAGCGAGCGTCAGAGAACGGAAAATTTGAGCAGACTAGTCGAAAATGCCAAGTCGGAGAAAGAAGAGCTGGCCAAGCGTGAAATTGTTCGTTTAGAAGAGACTTTATCCCACTTGGTAGAGGAGAAAACCCGCCAAGTTCAAACACGACTCAATAGTGAGATACTGCAGAGCAACAGTTCGTTTCTACAGCGCTTGGTCGATCGCCAAGACGCCAATGTGCAAACGGAAGAGCCGCCAATTCCGGTCAATAGCCTTCCGACGGAACCAATGGCGCCTCTGTTAAAGTGTGGTGAAATTGGAACTAGCGAATCGAATCCCTCTAAAAATGAAACGTATTCTCGTTGGGAAAGCCGAGACTCTCCACCGCCTCGGCGAGACTCGCGGATCCAATGCCAGTGCGATAGCCTCCAGAAGCAGGTGGCACGCGTTGAGCGGGAAATGCAGCTGCTCAAGCAGAAGAACTTGTCGTTCCAAAAGAATCCACCAACAAGGAAAAAGAGCACACCCGTCAAGGCTCAGCGAGAGCCTTGGTGGTTGGACACCGACGAGTCGGCGACATCGACCACGTCTTCTGTTTCCGATTGGCGTCACTCCAGAGGTAGAAGCCGGTCGATGACAAACCTGCACGCAACAGGAGATGTTTCAAGTGGGAGAAAGTCGGCACCTTTTCAACGAGCTCGCGATTTGCTTTCGAGAAGCCAAACACCTAGGAGAGCGGTAAACATTGTTCTCAAATGAAAAATATTGCGTTTACACAACTTATTTGTTTTTTCTTTTCTTTTCCTACGCTAGTGGATGGAAGATGTGTCGACCGACCATTCCATGGGTGACATACCCACTTCAGGAATAAGTAGTGCAATTTCAACTGGTGAGTGGGACACGGTACTAAGTTCCATTCAAAAAATAAGCGGCGATCTGCAGGAAGTGTGGTCTCATATTGGTCCACGTCCAAGACCGCTATCGTACCTATCGTACCAAAGTAAGATGGTGGTGTTATTTGATTCGCCAGCTGTAACAGAAACCTAATTAACAACGCATATTGAATATTTAGGTCCGCTGTGGATGCCCTCCCAGTCGTCCTCCCAGTCCTTCATCACTAATGATCGCGTGCCTCTGCACTGGTCCTTTAGTGGGTCGACAGCCGAACGTACGCAAGCGCTGAAACTCTGGTTGCAACAAAACAAAACCCAGCATTCCAAACCCCTTCTTTGACAGCCAAAAACAGTATTAACCGTCCAAGCTTTTTTCATTATTATTTTTTAAAACTATTAATAATGACCTTTTTGTTTGTTTTTTCACCAATCAAAGTCAAAATGTGTAATCAGCTTTTTATAATGGGAAAAAAATGGTCTATTAGGGATCTATTAATCATTTTCTAAATGATTCCGTAATTTGAGGTGTTAGATCCGGCGATCGAATTACCAAAAAAGAAACGAGGATAAAAGACGGTGTCTTTGTCTGGAATTTCTGTAGAATTTTCGAAAGGAAAGTGCAGTAATTTAATAAATGGCGGATAACATGGGTTGTAGAAAAAGTTCAAATTTCAATGATCTTCCGATAAAGGTGGGAAACAACTTTGACCTTTGTATATGTTCGCTTCGATTCAGCTTATAAGCAAACATAACACTGTGTGAACTTTGAAATCCGATACGCCTAGCTGGTTTATATTGAAGTTCTCCCCCCCCCCCCTACTCTTATTCATTCCCCCCTCGACGAATAGACATTTCCTCTTGGGAGTTGGGCTGGGTGGGGTGATGGAAAGAACGGAAAAATGTCGTTACTCACATACCCGTGCGACCCCGTCTAACCAATACGGACCTCCCCCTGTGGTCTTACATGCGTCTTTTACTCTAGGTGACTGGTTGAATATCCAATGAAGTTGAAAGTTATCGCCAAGAGAAATCAGAACAATAGACAGTTTGGACGCATCAACAACCTATGTTGTTACTAAGAATAGGAGATGGTACTGGGAGATAAAACGGAACTAGTGTCCTCAAAAAAAAAAGCTAGCTTTCTTTTCAGCCTCTCGTAAAAGGACGTTTTTTTCTTGAACATCAATAACGTATTTATTGTATTCTAGCCATGCAGAGCTCAGCTGGATCACTTGGGTGCTTCTTTCCTATTGATTGGCGCTTTTAAAACAACTTTCGTTTAGAAGGGAAAATGGTTCGAGCTTGGCAACTATCTTTATCTTGGCTAGCTCCGTGCAACGGTTTGATGCGCTCTGTTCAAGCTGTCATCGCAGACGAGATATGGCAAATATTAAGCGCGGCTGGAACAAAAAGAAAATATTGTTTAGTCTTTGATAGGCTGTGACGCTCAAAGACCAACGTCAATAAGTCGAATCCATTCACCAGATTATACGGCTCAATAAAACTGCGCCAGGAAATCTGTTGGGAAAGTCTTGTTTTCTCGATTCCACGCCAGCTTTTCCTGTTTGTATTGTGCAAATCTGATTGCACGTCCTCGACATAGTGATCGGGCGCAGTATGGGGCTGTCAATGACGTATAGCCCACGCGTACGTATCCCCCCGGATCGAATTGCATTCTAGTTTCACATACATCATTTATATATAGGATGCTCTCTCATCAAGTCCATCATCACACAATGGTGCTTCACATTCTTTTTTGTTAGACTTTGACGTAGTATTTATGAACCAACCTCACGCTAAGTTGTGTTTGTGCGCCAACTCTTTGCCGAAAAAGAAAAAAATCCAAATAAACAAGCCGATAGACGAGAGAGAGAAAAAAAGCAAAAGGGGATGTGACGCATGAGGTTTGGGTGTATAAGACTCATACTGCTGTGGTGGCATGATCTATAGCCACCAGTCTATGTACATGTACTGTCCCCAAGCTATCCAACTATATACTGTACCTCACGTAGTGATCACGCGTGATCTTTTGCCCAGTCTCTGGGGCCCGAGTTAAGGCCCACTCTTAACTAGGAAGTGGGCGTTGTCGGCGGAATTCATATGTAGCCCGAAAAATACGGGGTGCAGTGAATTTCCAGCCGTACCCAAGACGTACTACCCGAATGGCGCCCAGTGCACAATCCCAGCTAGCATTTTGATTATGCATTATAACGTTTACTATTCTTCTCTTTTTCAGCAGCGGACTTGGTCGCTTTGTAATAACAGACGAGCCTGTTTGTTTTTCACCAAAACGCTTGGTCCTTCAGAAGGAATTATTGATTCATGTTGTTGAAATGTCGGTTTGCGGCAGTTCAGCTTTATTTTTAGTCATTGGATGGCTTTCTTCAAAATATGAATAATTGTGAATTCATCGAATCGTTCGCACAGAGCACGAGATTAATATGAAAAGGCCAAGGGTGGTATAGCGTAGCGCAGCATACGTAAATAATCTCGACGGCTATTAAGAGAAGATATATCGATTATCATCTTTCATGATGGAAGCTGATGCGAACCTTGAAATCAAACTCCGTCCAAGGCTCCAAGTCGTCTAGCATTTATTCAGAGGTCACTCATGCTTATTTTCAGCTTATTAAATGCTTTAGTGAAGGACGTTTTTATTGATTGCATTAAAGTAAACGCGAGAAGCCTAAAATATTTTACAAGGTAAAAAAAATATCTTTTTTTATCGCTAAAATAAATTTAACGAACAAAACACGCTTCACATGTTACTGCAGCGTGAATTTCCAGTATCTACACACAGAGAGAAACCTTTTATGTGCTTCAAAATCCCCACTTTTTAATCCTTTGGGATAGCGAAATGGATTCATGAATTTATCGAGTTCTCACTATAATCCATTCATCGACACTGGCCAGCCGATTTGAAGAAACCTGCCAGTTGTGCAGTGTACCCAACATATGCTCATCGGTTTTCAATCGCTTGCACAAAAATAGTTTACGCTTGAAAACGCACAGCATAGTCCGCTTGACGTCGGATACGAGGGAATTGCACTTTTGCAACAAAAACATTATTTAAAAAAGGAAAGAAGCATTGATTTTCGAGAAACGATTTCCAAAAGATGTTACCTTGGAGCTCCTATACCAACTTAAAGAGAAAGTTACGTATATGAGAAGGTTTGAATACGAGTCTCATATTTAGGCCCTAGCATCCCTTTTTCGACGAGTTCTTTTTATTTACGATCAGTGCATTGAGATGATGTTTTTGTTTAACCATCTCTGGTTACCAGATACCTAAAAAAAAAGTTCATAGATGGGTATGTATCTACGACGCTGATGCTTAAATGAAAAAGAAAAGAAAAAAAGAAAAGAAAAGAAGGATCCTGCCGGGTTTGGATGCCGCTGTCTGGGGGGTAGGAAATACGAAAGACTCTGACGAAGAATCGATAGTTGAGACTTGAAAGCCGAAGACCAACCATTGTGTCGCTTTTTTATTTTATTTTTTCTCAGTGGAGGTCGGATACTTTCCCAGCGCATCGGTGGGGATATTTTAAAAACTTGTACAGGCGATGATTGCACCCCTGTCCCCTAAGAACCAAGCTAAACTAGTCGTGGATTTTTGTTTTCAACTAACGATCTGTGATATTATTAGATCGTTTTTGAACGTATTTGTTGCATTCAACTCAAAAAATTTGATTGTCGATTCATTGGTATGCTAGCAATCGCGGAAAAACAACTATCGATTACATAAAGGTAAAGGTAAAATTTGAGGCTTTTTTTCCCCTATATTTTGTATGGCCGTCGACGTTGCTCATTCCCAACAGACACCAAAATATGTCCTGGTCTGGCTGGAAGAATAGGCACTTGTAGTGAAACGCTAGGTGTCTCTGCCTGCCGTACATTAGTTTGTGCACCAGTTGGACGCTGTGAGATGCGTGGCGCTCAATAAAGTAAAATATCGTCGTTCCCATCCTCCAAGCAGCCATCTTGACTTGACATGGGCAGGGGCGGACGACATCTTTCCCTACCTGGTCAAACGTTCACGCTCATATTTCACTGATTCTAACTCGCTAATCTGGCTGTAGATTGTTTCAACAAACCGTCCCTTGTCAAGACTGTGAACTGTTAGGTCTGCGTGAATCGTTATGCTGTTTAGTGCAAAGAGATGGGAATCTGTCTCGCGTGAACGTTCGTGAGTGACCGACAAAAATCAACCGTCGTTTCTGCCAGCTCGGCCTAGCCCTCTCCCTGCTCGTCAGGTTAATTTTCAAATTTCTTACAAGCTATATCCAAATTTTCATCCGCAGCCCAAAGTTTAATGACGCCGGAAGTTGATGTCCTACCAGTGACAGATCTGCAGCTTGTATTGTTGATAGCATTGGGAAGCATCTATTGTTGTGTTGAGAAGCCATCAACATTCTTACAGTTGAATATCAGCTAACTAAATGTTTATCCCTCAAATTTGTGTTCAAACTGAACAAAAACAGTAATTGGATGAGATATCTTGGTTGTTGTTGCTTGAATAATTCATGATGCTTGAATCCCGATGTCTCATCACCAGTTTGCTTGAACAGCTGGGCCTTCTTTAAACAGCTTATCAGACTAGTGTTAAAAGAAAATGTTTGAAGATGTTGATCTTGACAAAATAGAGGTTGAATATTTTACTGGTAGTCCTTATTTGAACATGCTTGCATAAGTTGCATTATTCAGCATAATGTGTCAAACTGGAATCGGTGAACGAGTGTGATGCTATTGCTTTAACTTGTGTTGTGTAAAATTGATTTGTAATATGATGCTCATACTCAATATTTCTTTTTTATTTACAGGGAATATGTACCTTGTGACTGGATCTGCTCATTAGTGTAAATTAGTAACTGACATTTGGAAGCTGAAAACCATTTTTGCTTTGCTTGGTTCCGGTACAACATGTCAGCAGGGATGAGGACTACTCTGCCAACTGTTCCTGAATCCTTACCTTCTGATCATGTCTCCACTGCCAAGGTATCAAGAAATGCTTCAGTGTATATAATAACCTTGGACCGGCGAAGTTTTTGAGAAACTACACCGAGTTTCTTTTACGAAAGCGAGATGGTTCAAACAAGTGGAGATATCCAAATAATAGCAAACGCGTTTGTGATCATATACAAGAGCAAAGGCTCGAGCTGTCAGGTGTGGTTGTGACTCACCGAAATTGTGCCAAAATCTGTCTGACAGACTAGAAACCTTGTTTTGGCATCCTCCCATAACAATTTATTTCCAGTGTCCGATTTGTTTCCATGTGCCGACAGTTTTAATTGGCGAAAGTATAAATTTCATCCACACCAGCTTGCCTGCTAGGAAAGATTCAGAATCAAAGCGAGGAAATAACCTTCATTCGATAGTCATCGAGTGATATCGAAAATAACTCCCAATTCCATCCCCATTGTTAACCTGACGAGATTCGGTTTGAGCACCGTAACGCGTTGCAGGTTGTTGAACTGTAGCTCTCGGGCTCTACACGCTGTGCTGGGCCCAATTGCATTTTCGAAGCACGATAAAAAAGACGGGAAAAAGAACCTCGCTGCCAAAACCACACCTTTTGTGTGCTGTTTTCCTGTTCAGTGTCGGACGAGCGGTCGACCGCTCGAGACTTGCCACTTCTGTCGTCCTCTTAGTACCCACCCAGCTGGAATTGTTTCTTTGTAAATAATTATACTTTCTCAAGGAAAGTCATGCTTGTTAAATTAAAAGCCTTTCGTTGTGAGCGATTCGGTGTGTGAGTGCACAAGCTGTGTCTTTTCTGGATAACATTATCTTCAGTGCATTCAGCAATGGGGAATAAGGCAGCTGTAATATCTTCCCTTTTTAATTACCCAGTGCGCAGTGCATTTTTTTTGTTATCTTTTTGGTTCTGTTTTACATCCTTCACTTCCATATTTACCAACATTTTGTTTTGTTTTGTTTCTTTCCTCTTTTCTTTTTTTTCGTAGGTCAAGACTACGCCGGTCAAGTCACCTCTGCGACCGGTAAGGAAAAGATTATCATCTCAATTAAGCACATCCGTCTCGTTCTAACCCTTTTGTTTTTAAGCATCCTGTAATCTTTTGTCCATGGCTTTTTCTAGCATAAATATCAAGTATTTTGCGGAATGGGCTGTTTTCTTTCTCTCTCGCTTTTTGTGGGCATCCGGCTCTCTTAAGTGTTGATTCTTTTTCTCCAGATTCTTTCCTGTGTTTTTGGCTAGCAAACGGGTTCACAAAAGTGAGACAGTAGGGCCAAGTGGGTTTTTTATATATATATTAAGAGGCCCAGAAGAGATAAAATTTTTCGTCAACATATGGATGGTGCGTGATCAACCGTTTTTTTCATTTTTTCTTGTGGTGTCCTTACTTATCTTTGTGCACGTGACGTTTGGTGCTCACGGTGACGCGAGCCAGCCGGAGAAGCGTGCTTTGTACCTTCAATCAAGAAAGGAAGAAAACTTGCAGAGAAAAAAGGGATAAAGAACAAGACAGAACTTTTCGGATTATGAAGGTCGAGATGTTCACTATTTTGTGTGAGCTTAGCAGCCGGAACTTGCAGAACTTCTCGATTCATAGAACGAGTTATCACTCAAAACCTTTTCGGTTTTGTCATTAAGGTGGAGGAATTGTAGTTATGGAGCTGGTAGCCATCACACCGTAGCTGCAGTTTAAAAAAGTTAAAAGACGAGACTTTTGCCTGGCTCAACCAGTCTTGTGTGACGTCGTGACGTCATAGCGACTCAACCTTGGATTTTTTCGAGGGTAGGGTCAAGTCTTGGCTCTCCACAAAATCGTTCTTTGAATCACCGGAGGCATTGCTGATTGATCCTCGACAACCGTCAAGGTCCCTCATTTAGCCTATGCAGAATAGGCTAGATTGTAGGAGTGGGAGCTTAAATGCCAGGCAATATACGGCCACTTTCTTCCTTTTGTGTAATAAGAAATAGCCATAACAATAACCCGAATCCTTTTTTACGGAAGCGTTTCGCACCATGTTTTTTTTGGGAGGGGGAAGGGGGTTTGTTTTGTCTTTCTGTTTTCCTTTTGTAATGAGCGGTACTGTTTTCGGAGATGGTTTGTAGCTTCATGCATCGATTCCCAATGTGTCCTTTTTTCTTCTTTGTTTCGCGAGACATTGCGGCTACATGATTGCACATACCACTAGACGATGCGTCACTTTTTTTTCTTCTTCGTTTTTCTTTTTTTGGTGGTCGATGTTTGTCTTTTATTTATCCATTTCCTTCCTTCTTTCTCTATGGATTCAGATATTTTGGTTGGTGGATATTGGACAGGGAATGTTGATTGATTGACTTCCCTAGTTTTAATTGCGGAAGTCTGCGAATGACATTTAAAGGAATCTGTCATGTAAAAGTTGCGATTGTTCTTGCTTTGCTGACTTGCTTGCGTGCCAGTGCCAATCGTGTTTTTTGTGGGATGACGTGAGCAACTTGCGTTTCTGGCATGGATATCTTCTTAAACCTTTTGTTTCTTTGATTTTGATTCAATTTCAGGGGTCGGATGGCAGCAGTGGTGGCGGCGGAGGAGGAGGAGGAGGGGGCGGAGGTTCCGGCAGCGCATCTGCGTCTATTCGAAGTTCCTCCAGGCGTACTTCGGAAGAACCACACATCGGGAAATATCGATTACTGAAAACCATCGGCAAAGGAAATTTTGCCAAAGTGAAACTAGCAAAACATATTCCAACAGGCAAAGAGGTGATGAGACTTTTTTTTTTAATTGTTTTTACAGTTTGCAACGGTTCACGATTCCGTCCTATTCTCGATTCCCGTAACCTTTCTCCGTTCATCGGCCGTTTTTTTTTCTTCGATTGTTTCCACCAGTTGGTCACATGAAATAAAAAAAAAAAACAACAACAACACACGCCGTGTGTCCAATGGCGGTCGTTGGGACAGCGCCGTTAATTGAGTTCCTTTACCTTACTTGGTTCACGCGCTTTTCAGTCCATGTGTCCGTTTTGATTGTGTCTCTTGTGTGTGTGTATGTGTGTGTGTGTGAAACAGAGATAGAATGTGAAGAAAACCCTCTTCCTGTGGTTATTCGACCCAGTTGGGGCTCATTTATGTGTTCTAACGGTTAGTCTTATTTTCTTTCCCCCTTTTATCCACAGGTGGCTATCAAGATCATCGATAAAACCCAATTGAATCAGGGAAGCCTGCAAAAGGTGAGCAAACAATGCTTATTGCTTCTATAGGATTCCCCTCACCCTCATCTACTTTTTGATCCAACCTTTTTGTTTTGGTTTGGCTTTCGACGGGTGCCTCGAGAGACGCACTGATTCGTCTCGAAAGTACATTGGCCCTGTAATTTTCGCCCGCACGACAAGATGAATGCAATACTCTATCATTTGTTTACCCCTTCGAGCCAAATACGAAAAAAAAAGAATAGAAAAGAGATGAGGTCGAGACGCTCGAGGGATTTTTGATATTAGAAAAGCCACTTCAGAAAATAAATTGCTCTTTCGCGATACCCTACAAATTCTTTAGCCTATTTAGCAAACCACTGTCTAATTTTGTTTCTAATCTTGTTTTTCTCTCTTCTTTTTTCAGTTGTTCAGAGAAGTGCGAATTATGAAGATACTGGACCACCCGAATATCGGTAAATTTTATCATTTGAATGCTGTCCTTTACTTTAGTCTTGAGTTAATTTTTTTTGTTATGCTCCCCTTTTCCTCTCCAAATTTTAGTGAAACTATTCCAAGTGATAGAAACTGAGAAGACATTGTACCTTGTTATGGAATATGCTAGCGGCGGCGAAGTCTTTGATTATTTGGTGCTTCACGGACGCATGAAAGAGAAAGAAGCACGCGCAAAATTTAGACAAGTAATTATCCTAAAAGGGCAACACAGTCTTATTATTGTTGCTTACATGTCTAATCTCATTAATGTATCGTTCCTCTTATTACAAAACAGATAGTATCTGCTGTTCAGTATTGCCACCAGAAGAGAATCATCCATCGAGATCTGAAGGTAATAGAGCTTCGTCTAAAACCCTTTCTCTATTATTTGAACTCGTAGTTTAATAATTTTTTTCACTCTGTGAACAGGCGGAAAATTTGTTATTGGATAGTGAAATGAATATCAAAATTGCCGACTTTGGATTCAGTAACGAATTCACGCCAGGAAGCAAGCTGGATACGTTTTGTGGTAGCCCACCGTATGCGGCTCCCGAACTTTTCCAAGGTAAATGACCGTCACATCCCGCTTTATTTCCTCGTTTCTTTCGTTTTCTTTTCTTTTTCCTTATTTGTTTATGTTGAATTGCATTATTGATTTTGTTTGGTTGTTTACAGGAAAGAAATACGACGGGCCCGAAGTAGATGTTTGGTCGCTGGGAGTCATTTTGTACACATTGGTGAGCGGCTCGCTGCCCTTCGACGGGTCCACGCTGCGGGAGCTGAGAGAGCGCGTCCTGCGGGGAAAATACCGTATCCCTTTTTACATGTCGACTGACTGCGAAAATCTACTCAAGAAGTTTCTCGTTCTAAATCCGACGAAGCGAGCATCGCTTGAGGTGAGTGCCCTTGTATCTGAATTCCCTTTTTTTTTTGTTTTTTTCTAACCCCACGGGTGGGTTTGAGGCTTTGGTTGATCGATGACTGACTCTTGTCTTTTTTTTCTTTTTTGATGTTCCGTTCCGCGCAGGCGATCATGAAAGACAAGTGGATGAATATGGGGCACGAAGAGGACGAATTGAAACCTTTCTCGGAACCGGAAGTTGATCTGTCTGACCTCAAACGGATAGAAATTTTAGTCGGCATGGGCTACAGTCGGACGGAGATTGAAGACTCTCTAAAAACTCAAAAGTATGACGACGTCTTCGCCACGTATCTGCTTCTTGGACGAAGATCGACCGATGTACGTGATAGTCTTTATATTTGTTTGCCTTTTAAGGGAATGACATGATTTATTTAAATTTCCCTTTTTTTTTTTTTAGTTGGAGAGTGACGGATCTCGGTCAGGCAGCTCATTGTCATTGCGGGGCGTCCCTCCACGAACGGACACTGCGGCCGCTGCCTCCGGACCGACTTCTGTGCCCTCTTCGGGCCATTCTTCCCAATCAGGATCTGGGACGGCCACCGTCTCTGTAAGCGCCACTGGGGGCCAAAGAAGCGTCCACCGCTCTATTTCGGCTACTTCGTCCAAAACGGGTCGTCGAGCGTCGTCGGGTGGTGAAACGCGCGAAGCTGCCACTAATGCCAGTGCCTCGGGTGCCGCCTCTGCTGTTGCCTCCGGTGCTAATGCCGGAGCGACAACCGCTACGGCTGGCAATCGTGCTTCAACGGCCGCCACGCCCCAGGTCACTAATCACAGTTCGAGCGGAGTAGCGCCGACCAACTTTTTCCGTCGTCAAAACACGGTTGACTCGGCCACCATTAAAGAGACATCCGCTCGGCTTGGAGCGGGCAACGCCTCGAGTGGGGGCCCGACGGGCGTTCGGCCACTGGCTTCGCCAGCTGCCATAAAAAATGCAACTGCCAATCCAACCGGTACGTATTTCATCTTGCGCTGTCTTGTTCACGAGAATCTTGCCCCTCCCTCGAATGAATGAAAGAAAGGCAGGCCGGAAGGAAGGAAGGAAGGAGGAGGAGGAGGGAAGAGGGAAGTAAGAAAAAGGGGAACTAACGGATGTATCGCTTTCTGGCGAGGGGAAGATATCCAATCTCATTTCGCGATATCCATCGAGATTGATGGCCGTGTTATTCGATTTTTGCCGGACCAAGATCGCCGTCCAATCACAATTCTAGAGAAAAAAAATATCCGGAATTATACTTGGAGAGGCTTTTGGATCGTGATCTTCGTTTGGCATGGCTATTATCGTGGTCACTGACGGGAGAAGATCGTATCCTGGTTTATTACATGTCCTCTTCGTGTCTGTTTCCAGCACTCTAGAGATCAAACGCTAAATTGAACTTTTGATTGTTGATGTAACCATAGGTAATGCCGGAGCTGCTAGTCCAAGTAGCAGCTTGTTCGGCAAGCCGAGGGGATTAACGAAATCGAACACGATGGCGGCCAACGCTAATCGTACTCTGGGCCCAGGAACAACGTCGGTCGGTCGCCGCTCAACCATAGGTTATGAATCAAAGTCTTCCTCGAGTGAGAAAACCAATGCCATTGGCAGCGACGCTCTTACCACGTAAGTCGTTTGATCTTCAACTTTTGTTTTTGGTTTATTTTTAGTGGTAATGAAATTAAGAGGGAAAGAAAAAAGGTCTCATTTGTAGAGTTCTGCCTTCGACTGCATGTTGTTGTTTTAATTATTGCCCTTCTCCTTTGTGTCTATTATTGCGTTGTGTCGTAGGTTTCCGTTTTATTTTCAGTGTGTTTGTTTTAGTTCGGGTTTTTTTCTTGTTTTAAAACGGGTCCGTTCCTACCTGATCGATTGCCATTTCACTTCTCGACGGGACTGTTTTTTTTTGGCGTGTTTTATTTATATCACCTTGCGGATCCAACCGTTGGGCCCGCAAAATGTGTCCTTCTTCTCTATCGGAGAAAGGTTCCGTGATACAAGATTGAGTGTCAGCAAGTATTGATTTGATGACTCAGTTGTCTACGTCACGCGAGTTCTTACTTAGCGAGCCATAGTGGCGGCTCCATGGACACCAGTCAGTTTCCCAGAGCTGTTGCTGCTAGCTAGCTAGCTTTTTTTTATTTTATTTTATTTTTCTGTTCTTTGTTCCGTCCTTCGCCCTTCACAACTCCCACGTTCAACGTCTTCCCGTCTTGTAGCGAGTATGTGAATGTTGTGACCACACACTTTCTTTTTGACACTTAACACATTTGTCTCGCCAACTGTCGGCTTGCCCTTTTCCAAAGTGCCGTAGTTCATTTTCTTAACTGCATCCTTCTCTTGCTACCTCACATCTTGTCTGACTGACTGCTGCTGATGTTGCTGCTGTTGACGTTTTGGGGCGGCGCTCGAATACACACACTCACGCTGGCAGGGCGACGGAGACCAAAGTCAAGGGTCACGTCAAGTCGGCCTCGATTTCAGCAGCGGTGCGAAGCGAGCTCAGTCCGGAGAGCGCCTCGCCCGCCCTCGATCCGCTTCGAATCAGGTAGTTTCACTATTGCTTCATTTCCTCCTTCCATCGAAAACCGCAAGACATAAAAACTTTTGCTAAGGGAAAAAAGAGCGGTCGCTCGCGCTCATCTTGAGGATCCAGGGGATTCGGGTGTGCTCGTTCATGTGCTAACTAACGTTTGCCTTGTGACTCCTTCCACCTTGTCTCTCTTGTTGTCTCCTTTTTTTTTTTTTATTTGATACTTGTCCTTGTTCAACTGTTATTTTTTTTTGTCTCCTGTTTTTAATCTTTCCATTTCTTTCTTTCTTAAAAACACACTAATTGGTGGTTGGCAGATTGAAGGGAATGGGAGAGCAGTAAATGACCGCGTAGTTGTGACTATATTTGTCGATGCTCTCTCAGTGTCATAGATTATGGTATTTGCTTCGCAGGTGTCAACGGAGTTTCTCAAGGTTGATAACAAATATTGTTCATGCATTCGTACTTTTTTCTCTTTCAACGTCACAGAGCTGGTGGAAGGAGCCAAAACATGTTTTATCTGGTCTTGGAACCTTGGAATAATATTTTTAAATAATTTTACTTCGAAAAACACTGGTAAAAAATTCTTGTTCTAATTGAATTTTTTTTCTCTTTGTTGTAATTCGTTTCCAGTGCTGGACGTACCGTGAGTGGAGCACCAACCGCAGCGGGAGGATCATCCGGTGCCGGCACGCCCACCGGGTCAGGATCGAGCACCAACCGTTTCACGACGGGACAGTTCCCCCGTAACGTTCCCAGTCGTTCGACATTCCACAGCGGGCAAAACCGCCCTAGAAACCAGGCGGCCACTTATGGAGGTGCTGCCGGCGGAGGGATGGCTGGCGCCGACTCGTCCGGCTTGGGACCTTCGTCGCGCACCTCCTTCTTCTCGAAGCTGTCCTCGCGCTTCTCTAAACGGTGAGCTCATCCCGCCTTAGTCGTTTTTGTTCTTATCGGACGTTGGTGCACTTACAATTGTGCCCTATACGTATCGGACGCATAATAAGAGGGTTACCAAAAAAAAGTCGACAACGACAGGAATATCTTTTTTGTTTTACACTTTACACCAATCCAAGAGTCACGTGCTGTTCTAACCTATTACGTTGTGGGGACCAAATCGACGTTCTTTGGAATTTTTTATTCTTTTTTTTTTCATTATCAATAGTTTGTTTTGTTTCGATTTTGAATTTTGTTCAATTTTGGCTTCGTTGTCCAGTATGATTCCATCGTCTGTCGCCTTTTTTTCCCCCCTCTTGTCGGATGTGAAGCAAAGGAGAGTCTGGTTCAGATTGATGGTTAAACACAAGAAATGAAACAGTTAACTTTTGTTCGTAAAGACATAGTAAGAAAAGCGCTCCATGTTGTCTTCTATTTTTTTTTTCTTTTCATTTTGGTATTTGTTTGACTTCCTTGTTGTCATTGTTGTTTTGGATCTTTGACAAAGAGAGAAACACGTTGGCAATCACTGTCAAAAGAAAGTTTATCTTAGATATGGGGTGTGTTATTTACAGTAGTAACGTAAATGATGACCAAGTGAAGCCGCGATCCCTACGCTTCACGTGGAGTATGAAGACTACTTCCTCGCGCGACCCTAATGAAATCATGATGGAAATCCGCAAGGTATTCACACTCCCCCATATAAACAAAAATCACGCCACACACACACAAAAAGGCAGTACTTAGTAGAATTCTATTGGAACTTTTTTTTTTTTTTTTGAATTTGGATTTTCTTTTTATTTATTTTGGAACTGGACTAGCATTCCTCGTTTTTTTTTTTTTCCTAATTTAAATTTTGGTTTCATTTGGACACCTGTTTTTCCCCATTGATTTTTATTTTTACATTTTCGGCTCTTGTCCACTGATCAGAAATGATTGACCACACTGTCCACTGCTCATCATCCGACCTCGCATGCTAACTATTTCTCCGTATTTAAAAACCCCGTAAAACATCCTCTTTTTCGTTCTTCTTTTTTTTTTCTCTTTTTCTTAAAAAAAAACGGCTGGTTTTCTTCAATTTGGCTCGTGGTGTGGTGATGGTGGAGGAAGGTGGAGTAAATGTCAGCTTTTATTCAATGAAAAAAATCATAATATTTATTAATTTGGCTTTTGTTGTTACAAATAATAATTGGCATTTGGTTTTTTGTTTAGATTTCTTTATGTTATTTGTTTTTTATTTATTCATTAAACTTGTTTTATTTTTAACCCCTTTCCACTTTAATTTTTTAACCCGTTGGGCCATTTGTTATTTTCCGACTGGGGGTTAGTTTCGTCATATCGTCCACCAAACCTCCCCGGCTTTTCCAAAACACCATTCATACTTGATTTTTTTTTATTCCAGCAACCATCGACATAAAAGACAATTTTTTTATAATCATTCAAAAAGGAATTGGTTCGTTTTTGACTGACCTGAATGCGATTTTCTTTCAATCTCAATCGAACCGTTAGTCTTGTTTCGTTTGTTGGTCGAGCAGTGACGCAGAAACGATTATGTTTCGTAGCTCCAATATGTTTACTTCTTTATTTATTTTGTATTCGTCGAAACTTTTATTTATTTCCTCTCTCTCTTAAGTTAAATAAAGAAGTAAATACGAAACAAGTTTACGTATAAGCAAAACCGAATTGATGAATAAGAAAATTTATCAAAAATATACAAAAGCCGGGCAGGTTTCCATCATTTTTTCTATCCTAATTGTTGGTTGTTACACATTAGAAGTATTTTTTTTTTCTTAGTTCTTTTGGTACTTAAGACGGTCGATAGCTTTTCCTGTCTCTTCGTGTCCCCCCAAAAACACTTGTACGACATTGCTTAAAGCTGTCGCAATTTTCGTTCGATTTGCGTCATTAATCTTTTTGACATTTGTTTTGTCTCGTTGTCTCTCCATCGGCCAATTGCGGTTCATATCTAAAGGTTCTTGACGCCAACAACTGCGACTACGAACAACGCGAGAGGTACCTCCTCCTCTGCGTCCACGGCGACCCAAATACCGACTCCCTTGTCCAATGGGAAATCGAGGTAAAATGTTTGACCTTCGCCACCGTGTATGTTTCTTTTTGTTTTCTCGTTCTTGTTTTCTGTCCTCTTTCCTTCTGCTCGGGAGTGAACTGTTGTGAGTTCACAATTAAGGAAAGAAGCCATTAGTTCATGGCCATTCAAATGGAGAGAGATATGAATCGAATCCAGAGCGCAAATGTGTTTGCTGTTTGGAAAACGAAGAATTTTTTTCAAGAGTAGGAGCGAGTGAGAGCCTGCTTTGAATAGTTTATTTTGAGCGCCTCTGGGATTGCCCAACTTGCCGGGTGGTCCTTTGACATGGTTTTCCCGTTTTATTTTAGTGTTCTAAAATTGTTTGTTCATTCATTTCTTTAGGTATGCAAACTACCTCGCCTCTCCCTGAACGGTGTTCGCTTCAAGCGCATCTCTGGAACGTCGATTGGATTCAAAAATATTGCTTCTAAAATAGCCAACGAACTGAAACTGTGACTACCAGACGTCTCTGATAATTCCGACTCAGAGCACGATTGAAGATAGAAAGAAAGAAAAAAGAAAGAAAAAGAAAACAAAGTTTAAGCAAAAGGAAAAGAAAAAAAAAATATTCTAATACTTGTACAACATTTTTAATAAGAGGGGCGCGCAAGCTAGCTCTTGAATGGTGTCCACGGTTTCCGAGTGAAAAAAAAAATGATAAGCGCTCAGTTTTTTTTTTTTTTTCTTTCTTTCTTTCGGTTTTTTAAGCACCTTGATACGTTGAAAAACTTCTTTGGTTGGCATAATGGAAAAGGCTGGAATTGGTGCTTCTCAACTTAAGCTATACACCGGCCCATCCACACCCAACAAACATCCCGGAAATAAAAACCCTTTCTCTGTTCTCTTCTTCTGTTCTTTCTTTCTCTCCTCTCTATTAATTCCCTTTGCCCTGCCAACGTTTCCTCAGTCCTTTTTACCGCTGTCATGTTTCCTCCAACTTGTTGCCCATGATTATGTCCAGCATTGCAATGACTTTTTTTTTTCTTTTCGTGTGTCCCCCTCCAACTTCTTCCTTCATTTTCTCTTCAAGGAACAAAGCAAGCGTGTAGCTTTTAATGTTCACCCAAATTCGTCCATCGCTAACCAACCGAGGCGCAACGCAGCCGTGGCGCTCCAGATTGACATACGACACCCACACGCCTCTCTTCTCTTCCATCCCTCACACGATTTGTCCCTTCAATATTTTTCCGTCTATATTACTATATAGGATGGACTTGCGTTGCTCTAGCAATTGCATTGAATAATTCCCCCTTCCCTCCCTTCATCATGAATTTTTCTTTTCAATTTTGAAATGTGTATAGCCAATTGTGTGCGAATGTAAGTGCGTATGCGAGACAAGAGAGAAAGTGTGTAAGGGGGAGGTTTAAAGGGCGCGCTGCTAGCTAATGATGGTGTAGATTCGGTATTCTCTCTCTTTATCACATGTTCTTTTTCTCTGTTCCTTCCGATTCCTCCTCCTTCTCTTCCACTTCCACTTCCCCTTCATTTTTTTCTTGTTGTGTAGCTCACAGTGTGTAGTGAAATTGGACAAATCCTAGGGTATCGGTAGTACCTCTACTTTTTTTTCGTACTCTGGTCTGCTGATTAACCTACCGTTTTGTTTCACAACTTTCCCTCTCCCACTCGGATGTTTTTTAATGATTAATATTAATATCATTTATTATTATAATAATTTTTCACCACCACCCTCCCCCGTCACTCTCCTTCGTCGCCCACATTATGTTTCTGACCTGCTGCACCGTATCTTTATGAGAAATGAGCTGTACGCGATTATCCTCATCGTTGAAAATTCATCTTTAAAAATATCATCCCCTTTTTCTCGGTTGATTTATTTTTCTTTTCTTTAATTTCTCCTCATTCCTTTTTTGAGCCGATGGAAAAAAACGAACGATGGAGTCGTTTTCACCTTGCGTTTAAGATCCGTAACTCCTTGCCCAATTCCCCCACTTCCCGAATTTTTTTTTTTTTTTTTGCAAATAGTTTAAATATCACGTCCCCTCTGAAGGTTTTCTACGTCGCTTTAACTGTTTGAAACAAAAAAAAAGGATTCAAAAAAATTTAGGATGAGGGGAACATCCATTCCTGTGTGCACTTGAAAATTGTACATATGAAGGGTGACATGAAAAGAGTACGATTGTGTAACCCCATAAAAGCCCCCTGCCAATTACAGTATCGTAGTTCTCACTCGTTCGTCTAAACAATAATAATTACGACAGTTCAACCACTAAAAGAGTAACTTTTTTTTTGCCAGCAGTCAAGATTATTTCATCATGTATTTCGCGTACAAACTGTAATCAAAGGCGTCGGATGGCAGGACTCGGTCCGAGTCTGTTGGGAATCGCAGCGCTTTGATGGCCGTCCACATTTCTTCCATTTCGTCGGCAGAGAAAGGCTCCCCGCTCCCCGTCAGTGAGGATTCCAGTTCTTTTTTCGTCAAATAGCCTGAAAAAGTGAGAAAAGTACTTAGCTTAGCTTTTTGTTGTACGCGTCAGTCTGAGAACGAACGTTTAACACACCTTTCCTTTCTGAATCCAGTGTCTGGAATGCCCGTAAAATCAAGTCCTCTGTTGCCGATTGGAACCTTGACCCATATTGACAATTAACCGCGTTATCGTTAAACAAATAACACCCAGTGTTGAACCAGACAGCTGTACGTTACACAAGTTGTTAGATACCGTTTTTGCTGTAGTATCCCACTGACTGTGGGTGCGAATTTTTGCAGAGTGACAAACTGCGTCGTTCCTTCTCCTTCCATAGCCGTAACCAGATGTTGCAATTCCGATTCCGATGGACAGCAGCCTTATTTTTTTTTATATTTGACAGTTTGAAAAGAGCATAGAAGAAAATAAGGGATTAACATTTTGGATTAATTAACAGTCAAAATTAGGTTTTTTTTTACTCACCCAGAGATCGAATGATGGTTCCGACCTCCCTCACGTCAACCGATTCGTTATTCAACGCATCGAAAACCAAAAAAGCTTCTGTTGCCAATTTGGTGAACGGGCATTCAATGGCCGGCGTTTGCAATTGGTGATCACCCGTAAATTCGGCATCTTTCTTGTTTTGACTCTTACTCGCCATTTTTTCTGAAAGCAATGGTTTTTACGCAACGATCAAACACAACGGCGTTCCCCATGGCAACTGTGAAACACGAATGCTGTTGTTTAATCAACAAAAGGATTTTTTCAAATTCGATAAATCCAGAAATAGATCTATGAACTCATAAATGCAGTCGAAAATAGCAGTTGGATCTTACCCTTGAGTAGCTAGGAGAGACTAAACTTACGCAAGAGAGGAAAGGTATTAATAATTTTAAAAAGTCATTGCTGATAACATTGACAAACATGACGTTCGTGATGACATCAAAAGGTTTTCGGGGCCTACGTGAGGCGAGGGTTATGCAGGGTGCGCAATCAAAGTTGTTTACGGATTTGGACTCACCGGGTTGTGTGGGTTATCTAGATGAAACTGACGCTGCATGAGATTGTAAGGTGAATGGAGACGGTACTCAGTGATCCAAACAAGTCTCAAAATAGTTCAAAATGTCTCAAAATAGGTGTTTGTTCTATCTGATTACACAAAAATGGAAGGGTAACTGAGCATGACAATTTTATCTCCATAATGACATTGCACTGTGGCGAGCTATATAAAGCGAAGCTTCTAAAATAGTCAGCATTAGCAAATCGTCGGCTTCCGTGTCTACAGAGCAACTAAAAGAAGACAGAAGAAGTTCTCTACGAGTCGTACAAGATTTATTCAAACACAATCTCATCTTTGAAAATGAATTCCATTTACCGCCGGGTAATTATTCTTCTCTTTCACGCTATTGTCTTTTGCCATGGCTACCGCATTCTGGCCGTCATGCCCTACGCTTCAGCAAGCCACAAAAACACCGTGGTCCCGCTCCTTACTTCTTTGGCGGAACGAGGGCATCACGTTACCTACATCACTGGAAAAAGGACCCAGCAGCTTCAGAATACAACAAACGTAAGAGAAATTGTCCTTGACATGAAAGTCGAATTTACCGTCGCAAATCGAGGTGCCGACAGAAAGTCTTTCTTCGACAACATCGTGGAACAACCTTTCAAGACGAAAATGGAGTTTCTTCAGAAATTCCGAGAGGTACCCGAGAGTGCGATCAACAGTACTTTTAGAGATCCCCAAATCCGAAACATGATGGAAACGGAGAAGTTTGATGTTGTCCTGATTTCTGTAATTACGGCATACGTCGGGTATCCGCTGGCGTGGCACTTCAATTGCCCATTCATCGTCATGAGTCCAAACGTCGCATTCGCCGACATGCCGTTTGTAGTGGGAGATTCCGAACACACAGAGTACGTCCCGTTCATCATGTCTGGCTTTACAAGTCAAATGAGTTTGATGGAGCGCACAATCAACACGGCATTAGTCCATTTGACGAGCAAGATTCCGAAAATCTTCAACACCCCAATTTACGAAAAGCTGGTTCAACATTATCTGCCTGGATGCCCTCCTCTGTTGGAGATTGAACACAACACGAGTTTGATTTTTACCAACACTCATCCGAGCATCTCTTACCCTCGTGCAAGTCCACCCAGCCTAATCGAGGTTGGAGCTATCCATTGCCATCCTGCCAAGGCGTTGCCAACGGTAAGCAGTTACTTAATACCAATTAAAATTAATACGTAATAGAGTGCGCAATATTTTCATTGTATTGTATTAATGATGCCCTTCAGATATTTGTGTAACTTGGTGTCTGTTATCCTTGGGGTCATTATGGTCTGATAAGGTTTAGTGTTCGGTTCGGTGATCGAACCAAACAACCAGTCTACCCACATCACCTTTCGTAATCGGCTAATCAGTTTCTTTATGGTTCATGCACTGCAAAAGCAAATATTAGTTTGGGCTTGTTGCAGTATACTAGAACTGAGATATGGTCTAGTGATAAATTTTAATTGTTCATGGGTCCTGCGTTTACGTTATCAAAATCGAATATCGTTTATTAAGTTTGAATGAAACTCAATGGTATTATTTTCAACCATAGTTAATTATATATATATTTCTTTTTACAGGACTTGGAGGAATTCGTTGACGATGGAGGAAATCCAGCCGGATTTCTAGTCTTTACCGTGGGCTCAGTCATACAAATGGATGAAATGCCGGATAGAATCCTTGAGGTTTTCAAAAATGTGTTTGCTCGTTTGCCGCAACGAGTTATCTGGCAGTGGAAAAACCAACCGAAAAATTTGACAATGCCTGCCAACGTGTTGCTGTCCAGTTGGTTGCCGCAACAAGACCTATTAGGTAATTCACATCAGTCGTTTTATCATAGGACAACATAACTGATTACAAATTTTGCTTTTTGTAGGTCATCCGAAATGTCGCGGATTCCTCACTCACGGGGGTCTTCTAAGCACGCAAGAGGCTGTGTACCACGGAGTCCCTGTAATTGGAATCCCCTTTGTAACTGACCAAGAGAACAACATGATTAAGGCTGTTTCAGATGGTTACGCTATCAGACTCGATTGGAACAACATAGACGAAGACAAATTGCACACAGCTCTTCTTGATATACTAAATGACCCAAAGTATGTTTCACATTGAACTTCCGTGTCGTTTGAAGATTTTTACTAAAAAACATTTTCGAATTTAGATATGATACCAATGTTAAGCGACTACAGTCTCTGCTAAGAGATCAACCCGAAACACCACTAGAAAGGGCTGTTTTCTGGACAGAATATGTACTGCGCAATAAAGGAGCAGCTGCGCTACAACTCGGTTCAAGAAACCTATCCAGATTTCAACGAAACCTCATTGACGTGTATATCATTTTATTCGCAGCCTTTGTGAGTTCGATGTTAGCAGTCACCTTGGCGATACGTTGGGCGTGTTTGAGGTGGCCAAGAAAGTAAAAGGTGTACGCTCATCAGCAATCACAGTCAAAATTCGTGTGTCCACAAAAATCTCGCACAAGGGATTCAATGTTGTATCATAAATTAATTTTTCACAAATAATGTATTCTCGTCAACGTTTTCGCGAAAGAAAAGAACGAATAAACTTTGTTTTACTTATTTTAAATAACAAAAACAATGAATCAATGGATATGCATTATGCAAAATAGATAAGAGTTAAGCGCAAACTAGCGGGGGTAACCGCTGTTAATTTAATTCGCTTCGCTTGTACTTTGCATTAATTTGAATTTATTTCAATAGTGAAAAAGTAATATCTTTTAATTCATACAATAATAATAATAATAAGGTTATTCGCAGAATTGCAGGATATTAGCATGGTAAATTATATTATTAGCCTATTAGGATTTAGGATAAGAGGAAAGAGGATAACCGAGTAATTCACAGAGCGGCAATGCGGCATCGAAGCTTGATAAATTGGCAGCACTGCTTTCTGGTTGTCACGAAAGTTCGTCTGCAGTGCAAATGTTTACGTTTAATCTTCACTCTTCAGAGTTCGTTCCATGGTTCGTTCAGTGTCTCAGTGTCTCACGTCTCAGCCTTATTAGCCATATATGCTCACGATTCATAGCCCCACAAATATCTAAGTAAACTGTTGAACAGTATATCTAGCCTGAAATAGCAAGAGTTCTAATCTCCAGTCTACATTGGACTCAACATGTTACATGCTTCATCGTTCAACAAATATTGATGCTGAAGGGAAAATGCTAACAAGTGAGAAAAAAAAACATTTATCCAAAAGTGAAGAATAGTAGAAGAAGGTAGCCCAGTTTTCGACTGCATGTTCCAGGTTCGTCAGAGAGGAGATTGATCAATTTCACTCAACTGTCGACTCGAATATTGGATGTTTTTAAAAAAGAAAATCTTCTGCAGACACAAGACACCAGGTAATTAGGAGACATTTTTATTTCCTTTATTTGTCTCTAAACCATAGCTAATGAGCATTTTACTCAACAGATCTTCAAATCAGAAATTCAAATCTCAAAAAAGATCTTCAACAGATCTAGAAACACAAAGGTGATGGAATTCATCTTTGTGGCCAATAGAGCTCTACCGCTTGCAGCATCTAGCCCGATGTCGTTAAAGATTTCCATCACGGCCCCATGGATAACTCGCTTTTTTGGATCTACTCATTGGCCTCACCTCTGTTTCTGGCCTAATGTCTCGTTTTTCTGCACAAACGGTCTCAACTCGTTGAGCAAATTCGCTTTGTACGTAAGTTCGAACCCTCTATATGCGTGTCCCGCTGAGAAGAAATGGCGACCAAAGCCGGCACCACGCGGGCAATGGAAGGTAAAAACGGTCACCGTCACAGAGGAGTGAAGGTAGCAATTTTTTTCAATTTTTGTTTCAATTTTTTTGCATGTTCATAGCTTGGGATGGGACAGTTGTTATTTCTGAACATGTTTTCTACAAAAAATGCATTGACAGACAAGTCAAGCAAGACAAGGTACATTATTCTTCCTTCAAAAATGTTTAACTTTTATTTGATGCCAGAAACTTGTATCTTCTGTCATAGAGGAAGCTATGTGAACATAATCAAGGCCATGGGTAATCTTCAGGTTTATTCACCAACTTTGGGGAAGTCACACGAAAAGATGCAGGGCACATACCAGAATGTGTATTTTTCTGAATTTTTTACTCAAGCAGCTGGTGCTGTTGCCTTACAGCCACAGGCAGGAAAAATATGGTTTTCTTCAGGAAATTGTTAGTTTAATTTTTTGTCTTCACCCCCAACACTTTCTGTTAATATAATAGATTTTTATGTTGAAAGAGTTAAAAAGTCTGAAAAGCTAACTAAAAACTGTGTGTATTTGTGTCATAGGGAAAGCTGCTGGAGTAATCTGGTGTTGATGCTCATTTGATGCATTTCGTGCCAGCTAGTGAAAGCCGAAAGGCATGTCGAATTCAAGTTGAGCTGCTGCGGGCTGTCTCTGGAAGCAAGCAAGAAGCAATCCAGCCGTTGCGTTCAGTCATTTGAACAGAAATCTAATGGCTGTCAATAGGTGGCTGTCAAAAGTTGGCCGGAATGTCCACCAAGTAGCGCGAGTGTCTTCAGGGACGCATTTCGGCCATTTTGTTCCAAGTCGCTGCAGCAGAAATGGGCTGCTGGTCGTGACGTTTCTCACGATGAAAATTAAAAGGTATTTATTGTTAATTTCTTAATGTTATTGAATGTAAAATGTCGATGTGAAAATTTACAGGTGATTTAGCATGTGGAACACTTTGCTCAGTCATTCAACTCAGACTTGGAAGTGCCTGTACATTGCCGAAATGGCGTGCCTCGTGTGTCTCGCTGTCTGTTCTTAGGCGTACTTCTCATCCCATGCAACAGTAAAAAGTAATTATTTTGATCAAATGTCTTGCAAAAGTACTACAGATTTAGTTAAAATGACTAGAGAGTAGACCAATTTGCTGTGCTACTATAGAAATTTGGAATCAGATATCAAAGTTATTCTGTTTGACTGCGTAGATCTCTGTTACTCTTTGTATTCTTTTGTCATAACGAGTGTGTACACAGTTGTGTTTCTCAAAAATAATTTTATTTTCTTAAATAGGTATTACAAACGCTTCTTTAAAGCTGTTGGGGTTATCTTGTTGCAGCCAAATGGTGAAAGGTGTGACGAAGACAGATTGAACCGTTGTATGCAGCATGAGGTTGCAGTGTGATCCAGAAGTAGCTTGGACCTGAAATTGCTATGCTGTTGTAGCAGAGCTGTTCCATCTGGGTTCCTGACTTCAAATTTTTAAGTTGTTGTTTGTGTTTTAATCCATGCCATATGAAATTGCTCCGCCAGTGATATTTGTGTTCTGACTTGAAAGTGCTTGATCTGTCGTCTTTTGAGTTGTCAAATTCAATCATGCAGTATACGACTGAGGCAACCTGATCAATATCAGGTTTGACACAGTCGAGAACTGCTAGATAAAACAAGCTTTCTGCGCCAAACAAATAATAACTTGCATCATGTTATTATCGCGGTAGAGAAAGCAACAGGCCCCCCCCCCCCTGGGGGTCATAGGAAAAATTAATGTATGTGAATATTAAAAAATAAAATTTTGAAAGAAATAAAATATTCTGATCAAATGTTTTCGCGATATTTATTTAAAAACTTCGTGTAGGGGGAATTTTTTAAAAATTTTTTTCAAAAACAAAAGTCTGGACTTAACAGGAATAATGGAAGGTGAGCAGGAATAATGGAAGATGAACTTAGTTTTTCAATATAAATTGCTACTTCGAATTTTTATGTTGAAAATGTATTGAAAAGGAATTTAATATTAAAAGTGTAAATTCAGTTTGAATTTTTATTGTATTTTGCAAGATCAATTGTTCGGAAGTTTACATGGCAATCAGAAATATTTTCTCACATAACGAAATTATCAGCAAGAGGAATATATTTCAGGAGAAAAAAGATACGTACGTGATTTATCGATCAATCTTGTATTTCAGCAATCTTTCAACATATCCAGTGAAATACTACAGAATTTAGATGTATAGGTAGGAGCAACATAAGTAGTGGTGACAAAGTCAGGAGAATTGCTGGTCTAATACATATGAACATCAGATGGTAGTAGTTTGGAGCAGGGTAATACTTAAATTCCTCGATGTGGTATACCAGGCATGTGGTTGTGTAATGGGCGGCTTTTTCGGTGTAGTACTTGGGGACTGCGGTGTTGTAGCTAGGTGTAGCGTAGGTCGTGGTGTAGTAGACTGGAGCATCAGTGTAGTGTTTCAGTTCAACAAAGCACGAAAGAGCAGCTTCTGCGTAGCATGTCGGGACTGCGTTGTGTAGATCGGGGTAGAGAAGTACTTCACTTCGGTGTAGTACTCGGCCGTTTTGGTGGAGAAAGCGGGAGCCTCGGTGTAGTAACTGAAAACAGAATAGTACTTAGGAAAATACGTACAGTAGGTAGATGACAACAGAGTAATACTTAGGAGCCTCGGTGTAGTAGGATGGGCAGCATACGCCTTGGTGGTGTAGTAACTCCAGGCAGCATGCGTAGTCATGTAGTACTCCGTCGCCTAAATGGTGTAGTAACTCGGGGCAGAGTAATACTTCAGGGCGTCAGTGTAGTGGCTAGAGGCAGCGTAAGTTGTGGTATAAAACTCCGGTGCTTTAGTGGTGTAGTACTGGAAGACCTCGATGCAGAAACTGGTCGTTGCGTAAGTTGTGTAGGAAGGCGGCGGCGTTGCGGTTTGGTTTGCGCCATACCAAGTAGACATCGGTACACCAGTGGTCGACCCAGCCATCAACGATACAACACCCAACACGAGCACGACGCCATAGTTATTTAAGCAAGAAATAAATTTTAACATTAGAACATTAGAAAAAAATAAATTGATACAAAAATCAAATGTTAAAATAAGAATATTTACCCATGATTGCGAATCGGTTACACGATGAGGAATGTAGTTGGTGACAGATAAGGCACTGCAGTTCGGGAACGATTTCTTTTTCTTTTTAGAAAACTCCTTTTACGCACAGTAATACTTCGGGGCATAGGTGTAGTAGCTCGGGGCAGCGTAGCTTGTAGTGTAGTACTTGAGCTCTTCGGTGTTGTATGCCTCGGTGTAGTAGTCAGGGGTAGCATGCATATACGTGTAGTATTCCGCTGCCTCAGTGATGTAGTACTTGGGAACCTCGGTGTAGTAATACGGCTCTCTGGTGATGTAACTCGGGGCAGAGTTATACTTCGGGATTCGGTGTAGCAGCTCGGGGCATCATGAATTGTGGTGTAACACTCTTGAGCCTTGGTGGTGTAGGAACCGGTTGTTGCGTATGTTGTTGTTGTGTAGTAAGGCGGCGGTGTTGCGGTTTGGCATCCGCCATACCCAGGAGACATCGGTACACCAGTGGTCGACCCAGTCGTCAACGATACAACACCCAACAGCATACGACACCTTAGTTGACAGTAATTAACATCAGCATCAGAATTAACACACATTAACAAAATAACAAAGTAATTAAATTTTAACATTATTAATAAATATTAACAGGCATATTAAGTATTAACACATGAAAAAATAAATAAAATTGATACAAAACTCAATGTAAAGACAGAATATTCACCCATGATTGCGAACTGGCAATACGGTGAAGAAGGCAGATGGAGAGTGCGCTGCAGTTGTTTCCGTGTCGGAGATGCTCACTCGACTGACTTTCCTTCGCCTTTTCTCTCTCCTTTTATACGATTTTTTTCTCACCCTTACCTCTAAAGCCTTGCGGGTGTTCTACCTGCTTGATTATGATACAACACGTGTCGTTCTCACCCAGCCTCTACACCACTGCATGACACGTTTTACGTAAAGATCTCCGTGACCTTCGAGTGTGTTACTGGCCTTTCCTTCTGCAGGTTGCTGGGGGTGGGTCTACAACAACCAAATCAAAATGAATACAAAATGGTAATATGTAACTTCTCGTTCTCACCCAACCTCTACACCACACGTAATACCTCTACACGTTTTTCGTAATGATCTCCGTGACCTACTAGTGTGAAGGACATGCGGACGCTCCCTTCCTTTTGCAGGTTGACTTTGCTGGGGATGGGTCTACACACAAAAATATCAAAATGAAATACCAAATGGTTATGTAACGCATCCCGTTCTCACCCAACCTCTACACCACTGCATGAAACATTTTTACCTTTTACGTAATAATCTCTGTGACCTTCGAGTGTGAAGCACATGTAAACTGCCCTTTCCTTCTGCAGGTTAACGTTGCTGGGGATTGGAATGGGTCTACAACAACCAATATAAAAATGAATACTAAATGGTTATGGTATGGCTGAAAAACTCACTTTGACACTTTATTTCCTTTCCTTCGGTGAATGAATAAATTCCATTTCGAACCATTTGAAGGACAGTCGGCCTTTTTGAAATGATTTCACTGCAACCTTATCTGAGTTTCAAACACATGATCAATACATATTGATTTCATGATGTGCACACATTATTGAGCCTTGTGAAGTGAATGTAAATAACGCCTCCACAAAGTTCACTGATGTTCACGAGACCAGCTGTTCACTTAGACCAGCTATAAAATAGAATAGAGGATAGTAATTTCCGGAAGTAGGCGATAGACCAATGGTTCTTTAACAATGGAGTTTCCATCAAATAAGACACCAATTACGCCCTTCAGTGACATCAAGGGTTTCAATCCCAATTCACATCCAAACTTAAGCTCAACATTTGTGATATGTTTCCCTACTTAAACACCATTGCCTGATGTAGCCTGTAACATTCTGCATCAGGAATTGAACTCGGGACGACTACAGCGTAAGAATTTTAGCTTATTCCACATAGCTACTGATACGACCCTACATGAAACTAAATATTCCATAACTCTCTCAGACAGCTTTCTTCTCAAGAATATGGTTAACTTCCGCAGTTCACTCAAAACGATGAGCGGAAATGGTGTAATTGTTATGGTAACTATGTGTTGATTACAAGGGCCCCAGGTTCTTACTCCCTCCACATGTCTGATTGCCCCTCCATGTGGTCTCCCACTCTTCCCATGTCTGTGTGTACACAATAATGTAAACTAACACAACTACTACCTAAATCTCACAAAATGGGCCTTCATAATAAAATATTTTATATTTAATTAATGTAAACCTACGCACAAAATCGAGAATTTGTAAAACAATATAGAACCTTATTGAGTTTGATTTGGATTGAAACAAAAGAACGAGATACTAAGAGCATCAACCTCATTAACCAAGCGACTATCCTACAAACGGGCCATTCCATGGTATTTCAATTTTTTTTGTCGCGGTACCTCACCGATTTTGATTAAAAAAATACTGTGTGTTGTAAGTCATGGTTACATAACACTGTGAAATTTTAAAATTTTTTGGATCAGTGGTTGAGCGTGAATTGTCGTTCCAAATTTACGGTTTTTTGCGGAATCGTAGTGCGGAATTTTCACTAAAACGTGAATAAAACGGCGGCGGATAGAGCAATTGAGATCGGACAAAAACCAAAAAAAAGAGAAAAAAAAATGCAATTTTTTGGTTTGCGTCCGAGTCTGATTAGTCATTAGCAAGGTTACGCAATCTCCATTAAAAGAAAAAAACTTTAACGGCTAATATCTCCATTCTCGAACGGCGAAGCTGGTCGCGACTTGCGCCATTCGATAGCCCGACTTTATGTTTACTTATCCTGTAACAATTCCCCTCCTTCCAATCTTCGTGGTTTAGTTATGAATTATTTAAATCTGTTCGTTTCCCCTATCTTTTAACACAGGGGCCATCGCACCTTACACTTCTCCCAGAGGGGGGCGCGCGCGTCGTTTACTTCTCCCCTAGGTATAGAGATAGGGAAAACGAACAAATTTAAATAATTCATAACTAAAACACGAAGAATGGAAGGAGGAAAATTGTTACAGGATAAGTAAACATAAAGTCGGGCTATCGAATGGCGCAAGTCGCGACCAGCTTCGCCGTTCGAGAATGGAGATATTAGCCATTAAAGTTTTTTTCTTTAAATGAAGATTGCGTAACCTTGCTAATGACTAATCAGACTCGGACGCAAACCAAAAAATTGCATTTTGTTTTCTCCTTTTTTTGGTTTTTGTCCGATCTCAATTGCTCTATCCGTTGCCGTTTTATTCACGTTTTAGTGAAAATTCCGCACTACGATTCCGCAAAAAACCGTAAATTTGGAACGACAATTCACGCTCAACCACTGATCCAAAAAATTTTAAAATTTCACAGTGTTATGTAACCATGACTTACAACACACAGTATTTTTTAAATCAAAATCGGTGAGGTACCGCGACAAAAAAAATTGAAATACCATGGAATGGCCCAAACTAGAACCCTCACAAAACAAGTTTTTTCTTGCTGGTATCACACCATCAGACAAGTCTAGTTTAGATTAGATGAAAAATTGCATACAATGAGTAAAACAGATGATAATTGCTTGAAATGCTGTTCAACTTACACATCACAGCTGATATTGGATTCTAGTTTCTTTTTGCCGCTCTTTGCTGAAAAGTCAGCCTGACATTAGGCCATTATAGCTGAGGAATAATAACAAAAGAATGTAACATGTTAACCATCACTGCAAATTTTAAGGTAAATAAGCTTACCAAGAGTACGAGTCACTAGTTTGTGATGACCAATAACATTTGGCGCCATGAGTCAGCATAGCAGAGCGAGGTAGAGGGAAAATCGTGGGCTTGATCCTTCAGTTCCTGACTTTCCCGTTCTTACATATTATCGAACAATTTCTTGGCTGCAAAGAGAGAATGATAATTCAAGCCAATACTGAAATTAAATTTTTAATATGAAACCATTTTCCTACCAAACCCGGTCGAAAATATTCAGGCATTCCACAGAGAACATATTACTCTCTTTACCCATAATGGTATAACAGCAACATATTTTACCACCCAACTTCATCAGATCAGACCAAAACAGGCTAATTCCTTGCGACCTGATTAAAGAAAGTCAGAACCATGGTCACAACTTGTGTGTTTCAACTATGACTTTAACTTCCATTCATGAATGCCTCATTAACAAAGACCTTACAAATGTGCAATCGTTAAGTTAGAAATTTACTAAAAAAAAGGTTATGTACACTTAATCTATCTATATTTCAGCAATCCGAATCCTTATTTTACAGTCTTACACTCTTACGATTTAATTACCAATAAACAGAATTTTCACATACCACTAATTTTTCTCATAGTTCTTTCATTTCTTTTCCAGGATCACGACAGCATAGTGACGATATTCACGAATCACGATAAACATTACACCATGCCATCGTTCGAATTGATGGACATCTTGATTCTTTATTTTGATTCTTGAATCTTGAATGATCTTTATGTTGTGCTTGTGCAACATTGCCACGTTTAGATAAACGATGCTACTCTCATGCACTCATCACATTTTGATTGCAAAAAACGTTTAAAGCAAATTGCAAATTATCGACCCCGCTTATGTATTTGTAAAAATTTTACTGTGAATAACAGAGGCGGGGAATTGAATCCAAGAAGCATCTTTTCATCAGATGCATGCTAAAGTTAAGTTCTCCAAAAGCTTTTTATTGATAATTAACCCAAGCATGTCAAATTCAGCCCTATTATGAATTTGGACACAAATAGTTGGCAAATCATTGAACCACATGGAGATCTTTCCCTACTGTATAAGCGCAGACATACATCCATTGGTCTTTTACTTTTTCGTAGGCATCCAATGCTGCAGGACGAGCGACTTCCCAGTTATATAAATCCCTATTATGGGTAAAACAGTTAGAAATTAAATATTCAATCCAATACTTGCAACCAGATTTACCTAAATATCGGTCGGCAATACTTCGTCCGCCTTGTGAAGTTGCAAATTCAACTGCCAAAGGAATCACTTCCTTAAATTTTGCTTTCAGACAAAGACGTAACCATCTTCACAGAAGTTTGCTTCTTAAATTGGCTTTCAAGAGTATCTTGACAGCTCTAACTTACTTTGGTCGGTAGTCGGTCCTCTTGGCAGCTCCCGCCTACCGACCAAAGTCGACCAGAGTCTCAGAGACGAAAGTAAAAAATGAAATCAATTGTTTAAGGGGGGACCATATTTAATGGAACAGTGTATTACAGCAATATAGAGGTTATACATGCTGTTTTGTAAATCAAATCTTTCGGCAGGGATAAAAAGAGAAAGTTGGTATTATTACGAAGCGGAAGAGAGGGCAGTCGGTGGATATGAGGGGTCAACGCTACACTAAAAAACTTAGAAGAGGGGACGAAAAAAACGCGCGAGTATACGAAAGTCCAGAGAACACGAAACGAGAATCGAATGGACGAAAGCGGTTTCAAAAGATTGTTTGTTATGTTTTCCTTTTTTTCTGTTATATGAAGAGCAGCTGCGACTCCCAAAAAGAATATACATTTAGCTACCATCCACAGCGGCGTCAACCGAAATAAAATCGTGGCTTAAATTGTTTGTTTTGTTTTTTTTTGCTTTTGTTAATTTTTTTTTTTTTTACGTTTAAATGTTGTGTAAAGACATCGGCGAAATCATAGCTGTTCTCCTCGTGCTTTCTTACAAAAAAAAAATGGGATTTGATAATTTGATATCGGTTATGATGTTTTTGGAGGGAATGGGGCCTCAATGAAAAGCGTTTCCGAAGATGAAACGACGAGAGGCGGACGTCGACCTACACCAAACGAAAAACGAAGGTAAAAAATAATAGAAATGCGTGTGTGATCGAGAGGGAATAAAAAGCGCACGCGTGCTGGTCACATTGGAGGAATTTTTTTTTGTTTTTAGCTGTCCCGGTAGTAAAAATATCGAGAAGGGGGAGAGGAGTTTAAGAATTAAAAAATAAAATCCCGAGTAATACGATAGTTGCCGTGATTTTGGTTACGTGGACAAAGAGAGGGGGCGGGGGGGGATTGGATGGAGGTCATGACGCCTAGACGAGAAGCACGATATACAGAAACGAAGAAGGCAAAGGACGTGGAGATTAAAAGAGATAGGGAGGGAGGAGGGAGTGAAAGAAGAGTAGACGAAGAAAACGCACGACATAAAAAGTACTACTTATGTTATGTTTCAAAAACAGTGACGTAATCTCGATCGTATAAGTTGGGTAAGTAGACATATTTAGTGTTGTTATGTAGAAGCCCCCCGAGAGGATTGTAAAAATAAAATAATGAAAAGAAGTTATGAAAATTAAAAAAATAAAGAAGTTAAAGAACGAGCTATCTGGTTACGACAGATTGCGAGAGATTATAAGCAGATTTTTTTTTTGGACGTGGAATTGCTATGAAATTTTTTAGACAAATAAAAAATCAAGTCTGGCTATTATTGTCTCATTCCTTGGCTTCGAAATATTTGTAGGTTGGATTCTCGTATCCATTTATCTGCATGTTGGCCACATGCCTCTCTTCGGGCGTCACAGTCTGATCCACCTCAATAAAACCCTGCAAATAAAACAAATATCATGATAAACATCCGAGCCAATCAAACGCTGCACAACTGCCAAACCAAAAAAAACAAACAACGAACCTGCTGGTGGGGCGAACGAGCATGTCGCCTCTTCAATAAAACAAGGCCGACAACCATGGCAGCCAATAGGGCCACTCCGGCAAAAGCCAGGGTGAAATAAACGGAACGGTTCTCGCGATGACCAGATTCATGGCGGACAGAGAAACCCTGAATTTGGGAGATGAAACATCAATTAAGGACTGCACATCTTATAATACTGATAACTGTAAATTCTCCCTTACAGCTTCGTTATGGGCAATTTGGTGGTTTTGTGCGTGCGCCACCTTCGGTCGCTCCTGCATATGCTGGACAGCCTGGGCGTCGACGTAAGGAGGCAGATCTTCCTTGGCCTTCTTCTCCTTCATCTTGTCTTTCTTGACAATTTCCTCCTTGATCATCTTGGGCTTCATCTTGTCACCCATAGCCTTGTTGGGCTTGGGGGAGGCGGTCGATGTCGTCATGTCTAGTTTAGCCGACGAGTCGTCCTTGACGGTATCCTCGGCGCTCGAATCCAGTTGATTCTGCTTCTTGTTCTTTGACTCCATTTTCTTGCGTTCATCGCGCCGACGTTCGTCTTCCTTGCGGGCCTTGTCAGCTTGACGTTGACGTTCCTTTTCTGCAAACCGAATCAATGAAATGTCAATCAAAAACCCAAAACAAAACAAGACCAAACAAAAAAAAAAAGAAATCGATTTTACCTGCTTGTTTAGCGACGATTTCGGCCTTAAAACTATCGAGCACGTCTTCCTCCGACGTACGGGAGGTCATCAAAAGAGGAGATGGCGTATCATCTTTCGACCGCAGAGCCAGCAAATAATCTTTCATCAGCGGCACAACCTTAGCTTGGATGTCTGGGAACCTGAAATCAATAGCCAACGTGATTGTAATGAATACGTTATTGATCAAACGCCCAACCAGAAAGGGCGGAGAGGGGGGGGGGGGAAGGAGGAGGGAGTGTCGTCATGGGGAATGGCGATGAAAAGCTGACATTCCATTTTTCATCGTACGACGGAAAAATTAGCTGCCATGGCGAGCACAGCAGGAAAAATATAACTACGAGAAAATCAACAAAAGATGACGCCAATAATAACGGCGATCCATTAACAAGTGACAAAGTGGCATTCTCTGGTGGCCTAACTAAGAATAATCACGTCAATATCTTTCAGCACGTGATGTGTTGTTGATCCAACGTAAAACCTTGTATGCAAGAGAAAATGCGCTGCCAAAATCCCTAACGACTCGGCACTGCAATCGATCAATAACTCACTAGCAGTGTAACTAGGAACTTGGCTCTCAGCTCAAGTTTCCAGGTCCAAGTGGGCAGTCACACTTGGACAAAGGCAAGGTGGAGGGGCAAGTGTGACGCACGTTGTTGTTTACTTCTGCTGTTATTTTTCCTCGGAAAGTTATTTTACCTGTCGAGCATCTGGAGGCTTTGATTGGTGAGTCTCTCAATGTCATTCAAGTGTTGAATGGTGGCATCCTTTTCGCGTTGCGCCTGGCTGGGGTTGATGTTGAGCAGGTGGCGGAAATGGCTGATGCTGTGGTGACGGTCCTTGTGGAGGGCACGGAGCAACTTTTCCAAGCACTTTTGAATGCGGTGGGTGTTGGCTGGATTCTCGTTGAGCGCGTCCGTGTAACAAGTCATGGCGTCGCGCTTCTTCTCGTTAATGGCGGCCAAAACGCGTTGCTGATGCACAGCTGACAGTTGACGCTTCTCCATGACATCTTCGTCTTCCATAGATTTCACCAGTTTCTGGAATCTGGGGGGACACAAAGGAGGGAAGAAGAGAGAATACCAATTAGATGATAATTTGAAAAACTTGGCACACAATGATGTAAAATTCCATACCGGTTCGTCATCTTGTGTTTGAATTCTTCAGCGCCCTTGGCATCGGTCGAATGAAGATCTTGGTAGCGATCCTCCAATTCAGACCAGTCCTTCATGATCTATGGCAGAAAAGTTATTCAGGTTATTAAAAAGTTGGCGGGCCAAAAGTTATTTAATCATTCGCATCTCAATAAAAGCGAGCGGAATTCAATACCGGAAATGCCCATGAAAAGTTATTATTACCTTGGTGACCCTCTCCCTGTGTCTTTCTTCGAGACGCTGTTCGGCGTCGAGGAAGTCATCGCGCTCCTTCTTGGGATTGTAGTGAGTCAAATAAGGATCGGGAGTAGGCGACGGCTTGGGCTTTGGTGTAGTGGTAGTCGTGGTAGTCGTCGTGGTTGTGGTGGTAGTCGAAGTGGTGGAGGAGGTCAAATCATCATCCTCGGCGCTGTCAACATCGTTTTCATCATCCTCGTCATAGTCGTCGTCCTCATCGTTCACGTCGATGGTCTTGGTCTTTTTATCATCGAGTTTGTCTTCAACGGGGGTGGCAGCCGCATCGTCATCATCATCGACATCATCGTCGTCGTCGTCGTCTTCATCATCTTCATCGTCGTCGTCGTCATCTTCGTCATCCTTGGACGATTCGGTTTTGAGAGACTTGGCGACCGGGGAGACGTCGTCCAAAGTGGCGGCTCTCGGGCAGCAAACGAATTCGACACCGGAGAAGAGATCCACTCCGCAGGGCAACAGGATAGCAAAGGATCGAAGTTTGAGATCACGAGCCGAGCAGGCGGTGGCGGCTGTGGCGTTCCACTCGTCGTAGGACCAGCAACGGCTGGCGTTGTGGACGTGATCAAAGACGCACTGTTCGGGGACCAGCAGGGCTTCGCTCTGGAAAGCTCCTTCTATAAAGCAACGACACAAAAGATGTAGAGCAAAAAATCAATTTCATCATTCCGCACACGAGATCACGGCTAACTTTCTCCCGTCCAGAGGGGGAAGAACGGACCGGCACATAGCAACCGGCTCATAGCAACTGAGAGCAATCAGTTACAACAAAGCTTTTAATAAAAAAGCATTTGACATAGTCAAAGCGGGTCCAAGTGTCAGAAAGACAAAGTAAAAGAAAAAGGAGATCCTTCTCCATTGTGCGTCCATTACACTTTCGGGACGTGATGTACTGGAACGGTCAGAATGAGGCGAGACCGACCTCCATTCATTACAGGCCCAGTAGAAGGGAAGACGGACAGGGAAAGAGAAGAAGGCCGGAAACGATACAAGTTTTTTTTTTTTTTTGTATTTGGAACAAAGGCAGCAAGAAGGGGCGAGAGAGAAAAAACGATCCATCTGACTTACCCAGACAGCGGTAAGGTTTCACCGACTGCGTCGTCTTGCATTTACGATGTCCCAGTTTGCACCAGTTGTCAATCTTGACAGAACGAGGGGCTTCGACGATGTTGGTAATGTTGCGACCGCGGTACACCTACATTGCGCGCAGGGGAGAAATACAGACAAAACAGACACATTGTAGTAGCTGCTTTTTATCAAATTTGTGACAGATAAAGATTAGTCTGAAAGAGAAAATGTGACATGAAAGGATTTTTTTTTCTTCTGACAAATTCAATATTGCTTTTGGGGCCGGGGGACCATTTTGATTTCATTTTTCCTGGAATACGCCAAAAAATGGCTGCTCCTCAAACAAACACAAAAGATGCGAGGGCTGAGAAGAGGAGACGACGAACGGACAGAGACGAGGGGAAAGACCGAAAGATTATAATTGATCCAGCTCATGCCTTCCCTTATTACGAAAAGCCTCTTTTGCGTTTCTTCTCTCCTTTTTTTTCTCTTTTTGTCGCTCCTTGTGCCTCAAAAAATCGATCAGTGAGCCCAGAAAAGCCTAAAAGAATTACTTTGACTGCCAGTCAGTGCTCCCTGCACAACTGGCCTACAGGCTGTTTACTTTCTCAGCCCGTTTCCGCCACTTTGAGCCCCTTTCGGAGACAAAAAAGAATAGGAAAAAGAAACCAAAAAGTAGAAAAAAGGAAAGAAACATGTTCAAAGAAGAAAGAGGAGGAGGACTCTCTGATGATGGGTTTTCCTCCATCTTGCCCACTGCTGCTAGGGAGCTGTATATGTCATTATTTCGGGTCATTCGATACTAACGCCAGCGTCATACAGCGGATGGTTCCAACGTTAACGATTTCTATTCTCCTCTTCCAGGGAACAGACATCCAACTGAATAATTCACAGGCGCGGCCACAAGCTTCACAGACTGCTGGACTTCTTCCCTCGTTGATTATTTCGTGACAATTTTCCCGGGAACGATTTGATGACGTCCAAGGGCACCTTTAACACGAAATCAATTCCGGGGATGACACGAAATTCAAGTCGACTGCCAACGCCCACAAGCGACAAGTCAACGCCCCCCTCTTTCTACATGGTTCGGCGTTGTTTCATAATTTAGTTTTAAAGTCTTCAAAACTTGGGAATCTGTAACCGAGAGCTTGGCGTCGTCGTTAGGTTGCTAGGCGACGATATAGCCCCAACGCAACACAACTGGGAGGTCGGTCTGTCCTCTAAGCTCCTTACACTCCTTAACCACGTCAGTTTTAGCTCTTCTAACAGCTATTTTATTTGAGTAGATGGTTCCTTCGAGGGGGGAAAATGAGCTCCTTGCTGCGTCTACTATGCCTCGCTGCCGGTTTGGGGTTGGGCCATGTTTCTTCCCTGCACACACCCCTTTTGATACCGGCCATGGCGGGGTGAGCCTGTTCGCTCGGTGGTGGAAGAGGAAGTCATCGATCGAAGGCAAACCGAGCGTATGACTCATCGAGCGGCGTATATATATATATATATTCTGGGATGGGCGATAGCGAAGCGCGTGCAACAAAACACACACACTCCCCTATTCCTACGAACGAAGGCACTTGGCTTGGCCGCCGCTTCAATAAAAAGAAAAGTTAAGTAAAGAAAGAAAAGGGATAAAAACAACAACAAAAAACTTCAAACGACACTAGTAAAAGAGGGCCAGTGCTCTCTCCTATATACTTGCCAGAGCACACAACAAAAGGGACACATTAATGGCCAGCCACCTTTTGACCTTATTGTTGGAACACCAACAACTTCTTGTGTTTCTACTAGCTGCTCTTCTACCACCACCACCACCACCCGAACAAAACCCTTTAGAACGCGGACGTAACGAGCTGCTGCTGACGACGATTACGCAAATCCTCTGTTTTTAGTTTTCAACTGCTTCGATCAACGGACTTGACAAGAAGGTGAAGTAACTCGTAAAAAAAAGAATTCCTCGATGATAAGGAGAAAAGTAGATAAAACAAAAACCATGCAAGGTGTGTGTGTTAACAAGGAGGAGAGTGAAAACAGTTTTTTTTTATTCTCTCTTCTCCTGTGGAGCGAGAATTCCCAAATAGATGTCGTTGCAAGTCCCTAGCGTTCGGTAAAGGATTGGTGGAAGTTACTTTTTGGGCGACCCTTAAAACATCTTCCTTTTCTTTCTCGCCTTTTCTTTTAAATAACAACGCCAAATCCCATCCCGTTTCTTCTGCATGGAACATTGCATCATAACCTGAAGAGCAGACGACCAGGGGACTGGCGACTCAGCATATGCACGTAACGACGACGAAAGCAAAGCGAGTGGCTACTGGACTGCAGAAAACAGCAGAGCTAGGAGCGAGAGAAAAAAAAGATCGGGATGGACAAGTGGAGCGCAGCAGAGCGGAGACGGTTGGAGTTGACATCCAACTTGGGGTGTAGATCCCGTAGGGTCCAGGGCTTGGTCAAAAAGGGGACAGGAATCACTAAATTGAAAATGGGATTTATATTTCGTTTCTAAAGGAAACGAGAAGAGAAGAGAAAAAAAATATTGGAATAGACGAAGAGTGGGACGGTTTGTCCGAAATCGATCCAGACCAGACCCGAACCAAGTTCGTCCCTACAAGGAGCTAAAACGGATCAATCGATTCCCTTCCAATTTTCTCCCATCTTCCATTGACGTCGTCTCGTCTCTTCTTCCATTTGGCCAATCGATTGGCCCCACTCCAATTGCCTCTTGGGAGGAACTTTTCTATTTTATTTTTCATCGGGAAGGTAAAGAGGAGACGACGAGAGATGGGGAGGGCGAAAGAGAGAAAAAAGTAAGTCAACAACAAATCGACCACACGAGCGACAATCGATACAAACGAGGAGAGTAGTACGACGACATGGCTGAAAGCAAATCATTTGATTAGTTTCGATTGTCCACATGTTCCTTCTATTTTACCTTGCGGCAGAAATCGAGGATTTCAATCTTGTCCTTCAGACAATAGCTTTTATTCTCCAAATCCGAGACCCACTTTCCGGTCGAGTCCATGTACTGCGGATGAAGCGGGTTGCGGAGGTCGCAGACGACAGCCACTTGGGGCTCCACCTTGATGGGGGCCACATCCGATCCGAATGATCCAGCGACAGCCTAGATATATGTGTGTGTTATTAAGAAAAGCAAAGAAAAAAACAAATTACATCAACAACATCAATAACAGCGGAGCAAAAGATAAGAGGAAAGTCAATTGCACGTCGGCCCCTCTCGCACAGATGTAGTAGTACATAACAAGACTTAGTGGGAAATAGGAAAGCAAAAGGAGGGGAGAGATATTATTGATTGGATCCATCTCCTGCTACATCTCTGAAAACTTTTTTCCCCTTTTTTTACAAAGAGCTCAATCAGTTTTGTTTGTATGCCCACACACACACGCACACATAGGCCGGTCTGAAAGCAACTAGCTTACTTTAGAAATTTCCTCTTGTCAGTCTTTAGCTACTCGTTTTTCTTCATCTTCGTATTTCGTGTGTATACACATCGTCTGTTGTGGGCCCAACTCTTGATTTATGTGTGTTACTCTCGTAACCCCAAGGTAAATAAAAGGCGGTAGTGGTACAGTAGCACCACAAGAGCATTGCCAACATGGCCGACCTCATTTCTTTCATTCAAATACTACAAGAAATGAAATATTCGAACCAATCACCACGGCGAGAGAGAATGGTAGGTACATGAAGTGTGTTTCAGTTCAGCAGAAAATAAAAAACAAAAATAGGAAATAGTGTCGAGTTCCACGGAAAAAAAAAAAGGCCCCTCGGCTTTTCAGTCCGCCCAAAGCATTTGAATGGCCCTACGGAAACGCGACACCTACTTTTCCCCTTTGTGTGTTTCCTATTTTTTTTCCCCCTGATTATTTTGACTTTTTTTCTTCTTCACCACACATAGGTATATGTGCGTGTCATGTAAAAGAGAAACAAAACCGAATGTGTGTGTGTGACCGTCACTGGCGGAAATGACTAAAAAGGGGCCGACTCCGGGACTGAACTCTCATCCCCACACGACTCGAGCGAATATGTGCGCCATCAATCGATCGGGGCCTATACACATTTTTGTGTGTGTGTGTGTGTGTGTCCTGGAAGGGTTGATTAATATTAGATTGGACTAGAAAGGCAGGCGGGCCTGATTAAGCACGGTAACGAGACTACCAACACACAACCAAACTCAAGTCAGTTCTTCTTCTCCCCGTTCAAGTTGTTTTTAAGGACTTTTGGCTTTTTGATCTTTTGTGAAAATAAAAATGGAATTATTTTCTACGAATAGGAAGAAACGGAAGAAGAAGGGCTTGGCCTTTTGCGGAAGTCTCTAACCTTCTCCTCCACCACAGCTGTTCAATTAAGAATAATGGCAGCTGGTGAATACTAAAGGGGAGAGACCAATCTTCCCCCATTTCTTCCTTTTCAGCTGCTCTTTTCTTGTGTGTGTATGTGTGTGTGTCTCTTCAAAAAAGGAAATAACTCGGGGAATATAATTCTCTTCTTAAAGTACAAATCCCCCCCTTTTTTTTCGCTGATGCTTGACTTGTTCCAACTCTTTTGTCACCGACGAAATTGAACGACCGACCTGAACGGCTCCTCGAATGTTCTTTGCCTTGGCGAACTGATGATGAGGTCGATCGATTCCTTTTTGTCTCGCAACACACACACACACACAGACCTCGTCCCCTTTCCATCTAAACTCGTCGAATGTCCCCCCAAGTCATTCTCTCTTTTTTATTCGTGGATAGCAAACTAAAAAACGAGACGGGCAAATCCCCCGGCCTAGCTGAAATGCAAAGAAAAGGAGCGAACTATTTGTTTTCTTGCTTCTGACGATTTTACCAACGACTGGACGTGCGAAGGACGTCTCCCTTTCAGATTATAGAATAAATAGCAGGGATACACAGAAGTCAGCGACAGGGCATGGACAAGGTGAAGAAATATGAGATGTTCTGTCATCTAAGGTACCTAATCAAAAGCTCGAGCCTGATCCATGACATGAGAGGGAAAAAACACGAAAAAACCCAGAGGGGAGGATGAAATGTGACTGCCTTTCAGACACACATGGTGTGTGTGTGTGTGTGTGTGGTGGGTTTTTTAATCAAACTGATCCATGCAGAGTCATGCACCTCCACTCCCCTCTGGATTCCTGAAACAACGGGACCTGCTGATGTTGTCTGAGACAATGAGGTGTAACCAATCCCTCGAAAAGCTTCAGCTACAAAGACCAAGAACGAGCTGCTGCCTGCAAAAGTCTGAAACATCAGCCATCGTGGGGGAACCTAGCTCTCAACAAAGGGAAAATGCCAGACAAAGTGAAAGACGATAAAGGTGTGTAAAGTTAAAGCATGTAAAGAGTTATGAAAAGGGGGACACGAAGGTCGATCAGCCAAGTTGCCAGGCGCCCAAACGTATATATACGCAGGGGGGAAAAGCTTTATGGGATTTCGATACTAGAAAAAAAAAGGGCCGCGTCAAGGCGAATGGCGGATGGACCGAGTCACACACACACACACAGACACAGGGCTCACACACAGACACAGGGCACACACACACAATCGATTGTTTTCTATTTGTTTTATGTCGAGGAGGGTAGAGCTAGAAGGAAGAAATGGGAAAAGATCATGGGAATCCATTTGTAGTTTGAAAAGGAATCTATACCTCGACGTAGGCAAAAATGTCGGTTACACTGATGGCGGATAGGACGATGGCGATGAAAAACACTTTTAAGTTCCACATTTTTGTTGCTTCTTCTGTGTGTTGAGAGGGAACAGAGGAACACACCCACACTAACAACGAAATGAACTTTCTCGCTGCTCAGCTGCCTCTTTCTGAACTGACAGAGTGTGGACGATGCCAGGCTGCCAGATTAGTTTGCGACAGCCGCCGCTGAGGGGCAGCACCGATGCGACCTATTTCACTGCGCCTGCGCGCCACATTTGAAAAGGAAACCCCCCAACGTTCTTCTTTCCTTCATTTTTTATTCCGTTTAAACACATATATTGTAAAGGAAGTTGCCGGCATTTGGAAAACTAATAAGGTAAATTGAAAATTGAAAACAAAAAAAAAAATAGAGAATTAAAACTGCCGTTGATTTATACAACACGCCGCTGTATGATTTTTACAAATTTTATTGGTCTTTTTTTTTCTTCTTTTTCTTCTCCTTCCCATATTTTGTTTCCCCTGCCTTTCGATTGAAGCAGTCGAGATGAAAAGCTGCGATTTAATAATATGCAGAAAGACGGGAGGAGCAATTTACGAGCTCCAAATGAGTTTTCCTTCCGAGTTCCGTGTCCGGCTCCGCCTCCTGTTTCTTCCTGTTACTTCCTCTGAAACGGAGCAAAGAAAATGAGGCAATTTACCAGGAGGTCGGGAGGGAGAGAGAGAGAGAAAGATGTGTCAATAGCGAATGTTTGAATGTTGCTCTCCTATTGAAAAGAAAACAAAAGCATATAACGAGATTTTTGGGTACACACATAGACGAAGAAGTGCATCGTCGTATCGTTAAGGTAGGCAGCGCCCATACGTATACATACTATATAGCCCACAATACAAATGCATCTCTCAACTAAAATGAAAATGAAAAAGGAAAATAATAACAAGAAAAAGAAGAAAAGAATCGAAAAGGAGCCGGCAGTTGGCGTCGTCATCGATCCGCACGAAGGGACTTGTGACAGTCAGCACAAGTCACGAACTACACACACACACACACCGCGCCCGTCTCCAATATAGTAAAGTGTATATTGCTGTATACATATATATATCTATCTATGCACAGTGGATAGACATCCATCAGCTAGAGCGAATAAAGCAAAAAGGTGGTTGCAGAAGCAGCAGCAGCCATCATCATATCGAATCGTCGGTGAGGCGATGGTTTGTGTGTGTGTGTGGTGATGCGGCTGGGCGGTGGCGGCCCTGCTATCGATTTTCCCGTCCGGGTCCCCCCACACACACAGCACTCATGGCGGTCGTCGTCTCTTTTCTTTTGCTATCCCACCTTTTATTTTCATTCCCTCTCTCTCTCTCTTGTGTCGAGTATCTATCTCGATAGCTCGCCCGCCATCAATAATTCAAGTGCATCGCAGCCAGAGGCCGCGGCCGGCGTCTCTCTATGGCCAAAACCTAAACGACTTAGATAGAAGACCGTCCTCTATACTATATCGTACTAGTACTAGACGCCATAGCTTTTGCCGATTGGCTTTCTCTATGTGACTACTGCGTGTGGACTGTGTAGAGCTTCACACGTCCCCAAAAAGCGACGACTGCACACGTAGATATCTCTTCCGCCCGTCTCCTCTCGACTCCAGCAGCACTTGGTCCCGCTGCTGCTGTGTGCATGCTGAAAAGCATATAGCGACCGCGTCCGGCTCTGCTGTGTCCTGGCCTCCTTTTGTGTTGCCCCCCCCCCCTTTTTTTCGACTGGAAAACGCCAGTGATTATGCACGTCGCCGTGGCAACGCTCGTTTTCGCTTCCTTCGGCGCTGGATGCGTGATGACGCTCTAGCACAAGTCAATAACACTCGCCACCGCCGCTGAGACTGGGCTGCTGTTGGTGACAGCGGCAACTCAAATATATTTTGGCCCAGCACTCGGCTATCTATAGACAGTCGACTATGGCTGGAGAGAGAGAGAGAGAGATTTTTTTGATTATTATCTTCGCATTGATTCGATTCCGCACGCTAGATTTACGCGCGCACCATATTGGCCAGTTGCTGCTGGCCCGGCCATTATTACTCTCTCCATTTCACTTGTCTCCCAGTCCAACTCTAAATGGACAGTCCATTCTATTTGGGTGGATAAGTCGGGTAGATAAGTCACAGACACTAACCCCCTCCGCGCCAACGCGTAATTGATTCGAGGAAATCGGGAGCCAGCTACTCGTACGAAAATTTGCCCTTCATTGCTAATCGCCATATGCGGATGATGGCAATTGCCTGTGGGTGGGGGGAATGCTGGGCCAACACTTTATATACATCCAACACAATGTGGCCCGTTTGGCAGAATGGAAAAGTCTCTTTTGACGAGAGTCTAGAAAGTAAACTGTAGCATTCAGTGAGCGGGTGGCGGGACTATAGCTGCTCTATGTGTGTGTGTACAGTACACATTGATGTGGGCGGCGGAATTTAATCCGGGCGGCTGCTGCATGTGCATGGCCATTATCAACGGAGATCCGGTTGCAATATCCTTGGCAGCAATGGCAATAGCAATGGCGATGGCACCACCACCACGGTCCATGCAGCCAAGGACACGGGAGTTCGATAAGAGCCCTGGTTCTACTGTCCGGAGTTGCGAGATTGCAACACGGCCAGTTGGTCCGGCTCCTCTACGTGTGTACGTTCTATATCCACAATAGAAGCCATTGAAAATATAGGCCATTACTCTTCTTATTTTTTCCTTCTTCCAATAACAGTTGCGAGTTGTACAATAACTATCCAGGCTTAGTTATATAGACTCTTATGTAACCCTGTCAACCAATAACTTGGCAACGGCCATTTAAGAGAGCAACTGTTTATATAATGAAATGATGATGTTTTATATGTTATATTACGTCATGGCTTGACTATATACAACCGCCACTTGTGCAATTACTTTCAACTGTTATGTTGGACCGGTTTGACGAATTGGAGACAGCCGACTGATTAGAGTCTCTTTGGTTATCCTGTTGTAAATAGGAGAACCCAAATGGCGGATGATGGAGAAAGATGTTGTGATGGGTGGGGAAGACATTATCAACTCTAATTAAGTAGCGTGTAGCATCGGATATGTCTCTAGGCTAAATGAAGGATATCTCGGTCGTCGTCTTGTAAGACAAATAATAACAAGACGACAGCCTAAATATATCTGCTGGGAGATAGCTAGGGTGGGGCTGTTTCTATATTGGAATTTCGCGCCCAGTGACCTTGTCGGATTACATCGGATTACATGCCCATTGGCAATGAAGATTGAAGTCTCGGCGGGAGCACGACCGGGACACAAAGACATGGCGGATTGCGGCCGCTGGTCTATATTATTATATCTATACACTGCTGCGCCGAGCTCACGGACTGATGCTGGATCACAGCAGCCCGGCACAGCCATTGGGCGAGCGAGATTGAATTAGAGCAAAATGAGAAACGAATTATTTCACAGCTGCGGCTTCCTTAAATATTCTCATTCTGGCCGTTTGTCCCACCCCGCTCCCTCCATCCTTGTGATTCGACGACTTACTTTCGCAAGGAGCTGCCGGGTGCTCCTTCAGCTCCTTCAGGAGCTAATTCCAGATAGATTAATCCGTTCAATTCGTCGGCGACTATGTGTGTGTGTGCTGTGTGCACAGTCTTTGCTTGCTGATTTATTTACATCTCAAGTTGGGGCCATAGCAGCAGCCCGGAGGGGAGTCTCAGCATTTATTAGGAGCAGCCGTCTGGGCCTCCTCCTGGCTATTACTTGGAGCAAACTGTTTAAATACGCCAATATATGCAGTGCACTATACATGTTAAGAAGGGAAGTAGGTAGAAAGCAGGAGCAGCATCTACTCTCGACTCATATAAGCCCCGGCCCTATCACTATATCCTACTATCCTGCCCTCCTTGTACATATTTAACTATACACAGCAAAGAAGAACACATTTAGCAGCATCTCTCTATTTGGTATAGATAGAAATTCGCTTGTGCTGTTGGCCTCCTCCGCACACTATACTATTCCATCGTCTACTAATCAATATATCCTCTGGGTCCTTTTTGCTTGTGTGTGTGTCGTGTGTCGCCGATTCCTTCCTTCCTTCCTTTTATTCTCATATAGTGTGTGTGTCTCTGCTCCTACTAGGGTCTTGTGACGCATCCGCTGGCTCTCTCACAGGCTCCAGTCAAGCAGCGCTAAGCGGCGGCCGGGGCCCGTCTCCTCCGGCCGAAAGCAAGCGCAGAAAATAGAAGATATATAGAACTGAAAGGGAGGTACATATACAGTTCTTGGCTGGGCCGGCTGTTATATTCTCTCTTCTATATATATAAGAGAGAGAGAAATAAGGGGCCACAGAAGTGGAGCGGAGAGAATATAAGGGATCTGTTCTCTCCCCTTCATATAGACGAACCAAGGAGCTCATAGCAGACGAGTGTCTATTGAAGAAGCCCGGCTCCCCGTAAATATATATATATCACAACTCAATTGGACTGGCAGCAACTCAAGCGTCCCATTAATATACACACACAGGCCTTTTTTATTTTATTTTTATTTTATTTCATTTTCTTTAGACGTCTCAATTACAGATTATTAAGCTGCGCACACTTTCTGCTCCAGGCGTCTCTGGGAGTTAAGGAATAAACAGGTTTTTTGAATCTTTCAATCGTCGTCCGTCTGCTTGTTTTCATTAAATCAAAACCTCTTCAAAGTCTGAATTTAGTCTAAATGAATATTAACAGCAAGTCTATTCAAAACGCAGTTAATATTGGATGGGCCTTTTTCAGTTGTCTAGACTGATGGATGTGATGTAATATGCCTTTTGTCAGTCAATAAAAGATAAAGTCATCGGGACTGATTGAACCTGAATATCCTTTCAGCCAACTATCCTGCGCTGATCCTAAGAATGGCATGCTTTATAAATTTTGATGAGATTATATTTCGATCAAATGCGATTAAATAGAAAAGGCTTTCCCCCCCCCCCCGGAAGCTTTTAATCATTCGCTGCCATCGCCGTAATTATATACCTGCGTGCCAAATTGATCTCCATCAGTCTCTCTCGAATGATGATGACCTGAATTCATTTTGATTTATTCGGCTCGGAGCCAATCAGCCGATCAGCGTCCTTATAGCCATCAGTAAAAAGATCAAATGACGCAATAAGACTTTTGGATATCGAGTCAGTTTCACAAGTATAATTTGTTTCACAAAGATTTTCATGTTGTCGTTAGAATATAGTATCGAGGGTTAGTCACAAGGAGAGGAAAAGGGAATAATAAGGTCAAACATTTGTCGGGGATAGAGGATCGAGATGGTTTATAATAATAATATGAATAATATTACGCTTAGACACACACACACACACACACACAACGCCAAAGGATGTATATAAGAGAAGAAACACTTTCGGTATCAAAAAATCAAACTGACGTAAGTACAGAAGAAGAAGAACATCTAAAAGAAAACTAAAAAGGGAAAAAGACGAAGGGGAGACTGGCGTATTACGATTCCGATCGTGTACACGATCCGTATCGCGTCACAAACAAGAAGAAAGAGAAAAAGAGAAGAGGGGGGGATTATAGACACAGAGAGCGTGTGTGTGTGTGTACATGTATAAGAGAAAAGAAAAGAAAAAGAGAGCATCAAAAGGCGTTTCCCAACGATTGGCGGATGAGACCGACAACAACAACGACGAGGGCCGGGGCTCTATCCTTCTTTTTTCTACCCCGGACGATATGATGAAGGAAAAGTTAAATGCCGTTCGATGTTTGGTGGTGATAAACAAACACAAAGAAAAGAAAAAAAACAACAACACAGTACACGACGAGTTAAAAGGAAATTATCCTGGTTATAAAATACGGACAAAAGAAGATGGGGGGCCTCCAGGGTTTATTATTTTTCTTCTGGTTCGCGCAGTAGAGAGAGAAACAACACACAGACAATATTCGACAGTACAATGGCGCTCTGTATCAAGGTATGGAGCTGTTATCATTGTACCAACAATCATCACGCAACGGCAATTTCCAAATAGCTACCCAGTGTTGAGCACCTTTGTTTCTTTTCAAATTTCCTCCCAATTTGACGAAATAACCCCAAAAAACAATTGCAGCGAATTTCCCCCTTTTTTTAGTTGGAATTGAATAACATTGACAGAAAAATAATACGGAACACAATGAACTGTATATAGGTAGTGAACAGCTGGAGGGCAACTCAATTGAAACGACCTAGTGCTTTTGTGTACGTTAAAAATCCAATCGAAATTCCGGCAGAAGAATTGGGCGGCGGTGGCGTCGCGACGCGCCTTGCGCTATCAATTTGGTAATGGCCTGAGGTTATGTGATGGGTTTTTTCTTCTTCTTCTTCTTGTTATATTTTTCTTTACGATTATTTCTGGCCGTAACGGTGGCGTTGATGGACTGACGTGCTGGGCGCCACCGCTCCGACCAATAAGCGTCTGACTCCCGCCGCTTTTATGATTGGGACCGTTAGCGAATGATGATGACGCGATTCCAGTAGCCTCGTCGTCGTCGTCGTGTAACTCGACTGCTGCTGCTGCTGGGACGACGCAGGAGGGAGAGGAGTACTCTTGTGATAATGATGATGCTGCTGATATCCAACTTGATTCGCCTTATTATGATGATGGGCGTTGGCTGCTGGGGTGAAACTATTGCCCGTCTTGCTGATCTCGGCCGCTGTCGCCCGCCTGCTGCGCGTCATGACCCCGCAAGAGTCAGGTTGTTGTTGCTGTGCTGTTGTTGTTGTTGTCGTTGGTGAGACGATAATTCCGTGTTGCTGGCGCTGCTTCTTCTTCTTCTTGTCCTGCTCCGCTGCTGCCGGACTGACCCCTTGACCCGCTCCTCAGATGGACGGCAAATGATCGTAACGTCGGACCATTCTCGGCGCTTGGCTGATTTGCATTGACGGTGGACTATTACCGATGAAATTGTTGGAGCTGTTATTGCTCGTGTTGCTCGTCGAATAACCTCCTCCTCCTCCGCCGCCGCCGCCGACGTAGTTGAGGCTGCTGGCCACTCCGATTCCGGCCCCGGGTCCGGGCAACTGCGGCAGCATGTGACCGCCACCACCAGCGTACTGCAAATTCTTACCAAAATCACATGAACGAATAACACATCAATTCCATTTTCTTCTATACAGAGAAAGAGACTCGGAGCCGGTAAAGTGAACTTTCAACTGCCTGTTCAACACGTTTCCGTCGCCATGACAACCTATAACAAGCAAACGCTTGGCTGTTTAATATCTACCGGGAATAGAATTTATTTCAGATTCACCGAATACAAACAGCCGCCAGTTCTCTTTTTATTTCTTATTCTTATTTTCATTTTATTTCAGCGTGTTTCTTCCTTGTTTCTCTCTATAAGCCTCTAGACACAACAGAGGAGGAGGACTGCAGTGGCTCCCAACTTTTGTGATGCTTTGGCTCCTGCGTGAGTCTCTTATTATTATTATACACGGCCTGTCGAGTCCAATATCATCGTTCAACTGTATAACTCTTAATTATACCCACACGCCCATCTGTGTACACTACGTAGACTATATAGACCGGGTCTGTGCTGTTATTTTCTGCTAGGCTTTTGTGCTCGTCTCATTCCGTTCCGCCGAGTCGAGAACCAGGGAATATATCACGCCGGATGGGCTCTCTCCCGCTACTCACGAATATAAGCCTCCACATCTCTCCCTCCGGCTCTCTCTCTCACTCTCTATGCCAGCACACAGCCCAAAGTCTTATGTATCCATCTACTACTTCATTATTGTCTTTAGATTGCCCTGGCTATATAGTATATACATAATATAAGTCTCTAAGCATTAGCATATAGATACACAAGACACATCTCTCCAGCTCAACATATTAGTCGTGTTTGTATACAGAGAAGAAGAGTTTTTTTTCTGATGTTGATGGGAGAAAAAACTAAAATACAAATCTGTGTGAGATTCAAACAAACAAAACGTGATGTGTATGCTGCCGTCGTTTCCAGCCGGTGATTATTATTATGCCAGACCTTTTTCTTTTATTTTTTGACGATATTGTTTATATGTGTGTGATGGGGGCTGCTGCATTTGTGTTTACCCAAGCCGGAATTGCTCCTTTTATATATTTCCTTATAGTCATACGTATATATAGTCAGTCGAGTCGAAATCTAAACTATGCCAACGAATAAATGATGGTTGGTGCCGGCTGACTGTACACGGAGAGCACAGCGCACGCAGGCCTAATATTTGATTGCCTGTTTATTCCTGTCGAAATTGGAAAGTCTACTATGTACTTGCGTGAGTGTACCAGAGTACACACAAAGGAATATAGCTAGCTGCAATTCGCCGATAAAGCAGCAGCAGTAGCAGCAGCGCGGGATAAAAAAAGAAAAAAAAGGATAGCGTGAATGAGTTCGGAGAGGAAACGGAAGTTCGCTACTACACCGAGGTGGCGTGATCGTTTGCATACATCATATCGGCTGTGCGCGGATATGATGTGACGTGACGTTATACTACATTTCTTTTCTTCATGGAAAATTGCAGATGGCGAAACGGGTCGAAAGTTCTAATAATACCGCCGACGGCTGTGTGCTGTATTGCGCCACTTATACGTCATCGCACGGAGACAATATGTTGCGCTCTTCAAAACAATAAAAGAGAACTGGACAAATCATGTGGCCGCCGCCGTCCAGGGTCAATGATCCTATACTCTCGTCAACACAGCTGATCGATAAAATATTCGGATTGATGTGTATGTACTACTATATAGTACGCTATAGATAGATTGGTGGGCTATAGTACAGTGCCCATTTGGTTGTGCTTACCCGTGAACGGGATCTCAATCTCCTGAGCCGCTCGTACTCCTCCAATTCGGATTCTGGCAGTCGGAAATTGAAGTTGGCAAAGTAGGGATGACGCAGGAGCTGGTCGCAGGTGTAGCGCTTCGACGGGTCCCGGTCCAGGCATTTCTATTAGGAATTGCGCAACAAAAGAAACGTCGTGGCCATATTTATATAGATGAGATTCCCCAATGGAGCAATATCGTTTCATTAATAATTTAATATCCCAAGCTGTAAGGAAAACGTCTATTCCTTCTATTCAGAGCTGGCAAAAATATATAGACGCTGTTGTTATTCAATCTTCACTAAATTACAGTTTAGCTTTTTCTCCATTTTTTTTTAAACGGGAAGCTGCTGCTGCTGGGGAGGCCAGCCTTGTATATATTCATAAGGTCGCTATCGATCGGGAGTGAAGCTCTGCAGCTCTCTCTCTGACTCTCTCTGAGAATGTCTTTTCTCCTCGTTTAGACTTTTCGCTGAGTCGGATGAATGATTACAAAGACAAATAATACACGTAGATAGAGACGAGATGGCTTTCTTATTTCCTACTTATTTAGCCCTCGCAGCACCAAAAGATAATTGAATAATAAACTATACACAAAAGTCTATCCTGCGTGTGCGTAGAGCCGGATCAACTGGTAAATAGCATATCAAATGAAGCGCATCCGCAATAGAATACGGGAGCATCACACAGGAATAATGCAGTCGATTCCTAATTGGTTCGTGAGACTTCATCTGCATATTACTTTCTTTTCTTTCGACTTTGTACGCAGGGATATAATATAAGCCGGAATATAAGGAAAAAGGGAATCTAAAAAGGTCAAACTATATATTTAATGAAAATGAAAATTTAGGACTCACTTTCAAGAAATCCATTCCGTCGATGGAGAAATCGCGAGGCATTTTGGATTCGATCGACTCCCTGACGTCCGGCTCCGGAATGGACAGTCCGGCGAAGAATTCATTATTCTTAAAGACTTTCATGTGTCTTGGGATTAGGTCACCTGGTGAATTATACCAGAGAAGAAATGAAGCGCATATATAGCCTGAGGGGCGGCTATAACTCTAATAATTAATTCGCAGGATCATTTTCCATCCGGAAGAAACTCGGAAATCCTCGTCAGGAAATTTCGGAGCTCATTATTATGTAACGTAGAGACGTTAGCCAACTATTAGAATATATTACAAGGTCGACCATTTCGCGTATTATACTGGGTATACACGCTGCCTGAGGGGATAGTGAGCCAAGCATAGTGTCTAGTATATTCTAGACAATACCTAAAGTTTTGCGGATGAGAAAAAGTTGGTCGACATCCGACTTGCCCGGCCACAGCGCTTCTCCGCGGACCAACTCGGCAAAGACGCAACCTGTCATCATTATTATTATCCATTAGGCTTTGTTGCTTCTTAATTACTTTTAAATTTAAATGTGTAAAATATTTACCGATGGCCCAGACGTCGACACCGGGCCCGTATTGAGTGTCGCCGACCAACAATTCCGGCGCTCTGTACCACCGAGTCGCCACATAGTCGGTGTAATTCTCTCCGGGATCTTTGGAATAAAATCAAATTCATTTTTAAAAAAAGAAATGAATATGTTGAATTTGATTTCATTTTACTGAGGAGTCGAGCGAATCCGAAATCGCAGAGTTTCACCACGCCTTCTTTGGTGAGGAGGATGTTTTCCGGCTTGACGTCTCGGTGGATGCAATTGTGGGCGTGGCAGTATCCCACTGCTTGTAACGTTTGCCAGATGATCCGCTTCGTCAACACTTCCGGCACTCTGCAATCATCAAACAGGAGATTATTCTCCATGTTAGATACTACCATATTTACTTCCCACATCTATGATCTATCCATCGCTGATGTCTGTTTGCCTCCGGCATCAAGCTCGAAAGCAAACGGAAACTATCAAACGGGAATTATTGAAACTAGCGCGTCAACAGCATTTTATAATATTCCATTGAGCGCTCATGTATTTCAAACCATATCAACCTATAGATAAGATTATTGATTATTTGTTATCTAGACTATGTTACCCTCTGGGATGTTTTTCCAGCTCGTTGAGGACGGTGAGGTCGCAATATTCAAAGACCAGATGAAGTTTCTTCTTCCTGCGGAAGACTTCGATCAAGTTGACGAGATTCGGGTGCTTCAATTGCTGCAATCAGTTTCAAACACAAAACAAAATATTATCAAGTTGGTTGATATAAAAGTGGTGGACTGTCGATTGCCTAACGATACCTTGAGCATGCGGATCTCTCTGAGGGCGATCTTCTTGATAAGTGGGTCCTCCTCCGACTCGACGAATTTCTTGATGGCCACAATTTGACCCGTCTCGCGGTTACGGCACTTGTAGACGACACCGTAGGAGCCCTCGCCCATCCGGCAGATCTTCTCGTAGCGCTCCATAAAGTGCGACGAAGGAGCCCGAGACCTGAACATCGGGGAAACGGCACGTTTCACACCGCCCACAAATTCAATTCTTTTTTTCCTCTTTTTGATTTCTTTTTCTTTATCTTTTCTGTCTACTAGGAGAGGAATGTTCAGGGCCGGGATATAAATCACTGGCTGGCGCAGACAAGGAGGAGCTGTACCCCCCTGAATTGGCAATCACTCCACTGGGGGGGAGAATATCTATTCGAAATCTATTCTGTCTGTCGACTTGTAACAATAACAAACAAGGAAACCAGCACCAAACAATCAAAGACGAGACACCATCACACACACTGGATGGGAACTGCAGTTGCTGCTGGTCCGTCCATATTATTATCACGGCGATTGTCTAAGCTCTGGCCGATGGACAAACAGCCGCCCTTTTGGCCGCTGCTGATGAAATGAAAATGACTCGACTGCCGATGCCGAGCAGCAGCTAAGGGCTAGACCGTTGGTGGGGGGTAAAGTGCGTGTTGTGGGTTTCACCGTTCGTGAGTGATGGTAGTGGTGGCTCCTTGTAGGATATGAAATAAGGTTGCTTCCATCTTTGCTCTGACTCCTTGGCTGCACACTTCTTGCCCTGGACAAGTATCCCTAAGACTAGCTGCTGCTGCTGCTGGGCCCCGGCCTGGTTACCACATTTTCTTCTGTTTGATTCGGTTGCCCATGGCAACGTCCACTACTACCGTACACCTATCCATAATATAAGCTCACCCTCCCGCTTTTGTGCGTGCAGACTATGATAACTCCCCACCTACCCCCCTCCCCTGTCTATCCCCCCTCCTCCCTTCCTGGACAACCGGCCAGGCTTTTTTCTTTTCCTCCGTCGAGTTTCACGTGTTAGGACGTCCTTATTGAACGGAAACTCCTGCGCCGTTCCGAAAATGAAAAAGTTGGATGAAGCAAAAGAATAAAGAGGGGAGGCAAACTATCAGGGTGTGTTATCCCATAAAACCTTAACAACACGGCGGGTACCGAAAGTCTCTCTCTCTCTCTCCACGTATTCAGGGGTTTCTATATGTATCGAAAAGAATCTTCTCGTCCTCCTTTCCCCTCCTTCCCTTTGTTGTTGTTGTTGTTGTCAGGGAGCGGCGGCATCAGTCGTGGCGGATGGCATACTACTACTCTAGCAGACAAACCACCCACTTGACCCGCCGATGCACAACATATCTTACGTGGGGACGACGACAATACATACCTACCACCACCCTAGGTAGTCCGTATATAGAGGCTCTATTTGTGTGTGCAAGTTGACAGTTGGTGTACGTACACAATGACACGGAGACACGAAAGATTTTTCCCTTTTTTTTATCCCCTTCAAAAGTTTCAATTTTCAAACTTGGCGCCATGTCTCAAATTTGAAAAATCCCCGCGATTTTTGTGACATGGTAATTTCGAATGAATTTACTATATATTCGAAGTAGAATTTAGACTGTACATACCTTGAATTGCTGAGGACAAAAATCCGATTGGGGGCAGCCATCCAGAGTCGTGATTCGGCCAACCAGCGCTCCATGATGCCCGTCTTGTCGACGGGCGGCGAGAAGCGTTTGCGATGATTCACTCGGGCGATTTCGTGACGCGATGTGGCAGCAAGCGACAAGTGGAATGGAACGTCAATTTCGCAAACGGTTAAAGGGCCCATCAATATGGCTCGCCGGGGGATGGCTGGTGGTGGAAAATCCTGTCGTCCGCAATTGGAATCCAATTAAATGCACGAAATTGGCCGCCGGGACATTCCAAGAAGCAACAACACGGCCAGCCAATGATTCCAACAGACGTTAATGCAGGGTAAATGCTCTCTGTGGGCGCTATTACCAACGGTGGGAAACTAAGAAGAAGAAGAAAAAACGAGTCGATGTGCTCACCGCCACGGCTCAATACCTTGTAATCTACATCCAGAGACTATCTACGTGAATATACCCGCAGCAACTCTGAACAGCCACAACAACGGGCAACCGTTTTCTTATATATATTCACCCTCATGTATAAAAGAGAGAGAATGCCCGCTGGTGGTGCTGATGATGGTCTACCATATAATACCAAATGCGGGTTGGTGGCAGGTTTTTTTGATCATCAACAGACACGGGTTCAATTAACAATGCGACATCCCTCCCCCTACTAGCTCTCCCTTATTCTCTATACAGACAACAGCCCCATCACTCGTGTTGTTATGTGTGTGTTCACTTTTTCTCCTTTTTATTCTTCTATACTACACACACATAGGGGAATAGACAGAGAACATCACGATATATAAGGGGGGGACAATGATACATTGGATCCATCCGGCAATGAACCAGACAGGCAAAGAAACTCTCTTGATGGATATATCCATGCACCGTATATACTATACTACATGTTCCACGTGCTTTTATTCTATTACACAAGGTATATATAGACTAGATAGTCTAGCAGCTATAAATGATACGCCAGACGATAAAAATGGAATCCGATATAGATTCGCCCTATAGCTATAGTATATAGCTCAAATACTCGTGGTTGTTTATTTCTATCTCTCTCCAGAAAGTTATTAAAAGCCATCGCGGGCGACATGTATATGGCCGCCAGTCGATCGTCCTGTGTGCTGTGAGGAGCAGGACCCAGCAGTCACGATGGATGTCGGTCGTCGGTCCCAAACTTGATGAATTGTTAATAGACACAGCCGTGTGCAATTAGAATAATGAGCCAAGCCAGCAAATATGGAGAGAATCATATAAGGGCTATACTGGTAGAACTATAGCTATATAGTCGGACATGTATATACGTGCCTTTATGAAATGCAGAGCTGTAAAATAATCGTGGGGCAATGCGGTCGTGGTTCTTTCCATGTCTGTGCGACTTTTTCTTCTTTGCATAAACTGTTTAAGTCGTAATAGAAGAATCAAGTCTGAAAGAAGAAGAGGCAAATAGCTGCAAGAAGATATTCCATTCAAAGATAAAAAAGCGGCAAACCATCGATCGTCATAATAAAGCCAATTTGGTTTGGTATCTGTAGAAAAGAAGATGATAAAGAGAAACGATGAGCGAGAATGAAAATGAAAGATATGTGGGTAGGCGGGATTGATGCCAATCGACTGGTATTATAGAAGATATGAGGCTGGGTGGCAACGCCATTTTTCTGATACATTTACAGCCCTGCCAATCTGCGGAGCATCGTCATCATCTATTATATAGCCGACAGCTATAAATCTATATCTAACATAACTCGACGGTATAAATCTTTGGGATTTTGGTCGCCAGCAGCAAGCAATAATATAAAAGTCGATATCAGAGATATAGTTTGATCCTTCAGAATGATTACATTACGTAACGTGAATTAAGTTTGGCCAAAAACGTAATATGCGTTACGCAAGAGCGTTCTAGCTCTTGTAGGCTATTTGTGACACGAAATTTCAGGTTACGGAACATTGCGGTATTGTCGAAAAGGCGTAGCCGTCCGCTATATAGATCTATACGCAACACTGAAATGACTGAACGACACGGCATGTGATGGTTATCTGCCGCCATAACGGCTACGTACTATGTTATTATCGTCGGCCGCATAAATGACGTCAGATCAGCACAGTCAATGTCAAGCGGCCCAATACGTGAACTTATATAATAAAATATGGGACGAGGTTAATATAGTCCATTTTCTTAAATGAAAAAAAGGAGGAAAATGGCGATTTCGTGCAGAAATATCCGCAGTTTTTGTTTTCTTCTGATATCCAACACGATCGCGTATTATCACATTTCCATTATTAATATTTTCTTTCGTTTGGTTTCGGGAAAAATCCGGAATTAGAATTGATACCAACATCATACGCCATCAAGTCACGTTTTCCATATGCATTACACATACTGTATAGTGCGGGAGCCATTGCTGGGCAGCAGTATTCCGTCATGCGACTGACAAGCAAAGTCTCGTGAGTCACGACCAAAGAAACAAAAACCCCCACCATTTCGCCCTTGGCATTTCTAATGAGAAATACTACTGCTAGAGCTAGAGCTCATCACCCCATACTGAGGTTTCGTGTCGTCAGAAATCCCTCCCTCTTTCGGATACAAAAGAATTGGATATAGAAATGTGTACTAGGCCATATCTCATTATTTATCCGTTTGCCATTGGGATATGTATGTATATGGTGGGAATCAGTCTGGAATAACTGAAGCATCCCATAGATCATCAGCCAATAGAACACGTTCGTGTAATTATGACGTCATCCCCTCCTCTCGCTCCACAATCATCGATTCTTTGGCTTTTTTTTCTATAGACCATAGAACCCCACGGCCTTTTGTTTTTTTTTATTTGATGGATCGTCCGTTATAGAGTTTTCGGGTCTGAGTCATATGCGAATGATTCATTCCTCCCCCCAATTTTTTTTCTTCTTTACCCCGGACGTTGTACTATATATTGTTACGTTATTGCGATATGTTTTAGATATTGGATGTTATACTGTAGAAGGGCGTGCCTGTGAGTATCGAAGTTATATTTTATATATACTTTTAACCTTTTTCTTTTTTTCAAAAAGAACCCAGACGGATTTAATATATGATTCTTTTATCTTCCGGGGCTCGTTCCTTCTTCATTCATTACATATCCAACGCACGAACTTTTCGTGGGGGGAGGCGAACATTTCATCGGACTGGCGTCGTCCCACACGTCGTCCCATATACCCGTTTCTCTCTCTGTACATTATTTCTCTTTTTTTGTTATCCAACTTTTATATTCTTCTTTCTTGTCCCTTTTTTTATTTTTATTTTTCTCCTTATAAACGCCAGGAGCTGCTTCCACATAGAACTCGCGTGTCTGTAGAATGGGAGAGAAAAAACTATAGTACTGTACTCCTTCTTCTTCTTCTCTATATACTTTCATTTTCTTCGTCTTCTATATATCCAGTCTTCACTCCCCGTTTCCAATTGAATTGCTTCCTCTCTTCTTGCCAGCAGAGTACACTCCGTCTTGTTTCGTGATTCTTTTTCCTTTTTTTTATTTTCTCTCTTATTATTCTTTTGCTTTATATGCCCTCCCGCCCGACAAGACTTTTATTTTTTTTTGTTTGTCTCGAATCCCTTTTCCATCATCGTTCTCATCTTCTCTTCCTTCCGGCTTCCGGTGGAAAACAAAAAAAAACCAGAAATCGCTGCCGCATTTCTTCTTCTCGCCACACCGCAGGATGTTACACTTCCCGTTCAAACTGTTGGCCAAGAAGAATTATTTCGCACACACATATATATGAGCAAAACTTCTTTTAAAGATGTTTGTTTACTTTTTTGATGGTCAGAAAACACAAATATAAATATTTTATGGATCTATATTATAGACTTTTGCTGCCGGGCTTATTCGTGTAACGTGGGCGGAGAGATTGGACCCGGGAAAACAACTCCATTTAATAAATGGAGGAAGCGTGTCTGTCCGGCAGCTCCATGTTCTCTAGCTCTCTCGTCCAACCGCCTCGGAGAACATGAAAACGCGCAGATTGAACGACATGATACACATGAACAGCAGGAAAGCAAAAAGGATACATAATACACAAGGCGGAAG